>NC_035437.2:146642594-147842594 GCF_002127325.2 Helianthus annuus | reverse complement strand
TGGTTTTGAACACTTGTTTTGAAACAATTGATTAACAATTTACATTATGCTTCCGCTGAACGTTTACTTTGGTTTTAACTTATGACTTGGAATTATATTATGAAATGAATGGAATGTTTTGTTTAAATATTTATTATAGTTCAATGTGATTGGTGGCTTGGATCCTGGTACGTCACACGTCCCGCGGTGTTTCCGCATATGGTATTTTGGGGGTGTGACAAGTTTGTATTAGATGTCTACTATATATAAGAAAGAGTAAGTCACAATGTTCGACGTTTTTGATCAACATGCGTGTTGTGTGATTGATTGTATTAAATATTATTTTGTGATATTAATACGTGGTAAATGTTTAAAATTCAGATGGACAACGAAGTGCACCAGGAAAACCAGAATGATAATAACTAGAACGACAATAACCCGAATAATGATAATCCGGACAACGATAACAATGGAAACCAAGTGGATAATAGTGCCATCCAACACATAGTGGCACAAGGGATAATAGATGCAATGCCATATATTATCAAAACAGTTAGGGAAGCTGATAATAAAAGTAACAATGGCAGTAAGTGACCAACTGAACCGGAACACAGCGTAAACAATAGACCCATACTTCAAGTGCCCATTCCCAACAGAAGAAGAACCATATCTTATGGTTGTTCTTATAAGGAATTCTGGTCTTGTAAACCAATGGAATTCTCGGGCAATGAAGGGGTCGTTGCAGCTCTACGCTGGATAGAAAAGACTGAGGCTGTCTTAAAAATAAGCAAGTGCGCGAAAGAGGATAAGATAATGTTTGCTTCCAATTTGTTTAAGAACTCAGCCTTAGAATGGTGGAACACTATCCTCCAGTCTAGGGGTAGTGATAGTGTTTACAATATGGAATGGGAGGAATTTAAGGACATTGTGGAAAGGAAATTCTGCCCTCCCAATGAAAAAGAACAGATAGCAAATAAGTTCCTAAACCTTGGAATGACCGGAATGGATAGTAAGGGTTCCACTACATTATTCTTTGAATATGCTAGAATAGTGCCAACCCTTGCATCACCGGAACCAGTATTAATCTCCCGTTACATCTGGGGATTAATCAGTGAGATTAGGCATATAGTCAAGGCAGCTAGACCCAAGACTATAGAAGAAGCTGTAGAATTAGCAAATACCTTGATAGATGAGTTAGTGCGTACACGAGAAGAAGACCAGAGAAGGAACCTAGCTCAAAAGCTTACCCAGGAATTCCGTTACGGTAATTCCAACCGTGGGAGAAATGTAGGTTCTACCTCTGCCCCTTTGATGTGTGTAAAATGCAACATATAAAACACATCAATTAAGGCATAAAACTAACCCTTTTTAAGTACTAATGTTGGAAAAAGAGTGTTTTTGTCTTCCTTTTGTATTTTCAGGATGAAATGAGCTCAAAATCACAAAAGAAGCAAAAAGACCACTAATTCTACCATAAATACAAGAAAAGGAACAAAAGTAAACTGCCCGGACCCTAAACGGCACCTCCCAAGACAAAGAGAAGAGAACAGAGCCTGAACACGCCCCGTGTCCAGTGAACACGGGGGCGTGCCCAGGAAGCAGCAGAAAAGACAAACCAGTAGAAGCTTCCATTGCTCACCACGGGGCCGTGCCCAGCGGACACGGGGGCGTGTTGAAAGTACAGCAGGCGCATTAATTGTAATTCGCAATTACAATTAATGAAGAGAGAGAATGTCAGACGGGCACGGGGCCGTGTTCAGCGAACACGGGGCCGTGTCCAGCGTTCTGTTCAGCCTATAAATAGAGGAGCTTGGCTTCATTCTCTCTCATCCCTTGGCACACCACCTCTCTCACACTTCATCCACCACCCACCACCACCATAACACCATCATCCACCACCATCATCCATTGTCCATCATAGAGTGTGTGAGTCGTCTCGGGATCCAAGATTGATCGTAAGAGTTCTTGACAATCAAGGCCATGTTTGCCTAAGTCTCTTACATCACTTGGTGAAGACAAGTGTTTAGTATAATACTTTTTATTTTTAATCTTTTGCACTTTTTATTTGGTTTTGTATTAATGACTTTAATAACTAGTTACTTATGTTGAAGGTGATCTTTCCTTATCGTTTGTCCGTGGTGTCTTGGCATTATTTTACTGTCTATATAAAATAAAAGATTTTCACCATTCATATCTCCACGGTCTATATGGAGGTATGTTGGCTACCTGGTCGGGGGTTAAGGGAACGGTTTGGTAAAGGTCTTGCCCTTGTTCAGCGTTTAGAGGTCCTGCTTGGGACCTGGGTCAAATTTAGTAGGATCTCCTTCAATGCCCATAGGTATTGGATGGCGGGGATCCAAACTCTTTGACCCCCTCATAAGCTAACTACTATTAATACTATAACCCGGCTATTTAGGACTGTATCCCTGCTGACTCAGACTACTTAGCCGAGGGTAACGTCACCGCCAAAAGCGGGGCCTACCATAATTTGCATTAATAACTTAATTCATTATCTTTCAATAATCCGACCCTTTAGGATTGTATCCTTGCTGACTCAAACTACTGGGTTGAGAGTAACGTCGCCTTCAAAAGAGGGGCCTACTACAATAACTAAGATAATCTCTTAAACAAGTGCAAAAGTGCGAAAATAATCAAAGGTTATACTAATACACGTGTCGGATCCAAGTGATTCATCTTGTCTATCTGTTTTTATTTTATTTTCTTTTTCAGCATTTAGTTAGTTTTTATTTTTCTTAGTTTAAAACATTTTTCTAACTTTTTGATTTGATTAGACGTTGAGGATAAACCGGTATTAAAAGCTCTTGTGTCCTTGGACGACCTCGGTATCTTACCAACACTATACTACGTCCACGATGGGTGCACTTGCCCATATGTGTGTTTAGTGTTAGTGAATATCGTGTTTTATAAATTTAAAACTTGGCTAAAAGTGTAAAAAGGGCTTAAATAAACATCTAAAAATATAACACACTTCACGCACATCAAGTTTTTGGCGCCGTTGCCGGGGACACAAGGATTTTAAGAAAGTTAGGAATCAACGGCCTAATCATCTTTTTATTTTTCTTTAATTTTTTAGGATTTTTTTTAGATTTTTCAGCTTCTGCAGAGCTCAGCACGGGGCCGTGCCTGGTCGGACACGGGCCGTGCTCAGCAACGTCACTGGCAGTTTTTGTTTTTCAAGTTAACAGGAGGCTGACCACGGGGCCGTGTCGGTGCAACACGGGGTCGTGTCCAACTTCCAGTAACTGGGATCTGAAAAACAACCACTGTATCTCCGACCACGGGGCCGTGTTCGCTCGACACGGGGCCGTGGTGAACCTTCTGACCAACATTCTTTTCTGTTTTTATTGCAGGACTTGGAACCCGACGCCAACCTCGCGTAGTGTATGAGCTCCAGTTCCAATAAAGACATAAAGGAACCATTAGAAGAACCCGAACGCTTTCTCAGAAAAAGGTTAAAAGCCAAAAACCAAGAGAAAGTTTCGGGTGACCCAACCCCAATGGCGGACCAACGTACCCTCATGGATTACTTACGGCCCACCGTAGGTAATCTCGGCGCCGCTATCAATGCCCCGAATGTCGAAGCCAATAACTTCGAACTTCGACCGCACTTGATACAAATGCTCCAAAACTCCGCAACCTTTCACGGGCTCGCGGACGAGGATCCCCATCTACATATAACTAATTTCTTAGAAATATGTGATACATTTCGGATCAATGGAGCATCAAACGACGCCATCCGCCTTCGTATGTTTCCATTCTCACTAAAAGACCGAGCGAAAGCTTGGCTCAACACCCTCCCAGCTGGATCGGTAAACACCTGGGATGAACTAGCCCAAAAATTTCTATATAAGTATTTCCCTCCTTCTAAAACTGCTAAATTAATGGCTGAAATTAACACATACTCACAAGAGGACGGGGAATCCTTATATGAAACTTGGGAAAGGTTCAAGGAACTATTACGCAAGTGTCCCCATCACGGCCTCGCAATATGGCAACAAGTATCCACTTTCTACAATGGGTTGTTGCCACATACTAGGCAGACACTCGATTCTAGCTCCGGGGGACTTTTAGGTAATCGACGCCCACACGAAATATATAATCAAATTGAGGAAATTGCTCAAACCAATTTTCAATGGCACACTCCCCGGGGAAATAAAACTATCGCCCCGGGCGCCCATAAGGTGGACGAAAGCACCTCTCTACAAGCCCAAATCGAGGCCCTTTCTTCAAAAATAAAAAAACTAGAAATGACAAAAACAGTCTCGGTTATGGCTTGTGAGGGGTGTGGTGGGTCACATGAAAATTGGAGTTGCATGAAAGAAACGGACGATCAACAAGAAATGGTAAACTACATTGACAATAGACCTAGGCCGTCGGGTCCTCCAACGGGGACCTTCAACCAAGGATGGCGAAACCACCCAAACTTTGGTTGGAGGGAGCCCGGCAATAGTAGTAACCAACAACCACAACGAACAAACTTTCAGCAATCAAGAAATGAGTCACAAAATTTCACTCAACAACAAAGTGGAAGAGAAAGGCTCGAAGATACTATATCTCGCCTCGTCTCTGACACTGACAAGAAAAATTCGGAAAGATTCCTACAATTAGAATCTAACTTTAGGAATCAACATGCTAGCATTCAAAACATAGAAAAACAAATAAATCAACTAGCTCAAAATTTTTCCGAAAGACCACAAGGCGCATTACCCAGCAATACCGAAACCAACCCGAAGGCGCAAGTTCACCTCATCACGCTACGAAACCGGACCGTAGGGCCTGCAGAAGTACCTCCAACCGCGGAAGAATCAACACCAACAAATCTGCAAGAGAAGGACCCTCCCCCATCAACAGAGCCTACCAAGGCTCCTCGGGTTCCGTACCCCGGTAGGTTAATTCGTCAGAAAACCAACGAGCAATTCGCAAAATTCGAAAGTTTGCTAAAACAATTGCATGTCAATATTCCTTTTATCGAAGTCCTAACACAAATGCCCAAATACTCTAGATTTATGAGGGACTTCCTTACACATAAAAAGAAAATTGAAAATTTGCAATTAGTTAATTTAGGCGAAGAATGCTCTGCCCTCGTACTCAATAAACTACCCCAAAAAAAGATCGATCCCGGAAGTTTCACGATTCCGTGCTCAATAGGGGAATCTCCCGTTCGCAATGCCTTGGCCGACCTAGGAGCTAGCATTAATCTCATGCCCTCTTCAATGTTCAAAAGGCTTGGCTTGGGAACCACAAGCCCCACAAAAATAAGCATACAACTCGCAGATCGATCGGTCAAGTTCCCGCAAGGTGTCATCGAAAATGTCTTGGTAAGGGTAAGCAGATTCGTTTATCCTGTTGACTTTGTCATACTCGACATGGAGGAAGACACCGAGGTCCCTCTTATTCTAGGGAGACCTTTCCTTGCCACCGCACAAGCAGTAGTGGACATGAATGACGGGACACTAACTTTGAGATATGGGGACGATGAGGTAAAATTCGAAGTTGGGAAAAGAATAGAGGATGACGACCCGATCCACTACATGAAGGTTATCGACTCAAGCTTGGATGCCGCTCTCCGACGGTGTAACTTGGGAGGCAAGGCACCCCAATCAAATGACGTGTGACCGGGAATTGGGTCTAGCCAAGGACCCTTATAAACGTGGCGCACCACGGAGGCATTCCGCGGACCTATCCTTAGTTTAGTTTAATCTTTTAGTTTTTGCAGAATAAATCACACTCATGGTGGTAATGGATGAAAAAGGGAACGAGAAAAAAAAATGGAACCATGCAGAAGAACAGAACAAACCGACAAAAATCTCCAAAACAGAAGGCTCCACACGGGCCGTGCCCAACCAACACGGCCCCGTGCTGAGCCCCCTGCAGGAAATCACCCAGTTCAGGTAACTGGACACGGGCCGTGTTCAGCGAACACGCCCCCGTGTCCAGGCTTCTGTTTCATTTCTATAATTTTTGTTACTGGCACTTGACCACGGGGCCGTGCCCGGTCAACACGGGGCCGTGTCCAGAGTGCCAGTAACACAAATCTTTGTTTTTTAAACACGATTTTACATATTCAAATCAACCAAAAACTTTATTTTTGGACACATGAGGACAATGTGTAATTTAAGTGTGGGGGGGATGCTAAAACCTTGGAATTTTGCAAAATCCTAAAACAAGCCTTACACAAAACTCTATTGGAACCGCTAAACACCCCAAATTTTTTTCAAAAAACTTTTTCATTTTTTTTACTTGTCTTAGTTTAAGTTGGGAATAACAAGTTATAAAAGGGTTATATTTTTACAAACTTACAACCGATAGCGTCGTGATAAAAAGAACTAACATAAGAAAATTATGAAACGGTATAACAAGTCTAGCTAAAATTCGATTATATATGCTTGATCACATTAAAAACCCATTCCCACAAAAAGTGAGTTTTGAGCCTATATTGAGCATAAAAATACACATACTTAGATTAAATGCTCATTTTTCGTTTCTTGTGTGAATAGCCGCTCGGTCTTTACAAATCTAGAACTTGCCACGACGATACATTCCCGGTCCTTACCAACTTAAACCCAAGTAAGTAAATGATGGAGGCATTAGGACTAACTATTTTTCTTTCAAAACCATTATTTTTTATTTTTTTTACCTACCCAAAACCCCCCTAGAAAACCCCTTTGAGCCTAAACCTTTCATTTCATTACCCCCAAAACAATTTTCTACCCACCAAAAACCTTTTTCATTTTTTCACCTTTATTTTAGTAACAAACTCGGTTTTTCATAAACATACCTTTACGTGACACAAAAAAAAAAAAATATATATATATATATATATATGAAGTCAAAAACAAACATAAGCTACAAAAAGCTTGTTTGGAGAAATACTTCAAAAATAAATGTCACAAAAAAAAAAAAAAAAAATAAGGTATTTCACGAAAACCGACATTTGTTACGATTTTCGCCCTTTTTACTAACCACTAACCAACCACCCACCTTTAAACCCAAGCCTTCACCCCAAAAGACCTCTTGATATTTACAAAGGTAAAAAGTTAAAAAGGAGGAGGATTGATCGCTTGGCAAGCATATGGAAAATGTAAATCCGTGCCGCTCTCGAGCGATTCACTTAAATATACACCCTCGGCCGAGTGATTGAGTGATCTCCCGTGAGGTATGTGAACTTGTATATAAATGGAATTTTAATAAGGCATGCTATGCCAAATTAAGTAGTTTATCTTATGAAAAGTTCAAAATAAACCATGACGAATAAGATTGTAAATAAGGTAAAAATAGAACCTATACAAACCTTGGATTCCCGACACTCTAGGACAAGTTAAAAAAACTTCTCTTCTACCTATTCCATTTGGGAGTGTAAGCCACATTAAAAGAGTTTTGCTTGAGGACAAGCAAAAGTTCAAGTGTGGGGGTATTTGATGTGTGTAAAATGCAACATATAAAACACATCAATTAAGGCATAAAACTAACCCTTTTTAAGTACTAATGTTGGAAAAAGAGTGTTTTTGTCTTCCTTTTGTATTTTCAGGATGAAATGAGCTCAAAATCACAAAAGAAGCAAAAAGACCACTAATTCTACCATAAATACAAGAAAAGGAACAAAAGTAAACTGCCCGGACCCTCAACGGCACCTCCCAAGACAAAGAGAAGAGAACAGAGCCTGAACACGCCCCGTGTCCAGTGAACACGGGGGCGTGCCCAGGAAGCAGCAGAAAAGACAAACCAGTAGAAGCTTCCATTGCTCACCACGGGGCCGTGCCCAGCGGACACGGGGGCGTTGTAACACCTCGAAAAATTTCGTCCAATAATGTCTTGACACGTGTCATAAGGTTCCGTTATGTGAAAACATACTTTAGAGGGACTAAAAGTGACAAACAGTGAAAACTATGGAACGTAAGGGTCCAAAGTGTCAACAATGGATAAATAGGCTCTATGATAACCCCACATAATGTTTACAACCTTTAACGGATGGTTCATGGATCATGCGACGCGGAAATTGCCCAAAAGTGAAGTATTGTAAACTATAGGGGCCAAAAGTGTCAACATGTTTAAATTATACCTCTGAGTGAACTTTTGGCAGACCCGAAGCTTTGTATAGCTAAAATATACTCACTAGAATATGTGGTAAAAATTTCATGAAGTTTCGTCAACGTATGAGAAAGTTATGGCCAAAACCGTACTTAAGGGACTAAAAGCGTCAACGTCGAATTCAGGGCTTTTCGGTTGAGCGCAAAATTATCCGAGGGCATTACCATGTTGGTAAAAGTCCTAAGGTTCTTAAAAACCAAGTTTGGGGGTTTACGGGTCGAGAAAAGTAGCCGAAACATCACGTACAAGTTCAGGGGTCAAAGCTGTCAACATTGGAAAGTTGTTTGGCTGAAACAAGGGTCAGGCGACCCGCCTGGGAAAGCCCAAGCGGGCCGCGTGGGACTGCCAGCGACCAGAAATTCAATTATGGGTTATTTGGGTCCGAATTCAAGTGTATTACAGCTGGTCTTGCCTCCTCTTGCACCAATAACATTACATGCAAGCCTACTACAACAGTAAACCTCAATTACCTGCTTTAAATCCGAATTTGCATCCATTTCTTGAGCATTTTCATAGTAAACAAGAACACCAAGACTTGCAAGAGCTCTCAAAGCTTCTCTGGAGATAATCTGATCCTCAAGGCCGACTCCTAGTGATCATTTAACACCTATAGAACTATTGTAAGCATTCAATTCGTTCTTTAATCCGTTTTTGCTATGATTATTAGTAAAAGTCAAACTGGGTGTTCATAACCTTTGACTTTCTGATTAAACGGATTTCTTTCAGTAATTTCTCGAATTGAAACTTGTTATAGATTGGTATTTATGTGGGAAACAAACCCTCTAAAGGTTACTAACTGATTCCCACTACATGCATGCCTAATGTCGAGTCAAACCTATTTCTAAAAAGTCAACAGAAGTGATTTTTGCGAAAAATAACATGATTAATGATATAGATGACATGCAACCTGATTGATCACTGAAAATAACTTGTAACATATATATAAATGTATTTTAATCATCATCAACTCGACAATCTATAGTATAGCCACGAATCGGAACCGAAAGTCTTATAAAACGATTATTTCGTAGACTATCAATTCGGATTCGTACATGCATGTTCAAGATCTGTATTGGAAAGTATTTTTGACTATTTTTATTTTAGTTAAACTTTCTGGAATTTTCTTTGATTGAGTCTATGCTTAGCCTATTCGAATGCTTGTTTCCGGTTTATGCATAAAGTTGACTATCTTGCCCTTTTTGATTTAAAACGGGATTTTTGGAAAAGTGAAAGGATAGAAATCTTTATTTTTATTATATAAACTTGCACCGAAAGTTTCGGATCAGTTAGTGGTCCAGATTGTGAGTTATGGCCATTAGCGTAAAACTATATTATAAATTTACATAAACGGTCCTTTTCGCGTAGAACCCGTTTCTGGCCACATTTTGACACGAAACTTTTACCAACTGATTATATATAATATTCTGGGAATTTTGATGATTTTTAATTAATTTTTGGCTGAACGGATCCTCGATCACCTAGCCATTTCGGCTTATGTCGGTTTTGACCGTTTTAGCCATAAAATGAGTTTTACACCTCCTTTTGACCCGAAACCTTTTTCTACTGATTTTGTATGATGAATAAATTATTATAAGACTTCTGGAAATATAAAAATCTCAGATTTACTGTGAAAACCCGAAAACGCCCTTAAACCGTATTTTTAGCGTTTTTACGCATAGTAAAGTGTTATACTCGTTTTAAACACATAAGACTTATACCTACTGATGTAAATTACATATTTTCATATAATAACAGTAAGTATAATATTTTGAACTCAGGTTTCCAGTTTTGGCACTTTTAGCCCTTGTGAAATTACTAAATTACCCCTACGGTGCATAGTTTGGTTTTAAATGATATATTTGGTATATGGGTCATACCCTACTGATATAATATGTTATATTAAGTATATTTACTGTATGAACCAGACCCGAAACTCAGATTTCTAATTTTACCCTTTTATTATCTTTTAAATGACCAAAATGCCCTTCTAAGGCATAAATTGAGTTTAAAATTATCCCGGGCAATATAGGACATAACTTACTGATATAATATCATATTCTAAGCATATTAATTCAGGGAACTTGCATTTGAATCTTTTGGCTACCCGTATCGCCCTTTTCGCATTCGGTTCGGTTTACGTAACTAGTTTGCGTAAATTGACCGAAACGGGTCAAACGTTATCATTTTTAACTCAAAATCCAGAATGTATTTAGTATACCCATATTATACAAGTATTCAAACTTGTCGGGTCTAAATCACATTCTATCCGGTCTTTCGCTTAATCGCGCGTAAACCGTATCACTCCTAAAACTAACCGGTCAAAGCTTAAGCTTAAATAAAAGGCCGTTAGGAATCTAATAGGTTAATTATAACCCTTTGTTCCAGATTAGGAAGCCCGGTAAAAGCTACCACCACTTATCGTTTGTGACTTATACTTGCTCAGGTAAATACATTTTGACTTATTTTCCCTATACGGGCTTGGGGTACGGTATTTAAAATACCGCTTGATCGGGCGCACAAGTCCTGCTCCCTATGGGTGTTCAGTCTTGAATAGCTTGTGTGATTTCGTTTAAACAGTTTTGTCTTACTTAAAGGCTTTGGGGGGTTGTTGACCATGTCCCGGATATCCTTGGCATTATCTTACGAGATGGCCACGACCAGAGCACGGGGTGTAGGCGTACACCTGTCGTGTATAACTCTTTAATGTGGTGTGTCAATTAAATCTCTAGCCCGGACAGTAGATCCCGGGCCACCAGAGATATAAGTGCATGTAATTCGTTCACAAGTTTATATTATATAATTATCCCAAGTTAATAAAAATATTTATGCCTTGTGCATTTAAATAAATTTTCAATCATTTTCAAAATGAGTCAGTCGATTTGTATTTACCAGTGTAAACTGACGTATTTTTCCCAAAAGATTAAGTGCAGGTACTATACGGAAATAGGCTGGCTGTTTCCTAGAGAGCGTCCACAATAGTCTCGCAAACTCGGACGACATTTATCTGTTGAACTATTTATTTCTATTTTTATTTGATCCGCCTGTGGATCCATTTCAACTACTGTGATATTTATTATTACACTTTATTTAAAAGTTGAAATGTTTCTATTCTGCTTCCGCTGTGCATTATTATATTGTGTTGATTGTCTATGACGATGCCAACTACGTCACTGTACCCCACACCGGGCCCACCGGTGACACGTGGAAATTGGGGGTGTGACAGGTTGGTATCAGAGCCAACGCTGAGTGAATTAAACACTATCCTAATGTGTTTAATCTCAGTTACACAATTGCACATTCCTCGATTTTCGAGTCTAGACAAAGAACTTAGGAAATGTTCAACATTTCGTTTAATTTATTTTTATTTGTTAATGCATTGTCTTATATATTTTGTTGTGCAACCTGTTTGACTTTTTGACAGGATCAGGATGCCGCCAAGGATGAGAGGTCGTGGAGGATTTCCTACATCGCACGATCATGAGGCTGGTCCCTCGCATAGGCGGGCTCCATCTGCTACACACCACACAGCCGCCAACGACCTTTGGAGGTCTTTTGCCGAGCCTGCTAGGCATTCGGTTTCCGCGAGCACTTCTCCGTCATTACCCCACTCGTTCGGGCCCCACTCGGAGAACGGGCCCCATGATTCGCTTGGATCATACATACCGTTGCACCAGTCACCGCACCAGCATCCAGCGCCAGCCTACCAGGGTTTGTATAACCCTAATGCTTATGTGGAGGAGCCAGTGGGCCATAACCCACTTGGACAGGAGGACCACTTTCCTGGTGGTCACGAGATGGACGTAGACGAGGAGACGGACCCTTCGCTCCCACCATCAGGTACACCAAACCACCCGATTGAGATATCGGATGGGTCGCCATACACAGGATCACCATTTAATGGTGTGGACAGCTTCCAGGAGAGGTTCAAGCAGCATGATTGGTACTTCACCCCTAGCCACAACTCTCCTATGCTTCAATCACTCCATGGTACTCCGATGCTTCAATCGCTCCATGGTTCGCCGGTGCACTCACAGCACCACTCGCAGCAGCAGCAGCTCCAGCAGCAGCCGCCTCTACCGCAGGACCTATCTGAGGCCCTGTGGCGTGACGTGATCACTCCGTCACCACCGCCGCCGCCAGTTTTACCTCCTCCACCTCAGAGGCCAAGGAGGAACGCGCGCATGTCTACGCGCGGAGGGATTCGCATAGGCACCCCTCCACGTGTTAGTAGCAGCCGCTACACGTCTCTACCCGGGGAGTCTGAGACAGGGGAGTCTCAGCATCCAGTATCGGAGGTTACTTCTGTTCCGATCCCGCCTCTGCCGCCGCAGAATTTTGGAGAGCCGATTCCGGCTTATGCTAGTGCCGCTCAGTTCAACCCGTTCGAGCAGGTATTCCCTCAGGGTTATGATTACACGGGAGACCCTTATTGGCAAGCTGTGAACTACAGCTCACTCCCACATAGTGGTCCACTTGGAGACCCTTGGGCTGCTGGCCCATCTACTTTTGGTTACCCTCCGGGTTACCAGCAGCCACCGCAGCCGCAGCCTTACCAGCCGCCGCAGCCGCAGCACTTCCAGCCACCACCACCGGCGCCTATGATGTCGCCGCCGCAGGTTCAGGAGATCCTGCAGGGGATTGATAGCATGCGACGCGAGTTTCAGCACAATATGCGAGAGGATCGCCGACGCACCAGTGGCATGTTTAAGAAGGTATTCGATTTGCTCAAGGGTAAGGGCAAGAAGGATCGTTGAATCCTTCGATTATCATTTCATGTACTCATGTCCCTGCGTGGACATTTATTCCAGTACTCTACCCCTGCGTGGGTATACCTATCTTTCTCTACCCCTGTGTGGGTATGTTATCCTGTTAACCCCTGCGTGGGTTTGTTTTATTTTATTTTGATTATTGTTGTACTTGTTTGGCCCCTGCGCGGGCATGTTATTCATGCTAGTTATGTTATTTCAAAGTCCCGTTTAGGGCATAGATGTACTAGTACTTTGTTAAAAATTTAAATGGTTAATTTGAATTTATCATTTTATTTATATGCATGTATAATATTAAAATAATGGAAGATATCAATTTTTATTTGATTTGCCATTTTATAAGAATCTTAGTAAGGTATAACCTAGCCTGAATGCCTTATTAACAGGCCTGGCCCTGATGGTAAAACCTGGTTGAAAAGATTCAACTCCCTGTTAACATCTGAGAACATGTTAACATTCTGGGCTAAGCGTGATCTGTAGAATCACACGAGCCCCTTTTTAATAAAATATCTGTACACAAGTCTGTTAATGACTTGATACCTACGGGTTATGACTATGTCATATAGTGGCAGTTGTGGTCTATGACTCCCTGCCCAGTAAAGAATTATCTACAGATTTTATCTGTACACAGGTCTATTAATGGCTTGATACCTACGGGTTATAACTATGTTATATAATGACAGTTGTGGTTTATGACTCTCTGTCTAGTAAAGGATTATTTGTTTAATTATACAAATTATAGTCCTATAAAAATCTAAATTTATAATTTAGTAATTGTCCATGTGACTAGGCCTATGGTGCCAATATATATAATTTCATTCCTTGATTGCTAATAAGAGCCTGAATGAAACTTACTAAATTAACTGCTAAGGTTCTTGATACCATGGTTAATAAATCGTCTAGAACGATAATACTGTTAGGTTCTAAATAAGACCTTGCCCTTTATTGTAGCTTAAAGCTACGATGGCCAAATCGGAAGAAACCAACAGTCATTCTGGGGAACGCTCAGATAATGCAAAGATTCACGTTACCGGTGCAGAATTACAAGCACTGATTGATAATGCTGTCGCCAAGGCTATGGATAGGCAGTTCAAAGAATCTAGTGGTACTCAGAGTAGAACCCGTTCAGTGACGCATGTCAAGGCTAAGACTCATTCTGGGGCTCATAGTAAGCCGCCGTCTAAAAAGAGTGAGCCGAAGAAAGCCGAGGATGATAATCATTCCTCCAACCACAGCAGCGTCCCAAAGCAGGATATTGAACTGAAACGTGACACGTACAGCAGGTCCTGTACGTACAAATATTTTGTATCCTGCAAGCCCAGAGATTTCACTGGGGAAAAAGGAGCCGTCGACTGCATGACATGGATTGACGAGATGGACACTGTAGTTGATATCAGCGGGTGTGCTGATAGGGACGTCGTGAAGTACGTGTCCCAGTCATTCAAAGGAGATGCGTTAGCCTGGTGGAAGTCACTCCTACAAGCTGCCGGTAAGGCCACACTGTACGGTTTGTCATGGGAACAGTTTGTGGCCCTGATTAAAGAGAACTTCTGTCCGCAGCACGAGGTCGAGCGAATTGAATCGGATTTTGTATCCTTAGTCATGAAGAACCTCGATTGTCAAGCGTATCTTACTACGTTCAACACGCTGTCTCGTTTAGTGCCTTACTTGGTGACCCCGGAGCCGCGTAGGATTGCTCGATTCATTGGGGGTCTGGCACCGGAGATTAAAGCCAGCGTCAAAGCTTCAAGACCTACTACGTTTAGATCCGTAGCAGATCTATCCCTCTCCCTCACTCAAGACGTGGTTAGATTGAGAGCCATGAAGAGCTCTGAGGAGAACAAACGGAAACGTGAGGATGACACCTCACGAAGGTCCGAAAAGCGACATAGAGGGAACAACGACCACAGGAAAGGGTCGGGGTCTAGGAAAAGTGATCATCAGTCGGGTGAGAAACCCATATGCAAGATTTGTAGGAGACACCACTTTGGAAGGTGTCGGTTTGAAACAAAATCCCAGTCTTCGGAGAAACAATGTGGAATCTGCAAGTCCACAGATCATAAGGCTGTGGATTGCAAGAAAATGAAGGATGCAACGTGTTTTGGTTGCAACGAAAAAGGTCACATTCGGCCCAACTGTCCAAAGTTTGCAAAGAAGGCCGAGGAAGGGAAGAAGACTAATGCGAGAGTCTTCAAAATGGACGCAAAGGAAGCAGTCCTTGACGATAACGTCATTACCGGTACGTTTCTTGTAAACGATATGTTTGCTAGAGTTTTGTTTGATTCGGGGGCTGATAAGTCGTTTGTAGATAATAAGTTTTGTAAACTGTTGAACCTTCCTGTTAAAACCCTAAGTATGAAATATGAGGTGGAATTAGCTGATGGAACCTTAGAAACCGCCTCGACTGTTTTAGATGGATGTGTTATATCCATTAGGAATCATTCTTTCCCGCTATCCTTGCTTCCCTTTAAGCTAGCTGGATTCGACATAGTGATAGGCATGGATTGGTTGTCGAGTAACCAAGCCCAGATTCTGTGCAATAGAAAGCAAGTAATAGTTAAGACTCCGTCTGGTGAGTCCCTTACTATTCAAGGAGATACCCAGCATGGATTGCCCGAGCAAGTGTCCATGCTCAAAGCATCCAGATGCATGCGGAAAGGATGTGTCATTTATATGGCACAAGTCACCATTGATGAGCCGAAGCCGAAGATTGAGGATATCCCTGTTATATCAGAATATCCTGAAGTGTTTCCTGAAGAACTACCCGGATTGCCACCGGATAGACAAGTAGAGTTTCGGATAGATATCATTCCAGGCACTGCGCCCGTAGCAAGAGCACCATACAGATTGGCACCAACGGAGATGAAGGAGTTGAGGACGCAGTTGGACGATCTATTAGCTAAGGGTTTTATCAGACCTAGCTCGTCTCCTTGGGGAGCTCCAATCTTGTTCGTTAAAAAGAAGGATGGTTCGATGCGTCTGTGCATCGATTACCGTGAGCTTAATAAGGTCACTATCAAGAATCGGTATCCGTTACCCAGGATCGACGATCTGTTCGATCAGTTGCAAGGAGCAAGTTACTTCTCCAAGATTGACCTCAGGTCAGGTTATCATCAGTTGAAGGTCAAAGAAGAAGACGTACACAAGACCGCGTTTAGGACTCGTTATGGACATTACGAGTTCCTAGTGATGCCGTTTGGGCTCACTAACGCACCAGCCGCGTTCATGGATCTCATGAATCGCGTCTGCAAACTTTATTTAGATAAGTTCGTCATAGTCTTTATTGATGACATTCTTATCTACTCGAAGAGCCAAGCTGATCATGAGAAGCACCTTCGTTGTATTCTCAAACTTTTAAATCAAGAGAAGCTTTATGCCAAATTCTCGAAGTGTGAATTTTGGCTTCGTGAAGTCCAGTTCCTTGGACATGTTGTTAGCGAGCGTGGTATCCAAGTAGATCCCGCTAAAGTCGAAGCAGTCATGAATTGGCAGGAGCCGAAGACTCCTACCGAGATTCGCAGTTTCCTGGGATTGGCAGGATATTATAGGCGATTTATCGAGAACTTCTCAAGGATTACTGCGCCCCTAACCTCATTGACCCGTAAGAAGATTAAGTTTGATTGGGGCCCTAAGCAGCAGGAATCCTTTGACATTCTGAAGCAGAAGCTGAGCAATGCGCCAGTATTGACATTGCCTGATGGAATAGATGAATTTGTGGTATATTGTGATGCATCACATACTGGCATGGGCTGTGTACTCATGCAGAAAGGCAAAGTCATTGCCTACGCTTCTCGCCAGCTAAAGGTGCACGAGAAGAACTACACCACCCACGATTTGGAATTGGGTGCGGTTGTATTTGCATTGAAGCTATGGAGACATTACTTGTATGGAACCAAGTGCATAATTTATTCGGATCACAAGAGTCTTCAGCATTTGTTCAATCAGAAGGGATTGAACATGCGTCAAAGGCGATGGATGGAGACTCTCAATGATTATGACTGTGAGATAAGATACCATCCAGGCAAGGCAAATGTGGTTGCCGACGCCTTAAGCAGAAAAGAAAGGGTTAAACCAATCAGAATCAATGCCAAGCGCATTGAGTTAAGAAATAGTTTGAATGAAAGGGTGTTAGCTGCACAGAAGGAAGCTGTGCTGGAAGCTAACTATTCTACAGAAAAGTTGGGAGTAACTGAGGAACAGTTATCCCACGACAAAGATGGAATGCTACGCCTAAACGGACGAATATGGGTTCCAGTATATGGAGGACTTCGGGATGTTATCCTCCAGGAGGCCCACAGCTCTAAATATTCAGTTCATCCTGGAGCAGATAAGATGTACCAGGATTTGAAGTCAAACTACTGGTGGATTGGTTTGAAAAAGTCCGTGGCCGAGTATGTGGCCAAGTGTTTGACTTGTGCGCAAGTCAAGGCTGAGCATCAGAAGCCGTCAGGTTTGCTTCAACAACCTGAAATTCCCAAATGGAAGTGGGAAATGGTGACAATGGATTTTATCACCAAGTTGCCAAAGACGAAAAAGGGAAATGATACCATATGGGTCATAGTTGACAGACTGACTAAGTCAGCTCATTTTCTACCCATCAAGGAGACGTATAGCTCAGATATGTTAGCTCAATTATACGTCGATAAGATAGTAGCGCTACATGGTATACCCATATCTATTATTTCTGATAGAGATACTAGATATACGTCACATTTTTGGAAGAGTTTCCAACAGTCGTTGGGCACTCGTTTGAATTTTAGTACGGCTTATCATCCTCAGACCGATGGTCAGAGTGAGCGTACTATTCAAACCTTGGAAGACATGCTTCGTGCATGTGCGATCGACTTAGGTGGTAGTTGGGATAAGAACCTACCACTGATTGAATTCTCCTACAACAATAGCTACCATTCCAGCATAAAGGCTGCGCCTTTTGAGGCCCTATACGGTAGGAAGTGTAGATCGCCCATTTGTTGGGCAGAAGTTGGAGATGTCCAGTTGTCTGGACCAGATATCGTCTTTGAGACGACAGACAAGATCGTTCAGATCCGTGATCGTTTGAAAGCTGCCAGGGATAGGCAGAAAAGTTATGCGGATCCTAAGCGCAAAGATTTTCACTTCGAGGTGGGTGAAAAAGTATTGCTCAAAGTATCACCTTGGAAAGGTGTGATGAGATTTGGAAAGAAAGGCAAGCTGAGCCCGAGATACATAGGACCTTTCGAGATAATCGAACGTGTCGGGGCAGTCGCTTACAAGTTAAACTTGCCTGAAGAGCTTAGTGCCATTCATAATGTGTTTCACATCTGTAATTTGAAGAAGTGTTTCGCTGACGATTCACTGGTTATACCGCATACAGATATACACATAGACGAAAGTCTAAAGTTTGTTGAAAAACCTTTGTCGATTGAGGATCGACAGGTAAAGAAGCTTCGAAGGAAGCATGTGCCTATTGTCAAGGTCAAATGGGATGCCCGTAGAGGTCCCGAATACACATGGGAAGTGGAATCCACGATGAAAGATAAATATCCCCATTTGTTTGAATAAATCTCGGGGTCGAGATTTCTTTTAAGGGGGTGAGGATGTAACACCTCGAAAAATTTCGTCCAATAATGTCTTGACACGTGTCATAAGGTTCCGTTATGTGAAAACATACTTTAGAGGGACTAAAAGTGACAAACAGTGAAAACTATGGAACGTAAGGGTCCAAAGTGTCAACAATGGATAAATAGGCTCTATGATAACCCCACATAATGTTTACAACCTTTAACGGATGGTTCATGGATCATACGACGCGGAAATTGCCCAAAAGTGAAGTATTGTAAACTATAGGGGCCAAAAGTGTCAACATGTTTAAATTATACCTCTGAGTGAACTTTTGGCAGACCCGAAGCTTTGTATAGCTAAAATATACTCACTAGAATATGTGGTAAAAATTTCATGAAGTTTCGTCAACGTATGAGAAAGTTATGGCCAAAACCGTACTTAAGGGACTAAAAGCGTCAACGTCGAATTCAGGGCTTTTCGGTTGAGCGCAAAATTATCCGAGGGCATTACCATGTTGGTAAAAGTCCTAAGGTTCTTAAAAACCAAGTTTGGGGGTTTACGGGTCGAGAAAAGTAGCCGAAACATCACGTACAAGTTCAGGGGTCAAAGCTGTCAACATTGGAAAGTTGTTTGGCTGAAACAAGGGTCAGGCGACCCGCCTGGGAAAGCCCAAGCGGGCCGCGTGGGACTGCCAACGACCAGAAATTCAATTATGGGTTATTTGGGTCCGAATTCAAGTGTATTACAGCTGGTCTTGCCTCCTCTTGCACCAATAACATTACATGCAAGCCTACTACAACAGTAAACCTCAATTACCTGCTTTAAATCCGAATTTGCATCCATTTCTTGAGCATTTTCATAGTAAACAAGAACACCAAGACTTGCAAGAGCTCTCAAAGCTTCTCTGGAGATAATCTGATCCTCAAGGCCGACTCCTAGTGATCATTTAACACCTATAGAACTATTGTAAGCATTCAATTCGTTCTTTAATCCGTTTTTGCTATGATTATTAGTAAAAGTCAAACTGGGTGTTCATAACCTTTGACTTTCTGATTAAACGGATTTCTTTCAGTAATTTCTCGAATTGAAACTTGTTATAGATTGGTATTTATGTGGGAAACAAACCCTCTAAAGGTTACTAACTGATTCCCACTACATGCATGCCTAATGTCGAGTCAAACCTATTTCTAAAAAGTCAACAGAAGTGATTTTTGCGAAAAATAACATGATTAATGATATAGATGACATGCAACCTGATTGATCACTGAAAATAACTTGTAACATATATATAAATGTATTTTAATCATCATCAACTCGACAATCTATAGTATAGCCACGAATCGGAACCGAAAGTCTTATAAAACGATTATTTCGTAGACTATCAATTCGGATTCGTACATGCATGTTCAAGATCTGTATTGGAAAGTATTTTTGACTATTTTTATTTTAGTTAAACTTTCTGGAATTTTCTTTGATTGAGTCTATGCTTAGCCTATTCGAATGCTTGTTTCCGGTTTATGCATAAAGTTGACTATCTTGCCCTTTTTGATTTAAAACGGGATTTTTGGAAAAGTGAAAGGATAGAAATCTTTATTTTTATTATATAAACTTGCACCGAAAGTTTCGGATCAGTTAGTGGTCCAGATTGTGAGTTATGGCCATTAGCGTAAAACTATATTATAAATTTACATAAACGGTCCTTTTCGCGTAGAACCCGTTTCTGGCCACATTTTGACACGAAACTTTTACCAACTGATTATATATAATATTCTGGGAATTTTGATGATTTTTAATTAATTTTTGGCTGAACGGATCCTCGATCACCTAGCCATTTCGGCTTATGTCGGTTTTGACCGTTTTAGCCATAAAATGAGTTTTACACCTCCTTTTGACCCGAAACCTTTTTCTACTGATTTTGTATGATGAATAAATTATTATAAGACTTCTGGAAATATAAAAATCTCAGATTTACTGTGAAAACCCGAAAACGCCCTTAAACCGTATTTTTAGCGTTTTTACGCATAGTAAAGTGTTATACTCGTTTTAAACACATAAGACTTATACCTACTGATGTAAATTACATATTTTCATATAATAACAGTAAGTATAATATTTTGAACTCAGGTTTCCAGTTTTGGCACTTTTAGCCCTTGTGAAATTACTAAATTACCCCTACGGTGCATAGTTTGGTTTTAAATGATATATTTGGTATATGGGTCATACCCTACTGATATAATATGTTATATTAAGTATATTTACTGTATGAACCAGACCCGAAACTCAGATTTCTAATTTTACCCTTTTATTATCTTTTAAATGACCAAAATGCCCTTCTAAGGCATAAATTGAGTTTAAAATTATCCCGGGCAATATAGGACATAACTTACTGATATAATATCATATTCTAAGCATATTAATTCAGGGAACTTGCATTTGAATCTTTTGGCTACCCGTATCGCCCTTTTCGCATTCGGTTCGGTTTACGTAACTAGTTTGCGTAAATTGACCGAAACGGGTCAAACGTTATCATTTTTAACTCAAAATCCAGAATGTATTTAGTATACCCATATTATACAAGTATTCAAACTTGTCGGGTCTAAATCACATTCTATCCGGTCTTTCGCTTAATCGCGCGTAAACCGTATCACTCCTAAAACTAACCGGTCAAAGCTTAAGCTTAAATAAAAGGCCGTTAGGAATCTAATAGGTTAATTATAACCCTTTGTTCCAGATTAGGAAGCCCGGTAAAAGCTACCACCACTTATCGTTTGTGACTTATACTTGCTCAGGTAAATACATTTTGACTTATTTTCCCTATACGGGCTTGGGGTACGGTATTTAAAATACCGCTTGATCGGGCGCACAAGTCCTGCTCCCTATGGGTGTTCAGTCTTGAATAGCTTGTGTGATTTCGTTTAAACAGTTTTGTCTTACTTAAAGGCTTTGGGGGGTTGTTGACCATGTCCCGGATATCCTTGGCATTATCTTACGAGATGGCCACGACCAGAGCACGGGGTGTAGGCGTACACCTGTCGTGTATAACTCTTTAATGTGGTGTGTCAATTAAATCTCTAGCCCGGACAGTAGATCCCGGGCCACCAGAGATATAAGTGCATGTAATTCGTTCACAAGTTTATATTATATAATTATCCCAAGTTAATAAAAATATTTATGCCTTGTGCATTTAAATAAATTTTCAATCATTTTCAAAATGAGTCAGTCGATTTGTATTTACCAGTGTAAACTGACGTATTTTTCCCAAAAGATTAAGTGCAGGTACTATACGGAAATAGGCTGGCTGTTTCCTAGAGAGCGTCCACAATAGTCTCGCAAACTCGGACGACATTTATCTGTTGAACTATTTATTTCTATTTTTATTTGATCCGCCTGTGGATCCATTTCAACTACTGTGATATTTATTATTACACTTTATTTAAAAGTTGAAATGTTTCTATTCTGCTTCCGCTGTGCATTATTATATTGTGTTGATTGTCTATGACGATGCCAACTACGTCACTGTACCCCACACCGGGCCCACCGGTGACACGTGGAAATTGGGGGTGTGACAGGTTGGTATCAGAGCCAACGCTGAGTGAATTAAACACTATCCTAATGTGTTTAATCTCAGTTACACAATTGCACATTCCTCGATTTTCGAGTCTAGACAAAGAACTTAGGAAATGTTCAACATTTCGTTTAATTTATTTTTATTTGTTAATGCATTGTCTTATATATTTTGTTGTGCAACCTGTTTGACTTTTTGACAGGATCAGGATGCCGCCAAGGATGAGAGGTCGTGGAGGATTTCCTACATCGCACGATCATGAGGCTGGTCCCTCGCATAGGCGGGCTCCATCTGCTACACACCACACAGCCGCCAACGACCTTTGGAGGTCTTTTGCCGAGCCTGCTAGGCATTCGGTTTCCGCGAGCACTTCTCCGTCATTACCCCACTCGTTCGGGCCCCACTCGGAGAACGAGCCCCATGATTCGCTTGGATCATACATACCGTTGCACCAGTCACCGCACCAGCATCCAGCGCCAGCCTACCAGGGTTTGTATAACCCTAATGCTTATGTGGAGGAGCCAGTGGGCCATAACCCACTTGGACAGGAGGACCACTTTCCTGGTGGTCACGAGATGGACGTAGACGAGGAGACGGACCCTTCGCTCCCACCATCAGGTACACCAAACCACCCGATTGAGATATCGGATGGGTCGCCATACACAGGATCACCATTTAATGGTGTGGACAGCTTCCAGGAGAGGTTCAAGCAGCATGATTGGTACTTCACCCCTAGCCACAACTCTCCTATGCTTCAATCACTCCATGGTACTCCGATGCTTCAATCGCTCCATGGTTCGCCGGTGCACTCACAGCACCACTCGCAGCAGCAGCAGCTCCAGCAGCAGCCGCCTCTACCGCAGGACCTATCTGAGGCCCTGTGGCGTGACGTGATCACTCCGTCACCACCGCCGCCGCCAGTTTTACCTCCTCCACCTCAGAGGCCAAGGAGGAACGCGCGCATGTCTACGCGCGGAGGGATTCGCATAGGCACCCCTCCACGTGTTAGTAGCAGCCGCTACACGTCTCTACCCGGGGAGTCTGAGACAGGGGAGTCTCAGCATCCAGTATCGGAGGTTACTTCTGTTCCGATCCCGCCTCTGCCGCCGCAGAATTTTGGAGAGCCGATTCCGGCTTATGCTAGTGCCGCTCAGTTCAACCCGTTCGAGCAGGTATTCCCTCAGGGTTATGATTACACGGGAGACCCTTATTGGCAAGCTGTGAACTACAGCTCACTCCCACATAGTGGTCCACTTGGAGACCCTTGGGCTGCTGGCCCATCTACTTTTGGTTACCCTCCGGGTTACCAGCAGCCACCGCAGCCGCAGCCTTACCAGCCGCCGCAGCCGCAGCACTTCCAGCCACCACCACCGGCGCCTATGATGTCGCCGCCGCAGGTTCAGGAGATCCTGCAGGGGATTGATAGCATGCGACGCGAGTTTCAGCACAATATGCGAGAGGATCGCCGACGCACCAGTGGCATGTTTAAGAAGGTATTCGATTTGCTCAAGGGTAAGGGCAAGAAGGATCGTTGAATCCTTCGATTATCATTTCATGTACTCATGTCCCTGCGTGGACATTTATTCCAGTACTCTACCCCTGCGTGGGTATACCTATCTTTCTCTACCCCTGTGTGGGTATGTTATCCTGTTAACCCCTGCGTGGGTTTGTTTTATTTTATTTTGATTATTGTTGTACTTGTTTGGCCCCTGCGCGGGCATGTTATTCATGCTAGTTATGTTATTTCAAAGTCCCGTTTAGGGCATAGATGTACTAGTACTTTGTTAAAAATTTAAATGGTTAATTTGAATTTATCATTTTATTTATATGCATGTATAATATTAAAATAATGGAAGATATCAATTTTTATTTGATTTGCCATTTTATAAGAATCTTAGTAAGGTATAACCTAGCCTGAATGCCTTATTAACAGGCCTGGCCCTGATGGTAAAACCTGGTTGAAAAGATTCAACTCCCTGTTAACATCTGAGAACATGTTAACATTCTGGGCTAAGCGTGATCTGTAGAATCACACGAGCCCCTTTTTAATAAAATATCTACAGATTTTATCTGTACACAAGTCTGTTAATGACTTGATACCTACGGGTTATGACTATGTCATATAGTGGCAGTTGTGGTCTATGACTCCCTGCCCAGTAAAGAATTATCTACAGATTTTATCTGTACACAGGTCTATTAATGGCTTGATACCTACGGGTTATAACTATGTTATATAATGACAGTTGTGGTTTATGACTCTCTGTCTAGTAAAGGATTATTTGTTTAATTATACAAATTATAGTCCTATAAAAATCTAAATTTATAATTTAGTAATTGTCCATGTGACTAGGCCTATGGTGCCAATATATATAATTTCATTCCTTGATTGCTAATAAGAGCCTGAATGAAACTTACTAAATTAACTGCTAAGGTTCTTGATACCATGGTTAATAAATCGTCTAGAACGATAATACTGTTAGGTTCTAAATAAGACCTTGCCCTTTATTGTAGCTTAAAGCTACGATGGCCAAATCGGAAGAAACCAACAGTCATTCTGGGGAACGCTCAGATAATGCAAAGATTCACGTTACCGGTGCAGAATTACAAGCACTGATTGATAATGCTGTCGCCAAGGCTATGGATAGGCAGTTCAAAGAATCTAGTGGTACTCAGAGTAGAACCCGTTCAGTGACGCATGTCAAGGCTAAGACTCATTCTGGGGCTCATAGTAAGCCGCCGTCTAAAAAGAGTGAGCCGAAGAAAGCCGAGGATGATAATCATTCCTCCAACCACAGCAGCGTCCCAAAGCAGGATATTGAACTGAAACGTGACACGTACAGCAGGTCCTGTACGTACAAATATTTTGTATCCTGCAAGCCCAGAGATTTCACTGGGGAAAAAGGAGCCGTCGACTGCATGACATGGATTGACGAGATGGACACTGTAGTTGATATCAGCGGGTGTGCTGATAGGGACGTCGTGAAGTACGTGTCCCAGTCATTCAAAGGAGATGCGTTAGCCTGGTGGAAGTCACTCCTACAAGCTGATATAATATCATATTCTAAGCATATTAATTCAGGGAACTTGCATTTGAATCTTTTGGCTACCCGTATCGCCCTTTTCGCATTCGGTTCGGTTTACGTAACTAGTTTGCGTAAATTGACCGAAACGGGTCAAACGTTATCATTTTTAACTCAAAATCCAGAATGTATTTAGTATACCCATATTATACAAGTATTCAAACTTGTCGGGTCTAAATCACATTCTATCCGGTCTTTCGCTTAATCGCGCGTAAACCGTATCACTCCTAAAACTAACCGGTCAAAGCTTAAGCTTAAATAAAAGGCCGTTAGGAATCTAATAGGTTAATTATAACCCTTTGTTCCAGATTAGGAAGCCCGGTAAAAGCTACCACCACTTATCGTTTGTGACTTATACTTGCTCAGGTAAATACATTTTGACTTATTTTCCCTATACGGGCTTGGGGTACGGTATTTAAAATACCGCTTGATCGGGCGCACAAGTCCTGCTCCCTATGGGTGTTCAGTCTTGAATAGCTTGTGTGATTTCGTTTAAACAGTTTTGTCTTACTTAAAGGCTTTGGGGGGTTGTTGACCATGTCCCGGATATCCTTGGCATTATCTTACGAGATGGCCACGACCAGAGCACGGGGTGTAGGCGTACACCTGTCGTGTATAACTCTTTAATGTGGTGTGTCAATTAAATCTCTAGCCCGGACAGTAGATCCCGGGCCACCAGAGATATAAGTGCATGTAATTCGTTCACAAGTTTATATTATATAATTATCCCAAGTTAATAAAAATATTTATGCCTTGTGCATTTAAATAAATTTTCAATCATTTTCAAAATGAGTCAGTCGATTTGTATTTACCAGTGTAAACTGACGTATTTTTCCCAAAAGATTAAGTGCAGGTACTATACGGAAATAGGCTGGCTGTTTCCTAGAGAGCGTCCACAATAGTCTCGCAAACTCGGACGACATTTATCTGTTGAACTATTTATTTCTATTTTTATTTGATCCGCCTGTGGATCCATTTCAACTACTGTGATATTTATTATTACACTTTATTTAAAAGTTGAAATGTTTCTATTCTGCTTCCGCTGTGCATTATTATATTGTGTTGATTGTCTATGACGATGCCAACTACGTCACTGTACCCCACACCGGGCCCACCGGTGACACGTGGAAATTGGGGGTGTGACAGGCGTGTTGAAAGTACAGCAGGCGCATTAATTGTAATTCGCAATTACAATTAATGAAGAGAGAGAATGTCAGACGGGCACGGGGCCGTGTTCAGCGAACACGGGGCCGTGTCCAGCGTTCTGTTCAGCCTATAAATAGAGGAGCTTGGCTTCATTCTCTCTCATCCCTTGGCACACCACCTCTCTCACACTTCATCCACCACCCACCACCACCATAACACCATCATCCACCACCATCATCCATTGTCCATCATAGAGTGTGTGAGTCGTCTCGGGATCCAAGATTGATCGTAAGAGTTCTTGACAATCAAGGCCATGTTTGCCTAAGTCTCTTACATCACTTGGTGAAGACAAGTGTTTAGTATAATACTTTTTATTTTTAATCTTTTGCACTTTTTATTTGGTTTTGTATTAATGACTTTAATAACTAGTTACTTATGTTGAAGGTGATCTTTCCTTATCGTTTGTCCGTGGTGTCTTGGCATTATTTTACTGTCTATATAAAATAAAAGATTTTCACCATTCATATCTCCACGGTCTATATGGAGGTATGTTGGCTACCTGGTCGGGGGTTAAGGGAACGGTTTGGTAAAGGTCTTGCCCTTGTTCAGCGTTTAGAGGTCCTGCTTGGGACCTGGGTCAAATTTAGTAGGATCTCCTTCAATGCCCATAGGTATTGGATGGCGGGGATCCAAACTCTTTGACCCCCTCATAAGCTAACTACTATTAATACTATAACCCGGCTATTTAGGACTGTATCCCTGCTGACTCAGACTACTTAGCCGAGGGTAACGTCACCGCCAAAAGCGGGGCCTACCATAATTTGCATTAATAACTTAATTCATTATCTTTCAATAATCCGACCCTTTAGGATTGTATCCTTGCTGACTCAAACTACTGGGTTGAGAGTAACGTCGCCTTCAAAAGAGGGGCCTACTACAATAACTAAGATAATCTCTTAAACAAGTGCAAAAGTGCGAAAATAATCAAAGGTTATACTAATACACGTGTCGGATCCAAGTGATTCATCTTGTCTATCTGTTTTTATTTTATTTTCTTTTTCAGCATTTAGTTAGTTTTTATTTTTCTTAGTTTAAAACATTTTTCTAACTTTTTGATTTGATTAGACGTTGAGGATAAACCGGTATTAAAAGCTCTTGTGTCCTTGGACGACCTCGGTATCTTACCAACACTATACTACGTCCACGATGGGTGCACTTGCCCATATGTGTGTTTAGTGTTAGTGAATATCGTGTTTTATAAATTTAAAACTTGGCTAAAAGTGTAAAAAGGGCTTAAATAAACATCTAAAAATATAACACACTTCACGCACATCACCCTTACTGCAAGATTTGCAAGAAAAAACATTCGGGAAAATGCTCTACCTACTACAATTTCTGCAAGATACCAGGGCACAAGGAAGAAGATTGCAGGAGAAAACCTAATAATGGGATGTGTTTCAACTGTGGAGAAAAAGGTCACATCAAGCCGAACTGTTCGAAACTACCTCCAGCCATGAACAACAAGACTACCAAAAATGCTAGAGCATTTGTTCTGACTACGAAAGAAGCCAAGATGATCCCGGATGTGATAGCCGGTACGTTTTTAGTTAATGATGTTTTTGCTAAAGTATTATTTGACTCTGGTGCAAACCAAAGTTTTATTAATACTTCATTTTGCAAACTTCTCAACCAACCATTGACTAAACTCCCACAAGAATGTCTAGTAGAGACAGCAAATGGGGAAACTGTTAGGATTTCTGAAATCTTGCAGGGAGCAAGAATAGAATTTTTAAATCAAATGTTTATTGCAAATCTTTATCCAATGAATTTGGCAGGATTTGATGTTGTATTAGGAATGGATTGGTTAATAGCCAATAAAGCCAGTATTTTATGTGATCAAAAGTCAATTCAAGTAAATTCACCAAAGGTGAAAAGATCACAATTAAAGGAGATAAGCCATCTAGATCCACGAAATTCATCTCTGTGATGAAAACAGCCAGTTATATAAGAAAAGGATCATTAATGTATTTGATTTCTATAATCACTAACACTAAAGGAAAAGAACTGAAAGATATTCCAGTAGTATCCCAGTTTTCAGATGTATTTCAAGAAGAATTACCAGGTCTACCTCCGGACAGGGAAGTTGAATTTAGAATCCATATGCTACCAGGAACAGCGCCAATTGCCAAAGCACCTTACCGTTTGGCACCGGCAGAGATGCAGGAACTAAAGAAACAGTTAGACGAACTGTTGGAGAAGGGATTCATACAGCCAAGTTCATCGCCATGGGGAGCACCAATTTTATTCGTTAAAAAGAAAGACGGATCAATGCGTATGTGCATTGATTACCGTGAATTGAACAAGGTCACGATTAAGAATCGGTATCCATTACTAAGGATAGATGATTTGTTCGATCAATTGCAAGGAGCTCAATTTTTCTCTAAAATCAATTTACGCTCAGGATATCATCAATTAAAGGTACAGGAAGAGGACATTCCTAAGACCGAATTTAGAACAAGGTATGGCCATTATGAATTTACTGTCATGCCATTTGGTTTAACAAATGCCCCAGCTGTATTTATGGACATGATGAACCGAATATGTAAGCCATATTTGGATAAATTCATAATTGTCTTCATAGATGATATTCTCATTTACTCTAGGAGTAAAGAGGAACATGCAAAGCATTTGCACGCACTTCTAAGTTTATTACGGAAAGAAAAGCTTTATGCTAAGTTTTCAAAGTGCGAGTTTTGGTTAGAACAGGTACAATTTCTTGGACATCTAGTCAATCATGAAGAAATTCATGTGAATCCCACCAAGATCGAGGCAATTACCAAATGGAAAACCCCTGAGTCACCAACCGAGGTTAGAAGTTTCTTAGGATTGGCCGGTTATTACAGAAGATTTATTCAAGATTTTTCTAGAATAGCCATTCCCTTAACTAAGCTAACCTGTAAATCTGTTAAGTTTGAATGGGGACCAAAACAGGAAGAAGCTTTTAGAATTCTTAAGCAAAGATTAACCAATGCACCCATACTAGCATTACCAGAAGGAACTGAAGACTTTGTAGTCTATTGTGACGCTTCTAAGTTAGGTTATGAATGTGTATTGATGAAACGTCAAAAGGTTATAGCTTACGCATCTAGACAACTTAAGAATCATGAAGAGAATTATCCAACCCATGATTTGGAACTAGGAGCCATAATTTTTGCTCTTAAGATTTGGAGACATTACCTTTACGGTAGTAAGTTTACCATTTCACCGATCATAAGAGCTTAAGATATGTTTTTGGGCAAAAGGAGTTGAATATGAGACAAAGACGCTGGATGGAAATACTTAGTGATTATGATTGTAATATCCAGTATCATGCAGGAAAGGCCAATGTAGTGGCTGATGCTTTAAGTCAAAAGTATCATGAAAAGTCAAAAAGAATGCGTTCTCTTAAATTAAATCTGCAGATAGATTTAAATGAACAGATTAGAAAAGCACAAGAATCAGTAATCAAGGATGATACTGAAAAGTTAAAAGGAATGATTAAAGAATTGGAACAAGGAACAGATGGAATTTGGAGATTCCATAAGAAAAGAATGTGGATACCTAAATTAGGAAACCTACGCCACCGAATATTAGAGGAAGCCCATAAGTCTAAGTATACGATGCATCTTGGAAATGATAAGACGTATCAGGATTTAAGAAAGAATTTTTGGTGGATAGGAATGAAAAAGGATATAGCAGCTTATGTTTCTAAATGTTTAACATGTTCACAAGTTAAAGCTGAACACCAAAAACCCTCAGGTTTATTGCAGCAGTTAGAAATGCCAGTTTGGAAATGGGAATTGATAACAATGGATTTTGTTACCAAATTACCCAAAACAAGAAAAGGTAATGATACAATCTGGGTGATTGTAGACAGACTAACTAAGACAGCCCATTTCCTACAAATGAAGGAAACCTTCAGTATGGAACAATTAGCTAAGTTATATGTAAATGAAATAGTTTCATTGCATGGAATTCCTTTATCAATTGTTTCTGATACAGATAGCCGTTTCACCTCTCATTTTTGGGCAAGTTTCCAAAAAGCCATGGGAACCAAGTTGAATCTAAGCACAGCTTATTATCCTCAAACAGACGGATAAAGCGAAAGGACAATTCAGACAATGGAGGACATGCTTAGAGCTTGTGTAATTGATTTTGGAGGTAATTGGGATGATCACTTACCATTAATAGAATTTTCTTATAATAACAGTTATCACATAAGTATAAATGTTGCACCTTTCGAAGCACTTTATGGACGAAAGTGCCAAACCCCAGTCTGTTGGGCAGAAATTGGGGAAAAGCAACTATCCGGACCTGAGATAGTACAAGAAACAACCGCCAAGATCATTCAAGTCAAGGAACGACTAAAAGTAGCACGTGATCGACAAAAGAGTTATGCTGATAACAGACGAAAGCCATTGGAATTTCAAGAAGGAGACAAAGTGTTATTGAAAGTTTCTCCTTGGAAAGGAATTGTAAGATTCATCAAAAGGGGAAAGCTAAGCCCCAGGTATGTTGGACCTTTTGAGATTATTAGAAGAATAGGACCTGTAGCCTATCAGCTACAACTGCCAGAGGAAATGGCAGGAATACATGATGTATTTCATGTATCTAATCTCAAGAAATGCTTAGCTGATGAATCACTAATGATACCTCTTAAGTATATGGAGGTAAATGAACAACTTAAATTTATAGAAAAGCCTCTACAGATTGAAGACAGAAAGATCAAAAATCTGAAACAGAAGAGATTAGTTCTGGTCAAAGTGAAATGGAACTCCAAAAGAGGACCAGAATACACTTGGGAGCTTGAATCAGAAATGCAAAGGAAATATCCACACCTGTTCCAGTAGATCTCGAGGACGAGCTCTAAAACAAGGTGGGGAGGATATAACAACCCTCCTAAAATAATCCGACACCCTAACATATTTTAAAGTGTCCTTACACACCCTAAAATACACCCCGTATGCGAAAACGGACCCCGAATACCTTTATTTTTATTAAAATTAAATAAAAACAAATTTTAATGGGCTGTCGCGGGGCGCGAAGACCCTTTAGGAGTCTTACGCGGACCGCGATAGATAGGAGAACAGGCGCAGCCCTGAGCTGCCACGTGGTGTACAAGTGTCGAGCCTATAGTGGTGACCAGGCCAAGCTAGGCCCTACTACCCCTACTACGCGGGCGGCGTAGCCCTTGGCTACGTCATCCGCGGGCCGCGAGGGAAGTCGAAAGGTCGCCTATAAATTGAGGCCTCCAGCCTCAGTTTCAATTCGTTCATCTCTCGATCTCTCTCTCAATATTCTGAATAGCAATTATAATTTTCGGGTAGTATACCCCCTAAATAACGAATTTCTGCTCCGTTGTAAGTATCATAACCCCGGTTACGTATTAGATACGTTGCCCGATTGATCCAGGGTTCCGTAGCGGCTGTCGAGGTTCTGCCCGACGTAGTCGTTGGAATGCCGTCTCGGGGAGGGTATTACTAATGTAAATATTGGGTTATTATACTAACGCGTGTGCATTTGTGTATTTAATAGATAATCACCAGGAAACCCTAAAGGAAAACCTAAGACAACAATGTGAGTAATCTCCTTTATGTTAATTGTTTTTACAAAACCTCACTTAATTAAATTACATTAAACAGTGATTGAGTATTTGTATTCTACAATTATCGTCGGTATGTTGGGGTTTTGTATACAAAATTTGTTACTACCTTGCGAGGAGTAACATGACCACAAGTTGGGTTGACAGTGCCATGGGTGGTAATTCACTAGATGGAAACAAATATAATTGCGCGACCGTCGTCAATACTGTACAATGGTTTTACTTAACTTGATTATACTTAGATTTACTCACCAGTATTTCCTACTGACAAAATATTTTTAAACGCGTTTCAGGTAACAAAATGTGAAAGCCAATATAGAAGCCAGCTGGACAACACTGAAGGCTTGGAAAAGTGGCTATAAAGTTACCTAAAATAAAGAGATGTTTTTATCAAATAAAATAGGGTGTATCCCTATGAAAATGTGTGTACTTAAAACTTGGGATCTTTCCCACATGTTTAATATTATTATGAAAGTGTGGTATTTTACTCTGATAAAATATTTCCTAACTACGGTCCTGATGAAAATTCCGCTGCCAAAAATGATAAAACACAGATACCACCAAAACTGGTTGCAGCCGCCCGTTCCCGTGATGTTAGGGGATGGGGGTTGCGACAGATAAGTAAGACTTCAAGTGGACACATGAGGCAGAAGCTACCTTCAAGTCACTAAAGGAGCTCATAGCTTCTCTCCCAACAATGGCGGCACCAAAAAAAGAAGAAACAATAACGGTCTACTTGTCCTCAGGTTCAAAAGCTACAAGTCTTCTGATAATCATTTCCTGTGTCACAAATCCTTTACTTTTGGCACTTTGTACTGATAATTTCTTAAAACACTCATACACAGGTCAAGAAGATATAAGCTCTGTGCTGATAGTGGAACGGGGAAGGGGTAAAATCCCGATATACTTCGTAAACAAGGCATTGATAACACCCGAGATCAACTATTCCCCAATTGAGAAGTTGGTCCTAGCACTAGTACATACAACCAAAAGACTCTGAAGATACTTTCAGGCTCACCATATCCAAGTCATCATTGATCAGCCACTAAGAACAAACTTAGAAAAACCTTAAGACTCAGGATGGTTAGCTAAGTGGGCTATTGGCTTGGGGGAGCACAAGATCGAGTACATACTAAGAAAAGCATACAAAGGACAAGTCTTAGCCGACTTCCTATCAGAATTGTCGTGAACCCCACGAGAAGTCAACGAGGAAGAAACTGGAGAATGCCCAACAGTCATACCAGGAAAGTGAACATTATATTTAGATTGAGTTTCCAGTATAGAGGGTTCCGGGCTGGTCTCATCATTACGGACCCCCACGGAACTGAATATACTTATGCACTTTGTCTTCACTTTCCTTGCACAAACAACAAAGCTAAATACGAAGCTTTGCTGGCCGGACTAAGGCTAGCAAGAACCATGACGGTGAAAGAATTGCATGCCTTCACAGAATCAAAGCTGGTAGCCAACCAAGTAGGAGGCGACTACCTGGAAAAGGATCCATCAATGATAAAATACAAAGCAAAGGTGCAAGAACTCATGAATAGCTTTGAATCATGCTCACTAAGCCAAGTGTAAAGAACAAAAAACAAGCAAGCAAGTGCTCTGAACAAACTAGCTTCCCTTACCTTCTCACACGTCACAAAGAAGGTGTTGGTCAGAGCCACAAACCAAAATCCATCGAAGAGCAAGAAGTCCAAGACTTAGTAATTGAAGAAGGGGAAACATGGATGACACCTATATATGACTTCTTGATAGAAGGGCAGCTATCACCCACAAAAGGGCAAGCTATCAGGCTAAAGTCAAATGCTAAGCAATATGTCATGGAGGACGACAAACTCTATAAGAAAGGTTACATTTCCCCATTACTTTGATGTGTTGGTCCTGAACAAAGTAGCTACTTAACCAAAGTACTACATGAAGGACTCTGTGGAACACATGCTGGGACAAGAATCATTGTGTCAAAACTAATGAACATGGGGTAATATTGGCCAACGATGCATAAAGACACGGTTGAAACTTGCCAACTCCATGGATCGAATAAACAAAAACATAACTCCATGAAAGAGGATGAGCACCTCACACCAAATCTGCTACACAAGCACAAAATAACAAGTTTAAAGCTTGTGTACGATACACCATAAAAACATCAGTTATGGACTAGAAAAACGATAGGATAAGGTAATTGCATCGGTTCTTTCCTAACATAATTAACCCAAGATGACTTCAGTATCTAGCTTTAGTTTGATAGAAAAGACATTGCAAACACAAATAAACTAAAGAGGCTGAACATAGCTTCCCTCGACAAATGCCAAACAAATCTCATATAACATAAGTACAAGAAAAAAAACAAACATGATGAGCAAAGGAAGTCAAGTATAACTCCCAAATTCCAAAATAACAAAAGTATATGACAGCACAAAAACAAAGGAAAAATACACAAGCATAAGCATAAAGGAAGCTAAACACCCGAAAGGGCGGCTCCTGTCACAACCCCGACCCCTATCGCGGGAGCGGGCGGCCGTGACCCAGTTTTGGTGGTATCCTGTTATTGTCTAATTTGGCAGCAGAATTTTTCATCAGGACCATAGTTAGGAAATATTTTATCAGAGTAAAATACCACACTTTTATAATATTAAACACATCGGTAAAACCCAAGTTTTCAGTATACACATCTTCATAGGGATACACCCTATTTTATTTAATAAAAACATCTATTTTATTATTAGGTAACTTTATTGCCACTTTTCCAAGCCTTCAGTGCTGTCCAGCTGGCTTCTATTTGGCTTTCACATTTTGTTACCTGAAACGCGTTTAAAAATATTTTGTCAGTGGGAAATACTGGTGAGTGAATCCCAGTTTAATCAAGTTTTAATAAAAACCATTGTACAGTATTGAGGGCGGTCTCGCAATTACATTTGTTTCCAAGTTATAACAATTAACATCCATGGTACTGTCATACTCAACTTGTGGAAATGTTACTCCTTGACCAGGTGGTAACAAATTTTGTATACAAAACCCCAACATACTCATGATAATTGTATTCTTACAAATACTCAATAACTGTTTAATATATAATTAATCGTGTGAGGTTTTGTAAAAACAGTTAACACAAAAAGAGGATTACTCACATTGTTGTCTTAGGATTTTCAGTAAGGATTTCCTAGGAATAATCAATAAATTACACAAATGCACGCGTGTTAGTATAATAACCCATTTTAACATTAGTAATACCCTCCCCGAGACGGCATTCCAACGACTATGTCGGGTAGAACCACGACGGCCGTTACGGAACCCTAGATCAATCGGGTAGAGTATCTAATACGTCTCCAGGGGTTATGATACTTACATCGTAGCAGAACCTCGCTATTTAGGGGGGGGGGTATTAGACCCGAGTATATTGCCTATTATGTGAGAATTCGAGATACAGAAAAGATTTTGAACGATTTCTAATTGAAACCCGATGGCCTCTATATATAGTGCTTCACTTCGGTTTTCTCGCGGCCCGCGTAAGAGTAGCCAAGGGGCTACGCTGCCCGCGTCAATGCTGGTCAACGGACTAGCTTGTCCGGGTCAGCGGATAGGTCTGCCGGGTGTTGGGCCACGTGGCGGCCAGGGTCGTGCCAGGTTTTAAGTTCTCCCGGCCCGCGTAAGTGTTAAGGGTGGCTTACGCGGCCCAATCGAAACCACAAAAATCAATTTTTAATTATTTTCATTAATATTTAAGGTATTCGCGGCCTGTTTTCATGTATGGGGTGTTTTTAGGGACATATTGGGAGATTTTAAATATTTTTAGGGTGTCGGAAATTATTACGAGGGTGTCGGTTTCAGGTTGTTATATCCTCCCCACCTTGTTTTAGAGCTCGTCCTCAAGGTCTACTGGAACAGGTGTGGATATTTCCTTTGCATTTCCGATTCAAGCTCCCATGTATACTCAGGTCCTCTTTTGGAGTCCCACTTCACTTTGACCAGAACAAATCTCTTATGCTTGAGATTGTTAACTTTTCTATCTACAATCTGTAGAGGCCTTTCTACAAATTTGAGTTGTTCATTTACCTCTATATCCTTAAGAGGCACTACGAGTGATTCATCAGCTAAGCAATTCTTGAGATTAGATACCTGAAACATCATGTATTCCTGCCATTTCCTCTGGCAGTTGTAGCTGATAAGCTATAGGTCCTATTCTTCTAATAATCTCAAAAGGTCCAACATACCTCGGATTTAGCTTCCCTCTTTTGATGAATCTCACCACGCCTTTCCAAGGAGAGACTTTTAACAATACCTTGTTACCTACCTGAAATTCTAACGGCTTACGTCTGTTATCAGCGTAGCTCTTTTGTTGATCACGTGCTGCTTTCATTCGTTCCTTGACTTGAATGATCTTATCGGTTGTTTCCTGTAATATCTCAGGTCCAGATAGTTGCTTTTCCCCAATTTCTGCCCAACAGACTTTGGTTCTGCACTTTCGTCCATAAAGTGCTTCGAATGGTGCAGCATTGATACTTGTGTGATAACTGTTATTATAAGAAAATTCTATTAAAGGTAAGTGATCGTCCCAGTTACCTCCGAAATCAATTACACAAGCTCTAAGCATGTCTTCCATTGTCTGAATTGTCCTTTCGCTTTGTCCATCCGTTTGAGGATGGTAAGCTGTGCTTAGATTTAACTTGGTTCCCATTGCTTTTTGGAAACTTGCCCAAAAATGAGAGGTAAAACGGCTATCCCTATCAGAAACAATTGATAAAGGTATTCCATGTAATGAAACTATTTCATTTACATACAATTTGGCTAATTGTTCCATACTATAAGTTTCCTTCATTGGTAGGAAATGAGCTGACTTAGTTAGCCTATCTACAATCACCCAGATTGTATCATTACCTTTTCTTGTTTTGGGTAATTTGGTAACAAAATCCATTGTTATCAATTCCCATTTCCAAACTGGCATTTCTAGCTGTTGCAGCAATCCTGAGGGTTTCTGATGTTCAGCTTTAACTTGTAAACAAGTTAAACATTTAGAAACGTAAGCTGCTATATCCTTTTTCATTCCTATCCACCAGAAATTTTTCCTTAAATCCTGGTACATCTTATCACTTCCTGGATGCATCGTGTATTTAGATTTATAGGCTTCTTCTAATATACGGTGGCGTAGATTTCCTAATTTAGGTATCCACATTCTATTTTTATGGAATCTCCAAATTCCATCTGTTCCTTGTTTTAATTCTTTAATCATTCCTTTTAATTTTTCAGTATCATCCTTGATTACTGATTCTTGTGCTTTTCTAATCTGATCGTTTAAATCTACTTGCAGATTTAATTTAAGAGAACGTACCCTTTTTGGCTTTTCATGATACTTTCGACTTAATGCATCAGCCACTATATTAGCTTTTCCTGCATGATACTGGATATTACAATCATAATCACTAAGAATCTCCATCCAGCGTTTTTGTCTCATATTCAACTCTTTTTGCCCGAAGACGTACCTTAAACTCTTATGATCTGTGAATATGGTAAACTTACTACCATAAAGGTAATGCCTCCAAATCTTAAGAGCAAAAATTATGGCTCCTTGTTCTAGATCACGGGTTGAATAATTCTCTTCATGATTCTTAAGTTGTCTAGATGCATAAGCTATTACCTTTTGACGTTGCATTAACACACATCCATAACCTAATTTAGAAGCGTCACAATAGACTACAAAGTCTTCAGATCCTTCTGGTAACGCTAATATAAGTGCATGGGTTAGTATTTGCTTAAGGATTCTAAAGGCTTCTTCTTATTTTGGTCCCCATTCAAACTTAATGGATTTACAGGTTAACTTGGTTAAGGGAATGGCTATTCTAGAAAAATCTCGAATGAATCTTCTATAGTAACCGGCCAATCCTAAGAAACTTCTAACCTCGGTTGGTGATTCAGGGGTTTTCCATTTGGTAATTGTTTTGGTCAAAAATTACCGAAGCAATTAAGTGATCAAATTAGTTAAGTGAGGTAGTGTGCTAAGAGAATGTGTTCAAAAATATGTTAATTGAGTTGTTTGCAAAAACAGTTTCAGGATACGGCTCAGGATATAGAGTCGTATCTGTGATCAAACAATGAGCAAAAAAGTAAAGTAAATGACACGAGATGTACGAGGAAAGCCCTTGATCAATCTAGATCGCCGGCATAAAACCTCGGGAGCTGACAATCGCAGCTGCCTTGTTCTTCTATTGCTTCAAATATCAGGATACAGTGCAGGATGTGGTGCGGATCGACTAAGTGTTACAACGAAATTTGAATACAAGTGTGTTGTTTGCAATGAGTTAGAAAGTGAAAGTACGCGAGAGTGTTAGTGGAGATTGTGTGCCTTAAACTGATCCGCCCCCATCTATTTATAGTAAAGATAAAATAACAAACTATCCTAAACTTCCGGGATCCACCGAATATCCTTCATCGAACGTTGTAGACCTGGTCTTTCGGGCTCAACGTCTCTCCTTCAACAAACTCGTCCGAGTCCTGAGGATAAGAAGTCCTCTTGACCGTTAGCAAGTCTCAGCCTTTAACCTGCACGTGGTTAATTAATAAACCTCAGGATATCGCCCAAGATGTTAGCAATATCCTCTTCCAGCATCCTGGTCACAAATAAACAAACAAAGGCAGGATATTGGTCAGGATATGTATGCTTAGAAAATGAGCCACAACAATTGTCCCCAAATATATCGGTTGGGATACCAATCCAACGGATATATTTCAAAAGTTTCACCTCATAACTTAAGGCAATTAAAACGAAGCGATGGTCAAGATCACATCGTAACTTCCAACGCGTTTTTTACTCAATGGAGATCCACGATGCCCCTATATCTTCTCTTTTCTTGTTTGAAAAGCAGATATCTTCACCAGAACCCTCAGGTAATTTCTCCATTTCTGATTTTCTTCCTGTCAATTTACTTCACCTTACTTGCAATGGATGTCGAGACCTTCACCCAGCAGAATCTCCTTAAAAATCCCGAAAAGGAGATCTGTGCTTTTGACAACGCAGACATTGCAGCTTTAAGAGCTTCCGGCGCTTTCCCTGATAACACGGTCTTCAGACCATTCGATCGGTCAATCCGATCAGATGTTTCTTCCACTGAACGGGTTTGTTTTCCAGCATATCCTTTTTCATTAGGTCTTCGATACCCTTTTCCTGAATTCATGATGCAATTCTTTCGAACCACCGGCATCTCTTTTGCCCAAACCATGCCCATGGTTTGGAGAGTACTAATTGTACTTAACCAAATCAAAAATCTCCATTGTTCCGACCTTCGCATCGAGGATTTGCCTATTGCTTATCGCCTCCGATCCCACGGCTCTAGCCGATTCTTGCTCTTCTCGACATCCAGCAAACCCTTGATTCTCAAGGCCACCAAAAACGAAGACGGATGGCAGCGCAAATTTTTCTTTGTCAAACGAGACTCCATTGCTGAGGGTGCCAGCCTTCCGGTGGAGTGGTTAACCACCGGTAGGATCATAAATATCCTCATAGACCATTTGATTGTTATCTTCTATTAATACTCTTCTTTTTGATCTTTATGCAGTGAACTTCAAGGAAGTTGCTCCCCCTACCGCTGAGTCAGAAGAGAGAATCAATACTGTTTACCGGTTACCTGCAATAGACAGGACTTTCACCACACACGTCCCGAGTTCCAGCCAATACTCATCATCCGAGATGTCTGGTAAGAATTTCTTTCAAAATAATTAGTCGCAACAGTATAATGATAAGATAAAGAGTAAAACTTTTCCCTTTATGCAGCACCAGCTAAGATCCCTGAAGTCTTTGATCTTGACGAATTGGACAGCTATTCTGACCAGATCCAGGTCAAGAAAGAACCTAGCCCCAAGACCACAGCTACATCCAAACCCAGCATCTCCAAAGCCATCATCATTCCTAAACCCTCACCGGCTACCAAACCCCGGAGTTCAAGTTCCCGCAAAAGGAAAGAACCTGATTCCCCTGTCATTTCTGACACATTTCCTTACGAGAAGCACGGGTTCATTGAAGCTAGCGGGTTTATGACTTCTTTTCTTAACCAGGTCAGTATTCTCATATCATATCCTGCAATTTACATTATTATCAAAGATTTATCAATATTAATACCTATCGTCTTACCTTTTTAGGGTCTTGAGCGCTTGGTTAACTTATATCAAGAATCCTGCAAGCTCAACAAGACACTTGAATCTAAACTAAAGGAAGCAGAAATCACAATCTCCGACCAAGGTATGATTGCGGCCGCCAAATCTCGTCATTACGAGGAGAAATACAAAGCTATGACCCAAGAACACCAAGTTGCTCTCAAAAAAGCTACTCTTCAAGCCCAGGCCGATCTGGAAGCCGCCCATGTGCAGTATGAACGGGATATGGTCAGCTACCGGGAAAGCCTCAAAAGTTCCGTCGTCATTTCTCTTCTCCAAGCCAGGTTGAAGATGGCTCATGAAGCCAAAACATTAGGTTTCGACTGCCCTTCTTGGGATGTTGGTGCTTGGGAGACCAAGCTAAAGAACCTTGGCGGCACCTCTTCCAAATCAACTGTCGATGAACCTTCCAAAACAGTCGAAAAAGCAACCGATGCTGAGAAGGATACTGAGGCGGATCCCAAGACGGATGTTGCTGAAAGCACTATGGACCAAGAAGGCACTACCCCCTAGAGCTTATTTCCTTTGAATTATTCGAACAATTTTATGTTTTTATGAACAATTTATATTTCTGTATCTAAACAATTTGATAGCCGAAGGTGGATGGGTCCTGGGTTTCAGGATGAAACCTTCGGTTATCAACCAGTATTGATTGCTTCAAGAATAATTTCATCTTTTTATATTTCTAAGTATAAATCTTAGCTTTGCAAAAAATTTCATACTGTTATCTTATAAAATATCCTGATCAGTATGCTCAGCGATACACTGTAAAAACTTTTTATTAGATAGAACTTCTAAACATCCCTTCAACTTTGTAGAAAGTTTTTGATAAACAATCTATTTTTCCAAAACCAGTTTTCGATAATATTTAAATGATCAAAGTTCCAAACTAACACTAGTTTCAAACACCCTAATCAAATATTCTGAAAAGGAATTTAAGAATATATCAGGATACTTATCATAATGTTACTAAAAACTTTGACGATGTTTACAAAGGAAAGATCATACCAGAAATAGGGTATAAACTTATTACCAAACTTCAATCCCTTTGCAATTCTTCCAATGAAGATGTCCCCTGTGCAAGGTACTTAGTGCATTAGTTCCAAGCCTCATCCTTTTAGCTTTACACCACCACCTTGGTGGGAATGTCCCCTGTGTACAATGCCTTCAAATACTTTAGAAATCTTTTGATTGTCAGTTTCCATTGTATAGGCAATTTTTTACGTCCCAAGGGCAAAACCCAAGGATGTACTGGAGATAAATCCCTTGTATCCTGGGGAAAATCCCAAATTTTCATGCGCTACAGACGGGAGTGTATAAACTCCAAGACTTAGAAAGGTGAAAACCTTTAAACCTTAGAGAGTATGAAAATACCCTTTCGTGAGAGAGGGTGATCAATCCTCATATACCTTTAGGATTCAGGATATAGCCAACAGTAACGAAATTGTCAGCCACTTTTACATGGACTGGTCCCGCCACCTTGAACTATCCCTGAATAACTTGCGCTCCAGGCGGGGTGTTTAAACCTAATTCGGAAGAAAGGTGAATACCTTTAAACCTGTGAAGGGATCAGTACCCCTTAAACGTGAGAGAGGGGGCCAATCCTCTAATCTTTCGAGTTATCCTGAGTACATATCCTGGAGCTGTATCCTGAAACATATCTTGCAAAACAAATGTAAACTAAGGTGGGTGTTAGCTTGGCTAACACCCCTCCGATGCTTAAGTCAGTATTGGGTTACAAAGAACAAATTAAACCAAACATATTTAAAAAAGGTAGAATTCATACCATCCTGAGTTAGAAATTAAATTCTAAACTCACTTGAAGTAGAGCTTAAGGTGTATAGCATTCCAAGACCTCGGTAGCATATCCCCCTCCATATTCTTGAGTCTGTATGCTCCTTTCGCTGCTTCTGATTCAACTTCGTATGGTCCTTCCCATTTTGGAGCTAACTTGCCATCGGCAGGATTAGTAGTATTCTGAAAAGCCTTTCTTAGCACCCAATCTCCAACCTTAAATCTTCTGGTCCTAATATTCTTGTTATATGCCCTGGATATTCTCTGTTGATATGCTGCCATCCTTAGCCTTGCCGCATCTCTCTTCTCATCTATAGTGTCTAAATCCTGACTCAAGGCTTCAGGATTCTGCTCAGGATCACTTAGGGTAGATCTTGCAGTGGGTATTTTCATTTCCGTCGGAATCATTGCTTCTGCTCCAAATACCAAGGAAAATGGGGTTTGGCCTGTTGCATTCTTTACCGTTGTCCTATCAGCCCATAAAACAAAGGGTAATTCTTCTGCCCATCTTCCTTTTTTGGCTCCAAGCCTTTTCTTTAAGTTATTGACAATTATCTTGTTTGAGGATTCTGCTTGTCCATTCGCTTGAGGATGTACTGGAGTAGATGTTACCATTTTGATTCCCCAACTCTTGCAAAAGTCAGTAGTTCTCTTGCTTATAAACTGAGAACCATTGTCACAGATTATTTCGGCTGGTACTCCGAATCTGGTCAGGATATTACTCTTTATGAAGGATACTACTTCTTGGTCTCTAACTTGAACAAATGCTTCCGCTTCGACCCACTTAGAGAAATAGTCCGTCATTGCTAGCATAAAAACTTTTCCTCCCGCGGCTTTTGGTAGCTTTCCCACTATATCCATACCCCACTTCATAAATGGCCAAGGGGAAACAATAGGATATAATGGTTCAGTAGGTTGATGCAGTATGTTACTATGTCTCTGACATGCGTCACATCTTCGAACATATTCTGCGGCATCTTTTCTCATTGTTGGCCAATAATATCCTGTCCTTAATACTTTTGAGAATAACGACCTGCCCCCAGTATGGTTACCACAATCCCCTTCATGTATATCCTGAAGTACTTCTTTGCTTCAGGACCCTCCAAGCACCTCAAATACGGTCCTGCAAGAGATTTCTTGTATAAAACATTGTTTATAATAGTGAATCGTGATACCTTCATCCTAAATGCCTTAGGATTTTCATCTCCGGGGATATGTCCTTCCTTGAGATATCTCATGATTGGAGTCGTCCAGGATTTAGGATCCTTTTCAGGATACTCCGCTCCAGGATCCTGAATACCTGCTACTTCTTTTTCCTGAGGATTCGTTGCAGGATACAAGATATGTAATATTGGTATTTGGGTCCCTTCGGGTATCCTGATCGATGATCCCAAATTTGCTAAGGCATCCGCTTCAGCATTATCCTCCCTTGGTACCTGTTCAAGTATAAAAACATCGAAATATCCTGCTAATTTTTTGAGAATATCGAGATATTCGATTAATTTCTCACCCTTAACTGCATAGGATCCATTAAAATGGTTAGTAATTAACAAAGAGTCAACATATACTTGCAAATTTTTGATACTCATACTCTTAGCCAATTCTAATCCTGCAATTAAAGCTTCATATTCTGCCTCATTGTTAGTAGCAGGAAATTCACACCTAATAGCCTGGGGTAATATGTCCCCCTGTGGCGATTTTAGTAGTATTCCTAATCCTACTCCTCTTACATTAGATGCACCATCAGTATATAATGTCCAGGATCCTGAGGATTCTCCTAACTGTTGAACTTCTAGGTCTACCTCGTCCTGAATGTCACTACTAAAATCAACCACAAAGTCAGCTAAAGCCTGAGACTTTATGGCATTTCTAGGTTCATATACTAAATCATAAGCACTCAACTTTACTGACCACTTGGCCATCCTGCCCGACATTTCTGGTTTCCTAAGCACATTTTTGACAGGATAATTTGTCTTAACATGTATCCTATGTGTCTCGAAATAATGTCTAAGATTCGTTGATGCCATGACCAATGCTAGTATTAATTTTTCTAAGTGAGAGTACCTAGTTTCAGCATCTAATAAACTTTTACTAACATAATAAACAGGATATTGCTGACCTTCATGGTCTTTTATAAGAACGACACTTACAGCATTCCCTGATACAGCAAGGTATAGGGATAGTGGTTCATCATTTTCAGGCTTCATCAATAGAGGTGCGGTTGAGAGATATCGTTTCAAATCCTGCAGGGCTGCTTCATGCTTCTCCCCCCATTCGAATCTTTTGTTCTTCTTCAGGATATCATAAAAGTCTTTGCATTTCTCTGAGGATCTTGAGATAAACCTGTTTAAATCTGCTACTCGGCCTGTCAATCTTTGTACGTCCTTCATATTTGAGGGTGATTTTATATCCAGGATAGCTTTGATCTGCTCTGGGCTTGCTTCTATCCCCCTTTTTGTCACCATATATCCAAGAAACTTTCCTGCCCCCACTCCGAAATGGCATTTAGCAGGATTTAGCTTCATGTTGTATTGATCCAGGATATCAAATGCTCCCTTGATATCCTGGAGGTGATCCTCAGCCTTTTTAGATTTCACCACCATATCATCGATATATACCTCCATGGTGTCCCCCAGTTTGTCTCTGAACATCATGTTTACCAATCTTTGGTATGTTGCACTTGCATTTTTCAAACCAAAAGGCATAGCTGTATAACAATAAATACCTGTTGGTGTCATGAAGGCAGTATCCTCCTGGTCAGAAGGCTCCATTTGGATCTGTTGAAATCCTGAAGATGCGTCCATGAAAGTCAGCATTTCATGCCCGGCAGTGGCATCTACCATTGCATCAATGTGGGGAAGAGGAAATGGGTCTTTAGGACAGGCTTTGTTCAAGTCTGTGTAGTCTACACAAGCTCTCCATTTCCCATTTTTCTTTTGTACTACAACCACGTTTGCTAGCCATCTTGGGAACTTAACCTCTCTGATCATTCTGGACTTTAATAGTCTTTCAACTTCCTCCTGGATAATAGTGTTCCGCTCAGGAGCAAACTTCCTTCTTTTTTGTTGCACAGGCTTGAATGATTTATCAATTCCAAGCTTGTGAGTGATAATATCTTTGGATATGCCTGTCATATCCTCATGCTTCCATGCAAACGTTGACATCCTGCATTTCAAAAAGTTAATTAATTGTTCTTCAATATCCTGAGGGATATTGGTTCCCACGAGCACCGAAATATCGGGATTATCCTAGTCTAGGATAATTTTCTTCACACCCTGCTCCGGATCCTCCACGATATCCTGGGCCCGCGTCTTTAATTGCTATGCTACAGTAGGTTTGGTTGAGGATTTCATCGAGGATGAGTAGCATTCTTTCGCCTCCTGCTGATCACTATCAACTTTGACAACTCCCCAAGGGGTAGGTATCTTGATGCATTGGTAATATGTTGATGGCACGGCCTTCATATCGTGAATCCACGGTCTTCCCAGTATGATGTTATAGCAGGATAGAGAATCCATCACACAGAAACGTTGTATCGAGTTGACTCCTTCAACGTATACTGGCAACTTTATCTCTCCCACTGTGTTTCTAGCTTCTCCACTGAACCCAACAAGCACGGTAGACTTTGAAGTGATATCCATTGGAGATACATTCATTCTCTTCAGAGTTTCTAGTTGGATTATATTGACGGAGCTGCCATTATCAACCAGTATCTTGCGTACAAAATGGTTAGCCACATATAACGTTATTACCAGAGCATCACGGTGAGGATCCTGGACAGTATCCATGTCATCTGCATCAAAAGTGATCACTTTGTCAGTTGTGAGGGTAGTCATCCTGACAGGTTTGTCTCCCCTTTCGGCCTTAGCTTCCTTTGCATGTCTCGTTGCTGCCGAATACGAAGTCCCACAAATGTCGGATCCTCCCGAAATGAAGTTGATTATCTTGGCATCCGCGGGAGGTGATGCTGCTCACTCAGGATCCTTCTCAGTATCCTGACCTTTATTCTTCTTTCTTCCTAAGAGATCTTTCAGATATCCCTTGCTTAGAAGATAGCTTATTTCTTTCCTTAGAGCAATGCAATCCTCAGTTACATGTCCGAAATCTTCGTGGAAAGCACACCATTTTGACTTATCTTTCCAGTCAGCCTTTTGTTGATTCTTTCGAGGTCACCTAGCCTTGTCTCCTAGACCCTGCATGGCATACATCAATTCGGGAATGTTAACAGAAAAGCAATATTCAGACAACTCAGGATACTCTTCAGGATCCTCATCTTCGACAGCATTCACTCTCTTGTTTTCATTTCTACCATATGGCTTAGGCCGATATGACTTGAATGAGGATTCTGACTTCCTGTTAGTTGACTCATAAGTGTTAGATGAGTTCATCCTTTCTTGCATCTTCCTGTCATCCTCCAGACGGATATATCTCAAAGCCCTGTTACGAGCTTCGTCGAGATTCCTGCGGGGATTCATTACAAGATCCTGATAAAACTGAGAATCCTTTTGTAATCCCATCTTGAAAGCTTGCACAGCTGTTGCAACATGAAGATGTGGGATATCCAAGGATTCTCGACTGAATTTGTTCACATAATCCCTCAAGGATTCCTGAGGCCCTTGAGTTATCCTGTAAAGATCACTGGTTAGTTTCTCAAAACTCCGACTACAAGAAAATTGACTGTTAAATAAATTAACCAAAAGAGCAAACGAAGTAATTGAGTGAGGAGGAACGTTTAACAGCCATTTTAAGGCTGATCCTGTTAGAGTAGAACCAAATCCCTTGCACAAGCACGCTTCCTTGAGCTCCGGAGGGATAGGGTTAATCTCCATTCTTTCCCTATACTGAGCAATATGCTCCTCAGGATCCGTAGTTCCGTCGTAAAGCTTCATGTTGGGGGTTTGAAATCTCTTTGGGATCTCAGCATCACAGATAGGATGTGCAAAACGAGATATCTTATGGCTGTCTTGGGACACTTCCGGGATCGGCTGGACCACCCCAGGTACACTGGATATCATGTCCTTCAACTTTTGAAGTTCCCTAGTAAGTGCTGATGTCACACCTGTATCCTGCAAAGATCCACTATTGTTAGTAGCATGAGTATTATTATTATTTGACACGTTACCCGTTGGAGGATTTTGCCCATATCCTGAAGCATATCCTGAGCTCCTCATGGCTGACATCCTGACCGAGGAGGGTATTTCAGGAGTATGATTCTGAGGAAGACTGGGCACAATATTCCCCCTGTTATCCTCAGTATACACAGTTGAACTAAAGTTCAACGCTCTGGGGTGTAATGGAGTGACATTATCCTCAGCAGATCTGCTCGAGCCAGACTTCAGGAGTTGTATTTCCCTTAAAAGCATTTGGTTTGTTTCCTGTTGCTGCCTCATTTGTTCCTGCACACTTCCAAATAAAGTAAGAATTTCATCATTAGAAGCTAGAACGGGAGCAGATTCCTGAACACTGCGGGTAGGGATAATATCCTGAGGTCGTGAAGAGGCTGGCGTCCTTGGAGGAGGTGGTGGAAGCACCGAACCAGTAGTAGCAGAAGTCATAGCAGACACAGTAGAGGAACTCATGTTTGATCTTGAGGCCATTATGGACAATGTGGCAAAAAGTTTTGAAAATAGAAAACTGATTAGCGATTTGACAAAAATTTTTAGTAAAGAGAGCACCACTTGCCCCACGGTGGGCGCCAAATTGTTTTGGTCAAAAATTACCGAAGCAATTAAGTGATCAAATTAGTTAAGTGAGGTAGTGTGCTAAGAGAATGTGTTCAAAAATATGTTAATTGAGTTGTTTGCAAAAACTGTTCCAGGATACGGCTCCGGATATAGAGTCGTATCTGTGATCAAACAATGAGCAAAAAAGTAAAGTAAATGACACGAGATGTACGAGGAAAGCCCTTGATCAATCTAGATCGACGGCATAAAACCTCGGGAGCTGACAATCGCAGCTGCCTTGTTCTTCTATTGCTTCAAATATCAGGATACAGTGCAGGATGTGGTGCGGATCGACTAAGTGTTACAACGAAATTTGAATACAAGTGTGTTGTTTGCAATGAGCTAGAAAGTGAAAGTATGCGAGAGTGTTAGTGGAGATTGTGTGCCTTAAACTGATCCGCCCCCATCTATTTATAGTAAAGATAAAATAACAAACTATCCTAAACTTCCGGGATCCACCGAATATTCCTTCATCGAACGTTGTAGACCTGGTCTTTCGGGCTCAACGTCTCTCCTTCAACAAACTCGTCCGAGTCCTGAGGAGAAGAAGTCCTCTTGACCGTTAGCAAGTCTCAGCCTTTAACCTGCACGTGGTTAATTAATAAACCTCAGGATATCGCCCAAGATGTTAGCAATATCCTCTTCCAGCATCCTGGTCACAAATAAACAAACAAAGGCAGGATATTGGTCAGGATATGTATGCTTAGAAAATGAGCCACAACAGTAATCGCCTCGATCTTTGTTGGATCCACATGAATTCCTTCATGATCAACTAAGTGTCCAAGAAACTGTACCTGTTCTAACCAAAATTCGCACTTTGAAAATTTAGCATAAAGCTTTTCCTTTCTTAATAGACTTAAAAGTATGTGCAAATGCTTTGCATGTTCCTCTTTACTCTTAGAGTAAATTAGAATATCATCTATGAAGACAATTATGAATTTATCCAAATATGGCTTACATATTCAGTTCATCATGTCCATAAATGCGGCTGGGGCATTGGTTAAATCAAATGGCATGACAGTAAATTCATAATGGCCATACCTTGTTCTAAATGCGGTTTTAGGAATGTCCTCTTCCTGTACCTTTAATTGATGATATCCCGATCTTAAATCGATTTTAGAGAAAAATCGAGCTCCTTGCAGTTGATCGAACAGATCATCGATCCTTGGTAATGGGTACCGATTCTTGACCGTGACCTTGTTCAATTCACAGGAGTCAATGCACATACGCATTGATCCGTCCTTCTTTTTGACAAATAAAATCGGTGCTCCCTATGGCGATGAGCTTGGCTGTATGAATCCTTTCTCTAACAATTCATCTAACTGTTTATTTAGTTCCTGCATTTCAGCAGGTGCCAAACGATAAGGTGCTTTGGCGATCGGTGTCGTTCCTGGTAGCAGATGGATTCTGAATTCAACTTTCCTATCTGGTGGCAGTCCTGGCAATTCTTCTGGAAATACATCTGAAAACTGGGACACTACTGAAATGTCTTTTAGCTCTTTTCCTTTAGTGTTAGTGATTATAGAAATCAAATACACTATAGATCTTTTTCTTAAATAACTTGCAGTTTTCATCACAGAGATGAATTTAGTTGATCTAGATGGTTTATCTCCTTTAATTGTGATCTTTTCACCCCTTGGTGAATTTACTTGGATTGGCTTTTGATCACATAAAATACTGGCTTTATTGGCTATTAACCACTCCATTCCTAATACAACATCAAATCCTGTCAGATTCATTGGGTAAAGGTTTGCAATAAATTTTTGATTAAAAATTTCTATTCTTGCTCCCTGCAAGATTTCAGTAATCCTAATGGTTTCTCCATTTGTTGTCTCTACCAGACATTCTTGTGGTAGTTTAGTTAATGATTGATTTAGAAGTTTGCAAAAAGAAGTATTAATAAAACTTTGGTTTGCACCAGAGTCAAATAATACTTTAGCAAAAATATCATTAACTAAAAACGTACCAGCTATGACGTCTGGAATCATCTTGGCTTCATCTGCAGTCAGAACAAATGCTCTAGCATTTTTAGGGTTATTGTTGTTTGCAGCTGGAGCTAATTTCGGACAATTTGGCTTGATGTGACCTTTTTCTCCACAGTTGAAGCACAGTCCATTACTAGATTTCCTCTTGCAATCTTCTTCCTTGTGTCCTGGTGCTTTGCAGAAATTGCAGTGAGTGGAGCATCTTCCTCAATGCTTCTTTCTGCAGGCTTTACAGTACGGTGCAGAGGTAGAACCTACATTCCTACGGTTGGAATTCCCAGAACGGAATTCTTGGGTTAGCCTTTGGGTTAGGTTTCTCTTCTGGTCTTCTTCTCTGGTACTGATTAATTCATCTGTCAAGGTATTGGCTAGTTCTACAGCTTCTTCTATGGTTTGAGGTCTAGCTGCCTTGACTACATGCCTAATCTCCCCCATTAATCCCCAGATGTATCGGGAGATTAATACTGGTTCAGGTGATGCAAGGGTTGGCACTATTCTAGCATATTCGAAAAATGTAGTAGTGTATCCCTTACTATCTACTCCGGTCATTCTAAGGTTCAGAAACTTGTTTGCTATTTGCTCCTTTTCATTGGGAGGGCAGAATTTCCTTTCTACCATATTTTTAAACTCCTCCCATTCCATGTTGTATACCCTATCACTTCCTCATGAATGGAGGATAATATTCCACCATTCTAGGGCTGAGTTCTTAAATAGATTAGAAGCAAACATTATCTTATCTTCTTCAGCACACTTGCATATTTTTAGAACAACCTCAGTCTTCTCTATCCAACGTAGAGCTGTAATGGGTCCTTCATTGCCCGAGAATTCTATTGGTTTGCAGGACCATAATTCTTTATAAGAACAACCATATGGCATTGTTCTTCTTCTTTTGGGAATGGGCACTTGCAGTACGGGTCCATTGTTCACGCTGTGTTCCGGTTCAGTTGGTTGCTTACTGCTATGCTTACTTTTATTTTCGGCTTCCTTAACACTTTGAATAATAAATGGCATCGCATCTATGATTCCTTGTGCCACTATATGTTGAAGGGCACTATTATCCACTTGGTTTCCATTGTTATTGTTGTTCGGATTCTCGTTATTCAGATTATCGTTATTCGAGTGGTTATCATTCTGGTTTTCTCGATTCACTTCGTTGTCCATCTGAATTTTAAACATTTACCACATATTAATATCACCAATAATATTTGAATATAGCCAATCACATGTCACACACTTTTGGTCAAAAGCGTCGAGCATTGCGACTTTACTCTATTCATATACTATGCGTCTATTACACACTAGTACTGAAATTAAAATTACAATACCGACTGAAATTTAAAGTTACACTACTAGTAGTAGGCATCCGTAGTTTTTTTTATACACATACACACATATTTTATTATTATATTATATTATTATTATTTCTACCATTTCCACCATCGTTTCAAGGATATGGATTCATCCAAAAATCCATTTTGCCTTCGTCGTATTTCCATACGAGACGCTCTCCCACCTGTCTCATTCTCTCACTGCTTTCTAAAATTTCTTCACCAAAAGTTCTAAGTTCTTATACGTTGTCTGCACTCATTGGGGGTGCAGGTTCTAGGACAGGGTTTGGAATCTGGGGTGCGGGTTCCTGGTACGGGGCCTGGTATGGGTAAGGATTCTCTAAAATCTCCTTAGGAATGCATTGTTATCGTAATAGGGATCTAGGGGATCTAACCCTGGGTAGGCTCCTAGGTTGGGCATGGGCAAATCTTCATGAATGGGGTAACATTGCACATAGTCCCTGTTGTCGTCCTACCATGGGTCGTAATTTGGGTCTAGGGGATTTGGTGCAGGTACCCTAGGTATTTCTTCTGGATTGAAGTCATGCATTTCTACTTGGTTTTCAGAGTTTTCTATTTCCATAGGTTGGTCGGGAATTGGTGGTTGTGGTTGTGGTTGTGGTTGTGGTGCTAACATTTGCTCCAGGTTTGGGTCAGCTGCAGCGGTTGCTAAGATATGGATATTGGCTATACCCCTATTAAGCATATCCTGGGCATAAGCATCGGTTTCTCTTTTAGCTGCGGCTAGTGCTCTCTGGTCTTGTAACTTTTTCATACGCTTTCTACGCTCGTGTGTTCCCCTACTGAACCATCCCCTCTTTTTCTGAGAAAATGGCTCTTCAGATTGAGCCTTAAATACGAATAATCCTTCTTCTGTATCAGCAGAGTACCCTGAGAGGGCAGGCTGAGAAGAGGCACCTTTGCTTCTAGGCGAACCAGACAATTGACGGTACACGTTAGATGGTCCTTGGTCGCTCATACTGTAAACTAACAAATAGTCAGATAACACATAACAAGAAAATACAATTATGCACGTATTCCCGTAATTTATTTCCTAACACTTTGAATTTTGGTGTCAGCAGAACACTTCTATGGCTGAATCAGTGGCTTAGCTTTGATACCACCATCTGTCACAACCCCTGACCCCTATCCCGGGAGCGGGCGGCCGTGACCCAGTTTTGGTGGTATCCTGTTATTGTCTAATTTGGCAGCGGAATTTTTCATCAGGACCGTAGTTAGGAAATATTTTATCAGAGTAAAATACCACACTTTTATAATATTAAACACATGGGTAAAACCCAAGTTTTCAGTACACACATCTTCATAGGGATACACCCTATTTTACTTAAATAAAAACATCTATTTTATTATTAGGTAACTTTATTGCCACTTTTCCAAGCCTTTAGTGCTGTCCAGCTGGCTTCTATTTGGCTTTCACATTTTATTACCTGAAACGCGTTTAAAAATATTTTGTCAGTGGGAAATACTGGTGAGTAAATCCCAGTTTAATCAAGTTTTAATAAAAACCATTGTACAGTATTGAGGGCGGTCTCGCAATTACCTTTGTTTCCAAGTTATAACAATTAACATCCATGGTACTGTCATACTCAACTTGTGGAAATGTTACTCCTTGACCAGGTGGTAACAAATTTTGTATACAAAACCCCAACATACTCATGATAATTATATTCTTACAAATACTCAATAACTGTTTAATATATAATTAATCGTGTGAGGTTTTGTAAAAACAGTTAATACAAAAAGAGGATTACTCACATTGCTGTCTTAGGATTTTCAGTAAGGATTTTCTAGGAATAATCAATAAATTACACAAATGCACGCGTGTTAGTATAATAACCCATTTTAACATTAGTAATACCCTCCCCGAGACGGCATTCCAACGACTACGTCGGGTGTCACACCCCGATTTCCACGTGTTTCACCGGTGGGCCCGGTGGAGGATTACCGTGACGTAGTTGGCAACAATATAGTCAAACCACAATATTTAAATGCACAGCGGAAGCATAAAGATAGATTATATTTAAACCATCGATTGTAATATCCAAGTATCACGAATAGTCGAAATAAATCCACAGGGGATCAAAATAAAAATAGAAATATTGTTCAACAGATATTGGCATCTCAAGCTTGCGAGACTCTAACGATGCTAAGGAGTGGCCAGCCTATTTCGTACAGAACCTGCATTTAATCTTTTTGAGGAAAATACGTCAGTTTACACTGGTAAATACATTCAACCGACACTTTTGTAAAATGTTTAATAAAATTGATTTGAATGCACAAGGCAAAAACTCTTTATAACTTGGGATAATTTATCAATTAAATCTTGTAAAAGAATTACATGTTCACTATGCGTTCGGTCGCCCGGGTCGTGCCGGGTTTAAGGTTAATAGACACGCCACAAAGCATAAAGCCGTGGCGGGAAAACCAACGGTTATACCTTTAATAATATAGACACATTGTCGAGTGTACGCCTACACCCGCGTGTCAAGGTCGTGGCCATTTCGTAAAATGGTGCCAAGGATATCCGGGACATGGTCATTAAGCTCCCAAAGGCGTAAAGCCAACAAAACCAATTTTTAAACGGGTCACATTGATAATACCCAACTACTAATGAGTTGGGGTCAATTGCCCGACCAAGCGGTATTTTAGATACCGTAACCCAAGCCCGTATAACGGAAAATAAGTTAAAAGTATTTACCTGAGCAAGTAATAACCTCAGTCAAACAAATGCAAGTATCTTTTACTGGTCTCCTATTCTGGAACGAAGGTTTATAACAACCTATTAGAATCCTAACGGGTCTTTAATTTAGCCTTAGCTTAGACCGGTCAGTTTCAAAGGATAATTACAGTTTAATCGCGTGAAAGGCGAAAACCGGGAATGGAATGTGGTTTGGGCCCAACAAGTTTGAAGACTTGTTTTATATGGGTATAATAACCACACTCTGGAGTTTGAAGTAAAAACGATAAGGTTTGACCCGTTTCGGCTAGTTCATGTAAACTAGTTACATAAACCGAACCGTGAGCGCAAATGGCGTAACGGGTAACCGAAAGAGTCCTACATAGGTTTCCTAAGCTATTATGCTCTAAAGAGGTTGTGGTATCAGTAGGATACCTTCCATTACGCCCATAACGAGTTTAAATCCAATATACGCCCCGTAGGGGTATTTCGGTCTTTTTAAAGATTATAAAAGAGATTTTCCGAGTTCTACAGGGGATCTGAGTTTTCCGAACAGTTTATAAAGTCCAAAATACTCTATTTATTATTTAAAATCAGTAGCAACTGGAATCGGGTCAAAATACCATGTAGAACTCAAGTTATGTCCGAAAAGGGTATATTCGGTAATTACCGAATCGATGCCATAACCGCAGGTCATGAGCAGGTTAAAAATAATTAAAAATATTTAAAAATCCCAAAATATTATTTTACATCAGTGTGTAAAAGGTTTGGTGTCGAAATTTGGGTTTAGATAGGCTTTATGCTAATTGCGCCGTTTAATTACTAAAGTTTCCGTAATAGCGCTATTTAGCATAACTCCTATTCTAGACCTCGGATTGACGTGAAATTTTAGGGACATGCTTAGAAATCAGTAACTAAGGTTATTGTCCTTTCACATATCTAAAATTCTCGTTTTAAAGTAAAAAGGGCGTTATGGTCAACTTTTGAGCTTTTAACGGAAATGTGTAAAAGACTCTGACAAACAACGAACCGGTCACAGAGGGTTATACCATCATGTAACCTGGTCCTAAGAGAGTCCTAAGGCATATCTAAATCATACCATAACGGGTCAGAACTGAAATCAAAGCAAAAGTCAAAGTTTTGCGACTTTCGGTTCCGAACCGAGTCAAAACAGTAAACGGTCGAATCAAACAAGCTTAGACTAGTTAATATACTTATTATCATGTTGTATGAGTGTTAAAAAAGGTTACACGCCATCTACATTACTGATTATGCATGAAATCGCAATTTAGCATTCTGTTGACTTTTTCTAAGCAAGTTTGACTCGACATTCGGACTAGTTAGAGTGGGAATTAGAGGGTGCCCTTTTAGGGGTTTAATGCCCACATAATTACCAACATATAACTACCTTTGATTCGACAAACCACTGGACCATTTGTGATTTATCGTTAAGTCAATCGTTAATTACGACGGATTGACTTTTAAGCTATAACTATGTAAAAACTAAACCATTAAGGGTTAGGCACACTTACAGAAGTTTGGTACACGACCAGAGATGCTAGAAGAGTGTTCTTGAGCTCCAGATGTGATCAAGAAAGCAGATTTAGGTGTGTTTCTAAAGAGTGCACAACAAGGCCTTTTATAGTGAAATTAGGAGCATGAGATCATTACAACAAGGCCTATAATTGTTCATGGATGATCAACAACTGTCCCTGAGTGCTAGGGGACATTTAGGGGGCGCCCATGCTCTCATTATTGGCTTTAAGGTCGGTTAAAACACTCAACAGTGCTTCTGTCCACGTTTTCTGCATCTGGGGCATTGACGCGGCCCGCGTTAACGATACATCAACTCTTACGCGGGTCGCCTGAATCCTAATGTCAGAGCCCGCATCTATACTGCCCGCGCGGCCCGCGTAAGATCCTTTGTTTCTTCAACGCAGCCCGCCTTAGACCTGTTTTTCAAGATTTTCAAATCTTTTTAATTATTGCACTTGGCCTTTGGGTTTCGAAGGGGTAACTTTGCGTTTTGGGCCTCGTTTATTTACGAATAAGGGCCCCGTGGCTTTTACCCAACTTATTAACCCTTGGTTAATTTATTATTACCCGAAAAGTCATAACTTTCTATGTTTGACGCCTTAAACCCCTCGCATACGAATTCGGTCATAACTTTCTCATTTTAAAACGGAACCTTGCGAAATTTATATCGTACATTCTAGTGAGGGTAATTTAATGTTACAAAGTCTCGGGTTCGTTAAAGGGTCACTCAGAGGTATAACTTAAACATGTTGACACATTTAACCCCTGTAGTTTGTAATCTCTCACTTTCTTCAGCATTTCGTTCCGTACGATCCATGATTTATTCGTTTGAAGGTACGAGCATCATTTAGGGTTACTATACACTATATTTATCCCTCGTTGATATTTTGAACCCTCGGATTCACATACTTTCAATGTTTGTCAACATTAGTCCTTATTTAATATTTAACACCACGTGTAAACTTATGACACGTGTCAATACATTATTGGACGCAAAATTTTTCCGAGGTGTTACATCCTCACCCCCTTAAAAGAAATCTCGACCTCGAGATTTATTGAAACAAATGAGGGTACTTCTCCTTCATCATGGACTCTACCTCCCACGTGTACTCGGGACCTCTACGGGCATCCCATTTCACCTTCACTATAGGTATATACTTCCTGCGAAGTTTCTTAACCTGTCGATCCTCGATCGACATAGGTCTTTCAACGAACTTTAAGCTCTCGTCGATGTGTACATCTGTATGCGGTATAAGCATTGATTCGTCAGCGAAACACTTCTTCAAGTTACAGATGTGAAACACATTGTGGATACCACTGAGCTCCTCCGGTAAGTTTAATTTGTAGGCAACCGATCCGACACGTTCGATTACTTCGAAGGGTCCAATATATCTCGGGCTTAACTTGCCTTTCTTACCGAATCGCATCACTCCCTTCCAGGGTGATACCTTAAGCAAAACCTTGTCGCCTACTTCGAAATTGAAAGGCTTATGCTTCAAATCTGCGTAGCTCTTCTGCCTGTCTCGGGCAGCTTTCAATCGATCGCGAATTTGGACAATCTTGTCCGTTGTTTCGAATATTATATCAGGTCCTGTCATCTGGACATCTCCAACTTCTGCCCAACAAACGGGCGTTCTACACTTTCTACCATATAGAGCTTCAAAAGGTGCAGCCTTAATGCTTGTATGGTAGCTGTTGTTATAGGAGAACTCGACCAATGGTAGGTGGTTATCCCAGCTACCACCTAAGTCGATCGCACATGCACGAAGCATATCTTCCAACGTTTGGATTATACGCTCACTCTGTCCATCTGTCTGAGGGTGGTAAGCCGTACTGAAGTTCAAACGTGTGCCCAAAGATTGTTGGAAACTTTTCCAAAAGTGTGACGTGTATCTGGTATCTCTATCAGAGATGATAGACACAGGCACGCCATGAAGGGCTACAATCTTATCTACAAACAACTGGGCTAGTATATCGGAGCTATGAGTCTCCTTTATGGGTAGGAAATGTGCTGACTTGGTCAGTCTATCAACTATTACCCATATTGTATCGTTTCCCTTCTTTGTCTTTGGCAACTTGGTGATGAAATCCATCGTCACCATTTCCCATTTCCACTCGGGAAGTTCAGGCTGTTGTAGCAAGCCTGACGGCTTTTGATGTTCAGCTTTTACTTGCACACAAGTCAAACACTTTGCTACGTAGGTGGCTATAGACTTCTTCAAGCCTATCCACCAAAAGTTTGCTTTCAAGTCCTGGTACATTTTATCAGCTCCAGGATGGACGGAATATCGGGAACTGTGGGCTTCCTGAAGGATAACGTCACGAAGACCTCCATAAACAGGAACCCATATCCTTCCATTCAATCTCAGAATTCCATCTTTGCCATAGGATAACTGTTCTTCAGTTACTCCTAGCTTCTCGTGAGGATAGTTAGCTTCTGACACAGCTTCCTTCTGTGCAGCTAACAATCTCTCATTCAGACTGTTCTTGATTTCAATGCTCTTGGCATTGATCCTTATTGGTTTCACACTTTCTTTTCTGCTCAAGGCATCTGCGACTACGTTGGCCTTACCTGGATGGTATCTTATTTCACAGTCATAATCGTTCAGAGTTTCCATCCAACGTCGCTGCCTCATATTCAAATCTTTCTGATTGAACAGGTGCTGAAGGCTTTTGTGATCAGAATAGATCACAAATTTAATGCCATACAAGTAATGCCTCCAAAGCTTTAGTGCAAATACAACGGCACCCAACTCCAAGTCATGGGTGGTGTAATTCTTTTCATGCACTTTTAGTTGTCGTGAAGCATAGGCAATTACCTTGCCCCTCTGCATAAGCACACAACCCATACCGGTGTGCGATGCATCACAATATACGACAAATTCTTCCATTCCTTCAAGCAATGTCAACACTGGAGCATTGCTTAGCTTCTGTTTGAGGATATCAAAAGCTTCTTGCTGCTTAGGGCCCCAATTAAACTTTATACTCTTCCTAGTTAAGGAAGTTAGGGGTGCAGCAATCCTTGAGAAGTTTTCGATGAAGCGTCTGTAGTATCCTGCTAGACCTAGGAAACTGCGAATCTCCGTAGGTGTCTTCGGCTCCTGCCAGTTCATGACGGCTTCAACCTTGGCGGGATCCACTTGGATACCACGCTCACTGACTACATGTCCAAAGAATTGGACTTCTCGTAGCCAAAATTCATATTTAGAGAATTTGGCATAAAGTTTTTCTTGATGAAGCAATTTAAGGATACATCGAAGATGCTTCTAGTGGTCATCTTGACTCTTGGAGTAAATGAGGATGTCATCGATGAAGACAATGACAAATTTATCCAAATAAGGCTTGCAGACGTGATTCATGAGATCCATGAATGCGGCAGGTGCATTGGTGAGCCCAAAAGGCATCACCAGGAACTCGAAATGACCATATCGAGTCCTGAATGCAGTCTTGTGCACATCTTCGTCCTTGACCTTCAATTGATGGTACCCTGGCCTTAGGTCAATCTTGGAAAAGTAGCTCGCTCCTTGCAACTGATCGAACAGATCGTCGATCCTGGGCAAAGGATACCTATTCTTGATTGTAACTTTATTCAGCCCACGGTAATCGATGCATAGACGCATCGAACCATCTTTCTTCTTGACGAACAGGATTGGTGCTCCCCAAGGAGATGAACTTGGTCTAACAAAACCTTTGGCTAGCAGATCATCTAGCTGTGTCCTCAATTCTTTCATTTCCGTGGGTGCCAATCAATAAGGTGCTCTCGCAATAGGCGCGACTCCTGGAATGATGTCGATACTGAATTCCACTTGCCTGTCTGGTGGCAAACCATGCAGTTCTTCCGGGAAAACTTCAGGATAGTCAGAGATGATTGGAATGTCTTCAATCTTGGGTTTCTCCTCCCCAATAGTCACCTGTGCCATATAAATGACACATCCTTTCTTCAAACATCTGGATGCCTTTAGCATAGATACTTGTGCAGGCAATCCATGTCGGGTATCTCCCTGAATGGTAAGTGGTTCTCCAGACGGAGTCTTGATTACCACTTGTTTCTTGTTGCACACAATTTGGGCTTGGTTATGCGATAACCAATCCATACCCAACACTACGTCGAAACCAGCGAGTTTAAAAGGTAACAGGGATAAAGGAAATGAGTGATTCCTAATGGATATAACACACCCATCTAAAACAGTTGAGACTGTTCCCATAGTCCCATCAGCTAGTTCTACTTCATAATTCACATCCAAGGTTATAAAAGGCAATTTTAACAACTCACAAAACTTATCATCCACAAAGGATTTATCTGCTCCAGAATCAAATAACACTCTTGCGAATACACCATTGATAAGAAACGTACCGGTTATGACGTTGTCGTTCTGGATAGCCTCTTGAACATTCATCTGAAAGACCCTCGCATTGGTCTTTTTCCCATCTTCAGCCTTCTTCACTATCTTCGGGCAGTTAGTCTTGATGTGCCCTTTCTCGTTGCAACTATAACAAGTTGCATCCTTGAGTTTCTTGCACTCAAGAGTCCTATGCTCGAAGGACTTGCATATCCCACATGCCTTCGGCTGGGATTTCTTTTCATACCTGCACCTTCCGAAATGGTGCTTCTGACAAACCTTGCACAAGGGCTTATCGCCCGACTGTCGGTCATTCTTCTTGTTCTCTGACCCCTTCTTGTGGTCACGATTTCCCCGGTGCTTCTTGTTAGATCTTCGTGAATCATCATCTTCACGTTTTCTTTTCTTACTATCAGCGTTTCTTAATGATCTCTGCCTCACTGCATCCAGTGTGAGGGATAAAGATATATCAGCCACGGATCTGAAGGTAGCAGGCCTAGAAGCCTTTACGCTAGCTTTTATCTCTGGGGCCAAACCCCAATGAAACGCGCGATCCGTTTGGGTTCCGGTGTTACAAGGTATGGAACCAATCTTGACAGAGTGTTGAAACTCGTGAGATAAGCCTGACAATCCAGGTTCTTCATGACCAACGATAGGAAATCAGATTCTATCTTCTCAACCTCGTGCTGAGGGCAGTAGTTTTGTTTGATGAGAGCAATAAATTCCTCCCATGACATGCTATACAAAACAGCCTTCCCAGAGGCTTGAACCAATGATCTCCACCAAGCTAGGGCTTCACCCTTGAACGACTGCGATACAAACTTCACCACATCCCTCTCAGCACAACCACTTATGTCCACCACGGTGTCCATTTCGTCCAGCCAGGTCATGCAATCCACAGCGCCCTTTTCCCCAGTAAAATCTCGGGGTTTACAGGAAACAAAGTACTTATACGTGCAACCCTTGGCGCGAGGTGCATCAGTGAACACTAATTTCTTGGGACGGACACTATTCTCATTTGATGAGTGTCGATCGTCATCCTTCTTAGGCTTAGACGGGGTCGAGGGTGGTTTGCTATGAGATTTAGAATGGGTTCTTGGCTTTGAGTGGTGTAGATAAGGTCCTGCTTCGAGACTCGCTGTACTCTTCATATTGTCGATCTAAGGCCGTCTTCACAGCGTTGTCTACCAAAGCTTTCAATTCAGCGCCCGTTATATGAATTTGGGCGTTATCGTTGTCACCCTCCTTTGAATGACTATTAACTTCGTTTGGGTCAGCCATTGAGATCTTGATCTACTACAAAGAATATGACAGAATTTTATTTAGGAGTTTATTATGGAATTGTCTTTTATGGCAATTCATTAACCATGGTAAACATAGACCATATTTGGTTAATTTGTTACTCACTTTTATTTAGGATTTGAATATAACTTATCCTAATTACAAACAATATTGTTAGTGGCACAAAAGCCTAGTCACAAGGACGTTTTATATATTATTAGCCAGGATTTCAGGGAATTAAGGCATGAAGGCTTGAACCATAGTTCTTTTTACCTTTTCTGACAGGAAGTCATAGACTACAACTGTCTTTTGTCTTATATGATAATAAGTATGGCCCGTAGGCACTACATCACTAATGGATGATTTAACCCATGATTTATAAATCATTAACTTAGGTCTTGGAATCCTCTGAAGGATTCTTATATAAGAATGACGCGTGTGATTTTAACGAATCACATCTGCCAAGAATGTTAACATGTTTATAGAGGTTAACAGGAATCTGAACCTTTTACTCAGGTCTCACCATCTTGGCCGGGTCTTATAATGACACCAGGCTAGGTTTCACCATTAAGATTCTTTATTTAGGCAGACTTATTTAAAAGGAATGATTTTTAATTTATTTCATATAATAATGTATTAAAATGACAAAAATGAAATTTACAAACTTAACATTCCATTAATCATAATAATGATTACACACTGCCCTAAACGGGACTTTCCAAAAGACAAATACCTACGCAGAGGCTTACTGAAAACAAGTCCACGCAGGGACCAAATACAAGGATAGATGTCCGCACAGGGACAAAAGATAAGTCCACGCAGGGACTGAAAGGCAATTTTCCACGCAGGGACTAAACATAATAAATGTCCACGCAGGGACTAAACATAATAAATGTCCACGCAGGGACTTGATTGAAATAGGAAATACAATAGAACATATAAAGACTAATGATCTCGCTTCTTCTTCCCCTTTAGCAGGTTTGCTAGGCCTTTAAGGAATCCACGATTGTTCTTACGTTCTTGCTCAAAGTCTCGTTCTACCCTATTTAAACGGTGAAGGATTTCTTCCTGCTCCGGTGAGGAAAAACGTGGTTGTTGCGCCGGTTGTTGAACCGGAGTTCTAGTATGTGCTGGATACCCATGAGCTGCGTATCCTAATCCCCAAGGGTTTCCATAAGGTCCTTCGGGATGGAGGGCGTTGTAATTGGCCGCTACCAAATATGGGTCGGCGTCAGCATAATTATAGTGAGTGTGAGTCGGCAACTTAAAAGGGTTGTACGCGGTGGAACCGGCGTATGCTGGTATCGGGTTGTCATAGCCGAATGGTGGTGGAGGTGGTGCAACTGGTGCAGAATTCACCTCTGCAGGATGACTTGAAGGTTCACCCAATTGTGGTTCTTCAGGCAGTGGCGGAAAATGACTTGCACTCGAGTGGCGAGGGGTGCTAAAGTGAAATTCTCCCCCTCGGGTGGACATCCGCGCGCCTGATCTCCTACGCCTTGGCGGATCTGGAGGTGCTTGTTGAACTGGTGGCGGTGGAGGCGGTGGTGTAACTGCCACGAAATGTGAATCCTCGGAAGGATCCTGTTGCTGCTGTTGCTGGTGAGGTGACGAATGGTGAGAGGGTGTGAAGTACCAATCACACTGGTTAAACCTCGCCTGATAACTGTCGGGACCTTGATAGGGTGTTCCGTGAAAGGATAACCCGTCTGAGATCTCGATAGGATGGTTGGGAGTACCTCTAGCAGGTTCAATGGGATCCGTGTCCTCGTCTATATCTATCGCATTATCCTCGGAGAAATGGTCTTCGGGTCCTAAAGGTTTATATCCTATTGGTTCTTGGACATAATCAGTCGGGTTGAACTGGCCTTGGAAGAAAGGAGTGGGATCGCCATAGGAACGGTGTGAAGCCGAACGCTGGAGAGGTATAAACGAAGGTTGAGGGTTACTGGGCTCGTTCTCCGAATTTGGTCCAAAAGAGTGACGGTATGAAGGTGTCGAACTGTGTGAGGTAGACCGTCTTGCGGGCTCAAAGAGGTTCCTCCTACGCCTCTGAGGTTCTTCACTCCTTGTGCTGGAAGGAGCTCGCATATGTGAAGGTCTGGCCTCGTGATCATTGTGAGTAGTGATCGGCCCTTTGCCTCTTCCTCCTCTTCTAATTATTGGTGGCATATTTCCTGCTTAAGCAATTTTAAATCAACAACAAAATAAAAGACAAACTAGAACAACAATTCGAATTTGTCCTATGTTCTTGTCTAGACTCAAGTATGTGCAATTGTGTCATTGAGATTAAACACATAAGGATAATGTTTAATTCACTCAACGTTGGCTCTGATACCAACCTGTCACACCCCGATTTCCACGTGTTTCACCGGTGGGCCCGGTGGAGGATTACCGTGACGTAGTTGGCAACAATATAGTCAAACCACAATATTTAAATGCACAACGGAAGTATAAAGATAGATTATATTTCAACCATCGATTGTAATATCCAAGTATCACGAATAGTCGAAATAAATCCACAGGGGATCAAAATAAAAATAGAAATATTGTTCAACAGATATTGGCATCCCAAGCTTGCGAGACTCTAACGATGCTAAGGAGTGGCCAGCCTATTTCGTACAGAACCTGCATTTAATCTTTTTGAGGAAAATACGTCAGTTTACACTGGTAAATACATTCAACCGACACTTTTGTAAAATGTTTAATAAAATTGATTTGAATGCACAAGGCACAAACTCTTTATAACTTGGGATAATTTATCAATTAAATCTTGTAAAAGAATTACATGTTCACTATGCGTTCGGTCGCCCGGGTCGTGCCGGGTTTAAGGTTAATAGACACGCCACAAAGCATAAAGCCGTGGCGGGAAAACCAACGGTTATACCTTTAATAATATAGACACATTGTCGAGTGTACGCTGATGCGTGTCAGTGTGTATATATTTTTAGATGTTTATTTAAGCCCTTTTTACACTTTTAGCCAAGTTTTAAATTTATAAAACACGATATTCACTAACACTAAACACACATATGGGCAAGTGCACCCATCGTGGACGTAGTATAGTGTTGGTAAGATACCGAGGTCGTCCAAGGACACAAGAGCTTTTAATACCGGTTTATCCTCAACGTCTAATCAAATCAAAAAGTTAGAAAATTGTTTTAAACTAAGAAAAATAAAAACTAACTAAATGCTGAAAAAGAAATAAAATAAAAACAGATAGACAAGATGAATCACTTGGATCCGACACGTGTATTAGTATAACCTTTGATTATTTTCGCACTTTTGCACTTGTTTAAGAGATTATCTTAGTTATTGTAGTAGGCCCCTCTTTTGAAGGCGACGTTACCCTCAACCCAGTAGTTTGAGTCAGCAAGGATACAATCCTAAAGGGTCGGATTATTGAAAGATAATGAATTAAGTTATTAATGCAAATTATGGTAGGCCCCGCTTTTGGCGGTGACGTTACCCTCGGCTAAGTAGTCTGAGTCAGCAGGGATACAGTCCTAAATAGCCGGGTTATAGTATTAATAGTAGTTAGCTTATGAGGGGGTCAAAGAGTTTGGATCCCCGCCATCCAATACCTATGGGCATTGAAGGAGACCCTACTAAATTTGACCCAGGTCCCAAGCAGGACCTCTAAACGCTGAACAAGGGCAAGACCCTTACCAAACCGTTCCCTTAACCCCCGACCAGGTAGCCAACATACCTCCATATAGACCGTGGAGATATGAATGGTGAAAATCTTTTATTTTATATAGACAGTAAAATAACGCCAAGACACCACGGACAAACGATAAGGAAAGATCACCTTCAACATAAGTAACTAGTTATTAAAGTCATTAATACAAAACCAAATAAAAAGTGCAAAAGATTAAAAATAAAAAGTATTATACTAAACACTTGTCTTCACCAAGTGATGTAAGAGACTTAGGCAAACATGGCCTTGATTGTCAAGAACTCTTACGATCAATCTTGGATCCCGAGACGACTCACACACTCTACGATGGACAATGGATGATGGTGGTGGATGATGGTGTTATGGTGGTGATGGGTGGTGGATGAAGTGTGAGAGAGGTGGTGTGCCAAGGGATGAGAGAGAATGAAACCAAGCTCCTCTATTTATAGGCTGAACAGAACGCTGGACACGGCCCCGTGTCCGCTGGACACGGCCCCGTGCCCGTCTGACATTCTCTCTCTTCATTAATTGTAATTGCGAATTACAATTAATGCGCCTGCTGTACTTTCAACACGCCCCCGTGCCCGCTGGGCACGGCCCCGTGGTGAGCAATGGAAGCTTCTACTGGTTTGTCTTTTCTGCTGCTTCCTGGGCACGCCCCCGTGTTCACTGGACACGGGGCGTGTTCAGACTCTGTTCTCTTCTCTTTGTCTTGGGAGGTGCCGTTGAGCGTCCGGGCAGTTTACTTTTGTTCCTTTTCTTGTATTTATGGTAGAATTAGTGGTCTTTTTGCTTCTTTTGTGATTTTGAGCTCATTTCATCCTGAAAATACAAAAGGAAGACAAAAACACTCTTTTTCCAACATTAGTACTTAAAAAGGGTTAATTTTATGCCTTAATTGATGTGTTTTATATGTTGCATTTTACACACATCAAATACCCCCACACTTGAACTTTTGCTTGTCCTCAAGCAAAACTCTTTTAATGTGGCTTACACTCCCAAATGGAATAGGTAGAAGAGAAGTTTTTTAACTTGTCCTAGAGTGTCGGGAATCCAAGGTTTGTATAGGTTCTATTTTTATTTTATTTACAATCTTATTCGTCATGGTTTATTTTGAACTTTTCATAAGATAAACTACTTATTTGGGCATAGCATGCCTTATTAAAATTCCATTTATATACAAGTTCACATACCTCACGGGAGATCACTCAATCACTCGGCCGAAGGTGTATATTTAAGTGAATCGCTCGAGAGCGGCACGGATTTACATTCTCCATATGCTTGCCAAGCGATCAATCCTCCTCCTTTTTAACTTTTTACCTTTGTAAATATCAAGAGGTCTTTTGGGGTGAAGGCTTGGGTTTAAAGGTGGGTGGTTGGTTAGTGGTTAGTAAAAAGGGCGAAAATCGTAACAAGTGTCGGTTTTCGTGAAATACCTTATTTTTGGTGACATTTATTTTTGAAGTATTTCTCCAAACAAGCTTTTTGTAGCTTATGTTTGTTTTTGACTTCATCATTTTTTTTTTTTTTGTCACGTAAAGGGTATGTTTATGAAAAACCGAGTTTGTTACTAAAATAAAGGTGAAAAAATGAAAAAGTTTTTTGGTGGGTAAAAAAAAATTTTGTTTTGGGGGTAATGAAATGAAAGGTTTAGGCTCAAAGGGGGTTTTCTAGGGGGATTTTGGGTAGGTAAAAAAAATGAAAAATAATGGTTTTGAAAGAAAAATAGTTAGTCCTAATGCCTCCATCATTTACTTACTTGGGTTTAAGTTGGTAAGGACCGGGAATGTATCGTCGTGGCAAGTTCTAGATTTGTAAAGACCGAGCGGCTATTCACACAAGAAACGAAAAATGAGCATTTAATCTAAATATGTGTATTTTTATGCTCAATAAAGGCTCAAAACTCACTTTTTGTGGGAATGGGTTTTTTAATGTGACCAAGCATATATAATCGAATTTTAGCTAGACTTGTTATACCGTTTCATAATTTTCTTATGTTAGTTCTTTTTATCACGACGCTATTGGTTGTAAGTTTGTAAAAATATAACCCTTTTATAACTTGTTATTCCCAACTTAAACTAAGACAAGTAAATAAAATAAAAAATGAAAAAGTTTTTGAAAAAATTTGGGGTGTTTAGCGGTTCCAATAGAGTTTTGTGTAAGGCTTGTTTTAGGATTTTGCAAAATTCCAAGGTTTTAGCATCCCCCCCACACTTAAATTACACATTGTCCTCAATGTGTCCAAAAATAAAGTTTTTGGTTGATTAGAATATGTAAAAGTGTGTTTAAAAACAAAGATTTGTGTTACTGGCACTCTGGACACGGCCCCGTGTTGACCGGGCACGGCCCCGTGGTCAAGTGCCAGTAACAAAAATTATAGAATTGAAACAGAAGCCTGGACACGGGGGCGTGTCCGCTGAACACGGCCCGTGTCCAGTTACCTGAACTGGGTGATTTCCTGCAGGGGGCTCAGCACGGGGCCGTGTTGGTTGGGCACGGCCCGTGTGGAGCCTTCTGTTGTGGAGATTTTTGTCGGTTTGTTATGTTCTTCTGCATGGTTCCATTTTTTCTCGTTCCCTTTTTCATCCATTACCACCACGAGTCCATAAATCATAAAAACCATCATAACATTGCTAATAGAGAGATAATACATAAAAAGTTACATAGATAGTAAGCTTATGGAGTTCTAGCCCTATGTTTTATTTTAATTTTAGCAAAATTTCCAAGAATCTACTGATCTTGGTTAGATAAGGCTTTGTAGAGCTCCACCTTTCGGATGCGTTTCTCCTCATATGTCGGCAAGCCACTCCTCTACCTCCCTTGGAAGGAGGAAGGAAGGCTCGTTTGCATTTGTTTGAGGAGTTTCAACTTCCGCCGGGACTTCTTGTGGGATTTCCATAGGAGGTTCCGCGGGGATGTCTCCCCACCCGGTAGGGTTGTTAATACCGAGTGCTAAGTTCCAGTCTTGTTGTGGAAGGACTGGTTCCATAGGAGGTGCCACCAAAATGTTTAACCTTTGGTGCAAAAGGTTAATCTCTTGGAAGCTGCTTTCCAATCCCATTGTAAGATCGTTGATACGGTCAATGAGGACCTCCTCTACGGACGTCATTTCGTCGAGAGCCTCTCTTAGTGCTATCACGTAGTGCACAAGTGTGGCTTCAACGGAGGGCCTCCTTCCCCTTCGGCTGTTTGAGGAATGAACGGATGATGTTTCGCTGTTTTCACTCGCCATTCTACGAAAAATAAACCAAAAATAGTTTATAAGACTAAACAGCTTCTGGACACGGCCCCGTGCTCAATGAGCACGGCCCCGTGTTCATCTTTCTGCAGAATTTTTGGAGCAAGGAATTTTGGTCTTCTAAGTTATTTTCTGAGTTTATGCAAGCTTTTTGACAGTAAATAACTCTAAACAATGTTACATAACATGTTTTTACCAAGATTCCATGACCAAAATTCCTTGTTTCCTACCATAAAGATTGAAAATTCAAATTTCTCATGGTGGTTTTTTGAAGAAAGATGAAGAAGAAGGAAATGTCTAGAAGAGGAAAGGACAAGATGGGTTGTTGGAAACTTCTTTTAGACTTACCTAGGATTGTTTGAGAGAAGATTCCTTCAAATCCCTGCCCCCAAGTTGGTCCAAATGTGCAGGATTTTTGGCTGCATTTATAGAAAATGACAGCCCGCTGAACACGGCCCCGTGTCCGCTGGACACGGCCCCGTGTGCAGAGAAAATTCTGACACAGTTTGTCCGTATTCTGACGTCATGATCAGAAGGGAATCTTTTGATGGACACGGGGGCGTGTTGGCCGAGCACGGCCCCGTGTCGGAAAGCTGATTTATGAAGTTTTGTCTTTAAGGAGCTAAATTTTTTTTTTTTTATCGGGTGGCTCCTGACTTGTTGGAACAACCCCAAAATGCCTAAGATACCTTAATTGTCCTATACTAAGGCGAGAACGCAAGAGGTTGTCGGTGAGGGTAATTCCTATTTTCATTCTAGGTGGACAAGTCCAACCCTTTCCCGGGCTCTCGTTAAAGAAGGTGTATGCCGAATCGCTCAGGTCTATGTATGCACCGAACGAGGTCGATGGGGAGTCCTTCACGGCACAATCGGCACAGGGACGACTATCGTCCACGTCTTGTCTAGGAAGAAAGGTATTTTTGGGAGCAACGAGGTTGTCAGAATGCGGTTCCAACATTTCCTCATGGTCATCATCTTGGGATGGATCTAAGAAATCCTTCCTAAGTTCTTTTGACCAATTTAGAAGTAGTTCTTCTAGTTGAAATAGCTCGTCAAGGAGCATATCTCCTAGAATATCCGGTTGGGCGCATTCGAGGGAGAAATAGTGTTTATTTTTACTTTCGCCCCTCTTAAGGTTACAAGGAATTGGTGGGTCTATATAGTGTGGCCTATAAGTGAGGAAGAAACATTTTAATTCCTCGTGTTCGCCTCCACATATTTGACACCACAAACCATAAGAGTGCCGAAAGTAAAAAGAATCACTATTACTCATGTTTGTATCAGAAGTTACCAACCGCCGGGATCAAACGGTTCTGTTTTCAGCAACTGAATCTTGGGCACGGGGGCGTGTTGAGTGGACACGGCCCCGTGTTCAGCCTACTGTCTGATATAAAACAGGATTGCCAGTTCCAATGATTGGGCACGGGGCGTGTTCAGCGGGCACGGCCCCGTGCTGAGCTCTGCAGAAGCTGAAAAATCTAAAAAAATCCTAAAAATTAAAGAAAAATAAAAAGATGATTAGGCCGTTGATTCCTAACTTTCTTAAAATCCTTGTGTCCCCGGCAACGGCGCCAAAAACTTGATGCGTGTCAGTGTGTATATATTTTTAGATGTTTATTTAAGCCCTTTTTACACTTTTAGCCAAGTTTTAAATTTATAAAACACGATATTCACTAACACTAAACACACATATGGGCAAGTGCACCCATCGTGGACGTAGTATAGTGTTGGTAAGATACCGAGGTCGTCCAAGGACACAAGAGCTTTTAATACCGGTTTATCCTCAACGTCTAATCAAATCAAAAAGTTAGAAAATTGTTTTAAACTAAGAAAAATAAAAACTAACTAAATGCTGAAAAAGAAAATAAAATAAAAACAGATAGACAAGATGAATCACTTGGATCCGACACGTGTATTAGTATAACCTTTGATTATTTTCGCACTTTTGCACTTGTTTAAGAGATTATCTTAGTTATTGTAGTAGGCCCCTCTTTTGAAGGCGACGTTACCCTCAACCCAGTAGTTTGAGTCAGCAAGGATACAATCCTAAAGGGTCGGATTATTGAAAGATAATGAATTAAGTTATTAATGCAAATTATGGTAGGCCCCGCTTTTGGCGGTGACGTTACCCTCGGCTAAGTAGTCTGAGTCAGCAGGGATACAGTCCTAAATAGTCGGGTTATAGTATTAATAGTAGTTAGCTTATGAGGGGGTCAAAGAGTTTGGATCCCCGCCATCCAATACCTATGGGCATTGAAGGAGACCCTACTAAATTTGACCCAGGTCCCAAGCAGGACCTCTAAACGCTGAACAAGGGCAAGACCCTTACCAAACCGTTCCCTTAACCCCCGACCAGGTAGCCAACATACCTCCATATAGACCGTGGAGATATGAATGGTGAAAATCTTTTATTTTATATAGACAGTAAAATAACGCCAAGACACCACGGACAAACGATAAGGAAAGATCACCTTCAACATAAGTAACTAGTTATTAAAGTCATTAATACAAAACCAAATAAAAAGTGCAAAAGATTAAAAATAAAAAGTATTATACTAAACACTTGTCTTCACCAAGTGATGTAAGAGACTTAGGCAAACATGGCCTTGATTGTCAAGAACTCTTACGATCAATCTTGGATCCCGAGACGACTCACACACTCTACGATGGACAATGGATGATGGTGGTGGATGATGGTGTTATGGTGGTGATGGGTGGTGGATGAAGTGTGAGAGAGGTGGTGTGCCAAGGGATGAGAGAGAATGAAACCAAGCTCCTCTATTTATAGGCTGAACAGAACGCTGGACACGGCCCCGTGTCCGCTGGACACGGCCCCGTGCCCGTCTGACATTCTCTCTCTTCATTAATTGTAATTGCGAATTACAATTAATGCGCCTGCTGTACTTTCAACACGCCCCCGTGCCCGTTGGGCACGGCCCCGTGGTGAGCAATGGAAGCTTCTACTGGTTTGTCTTTTCTGCTGCTTCCTGGGCACGCCCCCGTGTTCACTGGACACGGGGCGTGTTCAGACTCTGTTCTCTTCTCTTTGTCTTGGGAGGTGCCGTTGAGCGTCCGGGCAGTTTACTTTTGTTCCTTTTCTTGTATTTATGGTAGAATTAGTGGTCTTTTTGCTTCTTTTGTGATTTTGAGCTCATTTCATCTTGAAAATACAAAAGGAAGACAAAAACACTCTTTTTCCAACATTAGTACTTAAAAAGGGTTAGTTTTATGCCTTAATTGATGTGTTTTATATGTTGCATTTTACACACATCAACGCCTACACCCGCGTGTCAAGGTCGTGGCCATTTCGTAAAATGGTGCCAAGGATATCCGGGACATGGTCATTAAGCTCCCAAAGGCGTAAAGCCAACAAAACCAATTTTTAAACGGGTCACATTGATAATACCCAACTACTAATGAGTTGGGGTCAATTGCCCGACCAAGCGGTATTTTAGATACCGTAACCCAAGCCCGTATAACGGAAAATAAGTTAAAAGTATTTACCTGAGCAAGTAATAACCTCAGTCAAACAAATGCAAGTATCTTTTACTGGTCTCCTATTCTGGAACGAAGGTTTATAACAACCTATTAGAATCCTAACGGGTCTTTAATTTAGCCTTAGCTTAGACCGGTCAGTTTCAAAGGATAATTACAGTTTAATCGCGTGAAAGGCGAAAACCGGGAATGGAATGTGGTTTGGGCCCAACAAGTTTGAAGACTTGTTTTATATGGGTATAATAACCACACTCTGGAGTTTGAAGTAAAAACGATAAGGTTTGACCCGTTTCGGCTAGTTCATGTAAACTAGTTACATAAACCGAACCGTGAGCGCAAATGGAGTAACGGGTAACCGAAAGAGTCCTACACAGGTTTCCTAAGCTATTATGCTCTAAAGAGGTTGTGGTATCAGTAGGATACCTTCCATTACGCCCATAACGAGTTTAAATCCAATATACGCCCCGTAGGGGTATTTCGGTCTTTTTAAAGATTATAAAAGAGATTTTCCGAGTTCTACAGGGGATCTGAGTTTTCCGAACAGTTTATAAAGTCCAAAATACTCTATTTATTATTTAAAATCAGTAGCAACTGGAATCGGGTCAAAATACCATGTAGAACTCAAGTTATGTCCGAAAAGGGTATATTCGGTAATTACCGAATCGATGCCATAACCGCAGGTCATGAGCAGGTTAAAAATAATTAAAAATATTTAAAAATCCCAAAATATTATTTTACATCAGTGTGTAAAAGGTTTGGTGTCGAAATTTGGGTTTAGATAGGCTTTATGCTAATTGCGCCGTTTAATTACTAAAGTTTCCGTAATAGCGCTTTTTAGCATAACTCTTATTCTAGACCTCGGATTGACGTGAAATTTTAGGGACATGCTTAGAAATCCGTAACTAAGCTTATTGTCCTTTCACATATCCAAAATTCTCGTTTTAAAGTAAAAAGGGCGTTATGGTCAACTTTTGAGCTTTTAACGGAAATGTGTAAAAGACTCGGACAAACAACGAACCGGTCACAGAGGGTTATACCATCATGTAACCTGGTCCTAAGAGAGTCCTGGGTCAGAACTGAAGTCAAAGCAAAAGTCAAAGTTTTGCGACTTTCGGTTCCGAACCGGGTCAAAACAGTAAACAGTCGGACCAAACAAGCTTAGACTAGTTAATATACTTATTATCATGTTGTATGAGTGTTAAAACAGGTTACACGCCATCTACATTACTGATTATGCATGAAATCGCAATTTAGCATTCTGTTGACTTTTTCTAAGCAAGTTTGACTCGACATTCGGACTAGTTAGAGTGGGAATCAGAGGGTGCCCTTTTAGGGGTTTAATGCCCACATAATTACCAACATATAACTACCTTTGATTCGACAAACCACGGGACCATTTGTGATTTATCGTTAAGTCAATCGTTAATTACGACGGATTGACTTTTAAGCTATAATTATGTAAAAACTAAACCATAAAGGGTTAGGCACACTTACAGAAGTTTGGTACATGACCAGAGATGCTAGAAGAGTGTTCTTGAGCTCCAGATGTGATCAAGAAAGCAGATTTAGGTGTGTTTCTAAAGAGTTCACAACAAGGCCTTTTATAGTGAAATTTGGAGTATGAGATCATTACAACAAGGCCTATAATTGTTCATGGATGATCAACAACTGTCCCTGAGTGCTAGGGGACGTTTAGGGGGCGCCCATGCTCTCATTATTGGCTTTAAGGTCGGTTAAAACACCTAACAGTGCTTATGTCCACGTTTTCTGCATCTGGGGCATTGACGCGGCCCGCGTTAATGATACATCAACTCTTACGCAGGTCGCCTGAATCCTAATGTCAGAGCCCGCATCTATACTGCCCGCGCGGCCCGCGTAAGATCTTTTGTTTCTTCAACGCGGCCCGCCTGAGACCTGTTTTTCAAGATTTTCAAATCTTTTTAATTATTGCACTTGGCCTTTGGGTTTCGAAGGGGTAACTTTGCGTTTTGGGCCTCGTTTATTTACGAATAAGGGCCCCGTGGCTTTTACCCAACTTATTAACCCTTGGTTAATTTATTATTACCCGAAAAGTCATAACTTTCTATGTTTGACGCCTTAAACCCCTCGCATACGAATTCGGTCATAACTTTCTCGTTTTAAAACGGAACCTTGCGAAATTTATATCGTACATTCTAGTGAGCGTAATTTACTGTTACAAAGTCTCGGGTTCGTTAAAGGGTCACTCAGAGGTATAACTTAAACATGTTGACACATTTAATCCCTGTAGTTTGTAATCTCTCACTTTCTTCCGCATTTCGTTCCGTACGATCCATGATTTATTCGTTTGAAGGTACGAGCATCATTTAGGGTTACTATACAGTATATTTATCCCTCGTTGATATTTTAAACCCTCGGATTCACATACTTTCAATGTTTGTCAACATTAGTCCTTATTTAATATTTAACACCACGTGTAAACTTATGACACGTGTCAATACATTATTGGACGCAAAATTTTTCCGAGGTGTTACATAGGGCAGAACCACGACAGCTGTTACGGAACCCTAGATCAATCGGGCAGAGTATCTAATACGTCTCCAGGGGTTATGATACTTACATCGTAGCAGAACCTCGCTATTTAGGGGGGGTATTAGACCGAGTATATTGCCAATTATGTGAGAATTCGAGATACAGAAAAGATTTTGAACGATTTCTGATTGAAACCCGATGGCCTCTATATATAGTGCTTCACTTCGGTTTTCTCGCGGCCCGCGTAAGAGTAGCAAAGGGGCTATGCGGCCCGCGTCAATGCTGGTCAACGGACTAGCTTGTTCGGGTCAGCGCATAGGTCTGCCGGGTGTTGGGCCATGTGGCGGCCCAGGGTCGTGCCAGGTTTTAAGTTCTCGCGGCCCGTGTAAGTGTTAAGGGTGGCTTACGCGGCCCGCCTAAACCCCAAAAATCAGTTTTTAATTATTTTTATTAATATTTAAGGTATTCGGGGCCTGTTTTCACGTATGGGGTGTTTTTAGGGACATATTGGGAGATTTTAAATATTTTTAGGGTGTCGGAAATTATTACGAGGGTGTCGGTTTCAGGTTGTTATAGCTCCCATCCCATTAGAAAGTTAACCAAGTTCATACAAAAGAAAAAGCCCTTAAGGGGCATAACAACTACAATGCCTTCTTCATACAAGGCCTAAAACATTAAACAGTTAACACAACCACAAAGTCTTTAAAGAAACAAGGACATAAAAACATCAGCATTAATCTTCAAACGGAGCTTGAGCCCCCAACACCTTCATCAACATCTGCTTCACCCTAAGGAACAAAAGATGATCTGGGAAGGTCATCATATAAACCATCCAAGCCATCAACACCTTCATCTTTAGCGGCAATAGGAGTAGCCTCGACTCTTGCAAAAGATAGCGGAGCAACATCAATCGGAATGGACATTGAAGTAACTTGTCTTGGCTCCTCACTTATCCCTAGCTTTTTCGGCGAAGGTCTCGCATTAACACCTTCCTCGTCACTGGTCTCGAACAATGTTCTCTTAGCAGAAGCAACAACAAACTCCTGCTTGCATAAATTCTTGTTCAGACCTTTGGGCTCAACAACTTTAAGCTCAGAGATAGGTTGATCCACCATTTGGGAAAAGGCATCAACATAAGGATAGGACAACATCTCCATTTCTTTCATGACACTCACAAACTCTGGCAAAGAGTCCGGTTTAAAAGAAGTAAGGTTCTCTATAGCTTTCCCTCTAGCAACAGCACTGAAACCTGCAATCAAACCTATATACATCTCGTGAGCCATAGCCTTATGATAAATCCCTGTAAGAGGAGCAATAAACTCCTGACTATGAAAGAGATAGGTAATGAAGTGCCTAATACCAGTCCCAATTAACCACTTCTTTTCATCCTTCGATTTCTCAACTTACTGCCTCAGCTCTCTTGTGTATATGCTTCACTGGCAACCTTCTCTGACCTAAACTTATTTCGCTCCAGACCAAACTCCGGTCTTTCCTTAGCAAGTTTATCATTAAACTCAGATAACTAGCGCGAAAAGGTGTCAAGCTTCTTCATCTCTTAATCTACCTTAACCCAAGAAGCAGGTAGTTGGTTCACAAGCTCACCCTCCTTGCCTTGGGAATTAGCCAATTTCTTCTTTGATGCTTCGAGCTTTGTTTCGTTTACACCAAGAGAAGCCTTAATTATCAAACTCATGACGAAGAGCAACCCAACGCTCTATTCCATCAGGAAGAGACATAATCGACTGAACAACCTAAGTAATCATCCTACAAGAAACATCTTCATCTGAAGACTTCTTAACCAACTACTTCTCAGTAGGAATGGCCACATTCATAAGAAATTTTTGACATACTACCCCATCCTTAGTAGTATCTGTTTAACGAACTTGCTACTTAGACACAAATAAAACAGGCTCATCGGCAGAAGCCTTACACTTAATAAAACCTTTATCCTTTCTAACCACTGACTTCTCAATGACCTCCTCCACCTCTTCAACTAGGCTTTGACAAACCTACCTTACCCTTCTTCTTCACACTTGCGTTGGATTGTCTAGAACCACTAATAACATCTTTAGATACTTTCTTCTGTTTCCGCTTCTCAATAGTTCGCTTACTTTCATTCAACTTCTTCAACACAACAGAAATATCAGCTTCAGACGGGGCAGCAAAAACACCCCTGCATCACAAACAATCTCTTGAATACCCTCTGTCTTCACTAACTTGATACCAGTCAACGATGCTATAACATCCACATCATCCTCATCCTCATCCCCACTATCAATGGAGATAGGGTCGGAAGGTTGAGATGTGGCACCAATAGAAGAAGCTCCCCTGGTAGACCTCCTAACAGGGTAGGAAGCCTTCTTCCCCACATAAGCGTCCATAAAAAGTTGAACAGGAACATTAGCAAGATCACCCGCAGTACGAACATGCACCATATGACGGGTGATAGGGGACGACCAGCAAGAACTTCCTTTGATTCTAATTCCACAGCAGAGGAATCCTCAACCATATTAAAGTCCAAAGCACTCATATCTGAAAAGTAAAAAAAGAAAGGTAAAAAACTAAGAAGCATAATATAAAAGCATAAGAAAGGGGCATACCCTTCCTGTCTACAACAAAAGATGGTTCAAACTCCAGATCATTCCAATTTTCACTAATTCCTAGCAACACAAGAAGTTTCTCCGGGTAAGCCCTAAGCATCGAGCGAGAAGCACGAAGTTTCAACAACTCCTGCTCAAGCTCAGCAGCCTCAGGTTCTTTCTCATTCAAACCCTCGACAAATTTACGAGGAACAGTAACAAAGGGAAGAAGATTTTCAGAAACAAAAAAGACTCTATCCTTCCAAACATTGGTTATAAACAACGATCCCAGTTATCAATGTAGCACATTGTGTTTTCTGGATGGTAAACCAGTACCCATTATGAGACAAACGGAAAAAAAACGATGAAACATAAGTAAAGAGGGCTCATAGCTGAGAGCATGACATAGTATCTCAAAATGCATAACACGAGCAACTCCGACAGGGGCTAATTGACCAAGAGACAAACGATAATACTTTAAAACTTCTAAGAAAAAGTTTATAAAATGGTAACGCAGGTTTGGTTGTTCAAGAATACATGTGTAAAACACAACATGACCCTCCGGACATTTGTTAGCAGTCCGATCCCCAAGAGCAACAACCTCAAGAAAAGGAATTCTAAGGTGGGACAAACTTGGTTCTCGTCCGGAGACCAGTTGCAATAGGGAGTATTTATGATCATTAGCAGTCCGATCCCTATGAGCAACAACCTCAAGAGAAGGATCGATACCATGATCGGAGCAAAACTGATCGACATTAGTTTGAGTAAGCCTTGAAAACTGAACATGGATGTCATTTTTTGAACTAGACGCCATTACAAACAAAGAAAAGGAAAGAAAAACATTTACTAGTTTATATGGAAGGATTTTGTATCGCCAGAAAAATAAGAGATCACCGGAATACCCAACGTATTTTTGGAAGAAAGTACAAAAGAAAGTGGATGAAAGAAATTAAGGCAGTTACATGGTTATAAAGAGTAGCCATAAATTCAAAATTTGAATCCCTATAATCTCGGACAGGTGGAGGGCCAAGATTGAAACTGCCACCAACCGGAAGCCTAGGGCAATGATACCTTCCCTGCGGCGCTGTCCCATTAGTCACATCCTAGCCGCCTGGTACGACTTGCACAGGCAAGTGGACAAGTGGATCAGAGCAAAGGAAAAAAGCAAGAAACGAAACGTTTCAAGAACCCATCAAGCTAGTAGCTTTCGCCAACAAGCTCTTAGCCACAAAGCAAAAAAAATAACCCATTGCTTCTAACTTCCTCGTATATTCCTTAACAGTTTTTACACAACATAAAAAGTTGATAACAAAAATATGTTAAAGCAATATGCTAAGAAAAAGGGACTTATAGCTCCCTCATATGAGCCACACGCTAATGTAAAAACATACATACAGCTAAGGCACGTACTCCAACATAGCTAAGCCCCCGAAAAAAACAATGATCTATTCGAGTTATAAGTACCTACATTTGCAACATAGATACTAATGACTGGGGGCTGATGACGTGGGTGCCTGGAAGCTCCATCTCTGAAACAATAAGTTAAACAAAGTTACACCAATGACTTAAAGCTGTAAGTCGGAAGTTGTCGCATTGACAACTGATAGCTGGAAGCTCACGTTACTGTACATACATCGGGTGTTGAATCTGCAAGGTCAAAGTGATGTGACTTTACCCAAAAGTGAATAAAGTAACATTGAAACAAACAATCTGGCATTTCCCAAAGAGGCAAGGCCACTCGTACAAGCAATATCACCAGAGGATAAGGCTTACCAGAACTAGAAGGTATAAGCTGTAAAGGAGGCTTCTTAGGCAGACCCCTTGCCTATAAAAGGGAGTCTCCTTCAACTCCAAGTTTATATTCATTTCCCTTTCTGTCTTTCTTTAAAACTATTTCTCCAACTTATGCTTAACTCTTAGAGATCTCTTTATTGATTCTCATGTCGGAGTCCAAATGCGGGAAGCCACCTCTCGTGTGAAGGCTAACGGTGTTTTTTGTGTAGATTTCGATCAAGAAGCTATCTGCCGGGGTGGATCCTGGACCTTCCCCCTGTCATATTCTTGTTGTTTTAACAATTGATTTGGGTCGATAGAAACTTGGTTGCTTCTGAAGGTTATTCCTACTGATGCTTCGGTTTAGCTCAACTCCTACCGAAATGTAGAGAACTAACAGAAAATCATGATGGTTTACGACTTGGCATCTCGTACATGAAGAATCGAACATTCACTATGGTTTAATTGTCAATTTCATCCTGGTGTTTCTTCAAAGGGCTAGAACATGAATCACTCGATGTCTCAGTGCCTATATATAAACAATATAGAAACCATTCATAAGCTTTCAACTTCTCTGCACTTTTGTATACTAGAAATATAGTCACTTTCTTGTCATTGAAGCAAAGAAATTGTATCTCAAAATTATCTGCAATATTTGCTACATCGTCTGGGTTGTTCACCTCTATGTGCAGAGTTGTTTAATATTTCACATGCGTTGCTCCGTTGCATCTTAGAATACGGCTCACTAATTATCCGTAAACACGTAAATCAAGAAAGATCTAAGGGGGAAAAGTTGTTTTGAAGACTAAAAGGTACTCTTCTTGAATTTTCAATTGAAGTAGTAAGTTGTAGCAATCTATTGATATTGAAAAATCACACAAACCTTAACAATGTGCTCCTCCATTGCTAGAGTGGTGCATGCCTTTGCTGCCGGAGAAGGTCTTTAGAAAACACAAAGTTAAAAGCTAAAAAACCTATAAAAAGATTATAAAGAAATATCGATCCAATTAAATGGATTAACAATGATTCAAGGTGTTGCCAATGAGTGAAATAAGAGCTAGCGGTATCAATGTGTTGGATAAGACTTTGTCGGTTCAAGTGGTGAGGGTCTAATCTTTATGGTAGACAACGTAAATGTAGTGTAGTGTAGAAATAGAAGTAGAGAGACACTGATTCAAATTTACTTTATTTCACTCATTGGAAATATTAAAGGCGGTAAATTCTCTGACAACCCACAACAAGACCTAAACCCGACATGAAAAAATAAGGTAAATTACACTTTTCGTCCTTTATGTTTGTATCAAATTGCAATGGATGTTCTTTAACTTCAATAATTACAGTCACAGTCCTTTATTTGTAAAACGAATTACACCCTACGTCCTTTAGCACTAAATTAATTAAAATTTCCAATTAACTTATAACATCTGCACCTCATACGAGGGCATTTATGCCTTATCACACATTGTAATTTTATCCATTTAATTATATAAAAACCAAGACTATGTCTCTCTTTAAGACTTTAACACACTTTCTCTCTCAAACCACCACCACAGTGTTGCCACCACCGCCACCGCCTAAAACCACTACTATGCTCCCATTACCCACCCTACCTTTCTTTCTCTAACCACCGCACCACCAATTCCAATCTCTAAAACCTTTCAATCGACTCATACAAATACAAATACCTTTCAATCGAGCCATAAATCTCTAAAACATTTGGGATCTTTGAGAACAGTAGATCTAAAAGCTAACAACCACCTTGCCAAAACTTTTGGGTTCTTTGAGGGCAGATCGTTGCAAGTCTTTGTAGAAGATTGGATACCTTTCAAACAAAACAAGTGGTTATTTATGTTCTCACTCCATTATTGTCCAGAACTCCTAATGGATCAAGAAATTCAAAGCCACCTTTCTAGTTTCTTGATGCAATCTTTGGTCCAGGTATCTTCTTCATCTCAATTAATCTCCAATATGTGCATAATTAGAATCGTGTAGTAAAGTTAATTAAGGATGTTTTTTGCTGATGCAGGAATGTACTAATGTGAATCATCGATTAAGTATCACAGTTTATGGTTTTGAATCTGAAGGGTTTCAGATTTGAGGCAGGTTTATAATTTCCTAGATCTACAAGGGTTTCATATCTGAGGAGAAAGTGGATGTTTAGATAGACTTTAGGTTTATGTTTGTATATATATTGTTAATGTTAATATAATAGGTAAAATTACTCCACCCTCATGTGTAAGGCACATGCCATATTTAACTGAAATTTTTAACTAGGTCAGTGCTAAAGAACGTAGAGTGACTGTGACTGTAATTGTTGAAGTTAAAGGGCGCCCATTGCAATATCATACAAGCATATAGAACAAAAAATGTAATTTACCTAAATAATAAGTTTTGGGTCGGTTGACACGGTCTGTTTTTTTAAACAGATCAATCCGAACATGACCCTTTCAAAATATGCGACAACCCAAACACGTCTTGTCCAAAAGTGGGTTTATCTATTAACCCGTTTAGTAAGTTTTTTCATAAGTTAATATTTGATTTTAGAGATGAAAAGTGTTTTAAATTCAAAGTTATATAATTTGATTTTTTAATTATTCATATAATTATTAACTTTTACAAGTAAAATTATTTTATGTCTTAAACCTTTCTATCTACTTTTCACTTCCAACAACTTTATATTTATTAAGATAAAATGTCAAATAATGCAGTTTATAAATTGTTTCTTTTAAGTCAACCAAAATTTTTTTTGTCTCTCTAAAATAATTAAACCTTAATTTGATGTTCTAATGATGTGCAATTACTAGATCATTAGATTACCATTTTTTTCTTATTTTCTTCTTTTAATGTGTATGCGGATATTGTTTATTAGGTGGATTTTATAAATACAATTTTATGATTAAACAACTGCAACTAAAATATTTTTTAAACAAAAAACTGATCATTTTATACGAGTGAGGTTCGGCTACAAAGTCCATTTTTCCTATAAAGTGTACAAAGTCATAAAACATCACAATTTCAGCCATAAAACACACTCAAAACCCACAAATAAAGAGTGAAGATCACTATAACACAATATCCAAACCCTAACAGTCCATAAAAACTTCAAATACACCATAATGAAACTATGAATATAAAACACATTAATGTTAGTCATTCGATAATCAATGTCTTATCATCCAAAATACAACACAAAACCCACAAATATGACGTTTTAGTAATCTTCACTTTGTTATTTGTGGGTTTTGAGTGTGTTTTATGGTTAATATTATGGTGTTTTATGACTTTTTACACTTTGTAGGAAAAATGGACTTTGTAGCCAACTCCCACCCTATTTTATATATTTTAGAATTAAAATAGTTTTTTAATTAAATTTTAAAAATCCATGATTATTTATTTATTTAATACACATCATATTAAAGATTAAAATATTTAATGAAACTTGACACATTATCACTGGCAACCTGATAATTACATATTATTCAAATTCAAACAATAGATGAAAGTTCAATGACTTAATGGCAATAACTGACAATTTAGTTACATTTCTATAAAGTTACCCTTTTTTATTAACCATGTATTATTTATCAAATATGGTTTCCCTCACATAGTTACAATACAATTTCTTTGTGCTTAGTTTGATTCATTGATTGTGACATTTCGCACTTTCAAGTTAACACTGAACACTGTACGTGATTCTTTACGGTCTATCGAACATTCATGCGCATGCAATTATATTGAACGTGTAAAATTATAACAGACGATAACACTATAAACTAGAAAGACTAGTTTCACACATACGTTTAAAGTTAACTTGTTAGCTTTCCATACAAGGGGTCAAATTCGAAACACGAGGGACTAGTTGGTTATAATATAAAGTTAATTAGCATAACTTGTTGCCCAAGCTTGTTATAATAAAACTTGAAGGATTCAAGGTGTAACTTTGTATTAACAAAAAAAATATATAAAAACAAACTCCCAAACCCTAACCTGCCCCCATTACCCTCATGACACACACACCTCTCGACCTCTCCCTCTCGGCAATCTCCCTCTCTCTCAGATCATCTCTCTCCCGACGTCTCTCCTTCTCTCATGTAATCTCTCTTGCAAACCTAGTTTCGGACGTAGTTAACCACAACACTTCGTAGTCACATAATTCTAACTGAGCAAAACTAAGGGGAGTTCACGGCCCCTACTCTCTTTTAAAATTATTTAAACACAAGGGGAGAAAACATGCGCAGCGTTATGGTATATTAATATACAATTTAATTAGGGTTTTGTTATATTATTATGGTCACAAAAGTTTAACATTATCACAAGTTAAGTCCTTACATTCTTGGACCATTGGTATTGGATAGCGAGGAAGTTTTGAATAGTACTACTGGGTTTGACAAGCCCTGCCCGGGTTGATCGCGCTAACCCGACCGGTCAAGATCGAACCGGTGTAAAATTTGCCTAACCTTCCACCATTGTCAGTGATAGACAAGGTAACAAGGCAAACAACGCATAACACAGAAAGGTTCAGTGTCGAACACTTAGTGACATAATACATAGGTTAGCTACCTACATATATGACAAGAAACTGCTAATAACTACTATTAAACACAAACAGTGAAATAAGCATTATTTGATAAACATGTGAACTCACTCACCATTGTTTACGCTTTTTCTTGCATGTGTTTCTTAGGTCGCTAAGGTATCTCTCACGGCTAGGTTGCACGCATGGATGTCAAAAACAATTTTATTTAATTGCATGGTTTCATTTCATAAACTTGTTAGTTTATTTAGGCGTTTTTTGCGCACAATATTACTTTACCTTTACTTTACGCTTCCGCATTTTATTTAAGGTTTTGAAAACGTATTTTATTCATATAGAGGTCAAACTATATGACTTGTGTCTTAGATCCTGGTTTGTCACGTGCCTTGCGGTAAATCCCTGCTAGTGGAAATTGAGGGTGTGACATTGATTGTCCGCTATGTTTTCTTGGTGGTTATTTGGATGCCACTCAATTGGATACTATATACGCACAAGCTTAATTTACAATCTTTTATTCCATGTTATATATTTTGTTATTTTTTTCAATTTGGGCTTAGCCCACTTGGTAGAGGCTTATGCCTCTTAGAGTAGAGGTCCCATGTTTAAACGGTGTTGCCATTCAACTTATATATATATTTTTTAATTTTTTTCTCTTATAGTATTAGTAAAGGTACAAATTGATTCTCATAGTTTACTTTTAATTTTATAAATTCTCTTGTTAATTCAAAAACGCTAATGGTTTTTTTACCGTTTTGGCTTAATTATTTTTTTAGAGTAACGTTTTATGTTTCGATCTAAATTCTGTATGCGTGATTCATCGTTTTTACGTCTATTTTTTGTTAGGTTTAATAGTCCCGCTGCAACGTACGAGCCCTAAATACTAGTTAGCTCTAATTGTTGTTTATTCACATTCTCTTATTCTAATCTTGAGCTAAGTATATAAACCTAAATTTATTAGCTAGGAATGACAAATGACTACACAAAAACATTTAAAGTAACACAAATCATAAAAAAGTTTCATATGGATCGAAGTAATTAATTGTTTATGACACTATGTATTACTCATATTCGTAAATAACATAAAAAGGGTTGACCTATAACACGACACGAAGTTAAATGGGTTCAACACAACACAAGACAAAATTAAGTGGGTTCGACACAATACGACCCGAACAAGTATATGAGTAGGTTAAGGTTGAAAAATTCAACCTGCCAATCCATCAACCCATTAACCTACTATCCCAACACGATTTAGATCATTAGGTAACATAAGTGTTAAGGTTAAGCGGGTTACTTACTAGTCTTTAGTGTAACATAAAATGTCAAAAACCCTGTTTTAATTAATGCGTTTGTTTTAATTAATGCGTTTGTCTGTGCTTGGACTAAAAGCGGATCTAGTCGACACCGGCTGCTTTCAGTTGTTGACTTTTAAGCCCTATACTTTGAGTGAATGACAGCATTGGTCCCTTAACTATATACCCATATTTACTTTCTACCGCTTTTTATTTTTGTTTCGGGTATCGAGTTTATATGTTTACTTCTAGTCATATTAAATTAATTAAATAAAAATAAAAAAATATTAATTAACAAAGCTTATGAATAGTAATTACACATGGCTTCACATCATTTGGCTTTTTTTCTTCTTTCACACGTTCTTTTATTGTATTTATACGGTTCTTATTCCTCATTTATTAGGTTAGTGCCTTTAGTAGACTGGATTTTATTTTTCCTAAATCTCCATTCCACTCAGGTTCGATTCTTAGCCCTAATTTTTTTTTTCACGTGTTTTTTGTTGGTAGTGTTTCACAGGTGTCTTACTGAGGTTTAATTTCAGGACACCTGTTTGATTTGTTGTCCACTTCATTGCTTCTCTTATATCAGAGTTCCAAGAGTTCGATTGTATGAGATTGTGTTTACTGTTTTCTATCTTCAAAGGTTCACACATTATTTAGGTTGTGTTTGTTGTAACTGGTTGGTTAAATGGTGTGTTTCTTCATTGCCGGTTTAATTATACATAAAAATATGAAAGAGAAACATTGTTTATGAAAAGTTATAAAAGAAAAAGAATGAATTGCAAGTTTTGTCATTTATCTTTACACCTAATTTCAGACGGTGTCCTTTGTCTTTAAAATTGATAAGTTTTGTACTTAATGTTTCAAAATCCCACACGTTATGTTCTTTGACCTTAACACAGTTAGATTTTTTTGTTAAATCTCATAATGTGACTTGCATGTGAGGGCAGTTTTGTCATTTCACCTTTAAAAGGACTAAATAGGTAATTAACTTAAATACCCAATCAGTTTAAAAAAAATAAAAACAAAATATATTTAATAAATAAAAAAGTTATATCTCTCTTTCTTTCTCACCTCTCTCTCTCTCTCTCAAACACTTACCACCACCATCCATCGATCGTCAACCCCAACGCCACCACTTACCACTACCTCAAATCCAAGCTAACGCACCCATCTGTCTGCCCACCAGCCTAAAATCAAAATCAAAACCTTCAACAATATTACAGAATTCCCCAAAAAAATATAAGATTCGCCCAAATTTCATATATAATAGCCACCCAAAAAAACTAGTGGTGATCGGTAAATATATACAAATCCAGGAATATTATTAGCCACCCAAAAACGCTTAATTTTATTATAAATTTGTCTAACCATCTTTCATTATATTATATTATAACCAAATAACTCATCGAATCCAAGAATCCAATAAAGAAATTAATCTATATATATTAATAAATGAGATGATTTGGGCTATTTGTCTTGAATGGTGGAGCCATTTTGCTTATGTGGCATCCACTGGTTTAGTGAACCTTGATTTTGGGAGGGAATTCATATAATCTCTTTGTAAACAAACCAAAATTGTCAAAACACAAACCAAAAAAATGTGGTACGCGGGATCCGTTTATTATCGGGTCAGATGTATGGGTTTTTCAAATTTGAAAACGGATCCCTTATATTTTTTTGAGCGCTTTCTTCCTCCACACAATTCCATATTTTTACAAACCCTAAATCTGAAGCTCTTTGTAAACCCTAACATAGTTCATCGCTGCTTTCGTTCTTCTCCATCTCTGTGTTTTCTCTTATCCATTGAAGCCACTTATTCGATTCTTTGAGGTATGTTAATCCCCTACGCATTTCATCTTTCAATTTACTTTTCTTTGCAAACCCTAACCAAACCTCTGCATCATCATCTTCTTCAGACAAATCAATCCTATTAATCCAGTCAAAGAATGTTTCTTTGTTTTTAGTTTTATTGTTTTTGATTCCTGTGTTTTATGATTCTAATCATGTTAATCATTTTTGAAGGTTAAAACCCTAACCTTCAATTTTGTTCTCATTCATTTTATTTTGGTTAAGGTATTCAATTGTTTTAGTACGGAGTGGAAGTGGAATTGTTGTAGGGTATGTTTTTAGTTTGTTAATGATATATGATTTTTTAGGGTTTATTGATCATTAATTCATAATACATTAGATTGTTATCTGAATTGAGTGCTAATTGTAGCCGTAGGAGACGTATCAAGCGGATCTGCCGATTGATCTGAAGAAGCATCATGTTCCGAAGACGTTTTTGGATAAGTTTGCGTACTGGACTGTTAAGTAGCTCCGATTGCCTACTGATGTTTTCTTACAGGTTGACTTAATTTGACTAACTCTCTTCTCTAAATGTTTATAGATATTTTGAGAAAAAAATGTTGTAGATTTTTTGGTATGACATGTATATGAATAAGGTTACATGTTGATATGCAAAAGATATGTTAAGTTGGTGAAAAAGTATGTTTAGGTGGTTAATGATTATAGAAAGTGTTTTAAGGTGGTTTTTAGTAGGGCTGGAAAATCATGTCTTATTTTCGATCGATATGTTCTTCCTTCCATTGTTCCAGGTGTGTTATTCAAGTGCTATTTACGATTTTTACACGGTGGCCTTCTCCTTTCGTTTGATTTGTAGCTTAGGGTTATGTATTTTGTTATTATGTTTTAAAAACTGTCTGATCCTTCGTCCAATCTGATCTAATCGGAAAAGTTATAATGATTTCAAACTGCTACTTCTGCTTGAACAACTTACTAGGGTCATGTATTGTTTTCGATTAGATTTGATTTGAAGAAAAATATATATGATTTATGTTTTTCGATTGATGGATTAGGTTTATATTACATTTATTTATTTATTTTATGATTGACAATTCAACATTTTGTTCTTAGAATATATATATGATTTATGGTTATTTTTTGGTTTGGTGTTCAATTGGATTAGTTATAGTGATTTCCAACACTCCATATATTGGATTTTTTTTCTGCAGTTGGTGGCGTATGCATGAATTCTGGAGTATAAGTGATGGAAAAGTCTCTTTTGCATCATTGGCAAAGTTCTATTTGACAGGTATTATCAAGTCATCTGCCGTTGGGCTTACGGCTTCTGTCATTCGTGATAATAGCACTGTAAGTTGTTACAATGGTATATTCTAAGTTTTGTTATTAGTGTTATTAATTGGTTTATCTAATTATAAAATTGTGTATGATTTAGCGTGAGTTCTATTTGGAAGGAGGAGCCATGGTGTTGGCTGATGGTGGTGTTGTCTGCATAGATGAGTTTGACAAAATGAGACCAGAACACAGGTCCGGCTAAAGTACTAGATTGTTGTCTGTTTTGGTAGATGGCTGCTTTATAACATGTTGTCTTTTAGTTTTTTCTTTTCACCTCAACCACTTATGGATATTTTTATGATTTATAATATTTTAGCAGGAGACTAAGGTTCCTATTAAAGCCCTAAACTACTCAACATTTCAGGTTCCTACTTCGACTAACTCTTTATTTGAGATTTTAACGATTTGGGTTTTCTTTACTTAATTAATGTTTGTTTTGTTCAGTTTCAATTTCAATTTCAATTTCATCATGTTTTGTTTAACGATTTGGTGTGCTATTCTGGATTTATATGCTATTTTGTCTGGATTTATAGTATTAGTTGAGGTATAGGCTTCTTGGCTGCCTTCAATTAAGTTTTTTTTAAACTTAAGTTTGGCGTTTAATTGCTGTTTGAGTATGGTATAGCCGTTTGGTTGCTATACCGAGTACCATAATGTATTGAACTGAGGCATAATTGGTTGGTTAGACAGGTTGGATAATTGGTCAAAATGAGTTTGAAAAGGTTTACTTTTTTTCAACAATATCTATTTTGTATAGGCCAAAGGGATTGGATATGCCATGAGTATGATGAGGAGCTGAAATTTGTCAAGCATATTGCTGAAACCACGAGTGTGATCCCGGATCTTTATAGGTTCGGTTATTTTTATATATGTTTGTTACATTTTACATTTTTTTTGGGATTGGGGTCTTTTATGTAATAGTTAATTGTTCAGAGAAGCTTATGTTGTCCAGTAGATCTATCTACTTCTTAATATGGGTGGCAAGGTGGGCAAGTTGGGTGGGTTTGGGTAATGGGTGAAGATGGGTTTGAGTTAGGATGAGTTTGGGTCAGAATGGGTATCTTAAAAAAAGGTTAGGACGGGCAAGGTCAAGATGAGTTTGGGTTAGGATGAGATGATAAAAAATAAGAAAAAAATAATTTAATAATAAAAAATGGAAAAAAATAAAAAAAAATAAAATTAAAAACTATAAACTATAAACAAGAAAAAATATAAAATATAAAATACATGTTATTGATTATTAAGTTGTTTTGTTAAAACAATTGAATCTGCAAGCAAATTGATGTGTATTTAATTGTGTAGGATGCAACTTTAGGATATGTGTTGAGTCACTGAATTATATGCTAATAGTGTTCATTCCACTATTATTTTAGAAGTATTTCAAGTTTGAGATGAGATGCTGCAGTTATAGATTTATAAGATGTATTCTGAAAATATTTGAATTTGCAAGCAATTTAATGTGTATCCAATTGTGTAGGATGCAACTTTAGGATCTGTGTAAGAGTGGTTTCTTGAAGCTCTCGAACTATACCTAATCACTTAATCACTGATATTAATAGCGTTGGATTTGGAAATCCATTATCAAGAGGAATGATGTGCTATGATATATGTTGCTTGAAGCCAATTGAAAGGGAATATGGATGAATATAGTAGGAGCTCAGGGAGACAATCATCACGGCCGATTTTAAAATCCGTATTATCTGGTAAATCGACGCCCAGAGGTTCTCCATCGTTTAGAAGATTACGCTCGAGTCGGACTCCTAGAAGAGATGTGAGGAGCAATGGATTTAATACTGATTCTTTCAGAAGCAACATGATATTCTGTAGCCATACCCTTGGAGCTCTGGACAATTCATATTCAAAAATTGAGTAGATAGGTTTTTGAAGTACACCATTTCCAGGTAATGTTTTTAAATGTTTCTTTGGATAACCGATTGAGTATCTCAGTAGTATAAATTGATGGGGTTTAAAGGTTTCTTAAGTCACCTTATGTAATTTTTGGTGTTCTTGCTTATTAAGTTAGGACTTAGGGTTTCTGTGGATTGTTGATTGTTTATAGGATTGTTTGTGTGAAACTGTTGCAGGGTTTATTTGAAATTCTTTACATGTTGGGCGCATTTATGTCAAATAACAATGCTGGAGCAAAAAGTATGTCTGGTGGGAGGAGCTTTACTTTGGTAGGTCCTAAACAAGTTTGGTGGAGGTCTTGCTGGTACATTGTTAGTTGCTGGTGACATCCAGGTAGAACATCTCACATTTTTGGGGTCCACAGGTAATGAGTTATGCGGATGGGTTGATAACAGGTCAAAATGGATAGTGTTGAAACTGAGTCGCTTTGAGTTTGGTTGACCCATATCTTATACTTATCTAATGTGTTGTTCATATTTTGGCTTTTTTTATATATTCTCCAACCTCTTTATAAAATATTTTTTTGGATATATAGAGTACATTGTCAATAAATATCTGAGTAAATGCTTAACGAACGAACATGTACAATGCCTTGGTTTGTTTACGGGGATTATACTTGGTTTAATGCCGGAGACATGTTGTTTTGCAGATTAAATGGAAACCAAAACTGATGATTATTGCCGGTTTCGCCAATGAGTACTTTTACCCAGGTTTAGGGATGTTCCATTTTTCGTGGATTTTCTTTATTGTGTCTATTTGGTTGTTGTATTGCAAATCATTGATTAGGGTTTGTGTTTGTTGTTAGCCGTTTCTTACGGAGGATTTGGCGCAATGCCTTATTGCAAATCATTTAAAGGGGGCACAATAATCTTGGTGTGTGAGTTTTTTGGAGTCAAAATCATGGTATCATTAATGCATTTATATTTTGTCAACAAATCTGGAATCGCTTATTCTTTAAAGTTTGAGTGTTTTTTCTTATATAGATGAAAATTAAAAGTATGGATGTGCTTTTTAAGTTAACATTTAATTTGTTCTATTTGAGGTGCCTATGGGTTTTCTAAGTGTTTGTTAAGCATTCCATCTAACCTTTATATTCTTAGTTTTTATTTGCTTATTTCTTTTGATTTTCCACTTGAATATGTTGATGATTCAAGGACCAGATGGGCGCTCTTGCAATCGATATTGAATCCGATACAGCTGTCCCAGAACTCCCCAATTGGCCTCTGGCACAGCTCGAAATCTCCAGCGATGAAATGAAAAAGTTCTAAAAAGGAATTTTCTGTCTGTTTTCTTCACAACACTCTGTCATGAATGGTCGGACATCAATGTGCTCAGGTTAGAGAAGATTTATCTACTTATTCGTTGCTTTGTAAATTGCAGTTCCAATTGCTTAAAATGAATTCATGGGATTTAGAGTTGTGTCAGCGTGTGATGACTAATTGTGTATTGGTTACAGGCAGAATGAATACCTGGAATAAATGCGCACAACAGTCAAGAAGAAGATGTTAGGAAGCAACTTAACAAAGGGTTTATCCCACATTGGATAGATGTTCGTTGTTTAGCAGCCTTGATTAAGGTAGTAAGGTACCCTAATAATATCTGTTTTATTTACTTAACTTATAGACAATGAAAGTGATTTTGTAGAGGCATGGTTAATAGAACCACCTATGGGTGTTCTGATTCGTTAACACCCAGGCAAGTAATGCGCTGCAACACGTACAGAAGAAAAATGCATAACAGTTGTGAGTTTCTTTCCTTAACCAGATGTGCGTGAAGAACGATCACATGAAAAAAAAAACGCTTTTTGGATGGTTGTAGCCTAGGAATACTATGCAGCCGAAATAAGAGCACTTGATAAGGCGGTGGAGGGCCCTTAATCGATGGTGGTGGTGGCTGCAGCTATTGGTAGAATTAAGCAGGTTTTGAAGAGATAGGTACCTATCTAAACTCTATCGATATCATTTAGTTCAAGTTTTGATTATCTGAGACCTTAAAAGATGAATTATTTGTAATGTTTTTACAATATTGATGATTGACATATATTTTGGCTCCATAGAATATTGATGAATTGCATAATTTTGTTGTTTACACTTGATCCTCTCTATTGTGTATTGTATCAGTATCATGAAGTGCTTAGTGACAATTAAATTCATGGGGAATGTTGCAAAACTGAGTATGAAGATGATGGGGTTTAGTATGGTCTATTGATGAGGTAGCTAATATATTAATAACCACATATTGGATTATTAAGGACTTTTTTATAACTGTTTGTTTTGGAATTTGGTTATAGTATATGTAGACATGCATTGTATTGCTTTCGTTTTGTCATGTATTATTATTTTTTTCCATCATACCAATAAGTATTATTGTTTTGTAGTCTAAACACAACTGAAAACTAATGAGAGTGATGTTGAAGAAGGAGTTGGGTTTCATGGTGCTGTTGATAAGTTGGATCTACCGGATTATTCTCTCCTAATGGTATATACTTATTGTTAACGTGTTAATTTTTGTATATTAAAATTATAAATATTTATTTTTATGTTTTGTAGGATATAGATCATGGAAAGTTTGATGTTGATGTCAATACCCATTTCAAAGGTATTTTATATATCGCTCTCCACATTATCCAACAGCTCATGAATAGGACTGCATACAAGGCCTTTCTTTTTTGTTTGTTCTCCACTCCGTATTTATGTATTTTAATGAGGTTCTTGAAGGAAAAAACATAGATTGCAAGTATTCCACACTAATGTGATATTGTCGGCCATTTGGTGTTTTCCACCTTGCATTGAATGAATAGATATCCCGCATCTTCTGGTTCGTTGCTGCACATTCTGCACATGATGGACCAGACTTCAACCCCTTTTTTATTTCTTATTGATATGTCACTATCTCTTCTGAAGAGGCGAGTGTGATTGTCTGTAGAATTTGTGTTTTCTGCTTAAATGACTTTAATGAGAGTTGGTTTTCAACCTACTGAAAATATTATTAAAAAGGGATGTTTTTCAACTACTTAAAATATTATTTTCACATTTTGCAGGGAGGCAGGAATATCGTGCTTCTTATTTAAGAGATACAATAGGAAGACAATTGTCTTCACCTTAGAGAAACTCTCCTGCACTATAGCAAATATTATGTGATTAATTTATAATATTCCATTCCAAACATCAGGGCAAATTACATAAGGATAGCAGGTAGACGAGCAACAAACTGCGCCGCCATCCCTTTCTGAATAGAAAAACCCAATCTACTAAAAACAAAGCCCCGCCCCTGAGGGGTCGAAAAGTTGCTATGGACCACACGTTGCACTCTAGACAAGAACCGAACTGCCTCCGGCGCCAAGGAGCCGAACGTGTCAAACGCCAGGGGGACAAAGGCATGCTGATTATCCTCACAAGCTTTCGCGTGCTTTTCCACCTTCTTTGACTCTGCTTTCAGTACCGCTTGCCCCGCCACAAACCCATTTTCCCGGAACCCGGCTAGTGGGGATACACCTGTGAGATCGACACAAGCATGTTTCCCGCCCTCCCAACCAAAAACTAGCACGTCAGCTGGGCGTAGGGTGGATCTCCCCTCCGACGGGTCTGTAAGAAAATTAACCGGTGCCTCTTTCTTCGCCGAGATCCCTGCTCGTCTGAGAATATCCATTAACGCGTCTCGCACAAAGTCATGGCGATACTTAAACCCCGGCAACTCTCTACAGTGTAACGCATGCTCCCCGTATTTATCCAGGCATGCTTTACGGCAGAATGGGCAAGTTTCATCATTCGGGAACATGGGGATCATCAAACGGTACTTAAGGATTGATCGGTACTCCACCGCTGACATACGTTGACCCAAACCTTCAATGGGAATAACAGTTATGTGATTTGGATTTGTAATTTTGGTGATTAGACCACTTCTTATTAGTACTTTTATGTATATACAAGCCAGGTTATGGTGAAAAAAATAATTATTTATATATGTCCTAATATGTAACAGGGGGTTCTTTTGTTCCTATTGTAAGCTTTTTGGTTGTGTATAAAATTTGGGCTTTCAAAAAAAAATATGTGAATAATGAAACTTTCCACATATGGAGAATAGTTAGGACTATTAAAATCCGATATTCCTAATTAATATACCTTATTCGTTACACATTTTGCATTTTTATAATATATAAATACAGTTGTGTTTAACAAAATTTAAATGTTCAACCCGTGAGTATTCACGGGCGATAACCTAGTTATATAAAAATAAGATGATCTGATCCATAATTTCAATTCACAAATTTAGAAACTAAAAACTACAATTAAATTAACATATGAAAACCTAATGAAGCGTCAGAACAAATCTGGTGGTGGCCTGTACTTCTAAACCAAAGTCACTGAACACCTGTCTCGAGCCTTGTACGTCAGATCTAACGATTAACCATATAATGCCGCTGTCGGAGACGCTAAACACTGAATCCAACCATAAAGGTTGTTGCAGGTCGCAGATTTGGGGCGGTGGCAGGTGGTGCGGTGGATGGTGGTTGGGAGTGGTGCGGTGGAGAACAGTGGTGGTTGATGGCGGTTATTGGTGGTGGTGTGCAGAGGTAGAGAGGGAGAGACAAGGGTTCTCTATTACACATACATATATTATTTATATATCTAATATATTATATAAATTTCTTAAATTTGTTTGTATTTTATTGTTAAATAAATATTTATATATGTATATGAGTAAAAAGACTATATTACCCTTGTCTGATTTGATTTAACAAAAAAAATCTAACTAGGTTAGGAACAAAGGACTTAACGTGTAGAATTTTGAAACATTAAGTACAAAACTCATCAATTTTAAACATAAAGGAGATTGCTTGAAATTTGGTATAAAAATAAAGGATAAAACTTATAATTCACTTATAAAAAAAATAAAATTCTATTATAAGTAATTACATCAAACGGGTAGTTAATATTCAAATGTAAATATATTACATTATAATGTGTAGGGGAGGGCTATATAGAAAACCCTATATATATATAGAAAACCCTAGAAAACCCAACCTCCCAACATTTTTTTTTTTTTTTGAAAAAAAATAACACATGTAATATACATGTTTTTAAGAGTTTTGGGCCAAAAAAAATCAAAAAAGCGCCGAAGGAATGATTTAAAAAAAATCAGCAAGTTTCTGTCTTTTGTGCCTAACACATGTTAGGCAACCGGACATTGCTGAAATTTGTTTATTTTTTTTAAAAACATCCCTTCGGCGCTTTTTTGTTTTTTTTGGCCCAAAACACTTTAAAACATGTATATTACACTAGGTTTTAACCTCGTGTATTACACGGGTTGAATAAATGTAATTTTATATATTAAATAATAAAAAATATATCTTTATAAACCCCGTATATTGTATTGTACGGGTTAAATAAATGTAATTTTATATATCAAATAGTAAAAAAGTTATATCTTTGAAAACCATGTGTATTACACAGATTAAATAAATGTAATTTTGTATACTAAATACTAAAAACGTCGTATCTTTAAAAAACCCGTGTATAATCGGGTTGAATAAATCTACCAAATAACAAAAGATTACATTCTTAAAAACCCCGTATATTACACGTATTGAATAGATCTAAAAAAGAGTTATATCTTTAAAAACCATGTCTATACACAGATTAAATAAATGTAATTTTGTATACTAAATACTAAAAACGTATCTTTAAAAAACCCATGTATAGTCGGGTTGAAAAATCTACCAAATAATAAAAAAAATTATATCCTTAAAAAACCATGTGTATTACACGTGTTGAATAAATCTAATTTTACATAGCAAATGATAAAAAAGTTATATCTTTAAAAACTTTGTGTATTACACGTGTTATATAACCAAAATTAACTAAAATATAAGTTCCAAGCTGGTCATCGAATTTGCCACGTAAATAATTGTGATTTTTTTTCTAGAATATATTATTTTTTTTTAGAAAATATGAGATAAGGGTAAACTAAATAAAAAGTGTCAATTTAGTAAATAATAATATTAAGTATAAAAAAGTAGGAAATTACAAATGTAGACATCTTCAATGAATGACACGTGTCCAAAATCAGGTTTCTTTTATTATATAGTATAGATGTGTTATTTTTTTCAAAAAAAAATGTCGGGAGGTTGGATAAAAATGGGAGAAGATTTAAGTTTCCAGAGTTTTCTAAAAACTTAAGAGTTTTCTGTCTAGCCTTCCCTATAATGTGTAATCATATCGAATATCTATTTCATCAAGATACATTTTCAATAGTTTCATTTTAACATCTTAATCTTTTACTCTTAAAGCGTGTTGGATCTGAAAGTAAAAGCTTCTGTTAAATTCCAATAACACCCCTTAAAAATTTACACTTTCCATAAACAAACCCCAAACTATTCTCCTATTACTATTTCATCAAAAAGTTGACTCAACATGAAAAATTCTCAAAAACTAGCAATCAGTTTGCGTACAGCAAACAATTAACTTGCTTCAAGGTCGCCACATGCTCTTTTGGACACATAAAATGCCCTCTTTGTTCTGCACAAATGTCAATCTTATTTCCCATTGTAAACTTTTGAATATTTCTTCTAACGATTTAAGTATCGGGCCCTTGTCGCGTATGATTGCCCAACCACCAGGTCTTAATATGCGATCCATCTCAACAACCACGCTTACCGCTTTTCTACACCTGCAAAAGAAATTGTTTTGTTCTAAGATGGTCTATAGAGGTAACAAACTTCGGGTCCTCGTACTAATTTTTCGTGATTGTAAGAACTTGTTACGGGTAAACTCACTAACCCCACCAATACCATGTTTAGGGGTGTAAACAAGCCCAGAGGCTTGAGAGCTACTCGGGATCGGTTCAATTGAAACCTCGTACAAGCTAAGCCTTAACGAGCCCGCCTGAAATACAGCTCGTTTAGTTATCGAGCCCGAGCTTGAGCCTTAGATATAGAACTCATTTAGCTCGCAAGCCTAAACGAGCACAAACAATATTTTAGTTTTTATATATATAATGATAATGCTGATTATAACTCAATCCTAAGAACACCAAGTCGGTTTCAACTTAGGCCCATATGATTTAAACTAATAACATTGGTGAGCCGAGCTCGAGCTGAGCTTTGGCTCGTTTAAGCAAGCTCGAGCCGAGATTTTAGCTCGTTTGAGATCGTTCTCAAAATAGCTCTAGTCAAGTCGAGCCGAGCTCGAGTTTTCGGTTTTACTCGCGAGCTGAGCTCGAGCTCAAATAGAGCTTTCGGTTTTACTCGCGAGCTCAAGCTCGAGTTCGAGCTTCATAAAAACATGACGAGCCGAGCTCGAGCCTAGTCGGGCTCCACCCGGCTCGTTTACACCTCTAACCATGTTAACCAATGGTCCAAAGTGTAGTTTTAATGCACACAACCTCCTAAGGCCTTTATTCAAAGAATTAAACTATTATTGTAAATTCGTCATAAAGATCTTAGTGACCATATTTAACATAAATTGCTTTAAACATTCCGACAACGCCCAGCCTGACCATCTAAAGTACCTATTTTGATCCAAACGTGTTTTAATCTGTTACCCAACCCGTACATTTCACTGCATGTAAAGGTCTTTGCTTTTAAATGAGCAAGAACTCAAAAAGAAGTAATACCGAGCCTTCCTCAAATCATTGTTCAGTTCGGACGATGTTTTGTTAAATGGGGACGACAAAGAAAATACATGAAAGATTACGAGAGAATGAGAGAGAATAAATTAAAAATGAACCTGTTCTTAAGCCTGGAGAAAAGATGATCAGCATGCAGAAGGTCATACGATCTTGGATAAGTACTAAAAGATTCACACCAATCATGATAAACGCCAACAAGCCCGCGTTCAAATATAATGGGAAGCGTATCAGTTGCATATACTGGCACCACATTCATCACCCACACCTTCTGTTCTATCAGAGCAGCTGCAAAACTGTAATACCATAATGCACTCGGTAAAAAATAATAACTAAAATAGGCTCCCACTATTCCCACACTCCAAAAATCTTATTCACACCCCTACACCTATACGACCCGTATAGAGTTATACAGGTCGTATAGGAGAATGTTGCACAAAAAAATGTCAAGAGAATGTTTTTTGTCTCCATCTATACGAGCCGTATAACATTATACGACCCATATAGAATGTTATACAACCCATATAATGCTATACGACCCAAACCCCATATAATGTTATACGACCCAATATTTTCTCCATCTATACGAGCCGTATAACATTATACGACCCAACTTGTCATGTCAGAATATTCTATACGGGCCGTATAACCCTATACGAATCATCATCATCATCATACTCGGTAAATCCCACCAATAGCAAAGCTAAGGTAGGGTCTGAGGAGGGTAAGATGTAGACAGCCTTACCCTCTACCCCGTAGGAATAAAGAGGCTGCTTCCGGTGAGACCCCCGGCTCGATAGTAGTTTTGCATCAAGCCTTGGACATAAGGCACATAACACTCAGCAAAGGCCGATTAGTTCATGTACCCCCTTGTCATTCGGCTATCAACGCCACCATATGGAGAGTGTGAAAATAAGATTTTAGGGTGTGGTTTTATTAACTCCCTCAAAATAACCATGGGTCAAAACAGTTCAATACATAAAATCTCCAGAACCATTTTGGTCAAAAAGTTATATTAACAAAACCATATAAATTTTTTAATATATTTAACAGAATAACTCTTTAGAGAAAAAGTTAAAATTACTCCAGAAGTATTTTGTGACCCGATTAGTTTCGACCTGAACAAAAAATTGACCGTTTGGACCCGACCCGCTGCCCATTTTGCCACCTGTAGCTAGGAAATAAGATTATAGCATTCATACCTGCCATAAATCGTATGCATGTCCATTACATTCCGAATAGTTGACCAGTCAATACCCATTCCAGTCAGGTATGACTTCTCAACGGTAGCTTTCCAGTGCTCGGCGTCTGAAACCAACTTATCTCTATTGTTCATCCAATCGGGGAACGTATGAAGCCTTTTGGGCCATTCCTCGGGCCACTCGGTCCCTCTTTCTTCAATGGCAGAAGGAATTGGATGCAAGCATGAATGTATGGGAACATACCTGATCCAAAAAAGGTAAAAAAAAAAAAATATATACTATTATTATTAAAATACAAGTTGTTGATTACTGTAGCATCAAACCTATCGAGATGCAGTTGTTTTTTTTTCTTTTAAGGTAAATTGTTTGAAAATCTTGACATCTTTGAAAAGTTTCAGTTGCAACTTTACAAACAACTGGAAATTGAAATTCAATTAATAATTTAGACTTTTTATTAAAGTTTATGAAACATACTGTAATTATAATTAGTATGAAAACTATTATAATACTTAAATTATTTCTATTCATTTTTAGTTTTAAATTATTATTTTTAAATAATATGATATGTGTTAAGATATAAAAAGTTGTTGGTTATATATACACTTATATAATATTACATGAAAGTTTATATAAAATTTAATGGAATTAAAGCGAGTACGTTATGTCTGAGCGTTGACGTGATTTGGTTTTAGCCAACTCTAAACCATTTTTATTACTTTGTTCAAGTCAAACCGAACACGTGTTGACATCGTGTCAGCTGTACTACCCCTTTATATTTTTAGTTTTCTCTTTCAATTGCTAATGAGACTATATTTACGTTTTCTCTGCTGGTTACTATACCGAGTTTCAGTACTGGACAAACTGAACGATACCAACCAAATTCCCCTCGCCCGTCCCGGCGCGGAGCGCGGGGATCAACCCCTTGTATTAATCAAGAGTAAAATGGTCATTTTCGTCCCTAAGCTTGGCCAGTTTTGCGATTTTCGTCCAAAAGGTTTGTTATTCGGCATCTAGATTCAAAAGGTTTGAAATCTTGTCATTTTCATCCGGCTCATTAACTCCATCCATTTTCTCCGTTAAGTCGGGGGTATTTTCGTTTTTTTTTTGTTAACTTAAAGGGCAATTCGGTCCTTTTCACTTTATGTACAAAGCATTTAGCATAATGTACAGGTATTCAAAACAAAACAATATAGGTTAAAAGACGGAAATACCCCCGACTTAACAGAGAAAAATGGATGGAGTTAGTTAACGAACCGGATGAAAATGGCAAGATTTCAAACCTGTTGGATCTAGATGCGAAAAAACAAATCTTAGGACGAAAGTCGCAAAACTAGCCAAACTCAGGGACGAAAATGGCATTTTACTCTTTAATTAAATAGATGATTATGTTGGTTAGTAATTGTTATTGTCGAATATACGAGCTTACCAAGCAGCATCTGGATTCTCGTTCTCTTTGCACATGGGAGGAACCTTCTTTCTTCTTAATGCATATATTTCATTTGATTCCGGTTTTTGGTATATTCTAACACCAATGTCGCTGACATCATCGGTTTTATGAGCCAATATGTTCCAACCAATTGAAGCAGTAAGCTTCGACATAGCTGGAGAAATGATAAGTGAATTGATGAGAATACTTTTTGATTAATAGTGACAAATCGTGTGTGTTGGATAACGGGTCAAAATGAGTAAGTTTTTTATATGGATCATGTTGGGTTGACCCAAAAAACTTTTTGAACAAAACGTCTTACTTTTTTTTTTTTGTAGATACTTAGTGTTTCAAGTATGATCAGCTCTCTGATGATATAGGCTGACTTTCAACCCGTTTGACTAGGTTTCCTTTTGAGCTATTATTTTACCCATTTGACCCGTTAGAGATAAACCAAAACACTGATTGACAAACAAGAAGATCTTTGTAAGAATTATAGACCAAACCTTCATCATCTTCAATACTATCATGTTTACTTGACAAAATCAAGTACCCAGAAGGTCTTAAAATTCTATTAATCTCTATAAGCAGCTTACCACCTGAAAATATTAAAAAAGCAAAACAACCAAATATAAAAACACAATAGAAGCATATTGATTATTTCCTATGAAATAAAATAGAACAAAGGCACTATTTAGTCAGAATTAAACGAACCATTAGATTGCCAATGAATTTGACATTCTCCACAATGTATAGTGTCAAAGGTACCACTAGGAAACGGTAACCTTCGGGTTCCAAACGGGCTAACTATGGTTGGAAAACCGCGCTCAAGACTAACTTGAGCTAGATCCACAAGGTCATCTTTCAACCCGAGTGCAAGTGTAAATACATTTTTGTCAAAAAGATATGCTCCAAAGCTTGAGTCTTTACATCCAATGTCCAGTATCGTGCGAATGTTTTTTCCCCATTCAATATCTGGTACTGTCTATTAATTTCAACAATACCAAAGTAAAAAAAAAAACTATCAATTACACGAAAATGGTTGCAAGACATCAACTTTTAAGTAGGGATGTGATCGGTACACCACCCGTACCTGTACCGAAAATACTGGTACCGAATCTGAACAAAACTGGGTACCGAATATATTGGTACGGTACGGATATTTCGGTACGGTACCCGCTTTGGTACTACTTTTTTTTGGAACACTCGTAAGGGTACCAAATAGGTAAAATTGTTACCAGTACCAATACAATCCGGATACCAAATAGGTAAAATTGTTACGAGTACCAATACGATACAGGTACCAAATAGGTAAAATTGATATGAGTACCATAAATACCATAATATGAAAAAAAATAAAAAAAAAACATAATATAAAAAAACTCTTGAAGTATTATATAAAATTCGGTACCAATACCATCTTTTACCCGTACCCGTACCGATACCAAAAGTACCGAATACCGAAATTAATAAAACTAGGTACCAAAACATGTACCGAATACCTAAAATCGGTACGGGTACTGATACGGGTACGGTACGGGTATTTAGGAAAAATCTCATCCCTACTTTCAAGCAACAAAAGATTTGAGGTACTTGCCTCTTCAATAGATTCTAGATAATGAGCGATTCCACCGGTAAGTTCAGATTGGTTTTGCGGGAAAGTGAGATATTCACCGGATTCGACAACCCAACTTTGAGTTTTAACGTATTGAGTTAGTTTTGGGTGTGCCACATTCGTAAGCCATATCTGCAACATTTTTTAACTAGATTATTAGTTATCAAATTATTATGGAAAACAGAGTGATTATATACAATGTAAACATACCTTCTCTTTACTATCGGGCCAGCTAACGGGTGTTTGATATCCGTCATGTGGAAGGGGAACAAGACACATCAAGGAGTTTTTAGGGCAACTTCTCTCATGATGTCGGTAACTTTGAATACGTTTTGACGCAACTTCAATGTCAATACATGGAATATAGTTATGCTTACTCCTTGTACTACATAACTTCCATGAATACTCAGCCTTTGGATCAAATAACGGGCCTTTAAACTTCGGCTTCTTTGCTCGTTTAGCATTTAACTCATCACTCTCATCAACCTGTTCTAAATCAGCTTCTGCACCAGTTGAATCACCGTCCACGGTGTTTTCCCCTTCTTCTTTCCCTTCTTCACTTTCCGCTTCCACTTCGTTTTCTTTCCCGTTTTCAGAATCCGATTCGGAAACCTCGGATCCTTTCTCATCCCCTTCTTTTTCCTCTTTATCACCATCGTTAACAATCTTCACACCCTTTTCTTCTTTCATATGGTCTTTGCCTCCATCAGTTAACGACCCGTTAACCACTTTCTTCTCCTCCCCCTTTCCCAAATTCAAATCTGGTTCATTCTTCACCGGAACAACCGAAGATTTGCTCTTTCTCAACTCCCCCCTTTCCGAAACTGGCTCAGAAATCTCACCAAACGTACTCCTTTGATACGTAACAGCCGAAGCCGAAGGAGAAAACATATACCAAACAAAAACAAAACACAAACCCAAAATTGCCACTGATGCAAACTTCACAATAAACCCATATGACCGTTTCGCCTGTCGGCCAAATCGAGCTATGGGCAACCCAATCTTCTTAAAACCCATTAAATTAAATTATTATCAAAAACAAACTGAAAACCTAATGTTTTTGACCAATTTGATTAAGGGGCAATTGGTCGAACAGCTGGTGGGCGTAAATTGATACTGAAGTGTTAACCGATGCACAGATCAAGAAGAATGAACAAATCGAGCTATGGACAACCCAATCTTCTTAAAACCCATTGAATTATCGAAACCAAACTGAAAACTTAATGTTTATAAGCAAATCAATGCAGGGGCAATTGATCGAACAGGTGGTGGGGATAAACAAATATGTTATAGTAAAGTGTTACCTGTAACCGAAAGTGATGTACAGATCAAGAAGAATGAACAAATGGTTGAGAAGTTAGTTACTCACTGGATCTTTAATGAAACTGCATTGAAATTGAGAAGCAAGTGATGACCCATATGAGTGATTAGCCTGATTGAAGCTGTTATTGTTCCGATATTAGTTGGATCCAGTGTAATAAGCTTCTGGCAAGAGTAGAAAACAGAGGGTTGGTTTGGTCAAGTGTAGTCCCACTCCCGACAAGGATGTCTTCCGGGATCCGCATGCAAGACACATCGATTCACTCGGATTCTCGGACTATGGGATATTGGAAATGTAACGCTTTCATTCCATATCCAGGCCCGGCCCAATTCATTACAATCTTACCACTAGAGGTGCACAAATTGGTTTGGCCCACGAATCCGAACCGGTTTAGAATTGGTTTGGGGCTTCACCGGTTCGTGATGAAACCGCTTCTGAGGAGGAACTAGAGATTGGCATATTGGGTTTTTTTTCTATATCTGGAACCGGTTCTTAACCGTACTCGGTTCTTGAATGAGTGTGAATGGAACCGGTTCTTGTAGGAACCGGTTCCAGTTCCTACTTGGTTTTAGACTATTAATACTAGAACCGATACTAACCGATTCCGGGTAGGGTTGTAACCGGTTCCTCGAAAAAACCGGTTTCTTCGGGTAATTTAATGAAAAAGCTGCAAAAGCTGTAGGAATCGGTTCCAACGGCTATAATGCAGTTAGAAACCGATTAATGGCCATTATGATCGGTTTCTCTTATATATTCATTACCTCTTTCATTTTCAAACACCTACACCTTCAAATCTGTATTTTCAAAGCTCCACAAGTAAAATGGCGTGCAACGATGAGGTCGTTATGGTTTTGGAAACAAAGAGAAACCCCGCAGTTTGGAATTTTTGGATGCCATGGTAAAGCTTATTGAGTAGAAAGAGAATCAAGAAGAAGATGAAGATTGTGTAATGATCAAATGAATAATTTGCACCATTTATACTGTCAGGACTCGATTCCAACTGTAACAAAATCATTAAATGTTTGGTTGCAACGGCTAGGAATCGATTCCAACGGTAACATAACCAAGAATTTAATGCACCGGGTTGGAATTGGTTACGGAGGAACCGGTTCCGGGTAGGAATCAGGTACGGACCGATTCTTTTATAAAAAGTGGAACCGGGTAAGAATCTATGGGTTTTTTGAACCCGGAACCGTTTCTTCAATAGAGCGGGTAGGAACTGGAATCGGTTCCAGGTCGGGTCTACCGGGTCGGGTTTGGAACCGGTTATTATGCCCATCTCTAGGAGGAACTGGTCCGGTTTGGTTTTGGGCGGTTTGAAACACAAACCTATGGGACTGACTCGATGCAGTTTCATTTTGGTTCCGATATGGTTTTCGACCTTTGGTTCATAAACCAGTTTGTGTATATAAAAAAGAAACTCTGTATATAATTCAACTTTTATTAGCTTTTAGATGTTTAAAAACAAGAAAATAGAGAATTATGACTATAGTATAAACAGAATAAATTTTGTGGGTGCATCAAATATAAATCAAACATAAAGCTATTTTTAACAGTTTATAATATGCAATTCAAGTATGATATAAAATTAGTGTAAAATTATTGTATAAATTGGCTTAAAATACGAAACATGAGAAGTGAAGAAGAATTTTTTTTAAATGTTTTTTCACATCTTGTCAAACACGTGTTTTAGTCTCAAAATCTAAAAAAAATGTGTATTTACACTACTCTAATGTAATTGAACATAATTACTCTACTAGAGCAAATGTATGATTTTTTTTACATCTTTCAACTAAACATCATGCTTAAGTACATAGAAAAAAATCAAAATATATATATATATATATATATATTCCTTCACTTCTCAGGTTTAGTATGTTAAGACATATTTGTATTTGATTTTACCATGTATGATTAAGTTAGATAAACTTGTAATGATAAAAATAGGTCAGTTTTTAAATTTCAATGCATATAAATATAAATAAAATCTAAGATGTCACATCTTTAGATTGTTGAATTCAAATGAAAACCACTTTAAGAGTGTAAAAACTGAAAAATTACAAAAATAATCATTGACCAAAACTATTTTCAAATTTGGCAACCTCACACGTGCTTGGAGCGGTGCATCATGCGCGGGATGCCTCTTTCAAGCACGAGATGTGTCTTAGGAGCGAAACTCAATAAAAAATGGACATTTGGCCACGGGATGCATCCTTGGAGCGAGGTATCATGTACGTGATGTGTTTGACGAGTTTTCCGGCGAGTTACAGAAGTGTCACCACCGGATATTCAATTAAACTAAAGGATCTATAAAAAAAGAAAGCATATTTTAACCCACCTCAAATGGAAGAGTTGCGAAAGACTGCAACTCGCCGGAAAATATGGAGGTTGAGAAGACATCAGATGGAACACGATCACCGGAAAAAACAATGGCTCCGACGGAAGAGGAACAGGCGGAGGCGGCGGAAAACGAAAAGACGAAAGGACATGGGGAAGGGGAAACGGTAGGCGGTGAAGAATTAAAATCAGGTACAAATCCCAAGACAAATTCAGTGGGTGATGACAGCAGATATAATAATAAATTTGATAGTTCTAATAAGGTGGGAGACAACACTGTGGACATATCGATAGAAGCAACAAAAGAAGGTGGGGTTGACAAAACTGTTATTATTGGGTCAGAACCATATGGACCAGAAAATAGTTATTTAAATGGGCCCTCGAATACCCAACAAAAAAAGAGGAAAAGGAATAGTTTAGCAAAAGTAAGAGCCCAAAATTTGAAACCAAACTCCAAAATAAATAAAGGTGGAGTATCAGATATAAATATTGAGGTGACGGAGATTCCTAGGTACCAACACCGTCAAAAAATCCCATTAAAACTAAAAGGAAAAATAAGAAGGATGTAAGGATCCAGGAAATTATTGATGATTTATTTAATGAAAACGGAGGGGGATCGATGCCGGAAGACGGGTTTAACTCCAATTGGGAAGAAGAATCATGGTCAGAAGAAACACTTGTAGAAGACACTCAATCTACGGAAGGAGTACGAATAGAGAACCTGAGGTCAGTGGAAGAAGTCAATAACGAGATCTGGAAGACAAAGGAGGTAGGATCAGTAATTCAAGTGGATTTGGAAGGAAAGGAGGAGCTGATCAGGAAAACGATCGTTGAGGAACAAGGTGTAGAGGGTTTGCAATGAATTATGGTACTATTAACATTAAGGGGGCAGGGGCGTAGGTAAAGCAAAGTCAGTAAGAGGATTATTAGCAAAGTTCGGGTTAAACTTTATAGCAATACAGGAAATGCAGTTTAGTAACTTACCGGAGAGGATAATAAATAGGTTCTGCAATAACACAGCGATGGAATATGTTAAGGTAGATGCTAATGGGAGATCAGGGGGCCTGTTATCGATGTGGAGTCCAGGGGTTTTCAAAAAAGAGCTTGAACTGACAAATCAAAATTTTATCTTGGTTAAAGGGAAAGTAATAGGTGAACAAGAGGATACGATAGTGGTAAATGTTTATGCATCGACAATTCAAAGTAGCAGAAGACAACTATGGAATGATTTATTAGAGCTGAAACAGTCAATCAGTGGCAAATGGATTCTACTAGGGGATTTCAACGAAGTACGAAACCCTGAAGATAGATTCAATTCACAGTTCTGATACGTGGTTGAAAACTGGTGTTCGTTATTGCGTAACTTTGTGTTTTTATATAAGTTTTAATCTCGAAGGCCTACTTTTAATTAGATTTGTATTTATGCAGGTTTAACGAAGTTTAAGGAGCTTTTCGAGAGCTTTACGAGTCACCGGGTCGAAAACTGGAGCACCGGAACGCATTACGGATCAAACGGGAGCGAAACGAGCAAAAACAGAATTCTTGCAAACGAGAGCCCGTCACCGACGGGGTCCAGGCCGTCGGCGACGCCCCCTAAATAAGCCCGTCGGCCAGAATGTTCCGTATCCAGGTGATTAACCCGTCGGCCAGTTATGCAACTTTGAGAGCCCGTCGGCGACGGGTAAGGGTTTCTTAGATCGTGAATTTTGAGGTTTTCTTGGTTAATCTCGAGTTTCATTGGTCCTTGGAGCATTAACTCGTAAGTTACACATCTTGGGGAGTTTGAATCTTGTTCTTGGAGCCACAATACACCATCCATCACCTACCATTCAACTTTCTTCAACACTCTCAACCCGAATCATCAAGATTCATCACCATTCACCTACACAATCAATTCATCCATCCAAACCCTAGTTCTCCATCATCAATCATACCACCATCCTCCTTCACCAACCCATCATCATTCACCATTCAATCATCCATCAAGCTTCAAGATGTCTTCACTCATGCTCCAAACATCCGGTGATCAAGCTTCTTCAACCATGAGCGGCTAATCATCTTGGTTTCACCTTGGTGTAGGTAGTTGTTAATTTTAGGGTTTCGAATTGTTCTTGTTTCAACTTAGTGACAATTTGTATTTGGTTTTTGAAACTCTTGATAATAGTATTACATGTGTTGCGAATTCGTGAATTGTCGAGCGATGTTAAAAGGTATGACTTTGCGAAATGGTGATATGTAATTGTGCATTATCGTTGTTAGGATTTACTTGTGTTGATTACAAAGTGTCTTTTTGTCCGTTCTTCGGGACGTTGATAGCTAGTAGCACCTAAGTCACGGTACACTAAATCCGTTAATCGAATGCATTTGAGTTGAAACTAAAAACTTGTAGAAATCCTAGGTTAACAATTGCCGAAACCGGGCGTGATTCCTTTTTCTTATTATTGTTCTAGTAACCAATTTTCCTACAATTGTTAATTAGTAGTTGTTAATCGTTTTTATCAATTCATCTAGTTTAAAATCATATCTTTCAATTAAACAAAAACACCAAATTATTCTAGCAAGCTTCATATATTGTGACACTTTTGATAATTCAATCAAATCCACACACAAACCACATACTCTTCGTGGTTCGACCCCTTGCTACCACTAGCTATTTGTTAAGGGTAAATAGGGCTTATAAATATTATCTTTGACCGAAGCACGACATTCCGATCAAATTTTGGCACCGTTGCTGGGGAGTGTGTGACAACCCGAACTTCCGAGGTTAGTTTGTAATCTCGATTCCGCGCTATTTCTCTTTCATGATCTTTGCTTTGTTAAACGGGTTAAACATGTAACCTAGTCCGGCCCATACGAATCAAATCATATACGTTGTTTGGGCTTATCTTCGGCCCACACGACTTGGCAACAAACGATCCGCCCAATTGTGTAGGTGTTATTTAATTCAGCCCACATGATTAAGTTTACTTAATGTATCAGCCCACATGATGAGGTATATTAACTAACAACATAACAGCCCACTTAAATACATATGTATCGCATAAATATATTTGGGCTTGAGCCCATGGCCGACTAAATGACCAACCGGCCCCAACTTCCTTAGCCGGCCCAACATGCTTGTTAATCTATTAACTAACCCAACATCCCTATTGACTAAGTTAACTGGCCCAAGTTGATTAATATGGACTGGTAACCTATGTATTCGAAATTTAGTAGAATTAGGATTCTATCCAGTTTAAAACGTAACAAACTCCTACCATCCTCCATCTTCTTTGTGCGGCACCCTCCACCTGACTTGTTCGGCAGCAGGAAACCCCCCCCCCTCTTCGAGTTAGTGTGTTGATCGTTCTTGATTTCATCGTTCCTGATTTCGGTTAGTATATTAAAGCTTTATTATTAATCCGCTTGATAACATAAATTATGCTCATACGTGATATTATATGTGGTTGTATCTTCCATGAACATATAGTAGGAAACCTCGGGTACACTAGCGTTATACAAACAGATTAGTTATTATATGCTGGTGTTTGTTAATCGATGACTAGGAATGCATAACGTTACTGACTCGGCTGCTACTGTTTTGGTTAAGGTTGAGGATGAGGGTGTGTAGAACTAATTATATGTGAAGCATAATATAGTCGATCCAATTCAGACTATGATGATGATTGTGGTTTAAATTTATTTTAACATCTAGTAAATTCAATGAACTATTAATTGGATCTGTGAACTTGATATTTACTGAATATTGTGTATTTACTGAATACTGTGTGCTAGTATGATTGTTGTGGCAATTCAAAATAGGGGGATACATACCATGTTGAGCCGAGGGTTGATTATGGGCCGGTGTTTAACTGGGCCCAGTATTGGCAAACGGGATGGTTTAGGGTGTATATGGGCTTTTAAGTTGCATAGTTGGGTTAGGGGGTTTAATCTAACATCAGAAATCCATCTGGTTGTTAATCGATATTTGTTAAATGAATTAATTGAATAGGATTAATAGCTGGGCCGTACATAAATAGGTAATCTGAATGGATAGCTGGGCTGCTAGAAACATTCGATGAAACTTTATTTGGGATTGATTGCTGGGCTATATAATGGGATACAACGGCGAATGGGCCTGGTCAATGGAGCGAACAATGTTACGGCCTGCTAGGATGAGCCATATTTGTTGTTTGAAATCCACTAATATATGTAATGCTTTTGGACCATAGGCCCGAGTGACACATGTGCTGATTTTCTCTCATCGGGCCGGTTAGATGGGTGGGATTTGTTTTATTTGGGCCTGTTTACATGATTGGGTTGTATATGCTAATACGTGGGCTCGTAGTATATGTAAGTAAATTGTGAAAGTGTGTATGAAGTTTGTTGGAACCACTACATGATAAGTGAACACTCGATGTAACTTGTATGATAATACGTTCCATACTTGTTTACCACTTGTGGAATTTGTGCAAAGAAGTATGTGGGTTATGTGTAAACAAACTATGAAACTGATCATTACCAAACACTCTTCTAGGTCGTGAGTATTGAACTATTTAACGAGTAACTTGTCTAACCGAGCAAACCTAAGGTGAGTTCACTGCACTTTTCTCAAGCATGCGTCCCGGTGGTTTGGGACAACGGGTAAACATTTGGAAGGGAAACATTGGGTAAACAACTTAATCGGTTTTGGTTATTGCCTGGAGGGCAATGGGGGTGATTAGTTGATAGCGCTATTAGGTGGGAAACCTCACACCGGGCCGTAAGGACGGGCGTGAACTAATTATCTGGGTATGGCTATGGTTGTTAGAGGCACACTCCTCGGATACATATGGGCACTCTCCCTAGGGTATCTAACGAAGGCAACATAGCAAACGGTCGTTAAGGGGTACCCACTCCCCGGATACTTATGGGCACACTCCCTAGGGTATCTAACATGAGCAACATCGTAACGCAACATTAAATCGCATTAACATACACATGGTAACATAACTTGTTAACAAAACCTTGAACTCACCAGCGTAGTCTGACACACTTGTTTACATGCTTGTAGGTGATTACTGAAGGAACTTGGGAGCTTGCTGTCTGATGCTGCTGGAGTGGTTGTGGTCATAATAAACCGTTATCTTAATTTGCTTTTGATACACTACACATTGATACTTTATGCTTCCGCTCAATACTTTGGTTTTGGTTAAACTTTTCAAACGTTATATTTATTTCAATTGGGTATTTCAATACATTATGACTTGTGTTTGATATGATTGGTGGCTCTTCGTTGGATCGTTGCACCTCCAATAGGGACATACCCTAGGTGGTAATTTGGGGGATGTGACAGTTTGGTATCAGAGCCACTGGTTATAGAGAACTCGGTTTTAAAAATGTTTTCATAAAACCAGACTATAACCGAATTGATCCAAACGATGACCATGACACTCAGCTTCAGACTGCAAGGTTCGTTCCTCCTTAGCTTATGCATTATATGCCTAGTAAACGTAACCATATTTATAGCATGCACAATACGACATGGTAGGCATCATGACACACTGATAGTGAACATAACACGTACATCTAGTAAACCCTAATCTTGTTGGTAGTGCTTGTTTTGTGTTGATTGGGGTGGGAGAAACTTCAAACATAAGTTAAGAAGCATCGAGAGGAGCATGCAAACCGCCTTATTATCATGGGTGCACACATAATAATAACGCGTGGTGCATGCAAATCCCAATGAGGCTTAACGAGTGTAAGAGGGGTTCTTCCCTGCTTGTGTATGAACATGGTAGTTAATCGTTCTCAACGTGATAAACCTGAACACTTTCCTCGTTTTCGACCCCTGAATCAGTTCATTTCCATATATAGAAACATGAGTGGACGAGGAAACGGACGTAGCAACTATTGATTGAAACCTTGTGTGCTTACTCTTTCTGTCATTTTTTTTTTCCTTTCTGCGCTAATACCCTCTTTTGGAACGTTGTGAGTGTGCATTCTTTCGTTTAACTTGCGTTACGTCATCAACTCGACAGGCATGACTACATCGTCCGCATCTTCCGACCAATCCCGGGCGCCAGGGAAGGCACCCGCTGATACTCACTCACCCCCGCGTCAGATGGAGACGCGTGCTGCTTATAGGAAGAGACTCGCACAGGGCGGGGAGTCGTCCTCCCGACCTACGCATGCACTACCAGTTAACTCCCTCAGCGCTCAGGCCGAGTCGGCTGTGAGTAAGGCCCTCCGAGATTATAACCAGATTCTAATAGAACAAAACCAAGTCTTAATGGAGCAAAATCAGAAATTACTAAGAAAGGTTGATACCCAAGGAGGGCGATTGGAAGCTCAAGAGAAGCAGATACAGGAACTTATTAGGAGGACTACTGACTTGAAGGCAGAAGCCCTAAAAGGGCGTGAGGTACAAGGTCTGATACTGAGAGACGCTCGAGTGGATTATGAAAGGCTTAACTCGCTTGCTGAAAAGGTAGGTATGATAGATTGGAGGGTCCATCACTTGGAGGAAGCCCGCTTCGCACCTGAACCCGAGCCAGCCCCAGTTCCGGCATCTCCCGAACCAGAGGCGGAAGGGTCTGATGAAGAGCCCGAAGAGGAGGAAGAAGATCCGGAAGAGGAGGAAGAAGAGCCAGAGGAGGTCTCGGATAATGACGAAGACGATGATGATGGTAGTGACCTCGGGGATGGTGACGTGGACGACTGACTCGTCTTTCAATCGTTTATCTAGTTATTTTTCTTTCAGTTGTTTTCGTACAAGCAATCATGGTGATTAAAACTTTTGCGGATATTCGATGTAGTGACTTATATGGTTTAATTTGAATGGGTTTCTTATTTTATCGTTTAAAGGATACTTCTTGTACTGAGTCGCCACTTTACCTCTTTTTATCCTTGCACCACAAGGGTCACATCTTTGACTCTACGACAGTTACCTTAATTATGGTAAACCTCTCGCTGGCCTTTGTATTATCCGATGCCTATGGGTTGATGCAATGCCTCTATTGGTTGATGCAATACTCTTGTAAGTTTTGACATGGTCGTTGACATGGACTTGGTTATCTATGTATCAAGCAGAGAATTCTCTGCAAAGAGAAAATCGTGCGTTCCCTCTCCCCAGCGGGGAATCCTTATCAGTTTAAGATCATCGTGGTGGTGCCGTTGTTGGCATTGTCATCGTCCTTGCAGCTTTTGAAACCCAACCCTACAACACGCGGAGCATCGCTTCTACCCGAGGGTACCGATGATCGCTAGATGGAACTTCCGAACGAACACGGGGTTAGGAGAACTATACCCACGCATCCCTGTAGACGAACCTTATCACTTTCACTTGTCATCGCTGCTAGAAGTGAAGCAGTCACAGTTACACGCATATGTCGTTTTGCAACACTAACCTTTACCCACCAATCTCTGTTTTGGACAAATGATACACTCGTGCAACCGCAATGTAACGAACCTCCCTGTTGTGTCATGCCGCCATGCACCACTACCGGAAATTACTTCTTGACAACAAATTTGCTGGCCAAATCCTTCGGATGTTTAATGGACCCCTGTTTCGCTCGAATCTTTGTACTTGGCAACTGATATAACAAAACGCTAGCAACCATACCATGATTTCCATCGATCACAAGATTCGCCCCCCAGGCGTTGTAAAGTATCTATAGGTCGAGTTCGTCGGAACTCACTTCAAGCCATTGTTTTAGATCAATTTTCGGGACGAAAATTCTTTCAAGTTGGGGATGATGTGACACCCCGCGAAAACGCTTAACAAAACTAGCTTCCTCAGTGACTGTTTGCTAAATTTCGGGGCGAGATTCCTCTTCAAGTTGGGGATGATGCCACAACTGAGCAAAACCCGCAACAACTCTGATTTCTCACTTCGTTTCTCTCACACGTGGCGCTTGCCAATTTCGGGACGAAATTTCCTTCAAGTTGGGGATGATGTGACAACCCGAACTTCCGAGGTTAGTTTGTAATCTCGATTCCGCGCTATTTCTCTTTCATGATCTTTGCTTTGTTAAACGGGTTAAACATGTAACCTAGTCCGGCCCATACGAATCAAATCATATACGTTGTTTGGGCTTATCTTCGGCCCACACGACTTGGCAACAAACGATCCGCCCAATTGTGTAGGTGTTATTTAATTCAGCCCACATGATTAAGTTTACTTAATGTATCAGCCCACATGATGAGGTATATTAACTAACAACATAACAGCCCACTTAAATACATATGTATCGCATAAATATATTTGGGCTTGAGCCCATGGCCGACTAAATGACCAACCGGCCCCAACTTCCTTAGCCGGCCCAACATGCTTGTTAATCTATTAACTAACCCAACACCCCTATTGACTAAGTTAACTGGCCCAAGTTGATTAATATGGACTGGTAACCTATGTATTCGAAATTTAGTAGAATTAGGATTCTATCCAGTTTAAAACGTAACAAACTCCTACCATCCTCCATCTTCTTGGTGCGGCACCCTCCACCTGACTTGTTCGGCAGCAGGAAACCCCCCCCTCTTCGAGTTAGTGTGTTGATCGTTCTTGATTTCATCGTTCCTGATTTCGGTTAGTATATTAAAGCTTTATTATTAATCCGCTTGATAACATAAATTATGCTCATACGTGATATTATATGTGGTTGTATCTTCCATGAACATATAGTAGGAAACCTCGGGTACACTAGCGTTATACAAACAGATTAGTTATTATATGCTGGTGTTTGTTAATCGATGACTAGGAATGCATAACGTTATTGACTCGGCTGCTACTGTTTTGGTTAAGGTTGAGGATGAGGGTGTGTAGAACTAATTATATGTGAAGCATAATATAGTCGATCCAATTCAGACTATGATGATGATTGTGGTTTAAATTTATTTTAACATCTAGTAAATTCAATGAACTATTAATTGGATCTGTGAACTTGATATTTACTGAATATTGTGTATTTACTGAATACTGTGTGCTAGTATGATTGTTGTGGCAATTCAAAATAGGGGGATACATACCATGTTGAGCCGAGGGTTGATTATGGGCCGGTGTTTAACTGGGCCCAGTATTGGCAAACGGGATGGTTTAGGGTGTATATGGGCTTTTAAGTTGCATAGTTGGGTTAGGGGTTTAATCTAACATCAGAAATCCATCTGGTTGTTAATCGATATTTGTTAAATGAATTAATTGAATAGGATTAATAGCTGGGCCGTACATAAATAGGTAATCTGAATGGATAGCTGGGCTGCTAGAAACATTCGATGAAACTTTATTTGGGATTGATTGCTGGGCTATATAATGGGATACAGCGGCGAATGGGCCTGGTCAATGGAGCGAACAATGTTACGGCCTGCTAGGATGAGCCATATTTGTTGTTTGAAATCCACTAATATATGTAATGCTTTTGGACCATAGGCCCGAGTGACACATGTGCTGATTTTCTCTCATCGGGCCGGTTAGATGGGTGAGATTTGTTTTATTTGGGCCTGTTTACATGATTGGGTTGTATATGCTAATACGTGGGCTCGTAGTATATGTAAGTAAATTGTGAAAGTGTGTATGAAGTTTGTTGGAACCACTACATGATAAGTGAACACTCGATGTAACTTGTATGATAATACGTTCCATACTTGTTTACCACTTGTGGAATTTGTGCAAAGAAGTATGTGGGTTATGTGTAAACAAACTATGAAACTGATCATTACCAAACACTCTTCTAGGTCGTGAGTATTGAACTATTTAACGAGTAACTTGTCTAACCGAGCAAACCTAAGGTGAGTTCACTGCACTTTTCTCAAGCATGCGTCCCGGTGGTTTGGGACAACGGGTAAACATTTGGAAGGGAAACATTGGGTAAACAACTTAATCGGTTTTGGTTATTGCCTGGAGGGCAATGGGGGTGATTAGTTGATAGCGCTATTAGGTGGGAAACCTCACACCGGGCCGTAAGGACGGGCGTGAACTAATTATCTGGGTATGGCTATGGTTGTTAGAGGCACACTCCTCGGATACATATGGGCACTCTCCCTAGGGTATCTAACGAAGGCAACATAGCAAACGGTCGTTAAGGGGTACCCACTCCCCGGATACTTATGGGCACACTCCCTAGGGTATCTAACATGAGCAACATCGTAACGCAACATTAAATCGCATTAACATACACATGGTAACATAACTTGTTAACAAAACCTTGAACTCACCAGCGTAGTCTGACACACTTGTTTACATGCTTGTAGGTGATTACTGAAGGAACTTGGGAGCTTGCTGTCTGATGCTGCTGGAGTGGTTGTGGTCATAATAAACCGTTATCTTAATTTGCTTTTGATACACTACACATTGATACTTTATGCTTCCGCTCAATACTTTGGTTTTGGTTAAACTTTTCAAACGTTATATTTATTTCAATTGGGTATTTCAATACATTATGACTTGTGTTTGATATGATTGGTGGCTCTTCGTTGGATCGTTGCACCTCCAATAGGGACATACCCTAGGTGGTAATTTGGGGGTGTGACAGAGTGCGTGCGCTTTGTGTTTGGATATTGTTTGAATTTTTGTGATTAACTGTTTAATTTGTTTAGCTTTCTTTTTGTACTTGTCTTTTTCCTTGTTACGCGGGGTGTGTTACTTGTGCAGGTTACAGGTAGTGCATGCATATGTGGAACTCCGGGAGGACTTCACCTTTAGTCTACGAACCGGAAATCGAAAGAGTCGCAAGAAGAAACCTAGCAAGCCGATTGGAAGCAACACTTGCTTCTAATCAAACCAACCAAACACCACCACTCACACCGACCATTGAAACCGATTCAATGGCGAACCACAACTCCAATCAAAACTTCAACTCAAACCAAAATCTCAATCCAAATCAATTCCAATCCCGAGGAAACTTTCATCCCGCCCAAAATGTCCAACCTATACCTCAAGAGCAACCGGGTGGTAACGTCAACGCTAGACCGCCCACACCACCTTTCAGAAATCAAAATCCCAATAACACCCAACGAACACCCCAACAACAAACCCTTCATCGACAAGCATCTTTACCCCTCAACCTTGATGATCGGAATGTCAACTCCGATCGTAGAGGTAATCGAGATCGCGGCAATCCTGCGGATGAAGACCCATTTTTCAATATCGACGACTTAAGAAATGCAATCCCCGATTCATGAACCTTACAGTGTTCCCGGTTATCAATCGCCGGAACATGTAAGTATTTATACAAAAAACTCGGATGATGGGGGTTATTATGATGATCGAGTAGACGATGATGAAGATTGGGGATACATCAATCAGGGTAATGGCTACCATGCAAGAGGGTACGAAGATGAAGAATTTGGCTATCAAAATGCCAACTATGTTGGGGAGGACGATTATGGTCATGGGAATAGAAGGAATGGTGGTTACGAGAATAACCGCCAACCACGAAACAACTACCAACGGAACCGGAATGATGGGTTTTACAACAACAACAATGCCAACCCTAACCGGATTCCTCGTTTCGTGGGAGGTGGTCATCAAGGGGGTAACCGAGGTTGAAATCGGAGAGATAATAGAAGAGATGTTGGAAGGGGTGAGAGAAGGGATGAGAGACGAGATAAAAGAAGGAATGAGAGAAGAGATGATAGGAGGGATAACCGGAGAATGGATGATCAAGAAGTTAACGGTCCTTATCGTCGTCAACAACCTCCACGGGGAGTGAATGACCGTTTCAGGCCGATTGTCACCGAAAACGATTCAACAATCGTTTGTGAGCGAAGGATGTTTGATTGTAAACCACATTACATCAACATATTTCCTCATTTCAATGGGAGATCCAACGATGAGCCGTATACGTATTTGGCGGAATTTTCTTCGGTTTGCAACACTATCGGGGGGCATAACTTTGCACTAGAGGAGGTTAAACTTCGCTTGTTCCAGTTCTCATTGAAAGACAAAGCGAAGCAATGGTTCCTTACCCTCCCGGCCAATAGCATCCGCACATGGGGAGAAATACAACAAGCGTTTCTAGATGAATACTATTCTATGGCGAAGACCGATGATGCTCGTGATGAAATTAGGTCTTTTCGCCAATTATCGGGTGAGCCGTTGCACGAAGCGTTCACTCGATTCAAAGAAATGATGCGGAGATGCCCACATCATCAAATCGAGAAGTGGGAATTGGTTAAGTGCTTTGTACGGGGTCTAGATGACAACACATGGAACCGACTTGAATCAACAAGCAATGGGACCCTTCTAAGCAACCATGAAGATGATGATTGGGAGTTCTTGGAACGGATGAGTAAGCGTTCGAAAGAGAAAGAATCGGTCGATAGAGCCAAGAAGCATCCCATTTCCCGGTCACTTCCCGATCTTGACTCTAAAGATCGGATTTCTACCTTAGAGCGAGAAATGGCTCGAATGAAGAAGAAAGAAGTGAACGCGGTTCAATTCGAGGTTTGTGAGGATTGTGGTGATATTGGACATAGAGCGGAACAATGTCCAACGGGGCCGAATGATTACACGGAGGAGGTCAACCAAGTGTATGGAGATAGGAAGCAATATGACATGAACTCCAACACTTACCATCCGGGTTTGAGAAATCACCCCAACTTCCGATATGGTAACGCTTCAAATCAAATGAACCCGAATTTCCAATCGGGTAATCAAGGAGGTCAAAGCGGGTCATCATATCAAAACCGCCAAGGTGGTAACCAAGGAGGTTATCAACGAAATTACAACCAAGGCTACCAAGGTGGGTACCAAAGGAATTACAACAATCAAGGCGGTAATGGAAGCGGGTCGAATAATCAAACCGGTGGCGATGACTTGAGTGCCAAGATGGATGCCTTGATAAATATGCAAGAAGAATCTCAAAGCAACATAAAAGAATCTCACAATGACATCAAAGAGATAAAGAAGACAAATGAGATTCGGGATAAAGCACATGAGGCATTGGCAAAGCAAGTGGGCCAACTCACGGAAGAAATGGCTCAGATAAGGGGAAGCATGGGGAAGCTTCCAAGTGACACCACGGTAAACCCTAAGCATCAAGGGTCAAGCTCGAGAAACACACGTGAGGTACATTTAAATGAAATTTCTTTACGTAGTGGTCGAGTCATAGATAATGGTGTCAAACCACCATCACCCCAGTTTGTTGAAGGGGTGGTGGAAGATGCTAGTGAAGATGAGCATGAGAATGGTCAAACGGGTCAAAATAAAAATGAATCGAAAAAGAAAAATAACCCTCTCGTTGTGACCATTCCCGTCCCCAAGGCTAAGGAAAAGGGTGTAGAGGCTAATACGCCCCTTATCCCGAAGCATTGAAGGGACCCATAAAGAAAATTGTAAACAAAAGAGGTCCACAACAAGAAGAGTTGTTGGAAATTTTTAAATAAGTAAAAATAAATTTACCTCTTTTGGATGCAATTAAACAAGTGCCGTCTTATGCTAAGTACTTGAAAGACTTGTGCACTCAGAAACGAACTCACAAATTTCCAAAGAAATTAGATTTAACTGAAAACGTGAGTTCGATTCTTTCGGGTGCACTTCCACCTAAGCTCCAAGATCCGGGTGCGCCTATAATTTCGATTCAAGTGGGTGATTTTAAAATCAACCAGGCACTTCTAGATCTTGGTGCTAGCGTAAGCATTCTACCGGGTAGTTTATATGACCAATACGAGTTTGGTCCACTTCAATCGTCAAACACCACCGTGGTGTTAGCCGATTTGACACCCAAACTACCCCGTGGAGTTGTTTCAGATGTGATAGTGAAAATTGAGGATTTTTACTATCCGGTGGACTTTCTAGTACTCGATTACGTGGCCAAGGACCCAACCAAACAACCTACAGTGATTTTGGGTCGACCGTTCTTAGCAACTATAAATGCCCAAATTGACTGCAGAACAGGAACGATTGACATGACATTTGGAAACCAAAGGTTGAGGTTGCATGTTTTTTCCGGACTTATGAACCCTCCAGTTGACGATGAATGCTATACGGCAGACATTGTTGACACGTGTATACCTCTTTGCGACACAGTCGTTTATGGGGAAAACACAATGGAGGATTGTTATATGTTTGACAGGTCACAGGTGGAGGTGGAGAGAACCATAGACGAGGAAGTGAAGAGTTTGGAGGTGCTTGCGGTTCGAGAAGGAAAACCGACATGGACGCACCAAGTTGAAAGCTTACCGGAGAGCATTGACACTAAACTGAAGCCGTCTTTAGTTGAGCCTCCGGAGGTTGAGTTGAAGGCATTGCCGAAGCATCTTAAGTATGCTTATGTTGGAGAAGGCAATACACTCCCGGTTATTATTGCATCGAATCTAACCGTGGAACAAGAGAAAAAATTGATGGAGGTGTTGGTCATCAATCGGGCGGCGATTGGATGGACCATTGCGGATTTGAAGGGTATTAGTCCCTCGGTGGTGATGCACAAAATCATCACAGAAGAGAATGTGACTCCCGTTCGAGATGCACAACGGAGATTAAATCCGAACAGGCGGGAGGTAGTGAAGAAGGAAGTGCTGAAGTGGCTTGATGCGGGTATCATTTACCCGATCTCGGATAGCCAATGGGTGAGCCAAACACAGACGGTTCCCAAGAAAGCGGGTATACAAGTCGTAAAAAATGACGCAGGTGAAGAGGTAGCCACCCGGCCGGTAACCGGGTGGCGAATTTGTATTGATTATAGGAAGTTGAATACCGTAACTTCCAAAGATCATTTTCCTTTACTGTTCATAGATCAAATAGTTGAGAAATTGTCGGGGCAAAAATTTTATTGCTTCTTAGATGGCTATTCCGGTTATAACCAAATTGCCATCCATCCGGAAGATCAATCAAAGACTACGTTTACATGTCCCTACGGTACATTCGCATTTAGGCAAATGCCGTTTGGATTATGTAACGCTCCCGCCACCTTCCAAAGGTGCATGATGAGTATCTTCTCAGATATGGTGGGAAAGTCTTTGGAAATCTTCATGGATGATTTCTCAATTTTTGGATCATCTTTTGAGGCTTGTTTGGACCAACTAGATAAAGTGTTAAAAAGATGTGTTGAGACTAGTTTGGTCCTAAGTTGGGAAAAGAGCCATTTTATGGTTCAAGAGGGAATTATGTTGGGACACGTGGTGTCAAGTTATGGGATAGAGGTTGATCGTGCTAAGGTACAAGTCATATCTACTTTACCGTATCCCACGACTGTTAAAGGTGTTAGGTCTTTTCTAGGTCACGCGGGGTTTTATAGGCGGTTTATTAAGGGTTTTAGTGAATAACAAAGTCTTTATGTAATTTGTTTTTAAAAGACCAACCGTTTGATTTTAATGAAAATTGCCAAAATGCTTTTAACAATTTGAAAGAGAAGTTAGTTGAGGCCCCAATCTTGCAATCGCCAAATTGGTCTTTACTTTTTGAAATTATGTGCGATGCAAGTGATTATGCGGTGGGGGCCGTGTTGGGACAACGGGTTGACAAGAAACCCGTTGCCATATACTACGCAAGTAAGACTCTTTCAGATGCACAATTGAATTACACCACCATTGAAAAAGAGCTACTTGCGGTGGTATATGCATTGGATAAATTTCGGTCTTACATATGGGGTAGTAAAGTGATTATTTACTCTGATCACACTGTAGTTAGGTACCTCATGGAGAAGAAGGATGCAAAACCGAGGTTAATCCGATGGGTGTTTTTGCTCCAATAGTTCGATTTGGAGATACGGGACAAGAAGGGTATTGAGAATGTGGTAGCGGATCACTTGTCCCGGTTGATGGTTGAAGAGGATCCAAAGTCCTTAGAAATCAATGAGTCTTTCCTAGATGAGCACATAATGAAATTAGATAAATTGCCATGGTATGCTAACATTGTCAATTATCTTGTTACAGGTGATATGCCAGAACATTGGGATAGACGGAAAAGGCAACACTTCATGTCACAAATCAAGTACTATCGGTTGGAAGAACCACATTTGTGGAAGGAGTGTGCGGATCAAGTTATAAGAAGATGCATTGATGACGAAGAGATTCCAAGCGTGTTGCAGCATCTACACTCGTTTGCATGTGGTGGTCACTTTAGTGGTCACAAAACGGGTCACAAAGTGTTGAATAGTGGCCTTTATTGGCCTACTATTTTTAAAGATGCTAACGAGTTTTCAAAGAATTGCATAGAGTGCCAGAAAATAGGGGGTATTTCAAAAAGGGATGAGATGCCCATGCAACCAATCCTTGTAGTCGATGTTTTCGGTGTATGGAGTATTGATTTCATGGGCCCATTCCCCAATTCCTATGGCAACTTGTACATCTTGGTGGCTGTTGACTATGTGTCAAAATGGGTCGAAGCAATAGCCACCAAGACAAACGACCATTCCGTGGTTTGTAATTTTGTTCAAACTAATATTTTTTCAAGGTTTGGGATTCCTCGTGTCATCATAAGTGATGGGGGATCTCATTTTAAAAATTTTCGGTTTGGGAAACTTCTAAAGCGGTTTGGTGTTGACCATAGGATTGCTACCCCCTATCACCCGCAAACAAGCGGGCAAGTTGAGGTGTCAAACAGGCAAATCAAAGAGATTTTGCAAAAGACCGTGCGGGCGGACCGTAAGGATTGGTCAATTAAGTTGAACGATGCTTTATGGGCCTACCGTACGACACATAAGACACCTATTGGCACTACACCTTACCGGTTGGTTTATGGTAAAAATTGCCATTTACCGGTTGAACTTGTGCACAAATCATTATGGGCTATTAAAGAAGTTAATTTTCAATATGATGATGCAGGTAAGGAACGGAAGCTCAAGTTGTGTGAGTTGGAGGAGCTAAGGGAAATGGCATATGAATGCGCGTCCAAGTACAAGGATGGGATGAAGAAGGCGCATGATGCCAAGTTGAGAAAGAAAGAGTTCGAGGTGGGCCAAAAGGTGTGGCTTTACAATTTGAAACTCAAGTTCTTTCCCGGAAAGCTCCGGAGCAAATGGATGGGACCCTATGTGATCACCCGGGTCGGATAATTGGGTAATGTTACCATCGAGGACCCAAAGGATGGGGTACGACAAACGGTAAATGGTCATCGGCTTAAACCGTTTCTCGATGGTAATGAGAGGATATATGAAAACAAAGAATCGGTGAGCTTCGTGGCAAGCATTCCGGTTTATGAGGTCGAATGAAAAGGACTGGTAACATTTCGTGTAAAGTTATGTACAATTATTTAATTGTTTGAGTGTTTTTTATATAATTGTTTCCGTTTCATGCTAACCCTGGTTGATTATGTGAAGTCCGGATATCCCGAACAAGTTTTGAAGATGTAAGGTATGTTTTTAAGCTTTATTAGGTGCATTGAGGACAATACACGACTTTTCGGGGGGTGGTAAGGCCGTTAACAGTTTGCGTGTTTTAAAAAACTAACTTATAAAAATTCACAAAAAGATTTTTAATATTTTTTAGGAATTTTAAATGTACATAGTCTCTTTATTAAAAAATCATAATTTTCCTCCTAGTTTTCATTAAAAAAAAAACCCCTACCCGTCGGCGACGGGGTGGTGCCCATCCGGACAGGCTCTCAATTGTTCCGTCGGGTGCCAAAACCCGTATCCAGGTGATCAAGCCGTCGCCCCCATGCCCAATCTTTCTTGCCCGTCGGCGACGGGTTGTCTATTTTGCTCCGACCCAGCCTCGTTTTCTGCATATGTGAACTCGAACCAAACACAATTTTCTTCAATTAAACCCAACCCTATCACAACTTACACCCTAAACTCGAACCAAGTGCCACATATCTGATCCATAACCATCCTAACACACCCAAACCTCTGAAATCTTCACAACCATACGTTTTCTTCTCTCTCTTGCAACTTTATCTTCTTCCCCAAAACTCTTAAACCCTAGAAACCTTCAACCTCTCATAACTTTCTCAAATCTCCACCAAATCACCTGATTTTTGTGTCTATTTTGCGTGATTTTTCAAGAGGAACAAAACCCCCAACACGGTTTTCATCAATTCTTGCTATTTTGCAAAATTTCTGGGCGTGTTACTTAGGGTTTTTGAAGGGGTGTTCATCAATCTCTTTGCTTTACATCTTTTCATAGTTTTTCTTGTTCCAACAACACAAAGGTATGGATTCTCCTTAATTTTATGCTTGATTATCATATATGTAGTGTTTTTCTTCCGAAATTTTAAACTTTTTAGTTTAAGAGTAGGTTGTTTAGACAATGTGTGTTGTTCTAGCATGATTTTGAGTAAGATTAGTTGTTGTTGATGGAATTTGAGCATGTTATAACTATAGTGAAGTAATTACACTTGTTATGAACATGATTGAACATGAAGGTGATGTTGAATATGTTGTTGAAATTATAAGAAATTGTAAGATTAACAAGAAATTAATAAGTATATGATAAAATTGGCGACTTTGGAAGTTTAAAAATGCGATTTTACATTCACCTGTTAATAAAAATTTCAACATCACATATCATGTTCAAAGTTTGAGAGTCTAATGAAGGTTGGGTTTATGTTGATGTTTTGCTTGTTTGTGATTGTAGTTATGGCCGGTGGTAAAAGACAAAAGACTACGGGGCAAGCTTCATCATCGGGAATTGGTTCTTCTTCCGGTTTAATACTGAAGAAGTGGGAGCAACTAAGCTCCGTAGCGGAGAATGACGCAAGATTGTATAGGCAGGATTGGGAGTGGGCAAAGTTTAGGGATAGCCAAAACGCTAAGGTTTGGGATGAAGAGAAAAATAAACCTTTATCGGGTTATCAAGACAGGAAGTTAGAGGCTAAGTTATGGAAGTGGAAGATGGTGAATAATGTGAACACTTCAGTTCCAGAAAGGGTGATATGTGAACGGGTTGTGAACGTAGAAGAATTTCGTCAGATTGGGATTGTGCAGATGTTCGAACGTCTAGTTGGGAAAGTGTTCTTGATTGGTGTGAAGATAATACCTCCAGGGTGTATTTAGCGGAGGTATGTGAATGGTTATCTACTTTGAAGCTCGTGAGCAAAAATGAACCTCCATCGCAGTGGAAGTTGGTGGGAAAGACTAGTCGAGGGAACATGACAATGTCCTTCGAGACAATGAATTGTATTGCGCGTTTCGACTCCTTGGGAGTACAACCATATGATTACCCACCTATCGAGTGTTTCTTGGATAATCATATGAACACTGATGATCCCGAGCAACTGATAGAAGTTATCCTACTTTTCAACAAAGGAGGAGAAGCAAAAAGAAAGCAAATGTCGATTGAGGGGAAGATTCTCCAAAGGATTTCTGTTGAGAACATTTTGGCGAGGTTTGGTGATCGTGGAGGTGTTAGAGTGAGTGACTGTAGGGTGGTGCACTCTTTGCTTTATGGAACCCCAACATTGTCATGGAGACACATAGTGATGATGAACACGTGGGCTACCAGGGAGCCGTCCCAGAGGCGTTTTATTCCGTACACACGCCTTATTAGCGCCATGATTGTGCAACAAAATTGCTTACCCCCGGAATCACTATGGGTATCTAAACCGTTGGAGGAATTCAACAAGGCTTATATGAGGAAGAATTGGAAGATAGAGATTAACTTCTCGAGGAACAAGTATGTTGTGACCCATTATTTGGGTAATAAATATGAGTTTCTTACTTCAGGGGCACCACCAGAATCGAAAGAAGATGAAGAAATGGGTGATGAAGAGGAGCAAGCTGCACCCTGTCACACCCCGATTTCCACGTGTATCACCGGTGGGCCCGGTGGGGGATTACCGTGACGTAGTTGGCAACAATATAGTCAAACCACAATATATAAATGCACAGCGGAAGCATAAAGATAAATATATTTCAAACATTGAATGTAATATCAAAGTATCACAATCGTCGAAATATAATCCACAGAGGATCAAAATAAAATATAAGTGTTGTTCAACAGACGTAGGCATCTTAGGCTTGCGAGACTCTTTATTGATGCTAAGGAGAAATATCCAGCCTATTACGCTTAGTACCTGCATTTAATCTTTTTGGGAAAATACGTCAGTTTACACTGGTAAATACATTCAACCGACACTTTTGTAAAATGTTTAATAAAATTGATTTGAATGCACATGGCACAAACTCTTTATAACTTGGGAAAATTTATAATTAAATCTTGTAAAAGAATTACATGTTTACTTTGCGTTCGGTCGCCCGGGTCGTGCCGGGTTAAAGGTTAATAGACACGCCACAAAGCATAAAGCCATGGCAGGAAAACCAACGGTTATACCTTTAATAATATAGACACATTACGGGTGTACGCCTACACCCGTGTGTCGGGGTCGTGGCCATTTCGTAAAATGATGCCAAGGATATCCGGGACATGGTCATCAAGCTCCCAAAGGCGTAAAGCCAACAAAACGTATTTAATCGGGCCTATTAAATTATTCAATTAACCACCATATGATGGAAGATTTAATGCCCGAACAAGCGGTAATTTATATACCGTAACCCAAGCCCGTATAACGGAAAATAAGTTAAAAGTATTTACCCTTGCAAGTAATATCCTCAATCAAATAAATGCAAGTATCTTTTACTGGTCTCCTATTCTGGAACGAAGGTTTATAACAACCTATTAGAATCCTAACGGGTCTTTAATTTAGCCTTAGCTTAGACCGGTCAGTTTCAAAGGATAATTACGGTTTAATCGCGTGAAAGGCGAAAACCGGAAATGGAATGTGGTTTGGACCCAACAAGTCTGAAGACTTGTTTTATATGGGTAATATAACCACACTCTGGATTTTGAGGTCAAAACAATAAGGTTTGACCCGTTTCGGCTAGTTTATGTAAACTAGTTACATAAACCGAACCGTGCGCGCAAAGGCGTAACGGGTAACCGTAAGAGTCCTACACAAGTTTCCTAAGTCAATATGCTTTGAAGAGGTTGTGGTATCAGTAGGATACCTTCCGTAATGCCCGTAACGAGTTTAAATCCATTATATGCCCCGTAGGGGTATTTCGGTCATTTTAAAGATTGTTTCTGAGTTCTACAGGAAATCTGAGTTTTCCGAACAGTTTATAAAGTTCAAAATACTCTACTTATTATTTAAAATTAGTAGCAACTGGAATCGGGTCAAAAGACCTTGTAGATTTCAAGTTATGCTCGAAAAGGGTATATTCGGTATTTACCGAACCGATGCCATAACCACAGGTTATGAGCAGGTTAAAAATAATTAAAAATCTTTAAAAATTCCAAAATATTATTTTACATCAGTGTGTAAAAGGTTTGGTGTTGAAATCTGGGTTTAGATAGGCGTTATGCTAATTGTGCCGTTTAATTACTAAAGTTTCCGTAATTGCGTTATTTAGCATAACTCCTATTCTGGACCTCGGATTGACGTGAAATTTTAGGGACATGCTTAGAAATCAGTAACTAAGGTTATTGTCCTTTCACGTGTCCAAAATTCTCGTTTTAAAGTAAAAAGGGCGTTACGGTCAACTTTTAAGCATTTAACGGAAATGTGCTAAAGACTCGGACAAACAACGAACCGGTCACAGAGGGTTATATCATCATGTAACCTGGTCCTAAGAGAGTCCTAGGGCATATCTAAATCATACCAAAATGGGTCAGAACTGAAGTCAAAGCAAAAGTCAAAGTTTTGCGATTTTCGGTTCCGAACCGGGTCAAAACAGAAAAGGGTCGGATCAAACAAGCTTATACTAGTTAATATACTTATTATCATGTTATATGAGTGTTAAAACAGGTTACACGCTATTTACATTACCGATTATGCATAAATTCGCAAAATAGCATTCTGTTGACTTTTTCTAAGCAAGTTTGACTCGACATTCGGACTAGTTAGAGTGGGAATCAGCGGGTGCCCTTTTAGGGGTTTGAAGCCCACATGATTACCAACATATAACTACCTTTGATTCGACAAACCACTGGACCATTTGTGATTTATCGCTATGTCAATCGTTAATTACGACGGATTGACTTTTAAGCAAAACTATGTAAAAACTAAACCACAAAGGGTTAGGCAAACTTACAAAAGCTTGGTGCACGACCAGAGATGTTAGAAGAATGCTCTTGAGCTCCAGAAGTGATCAAGAAAGCAGGTTTGAGGTGTGTTTCAAATGTGTGCACTACATGGCCTTTTATAGTGAAAATTTGAGCACAAGATCATCACAACTAAGTCTATAATTGCTCATGGATGATCAGCAGCTGTCCCTGAGTGCTAGGGGACATGTAGGGGGCGCCCATGCTGCCATAATTGCACCCAAGGTCGGTTAAAACAGCAAACAGTGAACCTGTGCATGTTTTCAGCATCTGGCGGTCTGACGCGGCCCGCGTTAAGGATCAGGCTACCCTTATGCGGGCCGCCTGAATCCTTATGTCAGGCAACGAATCTTCATATGGCTCGCGGCCCGCTTGAGCTTCCTTGTTTCTCTAATGCGGGTCGCCTGAGACCTGATTTTCAAGATTTTCAAATCTTTTGCCATAAATGCCCTGGCCTTTCCGTTTCGAAGGGGTAACTTTGCGTTTTGGGCCTCGTTTATTTACGAATAAGGGCCTCGTGACTTTTACCCGCGCCGTTAAGTCCCCGGTTAGTTTAATTACTATCCGAAAAGCCTTAACTTTCTTTGTTGACGCTTCTAGCCCCTTGCATACGAGATCGATCATAACTTTCTCGTTTTAAAACGGAACTTCGCGAAATTTATATCGTACATTCTAGTGAGCGTAATTTACTGTTACAAAGCCTCGGGTATGTTAAAGGGTCACTCAGAGGTATCACTTAAACATGTTGACACAATTAACCCCTGTAGTTTGTAATCTCTCACTTTCTTCCGTATTTCGTTCCGTACGATCCATGATTTATCTGTTTGAAGGTACGAGCATCATTTAGGGTTACTGTACAATGTATTTATCCCTCGTTGACATTTTTAACCCTCGAATTTACATACCTTCCATGTTTGTCAACTTTAGTCCTTTATTCTGTATTTAATACCACGTGTAAACTCAAGACACGTGTCAATACATTATTGGACGCAAAATTTCGAGGTGTTACATCCTCACCCCCTTAAAAGAAATCTCGACCTCGAGATTTATTGGAATAGATGAGGGTACTTCTCCTTCATCGTGGACTCTACCTCCCACGTGTACTCGGGACCTCTACGGGCATCCCATTTCACCTTCACAATCGGTATGTACTTCCTGCGAAGTTTCTTAACCTGTCGATCCTTGATCGACACAGGTTTCTCAACGAATTTTAAGCTCTCGTCGATGTGTACATCTGTATGCGGTATAACCAGTGATTCGTCGGCGAAACACTTCTTCAGGTTACAGATGTGGAACACATTGTGGATACCACTGAGCTCTTCCGGTAAGTTTAATTTGCAGGCAACCGATCCGACATGTTCGATTACCTCGAAAGGTCCAATATATCTCGGGCTTAGTTTTCCTTTCTTACCGAATCGCATCACCCCCTTCCAGGGTGATACCTTAAGTAATACCTTGTCGCCTACTTCGAAATTGAAAGGCTTACGCTTCAAATCTACGTAGCTCTTCTGCCTGTCTCGGGCAGCTTTCAATCGATCGCGAATTTGGACAATCTTGTCCATTGTTTCAAAAATTATATCAGGCCCTGTCATTTGGACATCTCCAACTTCTGCCCAACAAACGGGCGTTCTACATTTTCTACCATATAAAGCTTCAAAAGGTGCAACCTTAATGCTTGTGTAGTAGCTGTTGTTATAGGAGAATCCGACTAAGGGTAGGTGGTTATCCCAGCTACCACCTAAGTCGATCGCACATGCACGGAGCATGTCTTCTAACGTTTGGATTGTACGCTCACTCTGTCCATCTGTCTGAGGGTGGTAAGCCGTACTGAAATTCAAACGTGAACCCAAAGATTGTTGGAAGCTTCTCCAAAAGTGTGATGTGTATCTGGTATCTCTATTGGAGATGATAGACACAGGCACTCCATGAAGGGCTATAATCTTGTCTACAAACAACTGGGCCAATATATCGGAGCTATGAGTCTCCTTTATGGGTAGGAAATGTGCTGACTTGGTCAGTCTATCAACTATTACCCATATTGTATCGTTTCCCTTCTTTGTCTTTGGTAATTTGGTGATGAAGTCCATCGTCACCATTTCCCATTTCCACTCGGGAAGCTCAGGCTGTTGTAGCAAGCCTGACGGCTTTTGATGCTCGGCTTTACTTGTGCACAAGTCAAGCATTTTGCTACATAGGTGGCTATAGACTTCTTCAAGCCTATCCACCAGAAATTTGCCTTTAAGTCCTGGTACATTTTATCAGCACCAGGATGAACGGAATATCGGGAACTATGGGCTTCTTGAAGAATAACGTCACGAAGACCTCCATAAACAGGAACCCATATCCTTCCATTCAATCTCAGAATTCCGTCTTTGCCATAAGATAACTGCTCCTCAGTTACCCCTAGCTTTTCATTTGGATAGTTAGCTTCTAACACAGCTTCTTTCTGTGCAGCTAACAATCGTTCATTCAGACTGTTCTTGATTTCAATGCTCTTGGCATTGATCCTTATTGGTTTCACTCTTTCTTTCCTGCTTAAGGCATCTGCGACTACATTGGCCTTGCCTGGATGGTATCTTATTTCACAGTCATAGTCGTTCAGAGTTTCCATCCAACGTCGCTGCCTCATATTCAGATCTTTCTGATTGAACAGATGCTGAAGGCTTTTGTGATCCGAATAGATCACAAATTTAATGCCATAAAGGTAATGCCTCCAAAGCTTTAGTGCAAATACAACGGCACCCAATTCCAAGTCATGGGTGGTGTAGTTCTTTTCATGCACTTTCAATTATTGCGAAGCATAGGCAATCACCTTGCCCCTCTGCATAAGCACACAACCCATACCGGTGTGCGATGCATCACAATATACGACAAATTCTTCCATACCGTCTAGCAATGTCAACACTGGAGCATTGCTCAGCTTTTGTTTGAGGATATCAAAAGCTTCTTGCTGCTTAGGGCCCCAATTAAACTTTATTTTCTTTCTAGTTAAAAAAGTTAGGGGTGCAACAATTCTTGAAAAGTTTTCGATGAAGCGTCTGTAGTATCCTGCTAGACCTAGGAAACTGCGAATTTCCGTAGGTGTCTTCGGCTCCTGCCAGTTCATGACGGCTTCAACTTTAGCGGGATCCACCTGGATACCACGCTCGCTGACTACATGTCCAAGGAACTGGACTTCTCGTAGCCAAAAGTCACATTTAGAGAACTTGGCATAAAGCTTTTCTTGATGAAGCAGTTTAAGGATACATCGAAGATGCTTTTCATGGTCAGCTTGACTCTTCGAGTAGATAAGGATGTCATCGATGAAGACAATGACAAATTTATCCAAATAAGGTTTACATACGCGATTCATGAGATCCATGAATGCGGCAGGTGCATTTGTGAGCCCGAAAGGCATTACTAGGAACTCGAAATGACCATATCGAGTCCTAAACGCAGTTTTGTGCACGTCTTCATCCTTGACCTTCAATTGATGGTACCCTGACCTTAGGTCAATCTTGGAAAAGTAGCTCGCTCCTTGCAACTGATCGAACAGATCGTCGATCCTGGGCAAAGGATACCTATTCTTGATCGTAACTTTATTCAGCTCACGGTAATCGATGCATAGACGCATCGAACCATCTTTCTGCTTGACGAACAGGATTGGCGCTCCCCAAGGAGATGAACTTGGTCTAACAAAACCTTTGGCCAGCAGATCATCTAGCTGCGTCCTCAATTCTTTCATTTCCGTGGGTGCCAATCTATAAGGCGCTCTCGCGATAGGTGCGGCTCCTGGAATGATGTCGATACTGAATTCCACTTGTCTGTCTGGTGGCAAACCAGGCAGTTCTTCTGGGAAAACTTCAGGATAGTCGGAGATGACCGGAATATCTTCAATTCTGGGTTTCTCCTCACCAATGGTTATCTGTGCCATATAAATGACACATCCTTTCTTCAAACATCTGGATGCCTTTAGCATAGATACATGTGCGGGCAATCCATGTCGAGTATCTCCTTGGATGGTAAGCGGTTCTCCAGATGGAGTCTTGATTACCACTTGTTTCTGGTTGCACACGATTTGGGCTTGGTTATGCGATAACCAATCCATACCCAACACTACGTCGAAACCAGCGAGTTTAAAGGGTAACAGGGATAAAGGAAATGAGTGATTCCTAATGGATATAACACATCCATCTAAAACAGTTGAAACTGTCCCCATAGTGCCATCAGCTAGTTCTACTTCATATTTTACATTCAAGGTTTTAACAGGCAATTTTAATAACTCGCAGAACTTATCATCCACAAAGGATTTATCTGCTCCAGAATTAAATAAGACTTTTGCGGAAACATCATTGATAAGGAATGTACCGGTTATGACATTGTCGTTCTGGATAGCCTCTTTAACATCCATCTGAAAGACCCTCACATTGGTCTTTTTACCTTCTTCAGCCTTCTTCGCTATCTTTGGGCAGTTCGTCTTGATGTGCCCTTTCTCATTGCAACTGTAACAAGTTGCATCCTTGAGTTTCTTGCACTCAAGAGTCCTATGCTCAGAGGACTTGCATATCCCACACGCCTTCGGTGGGGATTTTTTTTCAAACCTGCACCTTCCAAAGTGGTGCTTCTGACAAACCTTGCACAAGGGCTTGTCGCCCGACAGTCGGTCATTTTTCTTGTTCTCTGACCCCCTCTTGTGGTCACGATTGCCCCGATGCTTCTTGCTAGATCTACGTGATTCATCATCCTCACGTTTCCTCTTCTCGCTATCGGCATTTCTCAACGATCTCTGCCTCACTGCATCTAGCGTGAGAGACAGAGATATATCTGCCACGGACCTGAAGGTAGCCGGCCTAGAAGCCTTTACGCTAGCTTTTATTTCTGGGGCCAAACCCCCAATGAAGCGCGCAATCCGTTTGGGTTCCGGTGTAACAAAGTACGGAACCAATCTCGACAGAGTGTTGAAAGTCATGAGATATGCCTGGCAATCCAGGTTCTTCATGACCAACGATAAGAAGTCAGACTCTATTTTCTCAACCTCGTGCTGAGGGCAGTAATTTTCCTTGATGAGAGCCATAAATTCCTCCCATGTCATGCTATACAAAACAGCCTTCCCAGAGACTTGAACCAGAGATCTCCACCACGCTAGGGCTTCACCCTTGAACGACTGTGAAACAAACTTCACCAAATCTCTCTCAACACAACCACTGATGTCCACAACAGTGTCCATCTCGTCTAACCAGGTCATACAATCCACCGCGCCCTTCTCTCCAGTAAAATCTCGGGGTTTGCAAGAAACGAAATACTTATACGTGCAACCCCTGGCGTGAGGTGTATCATCGACCACTTTCTTCTTAGGGTGGACGCTGTTCTCATTGGATGAGTGCCTATCGTCGTCCTTCTTAGGCTTAGACGGAGTCGAGGGTGGTTTGCTGTGAGATTTAGAGTGAGTTTTTGGCTTTGAGTGTGGTGTAGATAGGGTTCTGCTTCGGGACTCGGTGTATTCCTCGTACTGTCGATCCAAGGCTGCCTTGACAGCGCCGTCGACTAGGGCTTTCAATTCCGCGCCCGTTATATGAATCTGGGCGTTATCGTTGTCATCCTCTTTTGATTGACTATTAACTCCACTTGGGTCAGCCATTGCAAACTTGAATCTGCTAAAGAAGATAATGACAATGTTTTATTTAGGAGTTTATTATGGAATTGTCTTTTATGGCAATTCATTAACCATGGTAAACATAGACCACATCTGGTTAATTTGTTACTCACTTTTATTTAGGATTTGAATATAACTTATCCTAATTACAAATAATATTGCTAGTGGCACAAAAGCCTAGTCACAAGGACGTTTTTATAATATAAGCCGGGATTACAGAGAATCAGGGCATGAAGGTTTGAATCGTAGTCCTTTTACCCTTTTCTAACAGGGAATCATAGACTACAACTGCCTTTTGTCTTACATGACAATAGGTATGGCCCGTAGGCACTTCATCACTAATGGATGTTTTAAATAAATGATCATCTTTATTGACGATTTAACCCATGATTTACCAATCATTAATTTGGGTTTTGGAATCCCTTAATGGATTCGTATATAAGAATGACGCGTATGATTTTAATGAATCACATCTGCCAAAGATGTTAACATGTTTACAGAGGTTAACTGGAATCTGAATCTTTTAATTAAGTCTTACCATCTTGGCCGGGTCATATAATGACACTAGGCTAGGTTTCACTATTAAGATTCTTTATTTAAGCAGATTAATTTAAAAAGGAATGATTTTTGATTCATTTATTTCATATAATAATGTATATAATGACAAAGATGAAATTTATAAGCTTATCATTCCATTAATCATAATAATGATTACACACTGCCCTAAACGGGACTTTTAAATAATATAAATACCTACGCAGAGGTTTACAGAAAACAAGTCCACACAGGGACCAAATACATAGATAGATGTCCGCACAGGGACTAAAAAGATAAGTCCACGCAGGGACTGAAATGCAATTGTCCACGCAGGGACTAAACACGATAGATGTCCTCGCAGGGACTAAAATACTTAAGGCAATTGTCCTCGCAGGGACTTGATTGTAATAGTAAATACTATAGTACATAAAGAGACTAATTATTTCGTTTCTTCCTCCCTTTTAGTAGGTTTGCTAGGCCTTTAAGGAATCCACGATTACTTTTACGTTCTTGCTCAAAGTCTCGTTCCACTTGGTTTAGACGGTGGAGGATTTCTTCTTGCTCCGGTGGAGAAAAACGTGGTTGCTGCGACGGTTGCTGAACCGGAGGTCTAGGAGGTGCTGGATACCCATGAGCTGAGTAATCTACTCCCCAAAGGTTTCCATAAGCTCTGTCGGGATGGAGGGCGTTGTAATTAGCCGCTACCACGTATGGGTCGGCATCGTAATTATAGTTGTAGTGCGTGTGAGTCGGCTGCTCAAACGGGTTGTACGCGGTGGAACCGGCGTACGCTGGTATAGGGTTATCATACCCAAATGGTGGCGGAGGTGGTGCAACTGGTGCAGAATTCACCTCCGTAGGGTGACCAGAAGGTTCCCCTAACTGTGGTTCTTCAGGCACTGGCGGAAAGTGACTTGCACTCGAGTGGCGAGGGGTGCTAAAGTGGAATTCCCCTCCTCGGGTAGACATCCGCACGCCTAATCTCCTATGCCTTGGCGGATCAGGAGGTGCTTGCTGAACTGGTGGCGGAGGAGGCGGTGGCGTAACTGCCACGAAACGCGAATCCTCGGAAGGATCCTGTTGCTGCTGTTGCTCTTGAGGCGAGAAGTGATGAGAAGGTGTGAAGTACCAATCACACTGGTTAAACCTCGCCTGGTAACTGTCGGGACCTTGATAGGGTGTTCCATGGAAGGACGACCCATCAGAGATCTCGATAGGGTGGTTGGGAGTACCTCTTGCAGGTTCTATGGGATCCGTGTCTTCATCCATATCTACCGCATTATCTTCGGAGAAATGGTCTTCAGGTCCTAAAGGGTTATAACCTATTGGTTCTTGGACATAATCAGCCGGATTAAATCGGCCTTGAAAGAAAGGAGTAGGATCGCCATAGGAACGGTGCGAAGCAGATCGCTGGAGAGGTATAAACGAAGGTTGAGGGTTATTGGGATTGTTCTCCGAATCTGGTCCAAAAGAGTGACGGTATGAAGGTGTCGAACTATGTGAGGTAGACCGTCTTGCTGGCTCAAAGAGGTTTCTGCTACGTCTCTGAGGTTCTTCGCTCCTCGTGCTGGAAGGAGCTCGCATGTTCGAAGGTCCGGCCTCGTGATCATTGTGAGTAGTGATCGGCCCTTTGCCTCTTCCTCCTCTTCTAATTGCTGGTGGCATAATTCTTGCTTAGCAATTCTTTAAATCATAATAATCGATAAAAGACAAACTGGAATAACAATTCGATTTTTTCCTATGTTCTTGTCTAGACTCAAGTATGTGCAATTGTGTCATTGAGATTAAACACATAAGGATAGTGTTTAATTCACTCAACGTTGGCTCTGATACCAACCTGTCACACCCCGATTTCCACGTGTATCACCGGTGGGCCCGGTGGGGATTACCATGACGTAGTTGGCAACAATATAGTCAAACCACAATATATAAATGCACAGCGGGTGGGGATTACCGATTATGCATAAATTCACAAAATAGCATTCTGTTGACTTTTTCTAAGCAAGTTTGACTCAACATTCGGACTAGTTAGATTGGGAATCAGCGGGTGCCCTTTTAGGGGTTTGAAGCCCACATGATTACCAACATATAACTACCTTTGATTCGACAAACCACTAGACCATTTGTGATTTATCGCTAAGTCAATCGTTAATTACGACGGATTGACTTTTAAGCAAAACTATGTAAAAACTAAACCACAAAGGGTTAGGCAAACTTACAGAAGCTTGGTGCACAACCAGAGATGTTAGAAGAATGCTCTTGAGCTCCAGAAGTGATTAAGAAAGCAGGTTTGAGGTGTGTTTCAAATGTGTGCACTACATGGCCTTTTATAGTGAAAATTTGAGCACAAGATCATCACAACTAAGTCTATAATTGCTCATGGATGATCAGCAGCTGTCCCTGAGTGCTAGAGGACATGTAGGGGGCGCCCATGCTGCCATAATTGCACCCAAGGTCGGTTAAAACAGCAAACAGTGAACCTGTGCATGTTTTCTGCATCTGGCGGTCTGACGCGGCCCGCGTTAAGGATCAGGCTACCCTTATGCGGGCCGCCTGAATCCTTATGTCAGGCAACGAATCTTCATATGGCTCGCGGCCCGTGTGAGCTTCCTTGTTTCTCTAATGCGGGTCGCCTGAGACCTGATTTTCAAGATTTTCAAATCTTTTGCCATAAATGCCCTGGCCTTTCGGTTTCGAAGGGGTAGCTTTACGTTTTGGGCCTCGTTTATTTACGAATAAGGGCCTCGTGACTTTTACCCGCGCCGTTAAGTCCCCGGTTAGTTTAATTACTATCCGAAAAGCCTTAACTTTCTTTGTTGACGCTTCTAGCCCCTTGCATATGAAATCGATCATAATTTTCTCGTTTTAAAACGGAACTTCGCGAAATTTATATCGTACATTCTAGTGAGCGTAATTTACTGTTACAAAGCCTCGTGTATGTTAAAGGGTCACTCAGAGGTATCACTTAAACATGTTGACACAATTAACCCCTGTAGTTTGTAATCTCTCACTTTCTTCCGTATTTCGTTCCGTACGATCCATGATTTATCCGTTTGAAGGTACGAGCATCATTTAGGGTTATTGTACAATGTATTTATCCCTCGTTGACATTTTTAACCCTTGAATTTACATACCTTCCATGTTTGTCAACTTTAGTCCTTTATTCTGTATTTAATACCACGTGTAAACTCAAGACACGTGTCAATAGATTATTGGACGCAAAATTTCGAGGTGTTACACACCATCTGGTCCACAAAGATCCAGACAGAGATACATGAGGCCGCATAGAGAAATTAACGCAGATGTGGCGGGTTTTGTGACCATGAGACGGGTACCCTCCTACAAAATTTTGATCGGGGACAGCAAGAGATATATGACAATGTCTCTGCGTGTATAGGTGAAGGCCGGGAGTATAACCGAAGGAGGGAAGCTGTCACGGCCCCCGACCCGGTTTTACCCGTTTCAGGAGCCGCGGAACAGAAATCCTGTGGTATTTAATTTAGGCGACAGCGGAAGTCTTTTTAAAACAGGATCTTTTCAATATTTCGAATTGTCCGTTTACATAATTTAGGGATATAATCCCATAATTTACATTAAGCTGATTTCACAGGGAAATCTTTATTCAAAACATGTTTCTTTATTTATTTACATTGAGCCACTTTTCTAAGCTGGTAGTGCTTTACTACACTTTTCTTTGCTCACAACAGATCACCTGAAACATGTTTGAAAAAGGTTTTGTCAGCGGGGAAATACTGAGTGAATCATTCATTTTACTAAAACGACCCATTTGTTATAATTCACAGTATTAAGAGCGATTACAATGTTTCTGATATCAAGCCAACTACCCACGGTACTTTATCACTCGACCCATTGGCCCACCTGTCCAATGGTGTCTGTGATTATGTTCATATCACCCATTGGCTGCCCCAATGGTGAAGATTATCAAGTAATGTATACAAAACCCCACATACCGGCTGTAACTTGGTGATTACAAAGACTTAATCCCTGTAATTATAACTTTGAAAATAACTTGGAGTTTTGTAAAACAATTGATAAAAAGAGAATGACTCACTTTGCAGAGTATAAGCCTACTGATTAGCCTTGATTAACCTAATTTAAATAACAATGCACACACAAACGGGTTAGTAACTAATATAGCAGTTACGACAATTCACGAGATTAAACCCTCACAACGATTTATAAGTGCAATACTTAACAATTCAGTGGATTCACAACGAATGACAGAGTATAGTCCGAATTCGAACAACACTCAAACATTCAAGTCGAAATCACGATGAATAACAAAGTATGAACTCAATTTGAGCGGCACTTAAACAATCGTTGGATAGTTATAATCGATCAGACGTTGAATCGTAATAGCGATCGAGTTATTACCCTGATTGCGGCAGCGTTTCGAGATTAGTGTGTGTTGTGAACGATTTCTATGATATCTCAGAGCATAATTTGAATTTGAACGTCGAACTAACACCGAAATTCAAGTGCCACTGCCCTCTATTTATATCTGAAAAATGTACTCCTTCGCGCCACGCGAAAGAGACATGTGTACCCGTCGCGTGGCGCGACGGGTCTACTTTCTAGCCTAGGTTGTTTCGTGTCCTAAATAGCCTTGGTGAGTCAGTGTGTCAAACGAATTTTACTTCTACAGCAAGAATTCAAGATAATTATTAGCTAGGGTTTACCCCCATTGAGTTTTAGGGGCCCTGATCCTGATTCCGATTGTTATGAAAATTTTAGGGTTTATGCGGAATTACTTGGGTTTCTCAATTAGGGTTTCCTTAATAGATAATTAACCTATTAAGTATTAATTTTAGTGAGAGTTGTTACATTCTCCCCACCTTAAGAAAAATCTCGTCCTCGAGATTCACTGAAATAAATGAGGATATTTTCGCTTCATTTCTGATTCCAGCTCCCAAGTGTATTCTGGTCCTCTCTTTGAATCCCATTTGACTTTGACTAGCACTAGTCGCTTGTGTTTGAGAAATTTGACTTTCTTGTCCTCTATTTGCAGTGGTTTCTCTACGAATTTTAACTTTTCATTTACCTCTACATCTTGAAGAGGTACTACCAGGGATTCGTCTGATAAATATTTCTTGAGATTGGATACATGAAATACATCATGTACTCCAGCTAGTTCTTCTGGTAGTTGTAAGCGATAAGCAACTGGTCCTATTCGTTGTATTATTGAAAATGGTCCTACGTATCTTGGACTTAGCTTTCCTTTCTTACCAAATCGTACTATTCCTTTCCAAGGAGAGACTTTCAAAAGTACTTTGTCTCCGACTTGAAATTCTAGTGGTTTACAGCGATTGTCTGCATAGCTCTTCTGGCGATCTCGAGCCGTCTTCAGTCTTTCCTTGATTTGAGTTATCTTGTCTGTGGTTTCTTGTACAATCTCTGGACCTGATAATTGACTTTCTCCTATTTCCGCCCAACAAACTGGAGTTCTGCACTTGCGTCCATACAGTGCTTCGAATGGAGCAGCTTCGATGCTTGAATGATAACTATTATTATAGGAGAATTCAATTAAGGGTAAGTGGTTATCCCAATTACCACCAAAATCAATTACACATGCTGGAAGCATGTCTTCCAGGGTTTGTATCGTCCTTTCACTTTGTCCGTCCGTTTGAGGATGATATGCAGTACTCAAATTGAGTCGGGTTCCCATTGCTTCCTGGAAACTAGTCTAGAAATGGGAAGTAAAACGACTATCTCTATCCGATACAATGGAGAGTGGAACTCCATGTAAAGATACTACTTCATCTACATACAACTTGGCTAACCTTTCCATGCTAAAGGTTTCCTTCATTGGTAGAAAATGAGCTGATTTGGTTAATCGATCCACAATTACCCAAATTGCATCATTACCTTTTCTGGTCTTGGGTAACTTAGTAACAAAATCCATTTTTATGAGTTCCCATTTCCATACAGGCATTTCTAACTGTTGTAGTAATAAATCCTGAAGGTTTCTGGTGTTCAGCCTTAACTTGTGAACAAGTAAGACACTTAGATACGTATTCAGCTATATCCTTTTTCATTCCTATCCACCAGAAATTATTCCTTAAATCCTGATACATCTTATTGTTTCCTGGGTGTACAGTATACCTAGATTTATGAGCTTCTTCTAAAATCTTATTTCTTAATTCTCCCTGCTTAGGTACCCAAATTCGTTTCTTGTGGAATCTCCAAATTCCATCCTTTCCTTGCTCTAATTCCTTTAGGTAACCTTTCATTCCTTCAGAATTGTCCTTGATTGTTGTTTCCTGAACGTTCTTCAATTGTTTCATTAAATCTATTTGTAGATTTAATCTAAGGGCACGGACTCGCTTTTGCTTTTCATGATACTTACGACTTAAGGCATCTGCAACTACGTTTGCCTTCCCTTCGTGATATTGAATATCACAGTCGTAATCGCTTAGGATTTCCATCCACCTTCTTTGCCTCATATTTAGCTCTTTTTGCCCAAATATGTACCTTAAACTTTTATGATCCGTGTAGATAGTAAACTTACTTCCATACAGATAATGTCTCCAGATTTTAAGGGCAAAAATTATGGCTCCTAATTCTAGGTCGTGCGTCGTGTAATTTTCCTCGTGCTTCTTCAACTGCCTAGAGGCATACGCAATTACCTTCTTGCGTTGCATCAATACACATCCAAATCCTAATTTTGAAGCATCACAATATACTTCAAAATCTTCTGTTCCTTCGGGTAAAGCTAAAATTGGAGCATTTGTCAATCTGTGCTTTAGAATCTTAAAAGCTTCTTCTTGTCTATGTCCCCATTCAAACTTAACTGCTTTACAAGTTAGCTTAGTTAAAGGCACAACTATCTTAGAGAAATCTTTAATAAATCGTCTATAGTATCCAGCTAAGCCTAGAAAACTTCTAATTTCCATGGCTGTTTGCGGGACCTTCCATTTGATGATTGCTTCTATTTTAGCAGGATCTACGTGAATTCCTTCACGATTCACCATGTGACCTAAAAATTGCACTTCTTGTAGCCAAAATTCACACTTTGAGAATTTGGCATAAAGCTTTTCTTTTCTTAACAAAGTTAAGAGTGCATGTAGGTGTTTACAATGTTCTTCCTGACTTTTGGAATAAATGAGTATATCGTCAATGAAAACGATTACAAATTTATCTAAATATGGTTTACAGATTCTATCCATCATGTCCATAAATGCTGCTGGAGCATTTGTTAGTCCAAAGGGCATAACTATATACTCATAATGTCCATACCTAGTTCTAAAAGCAGTTTTAGGTATGTCTTCCTCTTGTACCTTCAATTGATGATATCCGGAGCGCAAGTCTATCTTAGAAAAATACCTAGCGCCTTGAAGTTGATCAAAAAGATCGTCAATCCTAGGTAATGGATATCGATTCTTAATTGTAACTTTATTTAGTTCCCTATAATCGATACACATTCTCATGGATCCGTCCTTCTTCTTAACAAACAACACTGGAGCAACCACGGGGATGAACTAGGTTGTATAAACCCTTTGCTTAGTAATTCATCTAACTGCTTTTTCAGTTCTAGCATTTCAGTGGGTGCTAATCGATAAGGTGCCTTGGCTATTGGTGTAGTTCCTGGAATTAGATGGATTCTAAATTCTACTTCTCTATCGGGTGGTAACCCAGGTAATTCTTCTGGAAAGACATCTGGGTATTCTGAGACTATAGGGATGTTCTGGAGTTCTTTACTTTTAGTGTTAATGATTACAGAAATTATATACACCATTTCTTGTTTTCTTGAATAACTAGCCAACTTCATTACTGAAATGAATTTCAGTGGCTTTCGTGGTCTATTACCTGTAACTAAAATTACCTCTCCTGTGGAAGTACGGATTTCTACGGAATTCCTATCACAAAGGATTCGAGCATGGTTGGCTATTAACCAATCCATTCCTAATACCACATCGAATCCGGCTAATTTCATAGGTAACAGGTTTGCAGAAAACTTATGGCCTAAAAGTTCTAATTTTCCTTCTTGCAAAACTTTATCTATGTTAATAGAATTTCCGTTTGCCGTTTCGACTGTAAAGATCTGCCTAAGGGTAGTTAAGGGTAAGTTAAGAGCTTGGAAGAATGAAGTATTGATAAAACTTTGGTTTGCACCAGAGTCAAATAATACTTTTGCATAAACGTCGTGAACTAAAAACGTACCGGCTATGACGTCAGGAATTAGTTCGGCTTCCTGAGTAGTCAATTGAAATGCTCGGGCATTCTTCTTAGTTGTTCCTTCAGCTGGTTTGCCTTTATTATCTGTGGTTTTAACTAATTTAGGACATTCTGTTTTGTAATGTCCTGTTTCTCCACAATTATAGCAGACTATGGTTTTCTTTTTGCAGTTTTCCTCACTATGTCCCACAGATTTGCAAAAATTGCAGGTTATATTGCATCTTCCAAAGTGTTTTCTTTTGCAATTTCTGCAGAATGGCGGGTTTGAAGATTGCCCTGTTCCTCTCTTTTGAAGCGGTTATTATTATTACCCATACGAAATCCTTGGGAAATTTTCTGAGCCAATTCCTTCTTTCGATCTTCTTCTTTTGTGCGTACCAGTTCATCTGTTAGGGTATTTGCTAATTCTACAGCATCGTCAATAGTGCGTGGTCTCGCAGCTTTAACGATGTTACGGATTTCTCCGATTAATCCCCAAATATAACGGGAAATAAGTACCGGTTCTGGCGAAGCCAGGGTAGGTACCACTCTCGCATATTCGAAGAATGTCGAAGTATATCCTCGACAGTCTACGCCTATCATACGATGACTCAGGAACTTGTTGGCCATTTGTTCCTTTTCGTATTCGGGACAGAATTTTCTTTCTACAAGAATCTTAAATTCTTCCCAATTCATCGCATAGGCCACCCTTCTTCCTTTTGCTTGTAGCATTGTGTTCCACCATTCTAGTGCCCCTTCTTTGAACAGATTTGACGCATACATCACTTGATCTTCTTCAGCACATTTACTTATTGCAATTACTGCTTCGGTTTTCTCTAACCAACGCAGTGTTGCAGTTGCCCCTTCATTACCTGCAAATTCTGCTGGTTTACAGGCAAGAAATTCTTTGTAAGTGCAACCAGGCATTGCAGCTTTCATTTTCTTAGGGAGTGGGGCTTATCGTGGTTCCTGATCATCATGATTGTCGCCTCCATTTACGTTGTTACTGCCGTTATCTTCCGAAGTACGTTTACTAGGGATTAGTTGTTGTGGTTCGGCAGGTTTTTGAGAAGCAGCCATAATTTCTGGAATAGCATTGGCTATCCCTTGAGCAACAATGTTCTCGATATCTTGCCTAGTCATATACTGATTTTCCTGATTTTGCTCAGATTGATTTACTTCACTAACTGGTTCATTATTAGCGTTTTCCATCTGCTAATGAGTATTGATATGAATTATTAGTATTTAATTATTGATAACAAAGTAAGCACACATAAACACATAAAATCTTACAGCACACACATATATATGGTCAAAATTGTCGATTTTCTCGACTTCTATTTTGTTTGATAGATTGTATAGGCGTCAATACACACTATCTATCTTACAATGTTTTATTTCCCATTTTACAGAGTTAGATTTCATTATTACTATTATTATACAGACCTACTTTCCATCCCTCTATTCTTTGATCAACTGGCAGTTCAGTAGCGACGTTCCCTCTCGTCGTACTTCCAGGAGATTTGTTCTCCCATTTCCCGGATCCTATTCCCTGTACCTATCAATTCTTCACCAAATTGTCGAAGTTCGGCTAAGTTTTCATAGCTCATTGGCGGATTGGGGATAGGTTCTGGATCAAACCGCGGGAGGAAGGAATAAGGACTGTTTATCATGTTTTGGAATTGCCAGTCATTTGTCCACCATTCTTCCATTTGGCCTAAAGGTCGTGTGTGGATTAGTGGGTCTGGAATAACTGGTTCTAGGTTTATTGGGAGTTGGGCTGTGGCAGGGTAAGAGTAGAGATTATTGTTGACAGGTTCTATGACATCACAATTTGACAGTAGACGGTCTATTTCGTCTTGAAATGTGATCTCCTCGGGTTGTTTAGAGCTCTCTCCGATCTCGATTCCCTTTTGCTTAATATCTTCCCTTATTTCTATCTCTGCTGGTTTGGAACTCTCTCCAGTCTCTATTTCTTTTCCTTTGCTCACAGGGTTTTCTATTTTAGGAAGTTTCCTAGTGGCTGGCTTTCTCCTGCGCACTTTCCTCCATCCTACATATCTTCTTCTCTTCTTAGGTTTTGCTTTTTCCAGCGGTGGAGCTTGGAATTCCAGATGTTCCTCTATATCAGCAACATATCCAGTAAAGTCGTGGGAGACTTCAATTGGTATTGGGTAGAGGTTAAGATTCTGGAATGCTTCAGATAGCTCACTCATGCTGTGTATCATATATGCAAAATGCACAAAAATGCTAAGTTAAAACTTTGGAACAAAGTTTAACAAATAAACATTGAAGTTTTATTGCACACTACTTTGTACAAAGGATAATAGGAAAGAAAACACACTCGGATTTATTTATTTACTGGGTAGTGGGAAGTGCTATTACTAGATTTAAGGTGTTACTAATTTTAAAGATTTGCATTTTCTGCTATGGTAGCTAGCATATAAAGATTTGCCCATTTTTCATCTAAATTGTCTTCCCAAGGTGGATTATTGCCTAATTCCTAGACTTCTGGATTAAACCTCACTTTCTTGGCTTGGGTTTTCTTTTTCTCCTGACCCTTTCTAAGTATTGAATTTCTTTTCTCTGGGGTAAGAGGATTTTCATAGTTTGCCTTACGGACAAAAATCCCTTCTTCTAAATTGGCTGGATATTTGGAGGAAGAGGTTCCCTTTTCTTTAGGTGTACTATCTAATTTGTGGTAGATAGCAGAAAGCTTTTGTTTACCCATACTGTAATTTTAACAAATAAATTAGTTAATAAAACATATATTCACAGAATAGCAATCAAAATTCCTAAGGATTTTCCAATCACTTTAATAGGCTTAAAACAGTGAGCTTAAATCAGTAAGCTTAAAACAGTGGCTCTGATACCACCTTTTTTTGTCACGGCCCCCGACCCGGTTTTACGCGTTTCAGGAGCCGCAGAACAGAAATCCTATGGTATTTAATTTAGGCGACAGTGGAAGTCTTTTTAAAACAGGATCTTTTCAATATTTCGAACTGCCCGTTTACATAATTTAGGGATATAATCCCATAATTTACATTAAGCTGATTTCACAGGGAAATCTTTATTCAAAACATGTTTCTTTATTTATTTACATTGAGCCACTTTTCTAAGCTGGTAGTGCTTCACTACACTTTTCTTTGCTCACAACAGATCACCTGAAACATGTTTGAAAAAGGTTTTGTCAGCGGGGAAATACTGAGTGAATCATTCATTTTACTAAAACGACCCATTTGTTATAATTCACAGTATTAAGAGCGATTACAATGTTTCTGATATCAAACCAACTACCCACGGTACTTTATCACTCGACCCATTGGCCCACATGTCCAATGGTGTCTGTGATTATGGTCATATCACCCATTGGCTGCCCCAATGGTGAAGATTATCAAGTAATGTATACAAAACCCCACATACCGGCTGTAACTTGGTGATTACAAAGACTTAATCCCTGTAATTATAACTTTGAAAATAACTTGGAGTTTTGTAAAACAGTTGATAAAAAGAGAATGACACACTTTGCAGATTTTACGAGCAGATTTTAAGCCTACTGATTAGCCTTGATTAACCTAATTTAAATAACAATGCACACACAAACGGGTTAGTAACTAATACAGCAGTTACGACAATTCATGAGATTAAACCCTCACAACGATTTATAAGTGCAATACTTAACAATTCAGTGGATTCACAACGAATGACAGAGTATAGTCCGAATTCGAACAACACTCAAACATTCAAGTCGAAATCACGATGAATAACAAAGTATGAACTCAATTTAAGCGGCACTTAAACAATCGTTGGATAGTTATAATCGATCGGACGTTGAATCGTAATAGCGATCGAGTTATTACCCTGATTGCGGCAGCGTTTCGAGATTAGTGTGTGTTGTGAACGATTTCTATGATACCTCAGAGCATAATTTGAATTTGAACGTCGAACTAACACCAAAATTCAAGTGCCACTACCCTCTATTTATATCTGAAAAATGTACTCCTTCGCGCCACGCGAAAGAGACATGTGTACCCGTCGCGTGGCGCGACGGGTCTACTTTCTAGCCTAGGTTGTTTCGTGTCCTAAATAGCCTTGGTGAGTCAGTGTGTCAAACGAATTTTACTTCTACAGCAAGAATTCAAGATAATTATTAGCTAGGGTTTACCCCCATTGAGTTTTAGGGTCCCTGATCCTGATTCCGATTGTTATGAAAATTTTAGGGTTTATGCGGAATTACTTGGGTTTCTCAATTAGGGTTTCCTTAATAGATAATTAACCTATTAAGTATTAATTTTAGTGAGAGTTGTTACAGAAGCTTGGGAGGGGTCCCATGGACCCTCAATGCAGGAGTATTGGGCAGCGCAAGAAGCCCATCGGGAGAGAATGAATAAGTTTGTGGAGGAGCAACAACTGTTCCAAGCAATGCAGAGATCACATATGGAACAGTTGGCGAAGATGCAAGAGGATGAGGCAGCCCGAAGACGGGCGTGGGAAGAAGCAGAGGCAACGCGCCAAAATGAAGAAAGAGAATTGAACCGACGCCGTTGGAGTGCCTTATATGTCTCTCAACAGATGGCTGTTAATAATGCCAAAGTGCTCCACGATTAGGAGCGACACCAAAGAGACTACCAAGCCGGCCTCCCATATGCCGAGCACTCGGGATGGACAAATTACCCCGACCTTCCCTACCCACAAGGCCCATCCGACCCGACTCCTCATTGGCCCGAAGCGGTAGGGTCTAGCTATAACAACCCTCGGTAAAACCGACATTCTCATAATAATTCCGACACCCTAATATGCACCCCGTATGTGAAAACCGAGCCCGAAAATAGATTATACTATATAAAATAAATAAAAACAAAAATTTGTTAAGCTGAGGCGGGCCGCGTAGGGCCTCACCTCAAGCTCATGCGGGCCGCGCGAATGTGAAACCAGACTTCGCCAAAACCATAAGTTTAGGCGGGCTGCGTACAAGTTTGGTTAAGTCCATGCGGGCCGCGAGCCTCCTGAATTGTGGCATGACCCGGAGCCGACACGTGTCATCATCGTGTCGAAGCTAGTAGGTGATCCGGACAAGCTACGCTTTGACCGCCTGTTGACGCGGGCCGCGTAAGGCCTAGCCTTACTTCACGCGGGCCGCGAGGATGTCCGATTTCACAACTATAAATAGGAGGCAACGGGAGTTCAATCTGCTCGTTCAATTTTCGATTCTCAAATCACACTTTCTGTAGGGAGTTATTATAGCCGGGTATTATACCCCCTAAATTAGCGAGGTTCTGCTACGATGTAAGTATTATAACCCCTGGAGACGTATTAGATACGCTGCCCGATTGATCTAGGGTTCCGTAACGGCTGTCGTGGTTCTGCCCGACGTAGTCGTTGGAATGCCGTCTCGGGGAGGGTATTACTAATGTTAAATTGGGTTATTATACTAACACACGTGCATTTGTGTAAATTATAGATATTCACCAGGAAATCATAAAGGAAAACCCTAAAATAGCAATGTGAGTAATCTCCTTTTTGTTAACTGTTTTTACAAAACCTTAAATATTTTACAAATGCAATTTAGCAGTGATTGAGTCTTTGTAATTCTACAATTACTGTCGGTATATTGGGGTTTTGTATACAAAATGTGAGTAACGTTACCATTGGACAAAGAGTTAGCCAATGGGTAATATGACCCTCAGTCAGACGTGACACTACTGAATGAGTAATTGGGTAGATGGAAACATTGTAATCGCCCTCAATACTGTTTGAGTTAAATTAATAATTCTTGATTAAACTGAGATTCATTCACCAGTATTTTCCACTGACAAAACCTTTTTAAAACGCGTTTCAGGTAACAAAATGTGAAAGCCAAACTAGAAGCCAGCTGGACAGCACTGAAGGCTTGGAAAAGTGGCTATAAAAGTTACCTAAATAAAAGAAAGCGTTTATTTCAATAAAGTGGGATTTATCCCTGTAATTCAGTGTGTAATAAAAACTTGGGTTTCACCCATGTGTTTGATATTATAAAATAAGGTGGTTTACTCTGATTTAAACATTTCCTAACTACGGTCCTGATGAAAAATTCCGCTGCCAAATAAATTAATAACGTGATACCACCGCAACTGGTTCACGGCCGCCTGTTCCCGGGAAAGAGGGATCGGGGGTTGTGACAGGAGGTGGTATCAGAGCTATGCCACTGGTTCAGCCACATAAGTGTTCTGCTGACATCAAAATTCAAAGTGTTAGGAAATAAATTATGGAAATACGTGTATAATTGTATTTCTTGCTATGTGTTATCTGACTATTTGTTAGTTTACAGTATGAGTGACCAAGGACCTTCTGACGCCTATCGTCAACTGTCTGGTTCGCTTAGGAGCGAAGGCACCTCCTCTTCTCAGCCTGCCCTCTCAGGGTATTCTGCTGACACAGAAGAAGGGATCTTTGTGTTTAAGGCTCAGTCTGAAGAGCCATTTCCTCAGAAAAAGAGGGGATGGTTCAGTAGGGGAGCGCACGAGCGTAGGAAAAGAATGAAAAAGTTGCAGGAACAGCGAGTGTTAGCCGCAGCAAAAAGAGAAACTGATGCTTATAATCAGGATATGCTCAATAGGGGTATCGCTAATATCCATATTTTAGCAACCACTGCTGCTGACCCAAACCTGGAACAAATGCTAGCACCACAACCACAAAATCCTGACCAACCCATGGAAATAGAAGACCAGATAGAAATGCCTGATTACAACCCAGAGGAGATACCTAGGGTACCTGCACCTGATCCTCTAGACCCAAACAATTACGACCCCTGGTGGGACGATGTTAGGGACTACGTGCAACAAAACCCAATACAGGAAAATGTGCCAATGCCTAACTTAGGAGCTTATCCAGGGTTAGATCCTCAAGATCCCTACAACATTAGTGATACATACGTTAGGGAAATTTTAGAGAACCCATATCCTTACCAGGCTCCGTATCAGGAACCCGTACCTCAGTTTCCAAACCCAGTCTTAGAACCTGCACCCCCAATGAGTGCAGAAAATGTCCAGGAACTTAGAACTTTTGGGGAGGAAATTTTAGAAAGCAGTGATCGAATGCGACAGGTGGGAGAACGTCTCGTCTGGAAGTACGACGAGCGCAATATGGATTTCTGGATGAATCCATATCAGTGAACGTGATGACAATACGGTAGTAGTAATAATAATATAATAATATATGTGTGTATGTGTTAAAAAAAAAACTACGGATGCATACTATTAGTATTGTAGCTTTACATTTCAGTCGGTACTGTAATTTTAATTTCTGTACTGGTGTGTATTGATGCATACTATATAAATAGAGTAAATGTCGCAATGCTCGACGCTTTTGGTTAAAAAAGTGCGTGTCATGTGATTGGCTATATATAAATATTATTTGTGATATTAATATTTGGTAAATGTCTAAAATTCAGATGGCCGACGCGGGAAATCAAGAAAATCTGAATAACGATAACCAGAGTAACATTAACGTGGTTAATGAGAATTCGGACAATAATAACAACGGAAACCAAATGGATAATAGTGCCGTTCAGCATATTGTGGCACAGGGAATTATAGATGCGATGCCATTTATTATTCAAACAGTTCAGGAAGCGAATAATAAAAGTAAGCATAGCAGTAAGCGACCAACTGAACCAGAAAACAGCGTGAACAATGGACCCATACTTCAAGCGCCCGTTCTCAAAAGAAGAAGAACCATGCCACATGGTTGTTCTTACAAAGAATTATGGTCCTGCAAACCAATAGAATTCTCGGGCAATGAAGGACCCATTGCAGCTTTACGCTGGATAGAGAAAACTGAGGCAGTTCTGAAAATAAGCAAGTGTGCTGAAGAAGATAAAATAATGTTTGCTTCAAATCTGTTTAAAAATGCAGCCTTAGAATGCTGGAACACTATCCTCCAATCCAGAGGAAGTGATAGGATTTATAATATGGAATGGGAAGAATTCAAGAACATGGTAGAAAGGAAATTCTGCCCTCCCAATGAAAAAGAACAGATAGCAAATAAGTTCCTAAATCTTAGAATGACCGGGGTAGACAGTAAAGGTTACACTACCACATTCTTTGAATATGCTAGGATGGTACCAACCCTTGCATCACCAGAACCAGTGTTAATCTCCCGTTATATCTGGGGATTAATTGGGGAGATTAGGCATGTAGTCAAGGCAGCTAGACCTCAAACCATAGAAGAAGCTGTAGAACTAGCCAATACCTTGACAGATGAGTTAATCCGTACTAGGGAAGAAGATCAGAGGAAAAACTTATCCCAAAGGCTTACCCAAGAACTCCGTTCTAAGAATTTCAACCGTAGGAATGTAGGTTCTACATCTGCACCTTATTGCAAGTATTGCAAAAGGAAGCATTCTGGAAAATGCTCCATATACTGCAATTTCTGCAAAATCTCAGGTCACAAGGAAGAAGATTGCAGGAAGAAAGCCAATAGCAGGGTATGCTTCAACTGTGGGGAAACAGGTCATATCAAGACAAACTGCCCAAAATTGACCCCAGCTGCAAACAACCAGAACACTAGAAATGCTAGAGCATTTGTTTTGACTGCAGATGAAGCCAAGATGATCCCAGACGTCATTGCTGGTACGTTTTTAGTTAATGATATTTTTGCTAAAGTATTATTTGACTCTGGTGCAAACCAAAGTTTTATTAATACTTCGTTTTGCAAACTCCTAAATCAATCATTAACTAAACTACCACAAGAATGTCTAGTGGAAACCGCAAATGGAGAAACTGTTAGGATTTCTGAAATCTTGCAGGGAGCAAGAATAGAAATTTTTAATCAAAAATTTATTGCAAACCTTTACCCAATGAATCTGGCTGGATTTGATGTTGTATTAGGAATGGATTGGTTAATAGCCAATAAAGCCAGTATTTTATGTGATCAAAAGACAATTCAATTAAAATCACCAAGAGGTGAAAAGATCTCAATTAAAGGAGATAAACCTTTTAGATCTACTAAATTCATCTCTGTGATGAAAACTGCAAGTTGTATAAGAAAAGGATCTATAGTGTATTTGATTTCAATAATCACTAACACTAAAGGAAAAGAATTAAAAGATATCCCGGTAGTATCCCAATTTTCAGATGTCTTTCCAGAAGAATTGCCAGGACTACCGCCAGACAGGGAAGTCGAATTCAGAATTCACCTATTACCAGGAACAGCACCAATTGCTAAAGCACCTTACCGTTTAGCACCCGCTGAAATGCAAGAACTGAAGAAACAATTAGACGAATTATTGGAAAAAGGATTTATACAACCAAGTTCATCGCCATGGGGAGCACCAATATTATTTGTCAAAAAGAAGGACGGATCGATGCGTATGTGCATTGACTACCGGGAATTGAACAAAGTCACGATTAAGAATCGGTACCCATTACCGAGGATCGATGATTTGTTTGATCAACAAGGAGCTCGATTTTTCTCTAAAATCGATTTAAGATCAGGATATCATCAATTAAAGGTACAGGAAGAAGATATTCCTAAAACCGCATTCAGAACGAGGTATGGTCATTATGAATTTACTGTCATGCCATTTGGTTTAACCAATGCCCCAGCCGCATTTATGGACATGATGAACCGAATATGTAAGCCATATTTGGATAAATTCATAATTGTCTTCATAGATGATATTCTCATTTATTCTAAAAGCAAAGAAGAGCATGCAAAGCACTTGCACTTACTTTTAAGTTTATTAAGAAAAGAAAAGCTTTATGCTAAGTTTTCAAAATGCGAGTTTTGGTTAGAACAAGTGCAATTTCTCGGACATTTGGTGAATCATGAAGGAATTCATGTAGATCCAATAAAGATCGAAGCAATTACTAAATGGAAAACCCCTGAGTCACCAACTGAGGTTAGAAGTTTCTTAGGATTGGCCGGTTATTATAGAAGATTTATTCGAGATTTTTCTAGAATATCCATTCCTTTAACTAAGTTAACCTGTAAATCTGTTAAGTTTGAATGGGGACCAAAACAAGAAGAAGCCTTTAGAATCCTTAAGCAAAGATTAACCCATACACCCATACTAGCATTACCAGAAGGAACTGAAGACTTTGTAATCTTTTGTGACGCTTCTAAGTTAGGTTATGGATGCGTATTGATGCAACGTCAAAAGGTTATAGCTTATGCATCTAGACAACTTAAGAGTAATGAAGATATTTTTTCGACCCATGATTTGGAATTAGGAGCCATAATTTTTGCCCTTAAGATTTGGAGACATTATCTTTATGGTAGTAAGTTTACCATATTCACTGATCATAAAAGTTTAAGATATGTTTTCGGGCAAAAAGAGCTGAATATGAGACAAAGACGTTGGATGGAATTGCTTAGTGATTATGACTGCGATATTCAGTATCATGTAGGAAAAGCCAATGTGGTGGCTGACGCTTTAAGTCGAAAATATTACGAAAAGCCAAAAAGAATACGTTCTCTTAAATTAAATCTGCAAGTAGATTTAAACGAACAGATTAGAAAAGCACAAGAATCAGTAATCAAGGAAGATACTGAAAAATTAAAGGGAATGATTAAGGAATTAGAACAAGGAACGGATGGAATTTGGAGGTTCCATAAAAAGAGAATGTGGATACCTAAATTAGGAAATTTACGTTACCGTATATTAGAAGAAGCCCATAAATCTAAATATACGATGCATCCAGGAAGTGATAAAATGTACCAGGATTTAAGAAAAAATTTCTGGTGGATAGGAATGAAAAAGGATATAGCAGCTTATGTTTCTAAATGTTTAACTTGCTCACAAGTTAAAGCTGAACACCAGAAACCCTCAGGTTTATTACAACAATTAGAAATACCAGTTTGGAAATGGGAATTGATAACAATAGATTTTGTTACCAAATTGCCTAAAACAAGAAAAGGTAATGATACAATCTGGGTGATTGTAGATAGGCTAACCAAATCAGCTGATTTCTTACCAATGAAGGAAACCTTTAGCATGGAACAATTAGCCAAATTGTATGTAAACGAAATCATTTCTTTACATGGCATTCCTTTATCAATTATTTCTGATAGAGATAGCCGTTTTACTTCTCATTTTTGGTCAAGTTTTCAAAGAGCAATGGGAACCAAGCTAAACCTAAGCACCGCTTATCATCCTCAAACGGACGGACAAAGCGAAAGAACAATTCAGACGATGGAGGACATGCTTAGAGCTTGTGTAATTGATTTCGGAGGTAATTGGGACGAACACTTACCTTTGATAGAATTTTCTTATAATAACAGTTATCACACAAGTATCAATGCTGCACCATTCGAAGCACTTTATGGACGAAAGTGCAGAACCCCAGTCTGTTGGGCAGAAATTGGAGAAAAGCAACTATCTGGACCCGAGATAGTACAAGAAACAACCAATAAAATTATTCAAGTCAAGGAACGACTGAAAGTAGCACGTGATCGACAAAAGAGTTATGCCGATAATAGACGTAAACCCTTAGAATTTCAAGAAGGAGATAAAGTATTATTGAAAGTTTCACCCTGGAAAGGAGTGGTAAGATTCATCAAAAGAGGAAAGCTAAGTCCCAGGTATATTGGACCTTTTGAAATTATCCGAAGAATAGGACCTGTAGCTTATCAGCTACGACTGCCAGAGGAAATGGCAGGAATACATGATGTGTTTCATGTATCCAATCTTAAAAAGTGTTTAGCTGACGAATCGCTCGTAGTACCTCTCAAAGATATAGAGATAAATGAGCAACTCAAGTTTGTGGAGAAACCTCTACAAATTGAAGATAGGAAAATTAAGAATCTCAAACATAAAAGACTAGTTCTGGTCAAAGTGAAATGGAATTCCAAAAGAGGACCCGAGTACACATGGGAACTTGAATCGGAAATGAAAAAGAAATATCCACACTTATTCTAGTAGATCTCGAGGACGAGCTCTAAAACAAGGTGGGGAGGATATAACAACCCTCGGTAAAACCGACATTCTCATAATAATTCCGACACCCTAATATGCACCCCGTATGTGAAAACCGAGCCCGAAAATAAATTATACTATATAAAATAAATAAAAACAAAAATTTGTTAAGCTGAGGCGGGCCGCGTAGGGCCTCACCTCAAGCTCATGCGGGCCGCGCGAATGTGAAACCAGACTTCGCCAAAACCATAAGTTTAGGCGGGCCGCGTACAAGTTTGGTTAAGTCCATGCGGGCCGCGAGCCTCCTGAATTGTGGCATGACCCGGAGCCGACACGTGTCATCATCGTGTCGAAGCTAGTAGGTGATCCGGACAAGCTACGCTTTGACCGCCTGTTGACGCGGGCCGCGTAAGGCCTAGCCTTACTTCACGCGGGCCGCGAGGATGTCCGATTTCACAACTATAAATAGGAGGCAACGGGAGTTCAGTCTGCTCGTTCAATTTTCGATTCTCAAATCACACTTTCTGTAGGGAGTTATTATAGCCGGGTATTATACCCCCTAAATTAGCGAGGTTCTGCTACGATGTAAGTATTATAACCCCTGGAGACGTATTAGATACGCTGCCCGATTGATCTAGGGTTCCGTAACGGCTGTCGTGGTTCTGCCCGACGTAGTCGTTGGAATGCCGTCTCGGGGAGGGTATTACTAATGTTAAAATGGGTTATTATACTAACACACGTGCATTTGTGTAAATTATAGATATTCACCAGGAAATCATAAAGGAAAACCCTAAAATAGCAATGTGAGTAATCTCCTTTTTGTTAACAGTTTTTACAAAACCTTAAATATTTTACAAATGCAATTTAGCAGTGATTGAGTCTTTGTAATTCTACAATTACTGCCGGTATGTTGGGGTTTTGTATACAAAATGTGAGTAACGTTACCATTGGACAAAGAGTTAGCCAATGGGTAATATGACCCTCAGTCAGACGTGACACTACTGAATGAGTAATTGGGTAGATGGAAACATTGTAATCGCCCTCAATACTGTTTGAGTTAAATTAATAATTCTTGATTAAACTGAGATTCATTCACCAGTATTTTCCACTGACAAAACCTTTTTAAAACGCGTTTCAGGTAACAAAATGTGAAAGCCAAACTAGAAGCCAGCTGGACAGCACTGAAGGCTTGGAAAAGTGGCTATAAAAGTTACCTAAATAAAAGAAAGCGTTTATTTCAATAAAGTGGGATTTATCCCTGTAATTCAGTGTGTAATAAAAACTTGGGTTTCACCCATGTGTTTGATATTATAAAATAAGGTGGTTTACTCTGATTTAAACATTTCCTAACTACGGTCCTGATGAAAAATTCCGCTGCCAAATAAATTAATAACGTGATACCACCGCAACTGGTTCACGGCCGCCTGTTCCCGGGAAAGAGGGATCGGGGGTTGTGACACTAGCTTTATCCCGATTCCGTACCAACCGCCGCCTCAAGGGGAGCAGAGTCCCCTCGATAACTATAGGGAGATGTTCGAGGCCCTCACTGGTTATCAATACCAGCCTAACCCGCCAGTGGATCCAAACGGGCGATATCAGCGGTAGAGGTATGGTATGTTTTATGTTGTTGTTGTTGTATATTTTGTTTCTTTATTTCTTTGTCGTTTTTATTTAATTTCTGCCTAGTTAAATGAACGTCGTGTGTGTGCACCCTATATAACCCTCACGAGGCCTCTCGTCCTCCCGAGCTATCGGGAGGTTTAAAAGGGCCTGTTGCATAAGCTAAATGCAACCGTGATTCCTACGAAAGTGAGTTAGGTTTGTTGTTGTTGTAAAATATTTTCCACATAAATCGAAGTGAAATAATGCATGGCTTGGTAATATGTTCATAGAAAGGGTAGAACTAAGTAACTAACAAATTTTGATGGTTGTGAGAAGCATGCTTCTACACAAGGATTAGAAATTGTAGGTACAACATGTTCGCGGGACAACCATTTTTATGAAGAGACGAAGGAGATATGAGCATCAAGCGACAAAAATCAGGTGCATGTGTTTCTTTTTACTTTCATTATTAGTTAGGAATAAGTGGATTGTAATTTGTACTTTATTTTCCGGGGTGAAAAGTTGGGAAGGTTAGTCGTGTCACATCCCTTGTGCATTTTTAAAACTCTAGTTCCTAGACATTGAGGACAATATGTACTTCAAGTGTGGGGATGGGGGAGTAGTAAAAATTTTTCGATTTTGACCCGTTCATTTAAACACTACACATTGAGGACAATGTTTACCTCAAGTGTGGGGATGGGGAAAAAATTTCAAAAATTTTTCAAAAATTTCTTGTTTCAAAAGCGATCTTAAAAGCACAAGTAACCAAGTCAACGAGGGATGGCACAACCCATTTGGTCTTTTGTCATGGTCAAGTTCAAATTAATAGCATGACGGGTATTTAGCGGGTGGTTATTTGGGAATAATCCGCCTAAGAAACTAGTATATCATGCATATCACATATCATACCCTTATACGTGAGGTTTAAGCCACTTTTATATCATAGAATTGCATTTACATGTTTCTTTGTTGAGTAGACCATTAGTCGCGTATTGTAGAACTTGCAACTTTTGATACATTCGAGACCATAGACCGAATACAAGCACGAGAATGATTAAGGAATTAGGTAAACCTTTTCCTTTTACACCATTTTTATATCCTTACCCAAAAATTATCCCCTAGTAGCCAACTTTGAGCCTAAACCCTTCGTTTGACAACCTATCTAGCCATAACCATAAGCCTTTTCCTTTTAAACCCGTGTGATGAAAAATTCGATTATAGGAGTTTTAGTTGTATAGTTGTGAATTACAAAAAAAAAAAAAAAAACAGAAAATTTGCGAAAAAGAATGAAAAACCATTGAGAAAAATCAAAAAAATATGTGTTTCTAGTTATTGAATAAAAGGCGAAAATCATTGCCTTGGAATTGATGTTTATAGTTTATTTGAGTTTAGAATAGTTGCGTTGTAATAAGAATCGAATTTTCATCACCTTAGCCACTTTAAAATAGCCTATTCCCTACCCTTAGCCTAGCCCCGTTACAACCTCCCGACCTTTTGACTTGTGCTTAGTATTCGTGATCGGTGGTGGAGAATGATTGAGTTGCAAGCCTATGCGGGTACGTGTTCTAACCGGTTTTGAGCGATTAATTGATTGTAGTGCTAATACATTATACATATTAGCCAAATTTTAAGCCGAGTGGAGAGAACATTGTGGGGGATATGCATGACTTGTTAGTTTTACGGGCGGGTTAATCTTGGATAACCATTATTATATGTGATTATTCACTTTACCGGTAAATATTTGGAGATTGTAAAGAATGTGAACTTTTGTATGACAATAGACCTTAACCTTTGTCTCGGGAATGGGATGTGTATTCGTTGTTCGACCCACGTGAAAGTGAAAAACAGATTTGCTTGAGGGCAAGCAAAAGACAAGTGTGGGGATGTGATACGTGGTTGAAAACCGGTGTTCGTTATTGCGTAACTTTGTGTTTTTATATAAGTTTTAATCTCGAATGGCCTACTTTTAATTAGATTTGTATTTATGCAGGTTTAACGAAGTTTAAGGAGCTTTTCGGGAGCTTTACGAGTCACCGGGTCGAAAACTGGAGCACCGGAACGCATTACGGATCAAACGGGAGTGAAACGAGCAAAAACAGAATTCTTGCAAACGAGAGCCCGTCGCCGACGGGGTCCAGGCCGTCGACGACGCCCCCTAAATAAGTCCGTCGGCCAGAATGTTCCGTATCCAGGTGATTAAACTGTCGGCCAGTTATGCAACTTTGAGAGCTCGTCGGCGACGGGGTCAGACCCGTCGGCGACGGGTAAGGGTTTCTTAGATCATGAATTTTGAGGTTTTCTTGGTTAATCTCGAGTTTCATTGGTCCTTGGAGCATTAACTCGTAAGTTACACATCTTGGGGAGTTTGAATCTTGTTCTTGGAGCCACAATACACCATCCATCACCTACCATTCAACTTTCTTCAACACTCTCAACCCGAATCATCAAGATTCATCACCATTCACCTACACACTCAATTCATCCATCCAAACCCTAGTTCTCCATCATCAATTATACCACCATCCTCCATCACCAACCCATCATCATTCACCATTCAATCATCCATCAAGCTTCAAGATGTCTTCACTCATGCTCCAAACATCCGGTGATCAAGCTTCTTAAACCATGAGCGGCTAATCATCTTGGTTTCACCCCGGTGTAGGTAGTTGTTAATTTTAGGGTTTCGAATTGTTCTTGTTTCAACTTAGTGACAATTTGTATTTGGTTTTTGAAACTCTTGATAATAGTATTACATTTGTTGCGAATTCGTGAATTGTCAAGCGATGTTAAAAGTTATGACTTTGCAAAATGGCGATATGTAATTGTGCATTATCGTTGTTAGGATTTACTTGTGTTGATTACAAAGTGTCTTTTTGTCCGTTCTTCGGGACGCTGATAGCTAGTAGCACCTAAGTCACGGTACACTAAATCCGTTAATCGAATGCATTTGAGTTGAAACTAAAAACTTGTAGAAATCCTAGGTTAACAATTGTCGAAACCGGGCGTGATTCCTTTTTCTTATTATTGTTCTAGTAACCAATTTTCCTACAATTGTTAATTAGTAGTTGTTAATCGTTTTTATCAATTCATCTAGTTTAAAATCATATCTTTCAATTAAACAAAAACACCAAATTATTCTAGCAAGCTTCATATATATTGTGACACTTTTGATAATTCAATCGAATCCACACACAAACCACATACTCTTCGTGGGTCGACCCCTTGCTACCACTAGCTATTTGTTAAGGGTAAATAGGGCTTATAAATATTATCTTTGACCGGAGCACGACACCCGATGTGGGAGGTGCGTTATCTTTTAATAATTTTATCATGAATGCGGGTTTACATGAATATAATATGGGTGGAAGGAGGTATACGTACATGTCGAGTGACGGGAGGAACCTAAGTAAAATTGACAGGGTATTAGTATGTGGGGACTTTATTAAGAGATGGCCAGATGCGACCCTGTTAGCTTTAAATAGGGACGTGTTGGACCATTGTCCACTAGTACTAACAACAATCGGGAATAACTTCGGACCAACACCTTTCCGAGTATTCCATAGCTGGATGGAGTTGAATGGTTTTGATGAAGCGATAAAAAGAGGGTTGAGTAAAGGTAGTGACTCGAAATTCAAGGATGAAAGAATGGCAGTTAAACTTAAAGCAATAAAGGAGGAATTAAAAAAATGGAAAATCGATGAAAAGGCAAAAGAGGAGGAACAATTGGCCATTGCAAACGAAAATATTCAGAAAATAGAGGAAGAGGCGGAAAGAAGAACTCTTACGGAGCAAGAAATTAAGAGTTGGCAGGGATTCAAGAAAACGGTAAAGGATTGGCACAAAACAAAGGCGAAAGATTTGATCCAGAAATCAAGAATAAAGTGGATAGCTTTGGGTGATGAAAACTCAACGTTTTTCATGCAGTTGTAAACAGTCATAGAATCAGGAATAAAGTAAACGGGCTATGGATCGATGGGAGCTGGGTGACCGATGCAAATGAAATTAAAGAGAAGTTTATGTTGGCTTTTAAAGAAAAGTTTAAGGAACCAATACCCATACGGCCAAGAATAGGAATGGAAGGATTCAAAAGATTGACGGATAATGAAAGGTCTAAACTTGTAGAACCATTCAAAGAGGAGGATATTAAAAATGCAATTTGGGAGTGTGGTGGAGATAAGGCCCCGGGACCTGACGGGATAACATTCTCACTAATAAAGAAATAGGGATGAGATCGGTACGATACCGGTACCGTACCGCTACCGATACCGTAAATACCGTTACCGAAATTGAGGAAATGTGGATATCGATTATCGTACCGTATTTATAGATTCGGTACCGGTACGGTACCGGTATTTCGGTACTTTACCATATTGGTACCGCTTTACCTAAAAAATATCATACGCAACCCATCCATCCATTATTAATAAAATACATAACAACAAATCAATATTAATAAAATGCATAACAACTTGTGAAAGTAGACATGACAACCAATTTTTTTAGATTTTGACCACTAATCTTACAGTTTACATAAATGGTAGTACTAAATAATGATACAACTATACTGTATTGTAGCCTTATATGAAAGAAACCACATCAGCGAATCACAAGAAAACCTTGAATTATAAAAGTATATCTAGCTTTTCATATTCTTGACATCCTAACAATTAGATCTTTTGAGAATATCAAATATCTCCTAATATAAAGCTACTGTTACCCACAATTATCCATACAAGTTCATTGAAAAAAGAAGCAAACATGAATATTATACCTACTATCTACTAAGAACCTTGTGAGTGGGGTTTAATGTTTATTCTATGAACCGGTCTGTGTTCCATTGAGTTACAACATGAGTTGAATAGGCAAGGGTTTGTTATATCAGTTTAGTACATTGTAGTAGCCAGTAAGATTAGTTCGAATCTTCGTAATCCAACCTAAAAACCCCATGGAATTCATTATTAAATTCGGTATTAATACCGGTATTTACCGAAAAATACCTTTACCGATACCGTTTTTTACCGATACCGAATTTCGAAAAATCTATTATCGATACCGGTACCTTTTGTGATCGGTACAATACCGGTATTTCGGTAAAAAATCTCATCCCTATAAAGAAATATTGGGAGGAGTTGAAACAGACTATAATGGAAATGATGCAACAATTCTTCATACCTGGATCGATTCACCACTCTTGTAGTTCATCCTTCATATCACTCATCCCAAAGGTAAACGATCCACTTGTATTTTCTAATTTCCGTCCAATTTCATTGATAGGGGTTGTAAACAAAATTATATCCAAATTGTTGGCCAACCAGGTGAAAACAGTGTTAAATAGCGTTGTCTCGAACTCCCAGTCGGCTTTTATATCGGGCAGGAATATAATAGATGGGCCTTTAATAATAAATGAGATTGTGGGGTGGGCGAAAAAAATGAAAAAGAAAATTGTTGTTTTTAAGGCGGACATAGAAAAGGCCTATGATACGCTAAACTGGAAATTTCTTATTTCTGTTTTAACACATATGGGTTTTCCACCAAAATGGAAGAATTGGGTAATGGGGATTCTTTATAGCGGTAAAGGATCAGTCTTAATAAATGGAGCACCAACTGGGGAATTCCAATACAAAAGAGGATTGCGTCAAGGGGACCCGCTTTCCCCTTTCCTCTTCATAATTGCAATGGAAGCATTACACGCAATGATGGTTAAAGCTGAATCAACGGGAATATTCTCGGGGATAAAGCTACCAGGGGAGGAGATAAAAATAACTCACCTATTATTCGCGGATGACTCCATTTTTGTGGGGGAATGGGAGGATAACAACATAAATAATCTGAGACGGATATTGAGATGCTATTACTTAGTGTCCGGTCTTAAAGTTAATCCGAAGAAGAGTCAGATTTTTGGTGTAGGGGTCGAGGAGGAAGAAATTATCTCAAAGGCGGAAAGCTTTGGTTTCAATCCAGGAAAATTCCCGTTCACTTATTTGGGTTTAAAAGTTGGCGCCAACATGAATCGTATTCAAAACTGGAAGGAGGTCATAGATACATTCAATAGGAGGCTATCAAATTGGAAAGCAAAACTCTTATCTTTTGCCGGACGGGCAATTCTTGTGAAGTCAGTGCTCGGAAGTTTACCAAACTACTACCTTTCATTGTATAAGTGCCCGGTAGCCGTAATAAAAATACTAGAAGGGATAAGGAGGAAATTTCTATGGGGTGGAAGTAATGCAAATAACAAGATGAGATGGATTAAGTGGGAAAAAATTGTAGCCACAAAAAGTTTGGGGGCTCGGATAGGTAGTATAAAAGATCTAAATCTAGCTTTGTTGGTTAAGTGGTGGTGGCAGCTAAAAACGGAACCACAACAGTTATAGGTTAAGGTAATAAATGCAATTCATAATAATAGGAGAAGAGTCTCTATGGTACCATTGAAAAATGAATACACAGGATGTAACACCTTGAAATTTTTGTGTCCAATAAATAAACGAAACGTGTCACTTACGACAAAAGTATGGTAAACCCGGATTTAATTAAAGATGTATGGTAGGATTTTTGAACACGTCGACATGTTAATTTACACCTCTGAGCGACTCCATTATAAATCCCAAGACCCTAACATGATTAATAAACATCTAATATACCTTAATCCGGTGATTACTAATAATGATGGATGCCAACTTTGCAAGAATGGATCCTATGAAAATAATGCACGTTAAATCTCCATTCATGAATCCTATCATTGTTCAATTCAATTACATTTCATAGTGGGGTAGACAACTGTTCAAGCATGGGTTAAAGGCATGGTACTGATAATTCATGGCCAGAAATCATGCATTGCAAGTTGACTGTTCAATGCATGAAAGGTTAATTTTTTTTTTTTTTGCTTCTGACAAGGGCTTACGGACCGCAAGGGTTTACGGTCCGTAAGGTGCGAAAGGGTAAAACATTTTCTCTTTCAAAGGCTTACGGACCGCAAGGGCCCTGCCTTACGGTCCGTAATGGGTGCCCAACGATAGTAAGTTGGCTGTTGGCTGTTATAACGGTTAAACCGACTTAGTAAGATATTTTCAGCAACATGGGCGACCCCTAACCTTTCCTAGACACTAGGAAACACTTGTAAATGATCTGGATCACCCCTTAGACTTAGTTGTCATGATCTCAATGGATTAAATTCACTATAAAAAGCCAATGAGTTACACATTGTGTTCACTCATCACTTCTGCATTCCTGGAGCTTTTCTGGAGCACAAGTGCCATTCCTAAGCCTTCCAAATCTTTTATTAGACTCCTGTAAGTATGCTCCACCCTTCCTTGTTTAAGTTTTGCTTAGATATAGCCTAAAAGTAAATCCGTCGTAATTAACGATTGACTTGACGATAAATCACAAATGGTCCAGTGATTTGACGAATCAAAGGCAGTTATATGTTGGTAATCATGTGGGCATTAAACCCCTAAAAGAGCACCCTCTGATTCCCACTCTAACTAGTCCGAATGTCGAGTCAAACTTGCTTAGAAAAAGTTAACAGAATGCTAAATTGCGATTTTATACATAATCAGTAATGTAAATGGCGTGTAACCTGTTTTAACACTCATATAACATGATAATAAATATATTAACTAGTCTAAGCTTGTTTGATCCGACCATTTACTGTTTTGACCCGGTTCGGAACCGAAAGTCGCAAAACTTTGACTTTTGCTTTGACTTCAGTTCTAACCCGTTATGGTATGATTTAAATATGCCTTAGGACTCTCTTAGGACCAGGCTACGTGATGGTATAACCCTCTGTGACCGGTTCATTGTTTGACTGAGTCTTTAGCACATTTCCGTTAAACGCCTAAAAGTTGACCATAACGCCCTTTTAACTTTAAAATGAGAATTTTGGACATGTGGAGGGACAATAACCTTAGTTACTGATTTCTAAGCATGTCCCTAAAATTTCACGTCAATCCGAGGTCTAGAATAGGAGTTATGCTAAATAGCGCAATTACGGAAACTTTAGTAATTAAACGGCGCATTTAGCATAAAGCCTATCTAAACCCAAATTTCGACACCAAACCTTTTACACACTGATGTAAAATAATATTTTGGGATTTTTAAAGATTTTTAATAATTTTTAACCTGCTCATAACCTGCGGTTATGGCATCGGTTCGGTAAATACCGAATATACCCTTTTCGAACATAACTTGAGTTCTACATGGTCTTTTGACCCGATTCCAGTTGCTACTGATTTTAAATAATAAATAAAGTATTTTGAACTTTATAAACTGTTCGGAAAACTCAGATTTCCTGTAGAACTCAGAAATCCCTTTTATAATCTTTAAAACGACCGAAATACCCCTACGGGGCATATATTGGAATTAAACTCGTTACGGGCATTATGGAAGGTATCCTACTGATACCACAACCTCTTTAGAGCATATTAACTTAGGAAACCTATGTAGGACTCCTACGGTTACCCGTTACGCCTTTTTGCGCGCACGGTTCGGTTTATGTAACTAGTTTACACAAACTAGCCGAAACGGGTCAAACCTTATCGTTTTCACTTCAAAACCCAGAGTGTGGTTATATTACCCCTATGAAACAAGTCTTCAAACTTGATTGGGTCCAAACCACATTCCATTCCCGGTTTTCGCCTTTCACGCAATTTAACTGTAATTATCCTTTGAAACTGACCGGTCTAAGCTAAGGCTAAATTAAAGACCCGTTAGGATTCTAATAGGTTGTTATAAACCTTCGTTCCAGAATAGGAGACCAGTAAAAGATTCTTGCATTTGTTTGATTGAGGTTTAATACTTACTCAGGTAAATACTTTTAACTTATTTTCCGTTATACGGGCTTGGGTTACGGTATTTAAAATACCGCTTGGTCGGGCAATTGACCCCAACTCATTAGTAGCTGGGTATTATCAATGTGACCCATTTAAAAATTGGTTTTGTTGGCTTTACGCCTTTGGGAGCTTAATGACCATGTCCCGGATATCCTTGGCATCATTTTACGAAATGGCCACGACCTCGACACGCGGGTGTAGGCGTACACCCGACAATGTGTCTATAATTATAAAGGTATAACCGTTGGTTTTCCCGCCACGGCTTTATGCTTTGTGGCGTGTCTATTAACCTTAAACCCGGCACGACCCGGGCGGCCGAACGCATAGTGAACTTGTAATTCTTTTACAAGATTTAATTGATAAATTATCCCAAGTTATAAAGAGTTTGTGCCTCGTGCATTCAAATCAATTTTATTAAACATTTTACAAAAGTGTCGGTTGAATGTATTGACCAGTGTAAACTGACGTATTTTCCTCAAAAAAAAGATTAAATGCAGGTTCTGTACGAAATAGGCTGGCCACTCCTTAAGCATCGTTAGAGTCTCGCAAGCTTGGGATGCCATATCTGTTGAATAATATTTAAATTTTCATTTTGATCCCCTGTGGATTCGTTTCAACTACTTGTGATACTTGGATGTTACATTTGATGGTTGAAATATAATCTATCTTTATGCTTCCGCTGTGCATTTAAATATTGTGGTTTGACTATATTGTTGCCAACTACGTCACGGTAATCCCCCACCGGGCCCACCGGTGAAACACGTGGAAATCGGGGTGTGACAGGTTGGTATCAGAGCCAACGTTGAGTGAATTAAACACTATCCTTATGTGTTTAATCTCAATGACACAATTGCACATACTTGAGTCTAGACAAGAACATAGGACAAATTCGAATTGTTATTCTAGTTTGTCTTTTATTGTCTATTGTGATTTAAAGAATTGTTAAGCAGGAATTATGCCACCAGCAATTAGAAGAGGATGAAGAGGCAAAGGGCCGATCACTACTCACAATGATCACGAGGCCGGACCTTCAAACATGCGAGCTCCCTCCAGCACAAGGAGTGAAGAACCTCAGAGGCGTAGAAGAAACCTCTTTGAGCCAGCAAGACGGTCTACCTCACGCAGATCGACACCTTCATACCGTCACTCTTTTGGACCAAATTCGGAGAACGAGCCCAGTAACCCTCAACCTTCGTTTATACCTCTCCAGCGATCTGCATCGCACCGTTCCTATGGCGATCCTACTCCTTTCTTCCAAGGCCGGTTCAACCCGACAGACTATGTACAGGAACCAGTAGGTTTTAGCTAGGACCCGAAGACCATTTCTCCGAAGATAATGCGGTAGATATGGACGAGGACACGGATCCCATAGAACCTGCACGAGGTACTCCCAACCATCCTATCAAGATCTCTGACGGGTCATCCTTTCATGGAACACCCTATCAAGGTCCCGACAGTTATCAGGCGAGGTTTAACCAGTGTGATTGGTACTTCACACCTTCTCACCACTTCTCGCCTCATGAGCAGCTGCAGCAGCAGGATCCCTCTAGGCGTAGGAGATCAGGCACGCGGATGTCCACCCGAGGTGGGGAATTCCACTTTAGCACCCCTCGCCACTCGAGTGCAAGTCACTTTCCGCCAGTGCCTGAAGAACCACAATTGGGTGAACCTTCGAGCCACCCTGCAGAGGTGAATTCTGCACCAGTTGCACCACCTCCGCCACCATTCGGGTATGATAACCCGATACCAGCGTACGCCAGTTCCACCACGTACAACCCGTTCGAGCAACCGACTCACACGCACTACAACTATAATTATGCGGATGCCGACCCATACGTGGTAGCGGCCAATTACAACGCCCTCCATCCCGACAGACCTTATGGGGATCCTTGGGGATTAGGATACGCAGCTCATGGGTATCCAGCTCCTACTAGAACTCTGGCTCAGCAAGTAACGCAGCAGCCACGTTTTTCCCCACCAGAACAGGAAGAAATCCTCCACCGTTTGAATCGTGTGGAACGAGACTTTCAGCAAGAACGTAAGAACAATCGTGGATTCCTTAAAGGCCTTGCAAACCTGCTAAAAGGGAAGAAGAAACGAGATCATTAGTCTTTATATATTCTATTGTAATTTTTACTTCGATCAAGTCCCTGTGTGGACATCTGTTTGTTTTAGTCCCTGTGTGGACATTTATTATGTTTAGTCCCTGCGTGGACAATTTCCCTTCAGTCCCTACGTGGACTTATCTTTTGTCCCTGTGAGGACATCTATCCTTGTATTTGGTCCCTGCGTGGACTTGTTTTTCTGTAAACCTCTGCGTAGGTAATTGTCTATTAAAAGTCCCGTTTAGGGCAGTGTGTAATCATTATTATGATTAATGGAATGTTAAGTTATAAATTTCATCTCTGTCTTTATATGCAATATTATATGAAATAAATAAATCAAAAATCATTCCTTTAAAATTAATCTGCCTATCAGTTATTAAATAAAGAATCTTAATGGTGAGACCTAGCCTGGTGTCATTATAAGGCCCGACCAAGATGGTGAGACCTAATTAAAAGATTCAGATTCCTGTTAACCTCTGTAAACAGGTTAACATTCTTGGCAGATGTGATTCGTTAAAATCACACGCGTCATTCTTATATAAGAATCCTTCGGAGGATTCCAAGACCTAAGTTAATGATTTATAAATCATGGGTTAAATCATCCATTAGTGATGTAGTGCCTACGGGCCATACTTATTGTCATATAAGACAAAAGACAGTTGTAGTCTATGACTCCCTGTCAGAAAAGGTAAAAGAACTATGGTTCAAACCTTCATGCCTTGATTCTCTGAAATCCTGGCTACTAATATATAAAACATCCTTGTGACTAGGCTCTTGTGCCGCTAGCAATATTGTTATAATTAGGATAAGTTATATTCAAATCCTAAATAAAAGTGAGTAACAAATTAACCAGATATGGCCTATGTTTACCATGGTTAATGAATTGCCGTAAAAGACAATTCCATGATAAACTCCTAAATGAAATTCTGTCATATTCCTTGTAGCAGATCAAGATCGCGATGGCTGACCCAAATGAAGTTAATAGTCATTCAAAGGAGGATGACAATGATAACACCCAAATTCATATAACGGGCGCTGAATTGAAAGCTTTGGTAGACAACGCTGTGAAGACGGCCTTAGATTGTCAGTATGAAGAGTACAGCGAATCTCGAAGTAGGACCTTATCTACACCACACTCAAAGCCAAGAACCCATTCTAAATCTCACGGTAAACCACCCTCGACCCCGTCTAAGCCTAAGAAGGATGACGATCGACACTCATCAAATGAGAATAGTGTCCATCCTAAGAAGAAAGTGGTCGATGATGCACCTCGCGCCAGGGGTTGCACGTATAAGTACTTTGTCTCCTGCAAGCCCAGAGATTTTACTGGGGAAAAGGGCGCGGTGGATTGTATGACCTGGTTAGACGAAATGGACACAGTTGTGGACATAAGTGGTTGTGCTGAGAGAGATGTGGTGAAGTTTGTATCGCAGTCGTTCAAGGGTGAAGCCCTAGCTTGGTGGAGATCTTTGGTTCAAGCCTCTGGGAAGGTTGTTTTGTATAGCATGACATAGGAGGAATTTATTGCTCTCATCAAAGAAAACTACTGCCCTCAGCACGAGGTTGAGAAGATAGAGTCTGATTTCTTATCACTGGTCATGAAGAACCTGGATTGCCAGGCTTATCTCACAACTTTCAACACTCTGCCGAAATTGGTTCCGTACCTTGTTACACCAGAACCCAAACGGATCGCGTGTTTCATTGGGGGTTTGGCCCCAGAGATAAAAGCTAGCGTGAAGGCTTCTAGGCCTGCTACCTTCAGATCCGTGGCAGATATATCTATGTCTCTCACACTAGATGCAGTGAGACAGAGATCGTTGAGAAATGCTGATAGTGAGAAGAGGAAACGTAAAGATGATGATTCACGTAGATCTAACAAGAAGCATCGGGGCAATCGTGACCACAAGAAGGGGTCAGAAAACAAGAAGAATGATCGACAGTCGGGCAATAAGCCCATGTGCAAGGTTTGCCAGAAGCACCATTTCGGAAGGTGCAAGTACGAAAAGAAATCCCAGCCGAAGGCATGTGGGATATGCAAGTCTTCCGAGGCATAGGACTCTTGAGTGCAAGAAACTCAAGGATGCAACTTGCTATAGTTGCAACGAGAAACGGCACATCAAGACTAACTGCCCGAAGATAGTGATGAAGACTGAAGAAGGGAAAAAAGACCAATGCGAGGGTCTTTCAGATGAATGTTCAAGAGGCTATCCAGAACGACAACGTCATAACCGGTACGTTTCTTATCAATGATGTATTCGCAAGAGTATTGTTTGATTCTGGAGCAGATAAATCCTTTGTGGATGATAAGTTCTGTGAGTTGTTAAAATTGCTTGTTAAAACCTTGAATGTGAAATATGAAGTAGAACTAGCTGATGGGACTATGGGAACAGTCTCAACTGTTTTAGATGGATGTGTCATATCCATTAGGAATCACTCATTTCCTTTATTCCTGTTACCCTTTAAACTAGCTGGTTTCGACGTAGTATTGGGTATGGATTGGTTATCGCATAACCAAGCCCAAATCATGTGCAACCAGAAACAAGTGGTAATCAAGACTCCGTCTGGAGAACCACTTACCATTCAGGGAGATACTCGTCATGGATTGCCTGCACATGTATCTATGCTAAAGGCATCCAGATGTTTGAAGAGAGGATGTGTCATTTATATGGCGAAGGTGACTATTGGGGAGGAGAAACCCAAGATTGAAGACATTCCAGTCATCTCTGACTATCCTGAAGTTTTCCCAGAAGAACTGCCTGGTCTGCCACCAGACATGCAAGTGGAATTCAGTATCGACATCATTCCAGGAGCCGCGCCTATAGCGAGAGCACCTTATAGATTGGCACCCACGGAAATGAAAGAATTAAGGACACAGCTAGATGATCTGCTGGCCAAGGGATTTGTTAGACCAAGTTCATCTCCTTGGGGAGCACCAATCCTGTTCGTCAAGAAGAAAGATAGTTCGATGCGACTATGCATCGATTACCGTGAGCTGAATAAAGTCACAATAAAAAATAGGTATCCTTTGCCCAGGATCGACGATCTGTTTGATCAGTTGCAAGGAGCGAGCTACTTTTCTAAGATTGACGTAAGGTCAGGGTACCATCAATTGAAGGTCAAGGACGAAGATGTGCATAAAACTGCGTTTAGGACTCGCTATGGTCACTTCGAGTTACTAGTGATGCCTTTTGGGCTCACTAATGCACCTGCCGCATTCATGGATCTAATGAATCGTGTTTTTAAGCCTTATTTGGATAAATTTGTCATTGTCTTCATCGATGACATCCTCATCTATTCAAAAAGTCAAGCTGACCACGAGAAACATCTTCGATGTATTCTCAAACTGCTTCATCAAGAAAAGCTTTATGCCAAATTCTCTAAATGTGAATTTTGGCTACGAGAAGTCCAGTTCCTTGGACATGTAGTCAGCGAGCGTGGTATCCAGGTGGATCCCGCCAAAGTTGAAGCCGTCATGAACTGGCAGGAGTCGAAGACACCTACGGAGATTCGCAGCTTCCTAGGTCTAGCAGGATACTACAGACGCTTCATCGAAAATTTCTCAAGAATTGTTGCACCCCTAACTTCTTTAACTAGGAAGAGTATAAAGTTTAATTGGGGCCCTAAGCAGCAAGAAGCTTTTGATGTCCTCAAACAAAAGCTGAGCAATGCTCTAGTGTTGACATTGCCGGAAGGAATGGAAGAATTCGTCGTATATTGTGATGCATCGCACACCGGTATGGGTTGTGTGCTTATGCAGAGGGGCAAGGTGATTGCCTATGCTTCGCGACAATTGAAAGTGCATGAAAAGAACTACACCACCCATGACTTGGAGTTGGGTGCCGTTGTATTTGCATTAAAGCTTTGGAGGCATTACCTTTATGGCATTAAATTTGTGATCTATTCTGATCACAAAAGCCTTCAGCATCTGTTCAATCAGAAAGATCTGAATATGAGGCAACGACGTTGGATGGAAACTCTGAACGACTATGACTGTGAAATAAGATACCATCCAGGCAAGGCCAACGTAGTCGCAGATGCCTTGAGCAGAGAAGAAAGAGTGAAACCAATAAAGATCAATGCCAAGAGCATTGAAATCAAGAACAGTCTGAATGAGAGATTATCAATGCCAAGAGCATTGAAATCAAGAACAGTCTGAATGAGAGATTGTTAGCTGCACAGAAAGAGGCTGTGTTAGAAGCTAACTATCCAAACAAAAAGTTAGGAGTAACTGAAGAGCAGTTATCCTATGGCAAAGACGGAATTCTGAGATTGAATGGAAGGATATGGGTTCCTATTTATGGAGGTCTTCGTGACGTTATCCTCCAGGAAGCCCACAGTTCCCGATATTCCATTCATCCTGGTGCTGGACTTGAAGGCAAACTTTTGGTGGATAGGCTTGAAGAAGTCTATAGCCACCTACGTAGCAAAGTGCTTGACTTGTGCGCAAGTGAAAGCTGAACACCAAAAGCCGTCGGGCTTGCTACAACAGCCTGAACTTCCCGAGTGGAAATGGGAAATGGTGACGATGGATTTCATCACCAAATTACCAAAGACAAAGAAGGGAAACGATACAATATGGGTAATAGTTGATAGACTGACTAAGTCAGCACATTTCCTACCCATAAAGGAGACTCACAGCTCCGATATATTAGCCCAGTTATTTGTAGACAAGATTGTAGCCCTTCATGGTGTGCCTGTGTCTATCATCTCTGATAGAGATACCAGATACACGTCACACTTTTGGAAAATTTTCCAACAATCTTTGGGCACACGTTTGAATTTCAGTACGGCTTACCACCCTCAGACAGATGGACAGAGTGAGCGTACAATCCAAACGTTGGAAGACATGCTTCGTGCATGTGCGATCGACTTAGGTGGTAGTTGGGATAACCACCTACCATTGGTCGAGTTCTCCTATAACAACAGCTACCATACGAGCATTAAGGCTGCACCTTTTGAAGCCCTATATGGTAGAAAATGTAGAACACCCGTTTGTTGGGCAGAAGTTGGAGATGTCCAAATGACAGGACCTGATATAATATTTGAAACAACGGACAAGATTGTCCAAATTCGCGATCGATTGAAAGCTGCCCGAGACAGGCAGAAGAGCTACGCAGATTTGAAGCGTAAGCCTTTCAATTTCGAAGTAGGCGACAAGGTATTGCTTAAGGTATCGCCCTGGAAGGGTGTGATGCGATTCGGTAAGAAAGGCAAGTTAAGCCCGAGATATATTGGACCCTTCGAAGTAATCGAACGTGTCGGATCAATTGCCTACAAATTAAACTTACCGGAAGAGCTCAGTGGTATCCACAATGTGTTTCACATCTGTAACTTGAAGAAGTGTTTCGCTGATGAATCACTGGTTATACCGCATACAGACGTACACATCGACGAGAGCTTAAAGTTCGTTGAAAAACCCGTGTCGATCGAAGATCGACAGGTTAAGAAACTTCGCAGGAAGTAAAGGTAAAATGGGATGCCCGTAGAGGTCCCGAGTACACGTGGGAGGTAGAGTCCACAATGAAAGAAAAGTACCCTCAGTTATTTCAATAAATCTCGAGGTCGAGATTTCTTTTAAGGGGGTGAGGATGTAACACCTTGAAATTTTTGTGTCCAATAAATAAACGACACGTGTCACTTACGACAAAAGTATGGTAAACCCGGATTTAATTAAAGATGTATGGTAGGATTTTTGAACACGTCGACATGTTAATTTACACCTCTGAGCGACTCCATTATAAATCCCAAGACCCTAACATGATTAATAAACATCTAATATACCTTAATCCGGTGATTACTAATAATGATGGATGCCAACTTTGCAAGAATGGATCCTATGAAAATAATGCACGTTAAATCTCCATTCATGAATCCTATCATTGTTCAATTCAATTACATTGCATAGTGGGGTAGACAACTATTCAAGCATGGATTAAAGGCATGGTACTGATAATTCATGGCCAGAAATCATGCATTGCAAGTTGACTGTTCAATGCATGAAAGGTTAAATTTTTTTTTTTTTTTGCTTCTGACAAGGGCTTACGGACCGCAAGGGTCCTGCCTTACGGTCCGTAAGGTGCGAAAGGGTAAAAAAAATTCTCTGTCAAAGGCTTACGGACCGCAAGGGCCCTGCCTTACGGTCCGTAAGGGGTGCCCAGCGATAGTAAGTTGGCTGTTGGCTGTTATAACGGTTAAACCGACTTAGTAAGATATTTTCAGCAACATGGGCGACCCCTAACCTTTCCTAGACACTAGGAAACACTTGTAAATGATCTGGATCACCCCTTAGACCTAGTTGTCATGATCTCAATGGATTAAATTCACTATAAAAAGCCAATGAGTTGCACATTGTGTTCACTCATCACTTCTGCATTCCTGGAGCTTTTCTGGAGCACAAGTGCCATTCCTAAGCCTTCCTAATCTTGTATTAGACTCCTGCAAGTATGCTCCACCCTTCCTTGGTTAAATTTTGCTTAGATATAGCCTAAAAGTCAATCCGTCATAATTAATGATTGACTTGACGATAAATCACAAATGGTCCAGTGATTTGTCGAATCAAAGGCAGTTATATGTTGGTAATCATGTGGGCATTAAACCCCTAAAAGAGCACTCTCTGATTCCCACTCTAACTAGTCCGAATGTCGAGTCAAACTTGCTTAGAAAAAGTCAACAGAATGCTAAATTGCGATTTTATGCATAATCAGTAATGTAAATGGCGTGTAACCTGTTTTAACACTCATATAACATGATAATAAATATATTAACTAGTCTAAGCTTGTTTGATCCGACCATTTACTGTTTTGACCCGGTTCGGAACCGAAAGTCGCAAAACTTTGACTTTTTCTTTGACTTTAGTTCTGACCCGTTATGGTATGATTTAGATATGCCTTAGGACTCTCTTAGGACCAGGCTACACGATGGTAGAGTCTTTAGCACATTTCCGTTAAACGCCTAAAAGTTGACCATAACGCCCTTTTAACTTTAAAACTAGAATTTTGGACATGTGAAGGGACAATAACCTTAGTTACTGATTTCTAAGCATGTCCCTAAAATTTCACGTCAATCTGAGGTCTAGAATAGGAGTTATGCTAAATAGCGCAATTACGGAAACTTTAGTAATTAAACGGCGCATTTAGCATAAAGCCTATCTAAACCCAAATTTCGACACCAAACCTTTTACACACTGATGTAAAATAATATTTTGGGATTTTTAAAGATTTTTAATAATTTTTAACCTGCTCATAACCTGCGGTTATGGCATCGGTTCGGTAAATATCGAATATAACCTTTTCGAACATAACTTGAGTTCTACATGGTCTTTTGACCCGATTCCAGTTGCTACTGATTTTAAATAATAAATAAAGTAATTTGAACTTTAGAAACTATTCGGAAAACACATATTTCCTGTAGAACTCAGAAATCCCTTTTATAATCTTTAAAACGACCGAAATACCCCTACGGGGCATATATTGGAATTAAACTCGTTACGGGCATTATGGAAGGTATCCTACTGATACCACAACCTCTTTAGAGCATATTAACTTAGGAAACCTGTGTAGGACTCCTACGGTTACCCGTTACGCCTTTTTGCGCGCACGGTTCGGTTTATGTAACTAATTTACACAAACTAGCCGAAACGGGTCAAACCTTATCGTTTTCACTTCAAAACCCAGAGTGTGGTTATATTACCCATATGAAACAAGTCTTCTAACTTGATTGGGTCCAAACCACATTCCATTCCCGGTTTTCGCCTTTCACGCGATTTAACCGTAATTATCCTTTGAAACTGACCGGTCTAAGCTAAGGCTAAATTAAAGACCCGTTAGGATTCTAATAGGTTGTTATAAACCTTCGTTCCAGAATAGGAGACCAGTAAAAGATTCTTGCATTTGTTTGATTGAGGTTTAATACTTGCTCAGGTAAATACTTTTAACTTATTTTCCGTTATACGGGCTTGGGTTACGGTATTTAAAATACCGCTTGGTCGGGCAATTGACCCCAACTCATTAGTAGCTGGGTATTATCAATGTGACCCGTTTAAAAATTGGTTTTGTTGGCTTTACGCCTTTGGGAGCTTAATGACCATGTCCCGGATATCCTTGGCATCATTTTACGAAATGGCCATGACCTCGACACGCGGGTGTAGGCGTACACCCGACAATGTGTCTATAATTATAAAGGTATAACCGTTGGTTTTCCCGCCACGACTTTATGCTTTGTGGCGTGTCTATTAACCTTAAACCCGGCACGACCCGGGTGGCCGAACGCATAGTGAACATGTAATTCTTTTACAAGATTTAATTGATAAATTATCCCAAGTTATAAAGAGTTTGTGCCTTGTGCATTCAAATCAATTTTATTAAACATTTTACAAAAGTGTCGGTTGAATGTATTTACCAGTGTAAACTGACGTATTTTCCTCAAAAAAAAAAGATTAAATGCAGGTTCTGTACGAAATAGGCTGGCCACTCCTTAAGCATCGTTAGAGTCTCGCAAGCTTGGGATGCCATATCTGTTGAACAATATTTATATTTTCATTTTGATCCCCTGTGGATTCGTTTCAACTACTTGTGATACTTGGATGTTACATTTGATGGTTGAAATATAATCTATCTTTATGCTTCCACTGTGCATTTAAATATTGTGATTTGACTATATTGTTGCCAACTACGTCACAGTAATCCCCCACCGGGCCCACCGGTGAAACACGTGGAAATCGGGGTGTGACACAGGAGTTTGGAAGACAATTGTGGAAGCAAGGAAAAAAATGTCAAAGAAGGGGGTGGAGATTGAGAAAAACCTTATAAGCAAGATAGGTATCGGCGATAAAACCATGTTTTGGGTAGATGTGTGGTGTGGAGATAACTCACTTAAAGAAAATTTTCCGTTACTTTATGAATTTGTAAAAAATAAAAGAGCCAAAGTAGAAGAATGTTATAAAAGATTAAATGGTGGCATAATATGGGATTGGGCTTGGTCTAGAATCCCAAGCACGGTAGAAGAAAGGCAACAAGCTGAAGAGTTATTGGGAAGCTTAAGTTTGATTAACTTATCGGACGAAAGCGATCGGTGGGTATGGAGCGGAGATAAAAATCAAAGTTTTTCGGTTAAAAGCGTACAGAGCACATTGACAAGAAACATAAATTTAAACGAACTAGCGGATAATTATTTCTGGAACAATTGGGCTGCCCAAAAATGTAGCATGTTTGTGTGGAGAGCTTTAAAAGGTAGGATCCCGACGGCCACACAACTAAGGGAAAGAGGGATACCAATACCTTCGGGTAGATGCAGATTGTGCGATCGGGAAGAAGAAACGCCGGACCATGCCCTTGTTAAATGCAGGGAGGCAAAAGGTGTATGGGAACAAGTGGGGTTATGGGTCAAATCACCAAATATCACACAACAGGAGACGCTAGGGGAAATCTTCAACGCACTCGAGGATCAACATTGGCCGAAGAAAAAGAAGAAGGTAGTGCACGCTATCTTTCTACTTACGGCTTGGATAATTTGGAAGAAACGGAACGAGAAAGTTTTCCAAGGTAAAAATGGCGAAATATATAAAACGATCGAATAAGTAAAAGAAGAATCTTATCAATGGATGAAGTATAAATCAAAGGTACAATTAAACTCTTGGGAGAGTTGGATACATTTTTCATGGTGTAGTGTAATCTAATTGTCTACTGTCACTGTAAGTTCTTGTTTTTGTTTGCTAAACTTTGATGTATTGTATATGGCTTCATAGCACCTTGCTGTGGGCTTTTGGTTTTGAGTAATAAAGATCCCATTTGCCATTCAAAAAAAAAAAAGATAGAAAAAAATCAAAGCTCGTTACAAATTAAAAGATGAGTTAATTACATTGCTAGCCCTTGTGGTTTATGCAAAGTAACAAGGTCAGGTACTAATAGTTTAAAGTCGTACTATGAGGTTCTAACTTTTCATTTTGTAACAACCTATGGTATTAAAACTAACATATGCTAGTTTTTCTGTTAAGTTTTGTACGAAATGACCAAAAAATCAAAGCTCTTTACAAATTAAAAGATGAGTTAATTACATTGTTAGTCCTTTTGGTTTATGCAAAGTAACAATGCCAGGTACTAATAGTTTAAAGTCGCACTATGAGGTTCTAGCTTTTCATTTTGTAACAACCTATGGTATTAAGACTAACATATGTTAGTTTTTATATTAAGTTTTGTATGAAATGGCCACCTAACCCGTAGCTCTAACCACCGCCCTCGTTTCCGACCTTGCAGCTGGACATCATTGACGATTCAAAATGAAACCACAACCCCTCGTCCTCACCAGCCTGTCTATTGCCATACTGCATCCCTGTTCCGGTGACCATCTTCTTCAACGTGTATTCTGGAAACCGTAGGGAGGGGTTTAGATATGAATTAGAAACTTTCGACAACACCAAGTAGCCATGGTATGCTACTTTATCTACAACTTGAAAATTAATTTGGAATTTTGAAACGAAGAATAGAAGTTGGATTTGGCATTTGTGTAGGTTTGAGAAACGAAGAATATATGTTTAATTTTCCAAGCATAGAATGTAAATAATATAGATATTTTACAAATTTCTATTTTTGTTGCTAAATTTGTTAAAGCAGCATTGTATGATGTTTTGTTATAAGTTATTAAGTCTAAAGATCTAAAGTTATAATTCCTTTAATCCTTATCAGAATAGTTATAAACTTCACGTGGATAAACAAAAAAAGTGATACGGATTTGTAAAAGAATACGGATAAACAAAAAAAAAAAAAAAACAATATATTCGATTAAACAAAACGAAAAACCTAAACCCAACTTCAACTGTTATCTTTCACCTAATTAATAAAGAGATGATTTGGAGATGATAATGCACAAACAGTCCCTCCCTGCGAATTGTTTTTTTCTTTTTTGTAAAATAGAGATTTGTATAAATGACCCTCAAGGTTTCCATTGTCTATTAGAAATAAATTATAATTTACAAAGGATGAAAATACCCTCATCATCAGTTAAAAATAAATGAGTGTTAGTGTTAGGACGAAAATATCCTTTATGTTTCTCTCTCTATTTATACCCATCTATCTTTTGAAACTTTAACATCTCTCTTGTTTTCACATGTTAGCAAATCGACAACATTGGCTTGAATGGTGGTGGTGATGGACTGACCCCAACATCTCTCTTGTTTTCAGATGTTAGCAAATCGACAATGTTGGTTAGAATGGTCGTATTGATGGACTGATGGTGTCAAATATGTGGACGAGAAGAAAGGCGCTTGCGAGGGTTGTTGTGGAGTTGATGTTACATCCCGATCCGCAGCGGATATTGTACGGGGCATGATGATTGTCCATAGTTTATGACACTATTATAAGTTTAGTTATTTAAAGTCACCAAATTAAATTTTGTCACACATAGTCATAGAAAACATTTAACATAATTCGTACATTATTCAAAAGATAAATAGTTGTGAACAAAATTCCAATTTATTACTAAGGTATGTCCTACGTGTCTTGCCTTCAACTCTATCTCCTACTTGTATACATGCATCATGCGTAAAAAGGTTTTGGGTCAACAAAATGTTGGTGAATATATCTAGATTTTAAATAAAATGTTTTGCTTTATAAATTGATTATTTCTACTTACAAATTTTTTTTAAAAATAATTAACATGCAATTCCATGTGTTGTAGAAACATCCATAATCACCACAACAATCAACAAATCACCACAATCACAATATAAATACAACAGAAACAATAAGACTCAAAGACTATAGCATGCATTAGTCTCAAGCCCTGAAGAGGTAGTATAATACTGGTGGCGATACTAGGCTATAATTCATGGCCATGGGGAACCTAGTCAGCCAGGTGGATCCACGCGAAACTTGTGACACGAAGCAAGTAAACACATAGATACACACAATTGCAAAAATAGATACTAGAAATAATAGAGACAACGAACGCGAAACACATAGTGACCCACTGACCTTGCATGTTATTTAATTAAATAGAAAACAATAGAAAAACGTGACATGTGATACACCCAAAAAAATGTTTAATGACTAAAAAGGGGGAGAAACAGATCTACTCACTGGTTGCGAAGAAACAGTCCATGAGAATGCACCGTACAAAACGGAACGGTTTATATCTAAACAATAACGACAATAATCACCCTAAAATATAATAAACGAAATCCTAAATAAACGGACAATATATTAATTTTTAGGAAGTTGGGTTCTCCTATTGGGGCTTAAATGATTATTCAATATAATAGATAAATCGATATTTGTATAAATAGTCATGATTAATAATATAATAATAACAAGTTAATATGTTATCATACTCTTTAAATGCTACAATCTTTGATTAATTAATAAAATTTATCCAACAAAACAACACATTAGATTTCATGATTACAACATGTTTTAAGAGTTAATTACATAGTTAGTCCATGTGGTTTGCACAAAATAACATACTTAGGTACTAATAGTTTAAAATCACCTTCTAGGGTATCAACTTTTCATTTTGTAACGTTTGGAGGTATTAACTTCTATGGTATTAACATAGTTAGTCCCTGTGGTTTGCACAAAATAACATACTTAGGTACTAATAGAATATGATTTTAAACCTAAAAATAACGTTAATACCTCCAAACGTTACAAAATAAAAAGTTAACACCCTAGAATGTAATTTTAAACTATTAGTACCTAAGTATGTTACTTTGTGCAAACCACAGGGACTAACTATGTAATTAACTCCATGTTTTAATTTAATAACATAAATTTTATAAATGAAATGTTATTTATTTAAAAATTCCATAATTCTCTAATAAAATGATTATCTAAAATTATGAAAAAATCATATAAAAGCCCCAATACAATTATGTAATCTATAAAAATCAGTAAAAATATTTATAGAGTTTATTTGTGAAATTCTTGTATTTTTTTTAATAATTGGAACATGTATGAATCCAAATTATATTCATGAATTCCCAAAAATCAAGGAAAATATATAAAAATTCCCTAGTGTTTATATGATCTGAAATAACCGATAAAAATATTTATTGAATTTATATAAAATTATCTTATATTTTTATTTGATTTATCTAGTGATTAAAACATAAATAATTCACCAAAATTTCAATTGATATCTTAAAATTCCCAACATTTACACAAAATATACTAATATGATATATAACAATATTCTACTTTCAATTTCATCAAAACACATGTCTAAACCTAAAAGCCCTATATTATATGTATGAAGAACCCTAATCTTAACTAAAATTAAATTCGAGTCTAATTGACCTTCTATCACATAAATGGATACTAGGGTTTTGAAGAGCATGAAAAATTATTAGCATTAGGCTTTGGAATCACGCAAAAAAGACGAAAATTGAAGGAGATATCGTTACTTGAAGTTTGGAGCCCTAAAATGTTCTTTGGATTAATTCGCGATGCACGGTTGATGAAACAAGGAGATTTCAGCGAGGTTTTGTATGGTTTGATTAGAGCTTTCGAGAGAATCCATTTTATCCTATAATTTTATGAATTGGATTAAAACCCAAAAGTGTTCTTGATGTTTATTAATGGAGTTTAATGGTCATAAATTTGATTTCAATTATAATAGTTATCTATACATCTATACATCTATATAGCATTTCACATGGACATAATTGTAACTTCCTTCAAATTTTTAAGATGTCATATGAAAGGTCAAGTTAAAATGCCTAATTTTTTTTTACCATTTTCTTCCATTTCTACCCCTTATTAATGTGGTTAAACATTCCTCTCTGCCCTTGCTGTCGTTCATCAGTGTAACGATAGTAAATGATCCTCATGTATTGCAAAATTCTTGAAACCCAATTTATTATTGAAACCGTTGGAATGTAACAACAATCAAGAATCATTACTACTTGATTTAATTTCATTTAAAGCCATTCATTTGCCAAATCTTTAAAACCCCTCATATCATTATTGTTTTCTTTATTTAATTTCTATGTTTCTCTAGAAGCCAGCGACCAGTCGTCGCACAACCACCATCAACTGCCGCACACTGTTGATTCTCCGCCAAGTCGGTTCTGGTGGATAAAACGAACGGCGGAACGAGACCTGCCGAGATGCGTGACAGCGGCATGCTATGTTGATCAGTTCTGTTTTAGACATAATGGAAAACATGAATAACATACTTGAATGCAGCAGCACAGGCCAGCAGAGAATCCAGATGGAGACGCATCAATAATGTTTGACATGATTGTCAGCTTGGTCTGGTTCCTCCTTAGGGTGCAATCTAATGATGGTGATGATGAAAACCGATAAAGGGTAATCGGTTGAGGAGAGGAGGTCGATTGATGTTATGAGAGTAATTAGGTTATGTGTCTAACCCTAGAACCTCTACATAAGTCTCCTTATATATGCCCTAATTAGTTAATAAGGGTAATAAGGCCCATCAACAATTACCAACTAATTATTTAATAGGTTGTTATATATTTTGATCTATATAATGTAAATGATTATAATGGCTACTAGATTAAATATAAAATAATATATATTTAATCTTACATTCTCCCACTTAGCCAAAGTAATCATTTACTATGAGTATTAGATAAGCCTGATTAGGAATTAACACTCATTTTAGCCTTAAACAAGAACTATAGCAGAGAAATACAGCCGTTGAATCGTTATGCAACTCAGGACCCCCATTAGTCATACTATAGCTGATGAAACAATGGTTAACCGGGCAGGGTTAACTCACTGGTCTCGTCAAGAAGGGTTAATCCCTTCCTCTCGAGGATCGCTGGCTGGATCACCGGTGGGTTGATCTCCTGCACAAGGAAACAAACCGTGACTCGTAACAAGGAGGATGGGGTGGGGGGTGCTCCTTGTTACCACTCTCCGGCGTGAGAATCAGTAGTCTGCTTGGGAAGCAAAGTATGATAGTAGTAGTAGTGAGAGAGTTGTGAAGAGATACCTCAAACCTGGTTTGGGTTGGTATTTATAGCCGAGGAGTGAAGGAGGAGGTGGATGGATAGACTGACCCATGCTGCACCTTTGCAGGTGTGTCAGACATGTCGGCCGGGGAGGCGATGCCACGTCAGTCTGCTGCTTACGTAGTCCTGACAGGCGGCTGCCATTGGTGCTACTTGCTCTGTGGTGTCAGTCCCACTTGATGAGTAGACAGGGTGCGGTGCAAGCCGCATCGCTGTTTGCGGTAACTGTAGATGTTCCCGCGTCTTACTCTTTGATCAAGAAATACGCGAGATGCGGTGCCAGGCCGCATCGTCGTCTGTGGTGACGGTTGCTGTTATCCAGCTTCTCTGTATTGATAGAAGTGTTCACTGGATGTGGTGCCAGGCCACATCGCTGTGAATACTTCCGTTTTCATACACCAGATGCGGTGCCAGCCGCATCGCTATACCGTTCTCATATTCCAGGTAAGTCCTCCTCCATCATTGGACAGATTGGATTCAACCACTGTGCCGATGCGTTCCCGCACAGACATAAGTAGGTTGTTAGCTAGTGGGGGTCTTGATAAGGGTAATGGTCACTCGCAGTCGATGCTGACGCGAGATCTGGGACCATACCCCTTCAAGTCCCCCCAGTCTAGTGTTGCTGCCATATGCAAGTTGCATGTGGGAGGAGTATTGGACTCTGGTGTTTAGAAGGTAGTTTGGAGTCTGGAGAAGATCCTAGGCCATGTAGATGGTCTTTGCTCTTTGTAAATCAAGCTGGAGATCTGGAAGGGTCATTTGATGCCTCTTCCGTACCGGTGAGAATGTTTCGTCTAATGCGAAATTCTCAGCTTCGGGTTGGGTGCCACCTGTTGGTGTGTCGAACCAACCTTGAGACCTTGCTGGGGGCATGCACAAACTTCGAACCAATCTCTGAGATGGTGGTTGAAGGTGTGCACAAACTTCGAACCAACCTTTGAGGTGGTGAATGAAGAAGAGAGTGTTCTTCTGTCATAATTGGACATCTAATGATGATCCCTTTGTGGGGTGTTCATGTTCTACCAATTAGCTCTCTAGTAACCGCACGTCCTTTGCGGTTACCTCGTTGCTTGACATTGTTGGGCACGGTTGTGTGAACAATGTTGGGTACTTGCGTCATTGTTGGCCATGTTTGGTTGAACAATGTGAATCTAGAGAATGGTCAAATAAACATGGTCATAGGCATGGTAATGCCCACCATTGTTTATTCTATCCGTCTTACAAGTAGGGTAACAAAGTCATAAGCAGACTTGTTACCGTTGTTCGGCCGCTTGTTGTTCGACGAGATCTCGTATGATCATTGGGGATCTCGTCCGCATCTCTTCGTTAGCCACCTTCCTTCACGCTCCAATACCTAGGAGTTTTCCTTGAAGTAGCTTCGTTCATCTATGTGATGACTTAGTTGTGGCTCTTCCGTAGCAACCATTTGCGGAGCTATGGGTGTGTCCGCAGCGACTCATGAGTGTCTGCGGTTTTGTCACCCCATACTCGCTTGAAACGGGTGTGTTGCTCGGATGTGGCTCTTGAAGGATCAGGAGTCAGGGTTGCTGATGTGCGTGCGCGTACATTCCCTTCCTTCTTCTTGTTGAAGAAGTTGTTTATGCACCCTCTGTGGTTGTGAACCAGACAGGAGGGATTTGAAGCTTGAAGAGAATGAAGGCAATGCGGTTTACCTGTTTCTAAGATGCGGTTCAGTCCAAAGAATAACACTGGTTCTGAGTATCTGACACACCTGTACGGGCTCGTGTGTGTCATCTCCGCATATTCCACGTGTGCTCGTGGGTATGTGCGGACATGTTTATACCCCTTAACCATGGAAAGATATAATTTTTTGGCTATTTTATGGGGTATGTAAAAAAAACGACATGCAGTATGGGTTATGGTGCGGTATACCAGAGAAACCGCACGCCGCTTGTGTTTGGATATTGTTGTCGCTTTGTGTTGTATACGTGGCTGAGCGCACGTGTGAGTTGGTGGAAGTTGGTGAGATTTTCTGGCATGTGCTGAAATGAAAGGACATTTGCACTGCCCGAGGTCATTAAATGCACTGTAGCAGGAGTGTAAACGTCTCTTTTGTCAGGCGCGTGGACGGCCACGCGCGTGTGGTAACCGTCAGCGGAAACGTCGCTTGACACGTGGTGCCGCATAATTCGCTCTTTTTGGACGTGATGATTCAGTTTTCCATGCTGCATTTATTGCGATGAGTATATAAGGGGAAACCGTTCATGGTTTCCCCTCACTTGTTCGAAGTTTCAAAAATTCGGTGAGAGAAAAAACTTCCTTTGTCTTCTCCGATAGGATTTTTCGAAATTCCGGTGAGGTTGTTTTGAGTTTTTCCACTCACGTTCTTCCCTTCGTCCATATTTCTGATGGCTGAACCATCAAATGTACACAATGTGGAGGGTGAAAACCCTGAACAGCCGGTAGTGGCGGCTGATGAAGACGAAGACGATGACGGTGGTGCCCCTGGTGGTGGGTTACCGGTGTTGAAGTGGCCGAAGAGTGGTTTTAAAACCCTGATGACCACCGTACACATGGCTGACGATTGGAAAGCCACTTACCCACAAGAGGGGGACACCGGTGCCGATGCTCCGGCCGGCTATATTACCCTGTGGGCTGATTTTTTCACCGAGGGCAACCTTCGATTGCTGATGACGGTGTTCGTTGCTGAGGTGTTAGAATACTATCATCTCCATATTTCCCAACTAAGTCCATTTGGGATGTTCCGGATTAGGAACTTTGAGTACACCTTTCGTGCCCATGGTTTGGACATTACCGTTGAGAATTTCCGGCGGTTTTACCAGTTGACGGTGAACACCGGATTTTTTTCTTTTAATCAACGACATGGGAGTTTGAAGTTGATGACACCTCCCAAGGGTGTGACCCTTTGGAAGAGGAAATTCTTTTACGTTAAAGCCTGTGCGGTGTATGCCCATATGACTTTCCGGAACGTAAATGTGGGTGTTGCCGATGAGGATATTCCTGTTGCCACCGCGAAGACTGTGGAATGGTTCTCTAGGCTGCGGCCTATTGAACTCAAGAAGTTAGACAACAACCAGTTGTGGGTGTTGCGGATGATGCTTACTAGGCCGGATAGGAAGGCAAGGCCCGTTCTGCGGGAAAAGAGTGGTGGTAAGCCTGTTACTCTTTATTGTTTTCCTTGCTTCATTATCCTTTTAGTAATGTGTATATGTTGTATCAGAGAATGCGGTTGGTTTGTGGAGGATGTTTGAGCCTGATTTTGAGGGCAAAGTTGAGCTGATTCCGTGTGGTGTACGGGAAGGTTTTAATTTGGAGATTCTTGGCAACTTCCGCGTTCCCACACGTGATGTGATGAATGCACCTGTGCCAGAGGGAGAAGGTATTTTCTAAGCTGCTCTTGTTTTTAACGTTCACCCTTGTAACTTGTTTGCTTGATTGCTTCAACACAGGTATCCTTGGGGATCTGGGGAAGTTTGAAAAGCGTATCCCCAAGAAACACGTGGAGAAGAAGCAAGTGCAGAAAACCGCGCGGGGTCGCGGTAAGGAGAAAACTGAGGGTTCAGCCGCCCCTCCTTTGGTGTCACAGGCCACAGGTACCTATCGTTCTTGTTACCGCAGATATACCGATTACGTGGTAGCATCTGACACCCTTGAGGGTTTGGGTGTTCCAGGTAGTGGTGCGGCTGTGGGTGGGACCGCTGCGGGTTCCACCGTTGCCGGTAAAAAGAGGGAACCGGAGCAAACAGCTGCTGCTGGTGGTGAATTGAAACGTCGGAAGCTGCAGTCTAAAAGGGCTGCTCCGACACAAAAGAAGCCTTCGGTCCCTGCTGGTAAGTGTAACTTTGCAAGTGTTTTGTATGCACAACTTGTTTATTGATAGTTATTGCTTTCTTTGTATTGCAGAACCACAAGATGCAGGATTTTCTTTCTTTGATGCTCCCTTGTCTCCCTCGCATACCACAGCTGCGGATGCGGGTGTACCAAAGGAACCTGCGGCACCTTTTGTTAAGGTGGTTCCTGATCCAACCGTGCAGGTAGAGAAAACGGTGGAGAAAACTGCGTCCCAGATTTTTGATATTGTGGATTCCTCCAACAACCTGATCAGTCCAGATGATGCTGATGGATTGGGCTTGAGGTTTTCTGATGTTGGACAACAAAAATCTGGAGGTGGATCGCAGAAGTCTCCAACTGCTGAGAAGGTTTCTGGTTCCGCATCTGGGGGTGCGGGTGATGAAGGACCTCCAATTCAGCCTGGAGAAACTGAGCTGGAGTACTATTACCGCACGTACACCCCGGATCGGAGTACCAGCTATCATCGTCCCCCCCTGGAGCGTTTTGCAGGGGGATGATATTTCTAATGATCCTTCTGCGTGCAAGGAAATTCTGGGTGGTCTGGGCACCCCTTTTGAAACTGAGCGTGCTGGTGCCGCACCCCGTGAACTGCGCATTAACCAACTTTCCACCATGTTAGTGGGAAGTTCCATAATGGCGAATGCCATTCTGGAAGATTACAAGGTGCTAGGCCGCAGGGAGGAGGAAGTTGCTCGCTTGCGGGCCGAAGCGGAAGAGTTGGTGAAGGCTGCGCGTGCGGGTGCGGAGCAGCTTGATAGGGATAGGGCTGCTTTTGAGAAGCAGAAACAGACCGCAGAGTGGGCTGCAACTACTGAGCTGAAACAGGTTCGTACTCTTGCTAAGTTACTTTCTGATGAACGCAAGAGTTGGAATGAAAAACTTTCCAATGAGCGCAAGACCTGGAAAGAATCTTGGGCTAAACAGAATGAAAATCTGTTTCGTGCTCGCCAGGAGTTGGCCAATCTTAGGGCGGCAAACGCTGCTTTGGTCAAAGAGAAGGCTGTGGCCGAGGCGGCTGCAGGCAGGGCTAAGGAGGATGAGGCCCGAACCGCTAAGGCTCATGAAGAGGCCAAGAAAGCGGGGGCTCGTTTTGCTAATGCCCTTGATGAAGCGAATGCTGACCGTACTCGCTTAAACCAGACTATTGTGAGCCTTCAGGTATGATTTGTCTTTCTTATATTATCTTTCCTTCTGCCTTTTGAGAATGTTTACTAATTCCGTGCAAACTGTTTCTTGCTTTTGAAAGGCTGAGGTTCAGACTCGGGAGGTCAAGGTTGCAGACCTCACGGCCCGCGTGACTGTTGCTGAAAAGCGGGCTAATGAGGCTGTCGAGGCCAGAGATGCTCTGACCTCTTCGTTTAACCAGCTTGAGGCTGGCCGCGAGTGGATGCGGAGTCGCGGTATTGCATATGTAAGTATTCCGTGCCTTTGTATCAAATGTTTAGCACGTGATGACCTTATTGTTCTTGTGTTGCAGATTGTTGAGTCTATCATGGATGCCCCTGAAACCGCAACTGATTTAGACTTGGTCAAGCAGCGTGCCCGTGATGCTGGTTTTAAAGCTGGTTATAGCCGTTGTATCGGTTATATAAACGTCATGTCTAAAGGCGGCTATACTAAAGAACGGTCCGGGTTCCGTGATGTGGACACCGAAGCGCTTCTTGATGCGGTCGTGACATCCTTTTATGACACGTCTCTCTCTTGTGCGGAGAAGCTTGACGAATGTTTAGAGACCGCGGATTATGTAGACCGGTTGCGGATGCTATATGCCGACGCGGAAGGGGAAAATCCTGCTGGTGGCGGCCAAGATGGCGCGAGCACCAGTGGCACAAAATAGGACGTAGGTTGGCCTGCGTGCCCTTTTTTCCTCTTTGTATATGTTGGAACTTTATGTAAATCCATTATGCACCGCGTGGGTGCCTGAATTTTTTGAATATAAAGTTTGTTGCTCAATTTGTACAAGTGTCTTTACTTCTTGCATGTTTGAACGTGTGTTTGCGGGACTCTACCCATTGTGAATGGGGTTGAGTATACTCCATACCGTTGTCGTATGAGTATGCGTCAATTTCATTGCTTCCCTTGTTAGGTTTTAGGAATTGTATAAGTTTTGTAAAAACTTGTGTCCGGAACTCTACCCATTGTGAATGGGGTTGAGTATACTCGATACCTTTGTCGTATAAGTATGAGTCAATTCCGTTGTTTGCCTTATTAGGGTTCAGGAATTGTGTAAGTTTTGTAAAAACTTGTGTCCGGAACTCTACCCATTGTGAATGGGGTTGAGTATACTCGATACCTTTGTCGTATGAGTATGAGTCAATTCCGTTGTTTGCCTTATTAGGGTTTAGGAATTGTGTAAGTTTTGTAAAAACTTGTCTATCCGGCCGGATAGACACTTAATATTCTACCTTTTGCTGGCTTATTACAATATTTGTGTGTGGTTAGCACTTTGTGTGGGTATCGTGAATGAAGATTTTGCCAATCTGTTTTTTCCGGATACCGCAAAGTGGAACACGCATTTGTAATAGTAGTAACAAACAATATTGCATTGAATTGCTCGTTTATTTATTTGTAAATGGCCTGCGGCCCGATAGGTTACATGAAAATGTAAAAAACATGGCTTACATGTTTTAGCGTCTAAGCTGTTGTGCATTCCATGTACGTGCGATAGGTTCGCCTTCTAACGTTTGTAACTTATACGCGCCTTTGCCCAAGACCTCATTGATAAGGTAGGGTCCTTCCCACTTGGGGGCAAGTTTTCCTGGGCGTTCAGTGTTAGATGCTTCGTTGTCGTGGAAGACGTAGTCTCTCGGGTTGAAAGTACAAACGCGGACGCGTGAATTGTAGTACTTTTCAAGTTTGGATTTGTACTTGGCCTCGTTGATGGCAGCGTTTTCACGCCTTTCTTCCAAGAGGTCTAAGTCAATCCTGTGTTCCATACTATTGTCTATTTTTTCAATAGCCAACATTCTGGGTGAAGGGAGGCCTACTTCCGCGGGGATCACCGCTTCTGAGCCATAGACTAGGCTGAAAGGTATCTCCCCATTGCTCGTTTTTGGGCTTGTGCGGTGAGCCCATAAGATGCTTGGGAGTTCATCGACCCAGCCACGCTTGGCTGTTCCCAACCTTGCTTTGATGCCTTCGACTAGACTTTTGTTGATACTCTCAACCTGGCCATTCCCTTGCGGATGTGCCACAGATGAGAATATGTGTTCAATGTGTAGTTCTTCTAGCCATTTTTGAAATTCGTCGGCAGCGAAGTTGGTGCCGTTATCGGTAACGATGCACATTGGTAGACCGAAACGGCAGATGATATGTTCCCAAATGAATTTCCTTGTTATCATAGCAGTGGTTGAGGTGAGCGGTTTCGCCTCTACCCATTTTGTGAAGTAATCAACCGCTACTATGATAAATTTGACCGCACCTGGTGCGTCTGGGAAGGGTCCGACCACGTCGATTGCCCATTTCTGAAAGGGCCATGCGGTGGTGACCGGGACCAAGTTGTTCTTGGGGCGCAAAGTTTTTGGAGCATGTCGTTGACAGTTAATACATTTGCGCAACTCTTTGACGGCATCCAGGTGCATGTCGGGCCAGTAATACCCAGCATTCATGATTTTGGCCACTACCATGCGTGGTCCTGCGTGTATGCCACACATTCCCTCGTGTATCTCTCTGATGAGGTATGTGGCATCCTGGGGGTTGACGCATCGTAGGAGTGGCCATAGGTATGATTTACGGTATAAGATACCGTCTCCCATTTGATAATGGCACGCTTTGTATTGTAACTTGCGCGCCTCTGACTTGCTTTCGGGAGTCACACCTGATTGCAAATATGCAATAATTGGTGTCATCCAAGATGTTGTGCTGTATTGGATGACATTGACCTGGCGTAGGGGTACCGAAGGATTCTGCAGAATTTCGATGCGTATCTTCTTTGTCAGGTGTTGGAAGCTGGTAGATGCAAGTTTTGATAGTGCATCTGCGGATTTGTTTTCACTCCTGTTGATATGTCGGATATTGAATGAAGTGAACTTTGATGTTAGTTGTAGGGATTGCTCGAGGTAGAGGATCATGATATCCCCCTTTGCGGCATAGTTGCCGCGTATCTGCCCTGCAACTAACAAAGAGTCGACGTGTGCTTCCAAATGTTGCACGCCGAGTTTGACTGCTAAACGTAGTCCTGCCAGTAGAGCCTCATATTCTGCCTCGTTATTTGTGCTTTTGAAATCGAGGCGGATTGCATATGTAAGTTCTTGGCCATTAGGGCTGACGAGTCGCAGACCTGCGCCTGCACCTTCCTCGTTGGAGGCACCATTAGTAAAAAGTGCCCAAGTTTCCGAGGAAGATGGTGCTGGTGTAGGATTTTGTGCTTCTTCGCATTCTTGGATGCGATTGGCCGTTACCGCGGCGAAGAAATCAGCTAAGACTTGGCCTTTGATCGCGAGGCGCGGTTTATAGTTCAGCGTGTGTGCGCCCAGCTCGATTTCCCTTTTCACTAATCTCCCGGAAATGTTAGGTTTGGATAGGATCGGGCCGATCCTGTAATTGGTTAGCACCGTGATGACATGGTTTACGAAGTAGCGTCGCAACCGTCTTGAAGCGTGTACTAGTGCTAATACCAATTTCTCCATTATTGAATATCTTGTCTCTGGGTCGTTAAGCATCTTGCTGATGTAATAGATGGGTGTTTGAACTCCATCCCGCTCCACTATCAGTACCGCACCTACCGCGTTGTCTGCGGCAGATAGGTATAATATGAGTGGTTCATCCTTGCGTGGTGCGGTTAGAGTTGGGAGTTGTATCAAACACTCCTTCATTTCCCGGAAAGCATTTTCGGCCTCTGCGGTCCACTGGAATTGTTCTTTCTTTAAACAGTTCCGCAGGGTCTTGATGAAAGGATATGACTTAGCTGCATGGTTGGCTAAGAATCTATTTAGTGCGGCTAGCCTGCCGGCCAGCCGTTGCATTTCTTTCATCGTTGAAGGCGATGGCATGCGCTCGATCGCCTGAACCTTTTCCGGGTTTACCTTGAATCCATCTTTGGTTATGATGAATCCAAGGAATTTGCCCTCTTCCATTCCAAACGAGCATTTCCCTGGATTGAGCTTTATGTTAACGCTTCGCAGAGTTTGGAATGTTCTTTCGATATCAGTGAGCATGGTATCTTCTTCCATGCTCATGACGACTAGATCGTCCATGTAGATTTCGACACTTTTGCTTATTTGCCCGCGGAAAGTGTCGTTCATCAGTTTCTGATAGGTTGCGCCCGCGTTGCGCAACCCAAACGACATTTTTGTATAACAGTAATTCCTGGTAGGAGTGCGGAATGCCATTTTGTCTTCATCCTTGATTGCCATCTGTACCTGGTGGTAGCCTTTGTAGCAATCGAGGAAGCACTTCCATCTGAATGGTGCGAGGTTATCGACTTTTTCGTCGATTTCCGGAAGTGCGTAACAATCCTTGGGACAGGCTTTGTTGAGGTCTTTGTAATCGACGCACATGCGCCAGCCCCCGGATGGTTTCTCTACCATGACTGGGTTGGATAACCAAGTCTGGTATTTAACTTCCCGCAGGATGCCTGCGGAGAGCAGTTCTTCCACCTGCTCATGCATCGACTGGTTTTTAGCGGATCCAAGGTGGCGTTGGCCTTGGATCACTGGCTTAATACCTGGCATGGTATTTAAGCAATGTTGCGCGATTTCACGCGGGACCCCAGTCATGTCTGCGGGTGTCCACGCGAAAATGTATTGGTTCCTGAAGAGAAGCTGCTTCAGGTGCGCTTTGGTGTTAGGGGACAAGGCGTGGCCCAACGTAACCTTTTGTTCTGGGTATCTCGCGTTGAGAACCCATTTTTCTGGTTGGTTGTTGGGGGTAGGCCTTGCTATCTTGGTCGGACGTATTTCGTCCGACATCATGACGTCTCTGCGTGCGTAGATTATCGTGACCCCTGTTTCGGTTGGGAAGCTGACAGCAGAGTGGGGTACGGATGTAATCATGTTGAAATCCCCTTGGGATTCTCTCCCAAGGAGTACGTCATATTTGGAAGTATGAGGTAAAACCATGAAGTTTACCTCTTCTGTTCGTGTGTGCCTTCCGCTGGTAAGGCGCACAAGAAACGTAATTTGGCCGAGGGGAAAGACAGTTTCCCCTGCGAACCCGGCCAACGGGTAGTCCACTGCTTGCAACCGATCTTTGTCCTCCTGATCGAACTGGTTGAAGCATTGCTCATAGATGATATCGGAAGTACTGCCCGGGTCGATGAATAGACGCTCGGTGCAGTAATGAGCCAGTTGGCCTGTAATAACGACGGAGCGTCTGTCGCGCGGGCCGCCTCGGACTTTTGGAAAGACGACTTGCTCGTCTTTCCAGTCATTGTCCGGTCTTCTTGCCGCCTTGCGTGGCCTACCTTTACCTCCGTTGATCATGTGGGTTGAGGCCACATACATGGTCCTCTTCCCTGAGGAGGTGCCTTCGCCATGAGGGGTGATGCGCTTGGTAGGTTTCTGCCCACCTGGCAAAAGATGTTGAAGTTTCCCCTCTTTTAAGGCTCGCTCAATATCCAGCCGGAGACTGATGCTGTTGTTTGTGGTGTGGCCCGAGTCCTTGTGATACTCACAATAGAGAGTGAGATCTTAATTTTTCTTAGACTTCATTGGTTGGGCCGGTCGCAAGATCTGTGCGTCCGTAAGAAGGACTTCGCTTGGCGACACAGTGATCTAGGTCCAGTTGCGGTCCCGAGAATCTTTCTTTGACGCCCGGTTGTCCCGTTGGGGATTGTGGTTCCTTGGGTCAAACGGGTTGGTCCGCGGGAAGTATGGTTTGGAAATGCTGTCGCGATTTCCAACGTCCCGGTTGCGTTTATTGTTACGCTTGGACCCCTGGTGGGAGGTTTCGGCTTGGAGCTGTGCCTTTGCCATATGCGGTTCAAGGGACCGCTGCGTCTGGGCGTATGTCTTGACTGCGGCCATGACATCTTCCCATTTTTTAGGCAAGCCCTCCTTGCCAGAGATGGTCATAACCATCTGTTTGTCCCTGACGGCCTTGATGAAGTGGTTCCGTGCCATTTGGTCTGCCACGTCACCTATCTCCAGGCACTCTTTATTGTATCGGACGACGAATGCTTCTAGAGATTCGTCGTCCCTGCGCCAGATATTCATGACGTCCAACGAATCACGTTCGTGACGTCGTTGCTGGCTGAAATGAGCGAGGAACTTTGCATGCAAGTCCTCGAATGAGGCCAGTGATGCCACTGGCAAAGAATCGAACCAAGCCCTGGCCAGACCTGTGAGGGTCTGGGGGAAAAAATTACACCAAGTGGGTTCATCCCACTGGCCGTTGCACCCCGCACCCATGAAAACGTTCATGTGGTCGTCCGGGTCGGACGAACCGTTGTATTTCCCAACATTAAATGGGAATTTTGTTGTGGTGACATGGGCGTGGGCAATTCGCGGGGCGAATTTGGAGTTTTCGACCGCAGCTTTCGGCCTGTAGGGCTGGTTCTCAGGGCGCTTTGCAGCCCTGAGGTATGTGTTGCGGGGATGAGTGGGAGGAATATAGTTGCGTCCTCCTGGTCTGCTGCTGGTGTCATGCGAATCCCCGCAATATGTATGGTCGTCCGGGTCAGTACGGCCATAACCTTCATACTAGGGCAGCGGTCCCAGCTGGCTTTGGATGCTGGAACTGCGGTGGACTGTGGATTGCGCCTGTTATCGCCTTGGGGGCCCAGGCGGCTTTGTATTGGGCCTCTGGTGCGGGACCCGTATGAGGAATCGTCCTCATTTATTGTGCGGACCTCGCAGTAAGAGGATCCGCGGTCCTCACGCCTGCTTCTGGAGGCTGGACGTGAGGGTGCCTTGCCGTCATATCGTAAAATACGACCCGCAAGTGTGTGTGGTGCCGGGGTAGGCCCGGCTTGCATTTGCGCTTCAGCGCAAGCTCGGTTATATGTTGCGGCCAGCAGGGCGGCCTGCTGGTCATACCAGGTGTGAGGGTCCATGTCCGGAGGGATCACATATGCGTACTGTGATAGGTCGTGTCCGAACGTTAGGATGGACCCCTTTGCGTTGATGTGCCAATGTGGCCCGGATTTGGGTCTGGGGGAGCAGTCCCCGCATTCCCTGGGTTGGTGAGGAGTAGATTATCCCCGGTAGTGTTGTTTTGGTGATCAGTCATGATTTTTTGAGAGGGAGAAGGATGGTTGAGAAAGTGCTAAGAGTAGCGGTGGGCGCCAATGATGAAACAATGGTTAACCGGGCAGGGTTAACTCACTGGTCTCGTCAAGAAGGGTTAATCCCTTCCTCTCGAGGATCGCTGGCTGGATCACCGGTGGGTTGATCTCCTGCACAAGGAAACAAACCGTGACTCGTAACAAGGAGGATGGGGTGGGGGGGTGCTCCTTGTTACCACTCTCCGGCGTGAGAATCAGTAGTCTGCTTGGGAAGCAAAGTATGATAGTAGTAGTAGTGAGAGAGTTGTGAAGAGATACCTCAAACCTGGTTTAGGGTTGGTATTTATAGCCGAGGAGTGAAGGAGGAGGTGGATGGATAGACTGACGGCATGCTGCACCTTTGCAGGTGTGTCAGACATGTCAGCCGGGGAGGCGACGCCACGTCAGGCGGCTGCCATTGGTGCTACATGCTCTGTGGTGTCAGTCCCACTTGATGAGTAGATAGGGTGCGGTGCAAGCCGCATCGCTGTTTGCGGTAACTGTAGACGTTCCCGCGTCTTACTCTTTGATCAAGAAATACGCGAGATGCGGTGCCAGGCCGCATCGTCACTGTGGTGACTGTTGCTGTTATCCAGCTTCTCTGTATTGATAGAAGTGTTCACTGGATGTGGTGCCAGGCCGCATCGCTGTGAATACTTCCGTTTTCATACACCAGATGCGGTGCCAGCCGCATCGCTATACCGTTCTCATATTCCAGGTAAGTCCTCCTCCATCATTGGACAGATTGGATTCAACCACTGTGCCGATGCGTTCCCGCACGGACATAAGTAGGTTGTTAGCTAGTGGGGGTTTTGATAAGGGTAATGGTCACTCGCGGTCGATGCTGACGCGAGATCTGGGACCATACCCCTTCAATAGCCTTAATTTAAAACCTAATCTTTATGATCAAAATACGCATAAGCCCTTTGTTTGATTTGTAACTTTATTTGTCTATATCCCATTATGCCGGCTTGACATATTCTTAGAGACATACAAAATCAAACTGATGAGGAAAATTAACTAATAGTTAGTCATTCATAGTACGATATGCAGTTGCGCACGGCCATCAATTAATACCCGTCTATGAGCTCTCTTAGTAAGACTTATGGGTAATAGCCCTCTAGTTATAGGATCCTTAAGCATATCATGAATGTATTCGATACAAAACTTAGTTTCCTCATTTCGTTCATAAACAACTAATTAATTGCGTATCGAAATTTAATGCAGCACCTCTTGAGCTGTTATTGTTCAAGGAGTCATGGTAGCTGACTTTATCACACTAAGTCTTCAAAACATTAATTATATGGAGTTAATAAACTTATGAGTCCACTGATAAATTTCCAACAACATTTAGTGACTATATTATGTCGTTATAACTTAGGTTGTTATTATCAGTTTATTATGACTCCTCCATGAGATAGGGTTTGTCTACTGACATAAGGATATACTCGGAATTACATCCTGTCATCTTTAAATATTACAAAGTTAGAATAATCAACCGGTTTGAGTTCTCACTTCCTCTTTAGGTTATAGCCTCTCGTTTCTTTTAAAGATATTGTGATACTCTATTAGATGCTTCACATTAATCTAGACATATCTAGTGTGTTGCAATGTGAGTAATATCTAAACGAGTATAGATTTGAACTTACATAAGGCTTCTAGTTAATGAAGCGTAAGGAAACCAAATAAGAGATCAAGTTGAATCCTATCATAGATATCTACCCATTCCTCACAGGTCTTAATTACTATCTTCAAGTTTTCTACAGGAAAGAGCCTTTGCTCTGATACCATAGCTGTAACACCCCAACCCGGAAGGGCTGGCGTGTCACAATAACGGTAACATAACAAAAGTCATAATTCCATTTATTTATTTGATAAGGACACAACCATACGATCATTAAAGTTAAGACTAATATACAAGTGGAGACATTCATCTTATTTAATTAATATCTTCAGATTTATTCCTGGGCTTTATTCTTCTCTCTTTTCCCCTCCCAAAGTAGCATGTGGACCTGTATATACAAAAAGTTTACGGAATGAGCCGAATGCTCAGTACGGAATTTTAGGCTCAAATACCAAATAAATGCTTCATATGAAATCTTATCCGGATGGAACTTTAGGCGAAAATGATACGATGCAAGAACAAAGTTTCATAATCATATCTTACGGATGTACCCATGAGCAAACTTAAAACGTGACAATACACAGGTAGCTACTCCTGCATAGTTATCACATGAGATGGCGAATTGGCATACCCGTTATCCACCTCCTTATACTTAAATCCTAGGATCGATCCATACGCCTCCTAATAGCCTTATGTACCACACTTGTACTTAAGAGACGCCGTGAACTGATCTCTCCGTCACGGATGGAGCACATGATGTTGATGCCACAACAACATGCTCGTGGGACACTCCACGAGAAGCGATACTCAGGGTATCAGAGTACAAATGGTCTTATTCACATAACTTTATAAAACTTATTTTCATAACAAAACGGAACATATATTGGAACATGCGATAATGAGTATAACAACATAATACTATCGCATGACATGAAAGTTAAATCAAATGATAGGAATCGAACGGACTGTCAAATGAATCGATAATCAAAGACGTGAGGAGTTTTTAATAGATATAGTAATTTAGTGGTTTTATAACAATTTGAATATGAAGCAATAAAGAGTGGGGTAAGGATCCGTACCTTAATAACTCCAAAGTGAAGCTACCTTGTGCTAATATTTTAGATTTATATGGGCAGAGTTTAGACTACTGATTAACCTAATTTCACAATAATGTACACAAAACAGGGTTAGTGATCAATACAGCAGTTACGATAATTTACGAGATCAAATTCTCCCAATGAATAACCAAGTGCAATACTTCAACTCGTTTATCGTATTAACGACAAACGACAAAGTATAATACTTCAACTCATTTATCGAATTATCGACAAACGACAAAGTATAATGCTTCAACTCATTTATCGAATTATCGACAAACGACAAAGCATAACCCAATATGGGCGGCACTTAGACATTCTTTGGACATATTGATCCCGGAAATGAATCGTAATAGCGATCGAGTAATTACCCTGATTGCGGCAGCACTTCGTGATTCGTGTGTGTTTAATTGGATTGTAACTACTCTAATTCGACGTATGTTCAGAGAATTTCCGTCGCTTTGACACCAGAAATCAAGTGCCAAAGTCGGCTATTTATATAGCCAGAAATTTGACATGCTTACCTACCTGCTTGACATGCCTACCTACCTGCTTGACATGCCTACCTACCTGCTTGATTGACGTGCCTACCTACCTGCTTGATTGACGTGCCTACCTACCTGCTTGATTGACGTGCCTACCTACCTGCTTGACATGCCTACCTACCTGCTTGATTGACGTGCCTACCTACCTGCTTGATTGACGTGCCTACCTACCTGCTTGATTGACGTGCCTACCTACCTGCTTGACATGCTTGGGTGTCTTAATTAGGATTTTCTAGTGGTTAATTTATAAATTACTATTATTCTTTTTATTTCTAGAATAATGATTTTAAATTTATGGGCATTACAACTATTACCCCCTTAAAAGAAATTTCGTCCTCGAAATTTTTCAAACAAGAATATAACCTATTGCATAGGTAACAGAAACGAAACTTTTATAGCAGAGTTACTAACTTATATAACGAGAATCTCCTAACCACACATGTGTATCTGAAATTCATAACTAAGGTCATGACTATACTTGTCAATTACCTTATATATGTGCCCTAATGGTCCTTTTATAACGTATCTTAATAAAATATCTTACCGTACAAAAAGTCAATAGAGACTTACGGATACTTAGAGTGACTATTAGTACTGATATTTCCTACGTGGCGGAGGACGAGGAGGCATCTATAAGAATAGACATAGGAGTTAAACCAAATAAGAGATCAAGTTGAATCCTATCATAGATATCTACCCATTCCTCACAGGTCTTAATTACTATCTTCAAGTTTTCTACAGGAAAGAGCCTTTGCTCTGATACCATAGCTGTAACACCCCAACCCGGAAGGGCTGGCGTGTCACAATAACGGTAACATAACAAAAGTCATAATTCCATTTATTTATTTGATAAGGACACAATCATACGATCATTAAAGTTAAGACTAATATACAAGTGGAGACATTCATCTTATTTAATTAATATCTTCAGATTTATTCCTAGGCTTTATTCTTCTCTCTTTTCCCCTCCCAAAGTAGCCTGTGGACCTGTATATACAAAAAGTTTACGGAATGAGCCGAATGCTCAGTACGGAATTTTAGGCTCAAATACCAAATAAATGCTTCATATGAAATCTTATCCGGATGGAACTTTAGGCGAAAATGATACGATGCAAGAACAAAATTTCATAATCATATCTTACGGATGTACCCATGAGCAAACTTAAAACGTGACAATACACAGGTAGCTACTCCTGCATAGTTATCACATGAGATGGCGAATTGGCATACCCGTTATCCACCTCCTTATACTTAAATCCTAGGATCGATCCATACGCCTCCTAATAGCCTTATGTACCACACTTGTACTTAAGAGACGCCGTGAACTGATCTCTCCATCACGGATGGAGCACATGATGTTGATGCCACAACAACATGCTCGTGGGACACGCCACGAGATGTGACAACCGGTAATTAAGGGCTTTTAATTACGCAATTAACAAGTGTTTAAGGTGATAATAAATATTGTTTAAGGCACGTATTAACTTAATTAGGCCCTTGTTATGCCTAGGAACGCTTATCGGACGTTACAGTGCGCGTATGAGGATTTTCGAGAAATCTGCTGGATATTAAGCGATAACGAACTGACACCGTACAAACTACTGACAACGCCGACAAATACGAAGTTTATATGTATAATTTAAACTTATGGATTTCGTTTTGCGAAATAATCACGCTTCTAAACATCATAATACGCAAACGTGAACGAAAAACGCTACTGTAGGAATGCACCGACAACGAAACGGAAACATCGGACACGCGTATTACCTACAAACGAAGTTTTGTGATATATTTAGCTTCGTTTTCAAATTTTATTATCCGTCGTTGAAAACGGACCGCAAAATGGACACGAAACGACGAACGACGCGTTTTACGCAACTTAACGCACCAACAACTTACGCGATTAATATTGACTACCGACATCCTTTTTACGAAGTTTTTGACGTAATTTTAGTGTTTCGACTCAAAAATAATGTTATACGACCTTTTACGACGACCGGGACTCGAAAACGGGTCTCATAGACACGATTGGGCCGCTTGAAACAAAGGATACGCGCTAATGGGCTTTTGGGCCCAACCCACTACATAAAACCCTAAGTATAAGAGCTCCCCTTATCCTCCTGATCTTCATTTTCACCCTATCCCTAAACCACGCACACAACTACAACATTTTTCCTCTACTCCCCTCTTGTGACCGAGCACCGGCGACCGGAGAGCTCCGACCGGCCACTAGTTATCTCCGGCGAACCACCACGACTCCCCTCTCACACCACTCTCATACGCACACCATCCTGTAACTCAGAGAAAGAGAGGCGCTGTACACGGCGGCGACGCGACGTCAAGATCAGAAGAGACGGAGTGAGAGAGAGAAGAGAGAGGGAGAGAGACGTCAGAGGGGGAAGGAGAATGATGACATCGACGGCAGACGGGCAGCTGCGGCGGCGGTGGTAGATCTCGACGGCAGCTGGTCGTGATGACACGACTGCGCCGCTACTCACGGTGGAGGTGGCGATGGATTTCGACACCCCCCCTAAATCGAGTTCCCTGAATGTGATTCCGGCTTCTGATCATTCCGGTTTGGTAACGATGGTGGCTGTACTGGTTGACGACAGCCGCACTTCGTGACTTCTCAGGTAAGCGCCTAAAAAAAACGCACCTTCTCATTCTTTTGGATCAGTTCAGTTCTCAGTCAAATGTGATGTTTCAGGTGGGGTGTGGTTGTTCCGGTTTGAATTTTAGCTTCGGTTCAAGTCAGATTTGATTTGGTTTAACTCGGGTTGACTAGGTCAAACCGAGTCAACTCATTGTTCGGGTTAGCGACAGTGGAGCCGGAAAACGGCAGTGATGTCGGCTGGATTGGTGGTGGATATCCTCGGATTGGGTTTCGATTCACATTCGGTGTAAGTTTGGTTCAACTCGGTTAACAAAGTCAAACCAGTCAACACGTCAGGTTGACTGGTCAACGCTGGTCAACAGGAGTCAAGGGCAGTCAACAACAGTCAACGGATTGGTTTCGGGTCAACAGCGGTCAAACAGGTCAAACGAGGTCAACTCAGGACCCGGTAACGACTTAAACATAGCGAGATTTATTGATTTCGTTGTTTTTTTTTTAGTCTACGCGAACCGAGCTTGAACCGCCGTACTCTAGTTTATTTATTTTAGTGTTCGTTATATTTTGCGAAAGATATATATAAATGTGATTGGTTTATTGTTGAGTTTTGACAAAATACGACGACTCTTATTGTCGGGCTTTTCGAAAAACAGAGGAAACTCTGCCCGATTTTTGTTAAAAACCCGTAATACAAAGCGTATTTATATGTATAAACGACACTTTATAACTCATAAATAGCTTTTATAACCTTTCGAAAAAAAAAAAAAGGATTACAAGTCAACGAAAAGACATTGAAACTCTAACACTTCTATAAAATAAATATAATTAGTTATATTTATTTCGAACGTCGAAAATTATATTTTATATAATAAATATAATGTCTTATATTTATTCCTAACGTCAACGACTCGGAAATCGTATTTCAAAAGGCTAGTATTCGGAAAATATATAACATAAATATAATTATTTATATTTATTTCGAGTGTCGAGACTTCGAATACTCTTATAAGACTATTCGTTTCAAACATCTAACCGAACACGGCACGTATCGCACAATTATAACAACTTACTAACCGAGTTCGTTGATAACAAGTGTATATATTATATATACTTACACCTTACGAAAACTACGACTAGTCGTATTACTATTTCATATACGCCTTCTATTCGCGACTACTAGCACGACTTCGTAAGTATTTATATTTATATATATAAATATATATCCTACAGCTTTCGGAAAACTAAGTCGTTTATTATCCCGACTATAAACGGGATCAAATAACCATAGATTGGTTATTCTAAGTCACAACACCACCTTTATAGAATCGTTTAGTTAACGATTCGGTAGAGCTCGGACACGTAGTTTAGCTATGTCAATTTAGTTAGAAACTTATAATTATTCCTTTATTATTAGGAATGCTTTAGTTGCACGCTAGCGAGTTCACATTCGTGGGATGACACTACGGAATCACACTAAGCTAGCTTTGCACAGGAATATCCAGGTGAGTTCATAACCCCCACTTTTTACTATTTTACATTTTTATAAATGTTTTCGGGGGTGGAAAGACATGCAAGTTTTGCAAAAATAAACAACTTTTCGATGAACGAAAACTCATATTTCTAAACCGTGTTGCGAACGAATTTCAAGGAACTTAAATGGTTTACGAATGATTTCGATCAAACATACCGGTTTTACAAAACACGCGCCTATTTACGAAACGTGCATGATTTTCTAATGGGTACGGGCGACACAGTCGAGGTGATTTGACACAGTCGAGGTGATTCGACACAGTCGAGGGGATTCGACACAGTCGAGGTGATTCGACACAGTCGAGGTGATTCACACGGTCAAGGTGATTCGACACAATCGAGGTGATTCACACAGTCGAGGTGATTCGACACAGTCGAGGTGATTCGACACAGTCGAGGTGATTCGACACTAAAAACCGTCTACACAGGTTGAGTACTTCCTATGTCGCCGCATACGTTAATGTCCTCGCGAAACATTAACGATCAACCTGTTCATAGACGCTTTACATACCCATTTACAACAGTAAAACTTTCATATATTCATAAGATTCATTTGATGGAAACTCACAAATACATGAATTACAAACTTTGGTAAGGTTTTTCAAGTTACACCTAAGTAAGAGGAAGCGTTGATCCTGCTTACAAAGGTCCATTTGGGCTCGGCCCATTCTCTCTCGTGCAATGCACAAACACTCTCGTGGGCTAGACTCACAGTTCTCATATATCATGCCAAGAAAATGCTTTTACTATATTTTCTCAAAAACTTTAAAACCGGTTATCAAAAAGATTTATTTTAAATCTTTTCAAAACAAACTATGAACTCGCTCAACTTTATGTTGACTTTTTCGCATGTTCTTTCTCAGGTTGCATTTTTTAAGACTATGGAACGGTTGGAATAGAAGAACCCACGGGATTTCGAGTACTTAGCGGGCGTTCATTGTTAAGAAGTCTTAGCTTTTTGCTTCCGCTGTGCAATGAAGATACCGGTCCAGTCACGCCAGCTCTGATATTTCGGGGTGTGACAGATTGGTATCAGAGCATTAGGTTTCAGCGAATTAGGTTTCTGTAGAGATACCTAGGCTCTAACCTCACTTTCCTCTGGGGAATTAGATTATTAAGACTCGAACACATACAGAACGCCTAGGACTGAATATGGGCTTCCAACCGTTGCCGAAAACAATGAGTCAACACTTTTGGTTTTAAACATACACAAGTGTTGTGTTGGATACACGGTACATGAAACGATTACATATAGTAAGCAAAACTTTGAGAGTTTTGGATAACATGCATTTAGGACCTTTGGAAAGCTTTTGTCAAAACTCATTAGAGGTCCTCACTTAGAAACTGCGACTATTAACTCGCGCAAACGCCATTATATTATGTCGTCTATGCTATCTTACTTACCAGAGCAGGTAACCTACGCGGAACGAAATGCTAGTGCGCACGAGTATACCTGAAACTCAAATTATACATCAACGGATGTCGGAGCACATCATATTCTACGCAGAACGAAACGCTAGTGAACAGGTATACATGAAACTTAAACTATACGTCAGTGGACGTCGAAGTACATCACACACGATTTTCGAGGCAAGGCCTTGGGGAAAACCACAAATGGTCACGACAACAACGATGCTAATCCTGTCAGCGGGAGAACTACGGATCGAAATGCGGCAATTTGCCAAGTGATCCTGCAAGCAACACAAATCATGCTGAGGTACGTTGAAACAAGGTTTCATAACGATCGATACTAGGTCTAATGAGACTCACAACTATGGGCGCTGCGAAAGAAGTCACACGTCTCCGCATTCCCCCTATTTCATTTATGGCGATTACGCTATGTTCGACATTCCATGGTAATGTCAACTAACAAACGATTATCACGCGAAATTCCAGGTAAAGTCCTTAGATTTCTTTTGTTGAAATTTCGACTTTTTGCATATAGTGAGTAGACTTTCATACTTCTACTCCCCCTAATGATCATTGCATCACAAAAATTTTCTTTCGTAATAGTGAATACTCATTTGTTTCATTCTTGATGAATTCATATTTATACATGCGTCGTTTGTTACGCATGTGACTTCACTCGAAATTGTTGCTTTATCAATGTTCAATATTGTTTCTCTATGTTGATTACTGCATTGTGATTTGGACGATTGCATTGTTGTAAAGCGTTGACTCCTTGATATCGAGTCGACGGATTTCTTGAAAAACTCATTTTTTTTTCTTTTGAGTGGCATACATGGTTTTCGTTGCGACCATGTTGGAACTTCCTTATTGATAGATGAACTCATTGTTGGATTGTGTTTAAACCAAGTTCAATTGGTTGAACTTGCTCTTAATATATATTCGATTCAAGATTCCATATGATGGATTGAGGCCATCACATTCGAAATAATCCCAACGAGCACTTCATTTGCTTTGAACCATAACATGCTTGTTTGGTCTTCGACTTCATCAAATCGTTTCTTTGATCACGATCACCTTGTGGTGGCATTTTTCACAAGTTTGAAGCTTGCGCTAATCTCGTTGCTCACCTCATGTACGGATTTAATTATTTATTTATTTGTTTATTGACATTAAATCCGCTTTGTTGATTTATCATATTAAAGCAATCTTAACACAATCGTGTGTTAGGATCATGGTACACAAATTTATGTCATATTTCGGTGTACCTCTTAACGATTCTTTCAGCATCGATCGAACATTTTGTGATATTTATTGCTCTTTCATTTTCGATCGAAAAACATTATTTATTTGTTTCGTTTTCAATTGAAAATCCTATGAGAATTGTTTGAAACAGACATTCGGATTTACTTCGTTGAATCTCTCACTTGATTTCAAAACAAGGTGATGTTTGTTCAGTCACCACTATTATTGAATTATTTCGATCACTACGACACCTTGTGGTGTCGGTATAAACTTATAGCTGGGGCTAATCATGATCGAGCGTTTCATGCAAAACACAGGTGATATTTGTTCGATCACCGCTATTGCTGAATTGCTTCATTCACTACGACACCTTGTGGCGTCGGTATAAACTTGTAGCTTGTGCTAATTACGATCAGTCGTTTCATGCGAAACTGTATATGCTTTTCGTTTGACACATCATTTTAGTAGTCTTAATGCAACTATGTATTAAGACGATAATACACCAGGTTCGGTTGAATTTCATTTCGGTGTATCCTTGCAACTCAATAATGTCAACGCGTGATTTTATTCGTTTAAGGGTTCGATAGTTGATAAATCATTTTTATGATTCTATTTATTTGAGCTCGTTGAATTCGAGTTTCAATCATACAACAACCAACGCAAGATTCTGTTGGTAGTAAATTTTGTTGTTTCAAAAATTGATTTGCAGTTTGCGAATGTTCATTTGGAATTCCATTGGTTGAATCTCCTCTTCTGTTGAACCTAGTAAACCTAGTCACATTGGTGATAGTATCACAACATCTCGTTCACGTGATTTTGATTTCTAGAACAAACTCAGTTAAACCGTTGGGTTCCTATTGATGCAAAATTTTCTTGCAATCACGTAATCTGAACAAGTTTTGGTTCAATTACACGGTCATTCACTTTGGTATTATTCGGACTTACCTAGGAACAACACAACTCTGAGGAGTTAACATAGTCTAAATTTCGAGGACGAAATTTCTGTAACAGGGGGAGAATGTGACAACCGGTAATTAAGGGCTTTTAATTACACAATTAACAAGTGTTTAAGGTGATAATAAATATTGTTTAAGGCACGTATTAACTTAATTAGGCCCTTGTTATGCCTAGGAACGCTTATCGGACGTTACAGTGCGCGTATGAGGATTTTCGAGAAATCTGCTGGATATTAAGCGATAACGAACTGACACCGTACAAACTACTGACAACGCTGACAAATACGAAGTTTATATGTATAATTTAAACTTATGGATTTCGTTTTGCGAAATAATCACGCTTCTAAACATCATAATACGCAAACGTGAACGAAAAACGCTACTGTAGGAATGCACCGACAACGAAACGGAAACATCGGACACGCGTATTACCTACAAACGAAGTTTTGTGATATATTTAGCTTCGTTTTCAAATTTTATTATCCGTAGTTGAAAACGGACCGCAAAATGGACACGAAACGACGAACGACGCGTTTTACGCAACTTAACGCACCAACAACTTACGCGATTAATATTGACTACCGACATCCTTTTTACGAAGTTTTTGACGTAATTTTAGTGTTTCGACTCAAAAATAATGTTATACGACCTTTTACGACGACCGGGACTCGAAAACGGGTCTCATAGACACGATTGGGCCGCTTGAAACAAAGGATACGCGCTAATGGGCTTTTGGGCCCAACCCACTACATAAAACCCTAAGTATAAGAGCTCCCCTTATCCTCCTGATCTTCATTTTCACCCTATCCCTAAAACCACGCACACAACTACAACATTTTTCCTCTGCTCCCCTCTTGTGACCGAGCACCGGCGACCGGAGAGCTCCGACCGGCCACTGGTTATCTCCGGCGAACCACCACGACTCCCCTCTCACACCACTCTCATACGCACACCATCCTGTAACTCAGAGAAAGAGAGGCGCTGTACACGGCGGCGACGCGACGTCAAGATCAGAAGAGACGGAGTGAGAGAGAGAAGAGAGAGGGAGAGAGACGTCAGAGGGGGAAGGAGAATGATGACATCGACGGCAGACGGGCAGCTGCGGCGGCGGTGGTGGATCTCGACGGCAGCTGGTCGTGATGACACGACTGCGCCGCTACTCACGGTGGAGGTGGCGATGGATTTCGACACCCCCCCTAAATCGAGTTCCCTGAATGTGATTCCGGCTTCTGATCATTCCGATTTGGTAACGATGGTGGCTGTACTGGTTGACGACAGCCGCACTTCGTGACTTCTCAGGTAAGCACCTAAAAAAAACGCACCTTCTCATTCTTTTGGATCAGTTCAGTTCTCAGTCAAATGTGATGTTTCAGGTGGGGTGTGGTTGTTCCGGTTTGAATTTTAGCTTCGGTTCAAGTCAGATTTGATTTGGTTTAACTCGGGTTGACTAGGTCAAACCGAGTCAACTCATTGTTCGGGTTAGCGACAGTGGAGCCGGAAAACGGCAGTGATGTCGGCTGGATTGGTGGTGGATATCCTCGGATTGGGTTTCGATTCACATTCGGTGTAAGTTTGGTTCAACTCGGTTAACAAAGTCAAACCAGTCAACACGTCAGGTTGACTGGTCGACGCTGGTCAACAGGAGTCAAGGGCAGTCAACAACAGTCAACGGATTGGTTTCGGGTCAACAACGGTCAAACAGGTCAAACGAGGTCAACTCAGGACCCGGTAACGACTTAAACATAGCGAGATTTATTGATTTCGTTGTTTTTTTTTTAGTCTACGCGAACCGAGCTTGAACCGCCGTACTCTAGTTTATTTATTTTAGTGTTCGTTATATTTTGCGAAAGATATATATAAATGTGATTGGTTTATTGTTGAGTTTTGACAAAATACGACGACTCTTATTGTCGGGCTTTTCGAAAAACAGAGGAAACTCTGCCCGATTTTTGTTAAAAACCCGTAATACAAAGCGTATTTATATGTATAAACGACACTTTATAACTCATAAATAGCTTTTATAACCTTTCGAAAAAAAAAAAGGATTACAAGTCAACGAAAAGACATTGAAACTCTAACACTTCTATAAAATAAATATAATTAGTTATATTTATTTCGAACGTCGAAAATTATATTTTATATAATAAATATAATGTCTTATATTTATTCCTAACGTCAACGACTCGGAAATCGTATTTCAAAAGGCTAGTATTCGGAAAATATATAACATAAATATAATTATTTATATTTATTTCGAGTGTCGAGACTTCGAATACTCTTATAAGACTATTCGTTTCAAACATCTAACCGAACACGGCACGTATCGCACAATTATAACAACTTACTAACCGAGTTCGTTGATAACAAGTGTATATATTATATATACTTACACCTTACGAAAACTACGACTAGTCGTATTACTATTTCATATACGCCTTCTATTCGCGACTACTAGCACGACTTCGTAAGTATTTATATTTATATATATAAATATATATCCTACAGCTTTCGGAAAACTAAGTCGTTTATTATCCCGACTATAAACGGGATCAAATAACCATAGATTGGTTATTCTAAGTCACAACACCACCTTTATAGAATCGTTTAGTTAACGATTCGGTAGAGCTCGGACACGTAGTTTAGCTATGTCAATTTAGTTAGAAACTTATAATTATTCCTTTATTATTAGGAATGCTTTAGTTGCACGCTAGCGAGTTCACATTCGTGGGATGACACTACGGAATCACACTAAGCTAGCTTTGCACAGGAATATCCAGGTGAGTTCATAACCCCCACTTTTTACTATTTTACATTTTTATAAATGTTTTCGGGGGTGGAAAGACATGCAAGTTTTGCAAAAATAAACAACTTTTCGATGAACGAAAACTCATATTTCTAAACCGTGTTGCGAACGAATTTCAAGGAACTTATATGGTTTACGAATGATTTCGATCAAACATACCGGTTTTACAAAACACGCGCCTATTTACGAAACGTGCATGATTTTCTAATGGGTACGGGCGACACAGTCGAGGTGATTCGACACAGTCGAGGTGATTCGACACAGTCGAGGGGATTCGACACAGTCGAGGTGATTCGACACAGTCGAGGTGATTCACACGGTCAAGGTGATTCGACACAATCGAGGTGATTCACACAGTCGAGGTGATTCGACACAGTCGAGGTGATTCGACACTAAAAACCGTCTACACAGGTTGAGTACTTCCTATGTCGCCGCATACGTTAATGTCCTCGCGAAACATTAACGATCAACCTGTTCATAGACGCTTTACATACCCATTTACAACAGTAAAACTTTCATATATTCATAAGATTCATTTGATGGAAACTCACAAATACATGAATTACAAACTTTGGTAAGGTTTTTCAAGTTACACCTAAGTAAGAGGAAGCGCTGATCCTGCTTACAAAGGTCCATTTGGGCTCGGCCCATTCTCTCTCGTGCAATGCACAAACACTCTCGTGGGCTAGACTCACAGTTCTCATATATCATGCCAAGAAAATGCTTTTACTATATTTTCTCAAAAACTTTAAAACCGGTTATCAAAAAGATTTATTTTAAATCTTTTCAAAACAAACTATGAACTCGCTCAACTTTATGTTGACTTTTTCGCATGTTCTTTCTCAGGTTGCATTTTTTAAGACTATGGAACGGTTGGAATAGAAGAACCCACGGGATTTCGAGTACTTAGCGGGCGTTCATTGTTAAGAAGTCTTAGCTTTTTGCTTCCGCTGTGCAATGAAGATACCGGTCCAGTCACGCCAGCTCTGATATTTCGGGGTGTGACACGAGAAGCGATACTCAGGGTATCAGAGTACAAATGGTCTTATTCACATAACTTTATAAAACTTATTTTCATAACAAAACGGAACATATATTGGAACATGCGATAATGAGTATAACAACATAATACTATCGCATGACATGAAAGTTAAATCAAATGATAGGAATCGAACGGACTGTCAAATGAATCGATAATCAAAGACGTGAGGAGTTTTTAATAGATATAGTAATTTAGTGGTTTTATAACAATTTGAATATGAAGCAATAAAGAGTTGGGTAAGGATCCGTACCTTAATAACTCCAAAGTGAAGCTACCTTGTGCTAATATTTTAGATTTATATGGGCAGAGTTTAGACTACTGATTAACCTAATTTCACAATAATGTACACAAAACAGGGTTAGTGATCAATACAGCAGTTACGATAATTTACGAGATCAAATTCTCCCAATGAATAACCAAGTGCAATACTTCAACTCATTTATCGTATTAACGACAAACGACAAAGTATAATACTTCAACTCATTTATCGAATTATCGACAAACGACAAAGTATAATGCTTCTACTCATTTATCGAATTATCGACAAACGACAAAGCATAACCCAATATGGGCGGCACTTAGACATTCTTTGGACATATTGATCCCGGAAATGAATCGTAATAGCGATCGAGTAATTACCCTGATTGCGGCAGCACTTCGTGATTCGTGTGTGTTTAATTGGATTGTAACTACTCTAATTCGACGTATGTTCAGAGAATTTCCGTCGCTTTGACACCGGAAATCAAGTGCCAAAGTCCGCTATTTATAGCCAGAAATTTGACATGCTTACCTACCTGCTTGACATGCCTACCTACCTGCTTGATTGACGTGCCTACCTACCTGCTTGATTGACGTGCCTACCTACCTGCTTGACATGCCTACCTACCTGCTTGATTGACGTGCCTACCTACCTGCTTGACATGCCTACCTACCTGCTTGATTGACGTGCCTACCTACCTGCTTGATTGACGTGCCTACCTACCTGCTTGACATGCTTGGGTGTCTTAATTAGGGTTTTCTAGTGGTTAATTTATAAATTACTATTATTCTTTTTATTTCTAGAATAATGATTTTAAATTTATGGGCATTACATTCAGTTTGGAACTTTCAGGTTGTTTTATGAACATGTAAATGTGTCAGCCAGTTTGTTAGGGAAAATTCTTTTAATGTTCATCTAATGTAGCTTTAAAGTATTATAAGCTACTGGAACAGTGATGATCCTCAAAGAAATCTTTTGTTAGACATGTAATAAAGATTCTTTAATAATTTATCTCTTCCTGAGTACAACCTTTGACAATCAATCATGCTTTTTTGTGTCTTAACACTTATATTAGGATTTAGTTTAGTTATGAACACTCCTAGGTAATTCAATCAAATCCCAAATGTTATATAAACACATAAAATCAGTTTTACTAGAAAACTGTTTTACTCCATTTAGAAGATTAATTGACACTAATGGCTTAATTTGAAGAGATAGGATCATTAAACATTTCCAAAATCCATTTCAAATTCAGTTAGGGAGGTTATGTAATCATCAAAGTTAGTAGGATTTTAAACCTAGATGACCTCCTGAGTTGATTATTGGGTTTTAAAAGTTTCAGTTTTATGGATTAGCTATTGGTTAGGTTTCTATCATTTTTAGGATTCTAAGTTTTGCAGTCTGGTGTACAAGAGGTGTAATCAGAGTTAAATTCGGAGTGAAATTTAATGACACTCTTCCCCCCGCCTCTTGTATTCCTTGCAAATCATGATAAGGACTTTGACTGCTCCCACTGACCTTAGAAATCTTTAGGAACTCAGCATGCTTAGGGTCAATATGTAACGACCAACAAATTCTAATAGAGAAACAAGTTAATGACGTTAGTCATTGTGATTTCTCTTGTTGAGGATTATGTTAGTTTAGTTAAGAAATCTAAGTGTGCCCACAATTAAGAAACAATGAAACTTTTGTAAGAGTAGCATTAGATTTTAAGGAGACAAGTTATGATAGAACAGTGTCAAGATGGAGCATTGTCTTGTACAAGAGGTGTAAATTTAGGTAATGTAAAATTAAGACACTTAATGCTCCCACCGATCTTTAATATCTCTAGAATGCTACAAGAGAAGTTTCAATGAGCTACGTGACATGGGAACCTATCACATATACGTTAGACTTTATTTGATTTCTTTAATATCCAGATATCATAAGAAACTTTAGAGACATATTTAATAGAAATCTTATTAAGTATATATATATATATATATATATGAATAGATTTCTTCTAAGACCGTCGGCCATATACGACAAAATTTAGATACAAGTTGATAGTCTTTTACATGATAAATGAATTATGTCTGAATATTCCATTTGGAATAAGTTCCACGAACGTCAATGAATGACTTATGATGGACCCATACTTATTCCTTAAGCCAAGTAATATTTAGGGCTGTAACGTCATGATTTAAAATCACTTAGAATGAGATTAGATAAAAAAAATAATCCTCATTAACCATGTCATGATTTCTCATGAATTTCAGTTATAATGGATGAAAATTTATAGGTCTCATTTTCCTTTTGTCAAATTCTCATTTGCATGATAACAAAAGTTGTGAAAGTGTAAGGTATCATCTAGTTCCATCTTAATAATGTTTCTATTCAGATATCGAGAACAAATAAAATGAGAGTTTAAGGTAAGTGTGACTTTATGTTGACTATGCAAACTTCACAAGCTTCATAACATTGCTTAATTATGATAACCATATTCTGATTAATCTTTAGAATATATAAGGTATCGAAAGGCGTTGTTAGAAGACTGCTTATTATGGTTCTTATAGCCTTAACATTTAATTTTGTCACTAACTCACATGTTAGTTATTTGTTGACTTCTGGTAAGGAAACGTTTAGAACTAGAGTCAACTAATCATGTGTTAATTGGAATATTAAAAAAATTAGCAGACTTAGATATCATTAGGAAGTGACTACCTAATTAACTTATCCAACCGTTCTTCTGAATAATGTATAGTCTCGTTGCTTATGCTTAGTCTAATGGCATAATTATGCAGTGAGATTTTCCCTTGAAGAACCTTAGAGCTGAAATTAGCACTTGTAATTTATCTATGGACCTTAGAACAATCCTCTTTTAAAGTTTAAGTGGTTGTAAGGTGAGTAACAACTTATTTTCCAGCTTCAAACATTTATTTCTTTGTACATATGTTGCTTATCAACACACTCATTATACTTTGGTACTTTTGAGTGTTATAGTTGATTTATAAGGCATCAAATTGCACAAGTGAAAATCTTAGTAAGTCATGTACTGAAAAATTGTACTTATTTCCATGCTTAAGCCCTTAACTTTATGGGTCATGGTATTGTACATTATAATGTATTCACATATACCACTTAACTTTATAGTTTAGAATTTTAAATGAAGGCATGCATCTTAGGAATTCTTGTAATTATTCCACAGATAATAGATTAGTCTTAGGAAAGACTTAATCTGGAATAACCTTTTTAGTGATAGCATTTATGTTTAGAGAGATCTTGATTATCATAAGAGACATTACGTTCGATTTGTCCTATTCATCATGCTCTACTTTTCTTTTGTAGTACCTTTATCAGAAGAGAGCAGTAGGATTATCGTGTCTTAAGAGATAATCAAGAATTTAATTTAAGAGCTAATTGTTATAGAAACTTTAAATAAAGCAAAACATTTTAGGTTTAAGAATTAGAGTGGATGAGATATCTATCTATAGAAGAAAATTACAGTGAGTAAAATTATGGGTACTAAAAAATAAAGCAGATGAAATGATCATAAAATTAATGAAGGATCATTAATATAAGGATCATTATGTGAAGAGGTTGTGATATGTCTATTACTAACATCAAAATAATAGACTTATTTAAAGTTCTACTTAAACGAAGACAAATCAGCTTTGGCCAGAAGTGTAATCATTTAAGCATGTGTGCAAAGTAATCGTGACAAATCAGCTTTGGCCAGAAATGAGACAATCACTTTAGTTATGCACTTGTTAAGTATGTTATACATGAAAGAATTAAAACAGCTTTGGCCAGATATTAAGACATTCACGTTTGTAATGCACACTTAACATAGCTTTCGTAATACTTGAACGATAAGTAGATGTATCAAATTAGCTTTGGCCAGAAATGATACATCAGAAGCTCATTCAAGTATAGCCATTTTGATTTTGTCAAACATTATTTGATCCTGATTAATTAACTAAGTATTTACAAAACCAATCATTTAATAGCAAACCACCTGTTAGCTAAATTTTAGTTCACATTAAACAGCCTGAAGTAATGAGGTTGAAATTTCGAGTTAGTCTTAGGTCTCGAGTGAGATCTCGACTCAGTTATGAGATCTCGACTCAGTTATGAGATCTCGACGCAGTTATGAGGTCTCGAGTCAAGTCTCGACTCATCTTGTGGTCTCGACTCGGAACCATGGTCTCGAGTACTGAATTTTATGAGATCTCGACTCCATAATGAGGTCTCGAGTCGCAACCATGGTCTCGAGTTGTGAAGATTTAAAAACCCTTAGTCGAAACCTCAGTGGTCTCGAGTCGAAACCTTATGGTCTCGAGTCGAAACCGTTGTCTCGAGTTGTAAAGATTTGAGAACCCTTATGATTTCGAGTCGAGACCTTGTGGTCTCGAGTCGAGATCTTGGTCTCGGGTCGTTAAAAGGGTCATCTCGAAACTCCTGTTAACAGCTGTTATTGTGAAAATAACTGAAAATTCGAATTCTTAGGGATTTTGAGATGTAATTTCCTATTTTAGTGTTGATCTAATTTTATCAAATATTTCGAAAATTTTATCTGTTGATCTAATAACAGTTTTCGAAAAAAAAATTTAAGAGTTAAAACAGATCAAAACATGGAAAAACACTCAATAATCCAAATCATATTCCAAAACATAAAGGAATTTCGAACTTTCTTAAGAACACATGATGAACCCTAAAAAATAAAATAATAATTCTGGGATCCGAAATCCTTATATTTTAGCATATTGATGTTGATTTCGGAACAGTAACAATTTCGGATATCATTAAACATCCTTTTAACTCATAAAATCCGTGAATTCTAAGCTTTATTCGAATTTTATGTTTCAAGTTATTTTGGGTTTTTTTTTCATAAAAATTTGTTTTCCAGATTTTAATCCCAGAATAATGGATAAAGCCAAAACTGATTTATCAACATATGCTCTGATACCACATGTTGATCAGTTCTGTTTTAGACATAATGGAAAACATGAATAACATATCTGATTGCAGCAGCACATGCCAGCAGAGAATCCAGATGGAGATGCATCAATAGTGTTTGACATGATTGTCAGCTTGGTCTGGTTCCTCCTTAGGGTGCAATCTAATGATGGTGATGATGAAAACCGATAAAGGGTAATCGGTTGAGGAGAGGAGGTCGATTGATGTTATGAGAGTAATTAGGTTATGTGTCTAACCCTAGAACCTCTACATAAGTCTCCTTATATATGCACCTAAGAAGAAACCCTAATTAGTTAATAAGGGTAATAAGGCCCATCAACAATTACCAACTAATTATTTAATAGGTTGTTATATATTTTGATCTATATAATTTAAATGATTATAATGGCTACTAGATTAAATATAAAATAATATATATTTAATCTTACATGCTACAATTTTGGATCACCGGGTTCGAATTAGCCTTTTCATCATAATCGATAGCGGCTGCGTTAATTAATTCTAGGGTTCTGGCGAAGCCTCGGTCATAGCCGCCTCCATCGTCGGAACTAATAGTTTCCTTCATGAGGTTTTTTTTTACTATTTATGGTTTTTATTTTGACTTGAGATGTTGAAGAAGAGACGGAATGCAATGAACAATCCCTTGAAAAAGTCTCTAAATCTTCTATTACACAGTAATTTGTTTATTATATATGTATATGCGTATATCTAATTGAGATTTTTTTTTTCTGTTTTTCAAGTTACTAGTTTATATGATGTATGAATTAATTTTCGCTTTAAATTCAAAGTTATATAATTTCCAGAAATATGTTTACTTCATGTGGGATTGGAATTGCATTCTTTCATATGATCCTTGATCTTGTTGTAGGATGGTGCATAGGCTTTCAGATTATTAGAGATCAAGGAATGACCATTCAAGGAGGTATAAGCCAGTCATTTTTTTTACAATTTCAAATTTGAATTAACCTTTTCTTTCCTAATATTTATTATTTTAATTTGGTTACGGAACGATTCAGCTCTTTTTTTAAAAGATAGGTTTGTTGTAATTAATGATCTGGGTGGTCAACGGATTGCCTGTGTGAATCATGATTGTAAGTTATCTTCATATGCTCCTTTTTAAAGATACTCCCTTTGTCCCAAGAATTTAGAAAACATATAACTTTTGGCGAGATCATGAACTAGAGATTGTGAAAGTTGTTGCAGACCAGGTTGTTGTGGCTCTTCTCGTGTTGCGATTCTATGAGAGCGCGTGACCAGCTGATGGAGCAGAATGTTCTTTGGAGTTGGCCTGACAAGAAGCAGAGATGGCGACCTCTGCTCAAAATGACTTGCTTTGTGTTATGAATCATGAAATGAGAACATTTATGCATACGGTTATTGCATTGGCATCTCTTTCTCTTGAAACCAAACTTACTCCAGAACAAAGAGCCATGGTCGAGACGAGTCTTAGCAATAGTTGTAGGAAATCCGTGGTATATATTTTAGTTTTATTTTATGAACCCGGTTCATATTAAATATGTGTTTATTTTGTCACAAGGATTTAGTCAAAACATTTTTGACAAAAGAGTGCATCTAGAAATAGGTTATTCAAAATAAACTTTAACTAGTTAAAAAAAAATATATACACATTTTGGCAACGGAAGCGAATGTAATAAAATTAACATAAACACTTTTATACCAAGGATTACCCGTAATGGAACAAGGTCACCAACATGCAAACACGAAATAGAACATCAACCATAGGGGGTTTAGATATACCTTCGGTTAGTAAATAACCGGTTGAGACACCGAGGTTCAACGATCGAATGCTAGTTACACGAGCGAGAGATACGCGAATGTGAGCCGGGTCTCGGCGGTGGTGGCCGGCGGCGGGCGGCGGCGACCGGCGGAGAGCGGCGGCGGCGGGCGGTGGTGACCGGTTTGGGTGTGTGAGTTGAGAGAGGTTTTTAATCTTCTCTTGCATCTTCCACCAAATACAAGACCCACTTATATAGAACATGGACATTCATGTATGTTAGCCAAGTGTCAATCATGCAAAATTGCATGTAATTCTATTGGCCAAAAAGGGTGGCAAAGTTGCATGTATTTCTATTGGCCAAAAAGGGTGGCAAGTGACAAGTGGCGGTGGGTGAGAATACCCGTGTCACCCGGCCCATGTACCCGTCTCTCCGTTCAATACCCGCGTATCGTTCGTAATTACCAGTTATTAGTTAAGTGGATTTTTAGTTCGTTGACCACGGTGTAACTCTTACGGGTCAAGACCCGGTCGGCAGCGTTGACTTATCGAACCGGACATAAATATCCAACAGCTCCCACTTGGACGGTCTCTGATAAGATCTCAACGCAGACAGCCAGCGGTACTCTAGCTACACATGGCTGCCCCCAACAGGTCATGACACTTTAAAGTCACTAACCAAGGTATCTTCCCTTTAGCAATGGCTTGCTACTTGAAGACAATAGACTTATGGCAATCGTTGTCATCTATCCCTTCTGTAAAAGACATCAATTGAACAATGAGACATGGATCAGATTCAATCTCATATGGCGTTCAATCATTATCGTTCTCGTTCAAGAATCAAAGTGGTCCAATCAAACACACAGTAAGTTTGGGTAAGGCCTTACACTTCACCAGTTTGGATCAACGAGGGCGCCCAGATGTCTAACTGTTACATATAATGTAAGAGTACAGAATCCCATCTTGACTACATACAACTCCCACTGAACTTCAGAACCACTCCCAACCAATGCCTTTATGACTGGCAGTTACGCGACAGCGATTGACACTGATCAAAGAATAGTCTTTAGTAAACGGAAGTTCTAGTATGTATCTCAGGTCAGAGGATACTAAATGAGTATGCCCATATCAAAACATCTTATGACTAAGATCCATGAAGATGATTTGATGCGAGTTACATCCAGCATCATTCATAATGAAGCCTGTGAATTTGGAAGTCAATTCCTTGAGTCCAAAATCAGAATAGTCTTAATTCAGAGTCGTTCCCACGAGTCTGATCGACTACGGATAATTTAGAATACAAGATTCACGGATTAAACGTATCAAAATCGAACACAGTTGTAGGATTCAAGAATTGCATTTAACTAGTAAATCAAAATGAATACAGGAATACAACTGTTTGATGTTCGTACATCCAAATACTAAATCAAAACATTTCACTAGCTAATCTAAGCCCAATAGCATCCATATGACGGTCATGTTTCTCTTGAGTCATTGGCTTAGTAAATGGGTCAGCTAAGTTTTGATCTGTGTCAATTTTGCTTATAACGATGTCTCCACGTTCCACAATCTCACGTATGTAGTGAAATTTTCTCAAAATGTGCTTGGCTTTGTGATGTGATCTAGGCTCCTTGGCTTGAGCAATAGCACCTGTGTTATCACAAAATATCTGGATGGTTTTCATGATACTTGGAACCACATCGAGATCGGTTATGAACTTCTTCATCCAAGCAGCTTCCTTTGCGGCATCTGATGCGGCAATGTACTCAGATTCCGTGGTAGAATCAGCTACAACACTCTGCTTGGAGCTTTTCCATGAGACAGCTCCTCCGTTGAGAGTGAACACGAAACCCGTTTGTGAGCGAGAGGTATCTCGATCAGTTTGAAAACTAGCATCAGTGTAACATTTTACAGTGAGCTCCTCATTGACTCCTCCAAATATCAAGAACATATCTTTTGTCCTTCTCAAGTACTTAAGGATGTTCTTAACTGTAGTACAGTGGGCAACCCCAGGGTTCTGCTGGTAACGGCTGGTCATGCTCAAAGCATACGAGACGTCTGGTCGAGTACATACCATAGCATACATGATAGAACCAATCGCTGAAGCATATGGAACTCCTTCCATTTGCTTTATCTCTCGGTCCTCAGAGGGAGCTTGCGATTTGTCCAAAACGGTTCCTTTAGTCATTGGAACACCTCCTTTCTTGGAGTTTTCCATCTTGAAGCGTTTCATTACTTGATCTATGTATGTGCTCTGAGTTAGCCCAAGAAGTCGCTTAGATCTATTCCTATAGATCTTGATTCCTAGAATGTAAGCAGCTTCTCCAAGATCCTTCATTGCAAAACAAGATCCCAACCAATGTTTAATTTCCTTAAGCATGGGGATGTTGTTTCCAATGATCAATATATCATCCACATACAAGATGAGAAATGATATAGCACTCCCACTAGCCTTTCTGTAAACACAAGGTTCATCTTCGTTCTTGACAAAGCCAAACTCTTTGACTTTCTGGTCAAAACGAAGATTCTAGCTCCGAGATGCTTGCTTGAGTCCATAAATGGACTTGTTTAGCTTGCATACCCTATTAGGATATTTTGGATCGATAAAACCGTCAGGTTGAACCATATAAACATCTTCAGAAAGATGTCCATTAAGAAAGGCGGTCTTAACATCCATTTGCCAAATTTCGTAATCATAGTACGCAGCTATGGCAAGTAATATCCTGATCGATTTGATCATAGCAACGGGTGAGAAGGTTTCATCATAGTCAATACCTTGAGTTTGAGTGAAACCTTTCGCTACTAGCCGTGCTTTATAGGTTTGTATATTTCCATGCATGTCAGTTTTTCTCTTGAAAACCCATTTGCTCCCTACTGCCCGAGATTCGGGGGGTAGCTCAACCAAGTCCCAGACTTGATTGTCACGCATGGATTGCATCTCGGCTTTCATGGCCTCTAGCCATTTCGCAGAATCTGGATTAGAAATAGTAGATTTGTAACTAGTAGGCTCGTCATCAGACTCGGCTACTGTCAGGACTTCAGAACCCTCAACATGCCAAAGGTATCTATCGGGTTCTTTACGAGTCCTGATGCTCCTGCGAAGGCTTGTGTTCGGGTCCGATTCGGTATCAACAATTTGTTGTGGTTCAGACGTTCCGACCTCGTCAACGGTTGCTTGTAGTCCTTGGACTTCTTCAAGATCTACTAAGTTACTTCCAGTTCCTCGACTAAGAAGTTCATCTTCAAGGAACCTTTTAGCCTTCCTTTTGATGGAAATCGTATTTGCATCAGGATGGTAGAAGTAATAACCGCATTGGTTATAGTATCCGACGAAAACAACCTTTTCGCCTCGAGGGTCGAGCTTGTCATCAGAGTCACTTGTGATGTAAGCATCACACCCCCATACTCTTAGGTAACTCAAATTCGGCTTATGCCCATGCCATATCTCATATGGAGTTTTGTTTACCTTTTTGGTCGGCGCTAGATTTACGAGTCGAGCAGCAGTCATAAGAGCAAAACCCCAAAAGGAGTGAGGTAAATTTGTTCTACACATCATCGATCGAATCATATTTAGTAAGGTTCGATTTCTCCTTTCACACACGCCATTAAGTTGGGGTGTGCCTGGTGGAGTGGGTTGTGAAACTATTCCACGTTCCTTTAGATGATCGAGAAATTCCAAGCTGAGGTATTCACCGCCTCGATCTGAGCGAAGCATTTTAATCTTTCTATTAAGTTGGTTTTCAACTTCGTTTTGAAACTCTTTGAACTTTTCAAAAGTTTCATGCTTATGCTTCATGAGATAGACATAAGCATATCGACTATAGTCATCGATGAACGTAACGAAGTATCTCTCGTGATTCCTAGTCATGGTTCTAAAAGGACCACATACATCTGAGTGTATGAGTCCTAGTAGATCGCTAGCTCGTTCACCAACATGGGTGAAGGTATCCTTGGTGAGTTTGCCAGCTAAGCAAGACTCGCAATCATCAAATGAGTCCATTCCGGTGGATTCAAGAATCCCCTCAGATTGGAGCCATTTTACGCGTGCCTTGCTTATATGGCCAAGTCTACAATGCCATAGGAATGAATCACTAGTACCATTTTTCTAACATTTAGAAAGGTGATATATGTTACTGCTAGGCTGAACATTAATTTCATAGATACCGTTTCGAGGTTTAGCCTCAAAATAGTAAATACCATTTAGATAAGCAGAAATAGCAATACCATTAAAAACATATCTAAATCCTTGTTCATAAAGCAACGAAACTGAAATGATGTTTCTGGTTAAACCAGGTGCATAAAGACAATTGTTCAAAACAACGATAAGACCAGAAGGACATGTAAGATTAAATGTGCCAGTTGCCAGAACTGGGACTCTTTTCCCATCGCCAACAATGAGCTCCATGTCTCCCGGCTTCAGTTTCTTCCACTTCTCAGGCTCCTGCAAGACATTAATGATGTGATAACCACACCCGGTATCAAATACCCATGTGTTGCTTGAAACAGTGAAAAGTTCGATAACATATATTAGAATACCTGAAGAAGTGCCTTCTCCATTAGCCTTCTTCACTTTGAGCTTGGCAAGATACTCGGGGCAGTTACGTTTCCAGTGCCCCATCTTGTTACACTCATAGCATTGCCGCTCTTCTGGAAGAGGGGCTTTCACAGCTTGCTTGCTCTTGTTGGTGGCAGGTTTGGCAGCAACAGGAGCCTTTCCTTTGTTTTTGCTGTTATAACTTTTCTTCTTTGTTTTGGGCTTTTTAACACCACCAGATCGAACCATTAACACTTGGCTTACTTTGTTGGAAATGTTCATCTCTGCCATTTTGAGCATCCCATGTAGCTCTGGCACTGTCTTTACCCAGTCATTCATGTTAAAGTTCATAACAAATTGATCATAGTGACTGGAAAGAGAGTTGAGAATGAAGTCAACAGCCATCTCATCTTGGAGAGGATAACCAAGTTTGTTTAGTTGGTCGATGTAGCCTTTCATCTTGAGGACATGAGCACTAACTGAGGAACCCTCTTGCATTTTACAACTTATGAGCTGTTTCATGGTGTCATAGCGTTCCTGACGGGCTTGTTTCTGAAACATGCCCTTGAGTTGTTCAATCATGTCGAAGGCATTCATGTCTTCCATATTCTTCTGAAGATCTGGAGACATGGTGGCTTGCATGAGGCAAGCAACTTCCATGGCATCTTCTTTATGTTTGTCGAAAGCCTTCTTCGCAACCACAGTGTTGTTTTCGGGTGCGGTTGGGATCGGGGTTTCCAAAACATAAAGCCTTTTTGCCATCTTGAGAACGATTCTCAAGTTGCGGTGCCACTCAAGAAAATTGGTGTTATTCAGCTTGTCTTTCTCAAGTATGGACTTGAGAGCAAAAGAGGAGTTGTTTTCAGATGACATCTGTTAAGCAAAAATTATTTAATTAGTATTTTCAATGTATTTCCTTATTTAGTGAGGTGAGACGATAAGGAGCGAGAATCCGGTTAGAAGCTCTTTCTAAAGGCAGCTGGGGCATGCAACATTAGCAAGAGGTTCAAGCGGACTGACAACGATTGTCAATTGTGAGAAAAGCACAACTCCCGGGGTTTATGAGGTTGCGAGGACAATCTTTTGTCCTTGCATTGATACGTTTGGCCTCATCTATGCCACTTTTGTTCTCGAGACGGCTGGGGCACGCAACACGAGAAGAAAAGTAATAGTCGTCCTAAAACGGTCACATGTGGAAGGGCCGGATGTGTCGACGGAACCCTTGCACCTTGGAAGGATAAACTAGACACCAAGTGTCGTGCTGTGGCTCCAACACTGATGGTTCGCATTATGCCCCAAGTGTTACTAGTAGTAGGATGGCATAGACTATTGATTTTAAATTTTACCAAATAGGGTCGTTATAGTCGGTTTTAATCTAAATATTATATTTGCGACATAACCAAAAAGACCCTTTCACCTCTCGGGACAATTAGTTTTAGATAACCTATAAAACTAAGTTTGTCGCGACTTGGAATAACCAATTAAAGTTAATAGTGAAAACTATTAAGTTTATGAGTTTTAAAGATGTGAGAAAAAAAAAACATGTTATAAAACTCTAGTGGTTAAAAAAAAATTTATCCAAGTTGCTAGAACTTGCTTTTTCCGATTTCTTTAAAAAAAAAAACTTTTAAGAATACATTTTGGTATTAAGTTGAAGTGTGATAACATTTATCAAAAGGCAACCATAATAGCAAAAATGAATATGTAAATCATATGGGCATGATTATGATCTTGCTAGATCCAAGTAGCAAGATCAAAGGGGTCACGGTCACAAAACACAAAACAACCACAAGGATGGACTTGAGTGCATCTTGTTGTCTTGAGCGACTCCCACTAACTCCAAGACTCCTCTTGGCATTCGGTCTTGCTTCGGGTCTTCGGTTCAACAATATTTAACAAGTAAATATAACAAAGACAAAGAACCTTATCTATTACAACTTTGAACCACAAAGCGGGCCAAAACCATAAACTAATCTATTACAACTTTGAGCCGCAAAACGGGCCAAAACCATGAACAAAACCAAATATAAACACAACCACAAGGTCGGGCCCGATTTACATATTCAACACAACCAAAAAAAAATTTTGGGCAATTTTGGTCAACAAAAAAAAAACTAACAACTAAAATATGACCAAAAATATATATAGCCCAAAGATAAAAATAAATCAAAAACTTTAGACTTTTAAAGTTTGTGATTTATTATTCCGGTAAAAAAAAAAGACCGGTTTCGATTTGCATGTGGTGAGCATCGGCTCTGATACCACTGTAGGAAATCCGTGGTATATATTTTAGTTTTATTTTATGAACCCGGTTCGTATTAAATATGTGTTTATTTTGTCACAAGGATTTAGTCAAAACATTTTTGACAAAAGAGTGCATCTAGAAATAGGTTATTCAAAATAAACTTTAACTAGTTAAAAAAAAAAATATATACACATTTTGGCAACGGAAGCGAATGTAATAAAATTAACATAAACACTTTTATACCAAGGATTACCCGTAATGGAACAAGGTCACCAACATGCAAACACGAAATAGAACATCAACCATAGGGGGTTTAGATATACCTTCGGTTAGTAAATAACCGGTTGAGACACCGAGGTTCAATGATCGAATGCTAGTTACACGAGCGAGAGATACGCGAATGTGAGCCGGGTCTCGGCGGTGGTGGCCGGCGGCGGGCGGCGGCGACCGGCGGAGAGCGGCGGCGGCGGGCGGTGGTGACCGGTTTGGGTGTGTGAGTTGAGAGAGGTTTTTAATCTTCTCTTGCATCTTCCACCAAATACAAGACCCACTTATATAGAACATGGACATTCATGTATGTTAGCCAAGTGTCAATCATGCAAAATTGCATGTAATTCTATTGGCCAAAAAGGGTGGCAAAGTTGCATGTATTTCTATTGGCCAAAAAGGGTGGCAAGTGACAAGTGGCGGTGGGTGAGAATACCCGTGTCACCCGGCCCATGTACCCGTCTCTCCGTTCAATACCCGCGTATCGTTCGTAATTACCAGTTATTAGTTAAGTGGATTTTTAGTTCGTTGACCACGGTGTAACTCTTACGGGTCAAGACCCGGTCGGCAGCGTTGACTTATCGAACCGGACATAAATATCCAACAATAGTAACCTTCTTGCAGCACTTATAAATGATGTCCTAGATCTTTTGTGCAGGTTAAGGATTCTCATAGTCGCATCACACAACTAGAGATTGCACACACATTCTCCAAATTTTCAGACTCTAAAAATGGTTCCATCAGAAGAAACAATGGTGCAGGCCTTGGACTTGCCATCTGCAAAACGTATTACTTTTTTTTAAATGTGGTTGTTTATGTAGAAAAAATAATTCGTGAGAACTTGAGAAAAGAAAGGCGGAATAATAAAAAAAATAAATATATGGTAATATTTTACAAACATAATAAACAATCCAATATAGTTTTCTTCTAAAACAGTGTCCAAAAAATAAAAATAAAGTTTTTTCTTCATTGTGGTTTTGGTTCAAGCTCTTTTTTTAGGCTGGCTAAGCCTGTTTCAGGTTGGTCTAGGCCCTTTTTTAGTATTTTCAGACCCATTTTTGTGCAGCTCATGTTGGTTGGCCAAGCGCCTATGACGACTGAGGTGCCTTGCATAGGCCTTGCCCAAGTGCCTTGGTGTGTGCATTTGCGCTTTTGAGAACATATATTAGGTGAAGAAGAAACAAGTCGTCGCCGACTAACTTATATCACATGCTATAGTTGTATATTTTTAACATCATTAATGGGTACTTGTATCTCCTTGCTTTTGAATCAGACTCTCACAAAGCTTCGGTTCTCAAGAAACAATCATAGCGCGACGCGCCAGAGAAGGAGAAGTTTAAAGTGATTATTTTTCAACATACTTCTTTTTATTTATCATCGTAGTCATTTTGTTTATGCGTTTTTCTATTACTCAATTATGTTTCTTTGTTTATATGTTCTTTCAGAAACTATTGGATACTGGCGAATAAGATTACCATCTGATGTGTTAAATGCTCCTGGGAGGGACTATGTTATTTCTTCAGTAAAGGCGATAAATTTCATTGTGGACATTATGCATCACTAACTATGAAAGGCGAAAGTGGATATCAGTACAAAGTAGCACAAAAGAAGAGTTGTACAAGAAATAGAAGTTCAACAAGTCTCCTCTTTAGTTTATCAATAAATCATGTTGAATCAAGTAATATATTATCTAATTTTTTAGATGGTAAATTATGGAATTGCTTACACTTAAAAAAAACATATATATTCAACTCATGGCTTATGGCTTAGATAAAATAGATGGTAAGTTTTGGAATTGCTTAGGCTTACAAGAAACATTTATATTCAACTCATGGCATGGACTACATAGATGATATTATGAACAAGAAAACTAAGCGAAAATGAGTATCACATTGTATATTATCGTTGACGGTACTACACAATATACCATGAGAGAATTAATAAACTAAGCGAAAATGAGTATCACATTGTATATTATCGTTGCCGCTGCAACGTGCGGGTTTCCTACTAGTAGGGTATAATGAACCAATTACAGGTGTGAAACTTTGTCTTCAACACTACAAATCATATGAATCGAAGAAGAAAGCCAAACGACGTTGGGTACCTCGTGTGGGATCAGGTCGGACAAGGTTTGGGGTCCCGGGTCACGGGACTGTTTCAGTGATGAGGTAGTGAGCAAGTTAGATTCCTGTTTTAATTATTACGCACTGATATTGTTCATCAAAATTAGACTTGATCCAGTGGTGAACGGTGTGTTTGATTTCCATGGGAACCCGGGTTCAAATCTCTTGTAGGTCCTGCCTGTTCCTTTTTTCTTTTCTTTTTCTTTTCTGTAGATTTGGTTGGGTTGTGGTTTAAAAGATCTCGCATCATGTGTTGTTGCATCAACTGGACGTCCAGTGGTCCGTGTCTCATCTCTTTAAGCCAGGGTGCCGGGTTCGAGTCCCCCTACCCCCGGTACGCTCTTTTATTATCCTATCTTTTTCTCAAGTTTCAAAAAGTGGCAACCCTACTCCTTGTACTTTAATACTTGAGTCAACTCATGAAGTTTAGTTAATAAATTAACTTTAACTTAACTTATTCAACTAATAAACTCAACTTTGATAATGAGTTCCTTACACATATATTATGATAACTGACGAAACTAACCGAGTTAAATGGTTTCCTTTATATTATACTTTCCGTTAATTACAAAATAACCCTTTAACTTATAACTTTATTTAACTAGCCAAACTAACCTCGTTAGTTCTTTGCTTATGTAAATCTAACCAAATTAATTGAGTTTCTTTATTAGAATTAACGCTTTAGTTCGGTTGTTTTTATATTCTTTCTTATTTAATCAAACGCGACGCGTGACGATATTTAATTATTTAAATATTTAAAATAATAAAGCTATTAAAAATGTTATTTAATTTGAAAAGGGTCCGGTTTTACAGCCTGGGTCGGATTTTGGAGATCTGATTTTGACGGATGCTACAGTTGAAATGAATGGTTGCTGCCAGGGTTGTTGGAGTTGAAACGAATGGCGGTGGTAGTGGGGTTAGTTTGGATCTAGTTGGCAGAGAAGAAGAGTTGAAAGTGATAGCGATGGCGATGGTGGTGTTAGGCTGCCATAACAACTTACCTGCCGGAGAAGATGACAATGGTGGGGTTGGAATGGTTCTTCATATATTTGAGTTGTTAATAATTCTTTTTGTTTTTAATTTAATAAGATGATTTGTAAGGAAAATGGTAATAAAAGACCAAACTACCCTCACATGAGTAGCACATGATTAGACTTAACGTTAAAAATTGACATGGTTCGGGCTAAAAGGATGTAACGTGTCAAAAATGGCAACGTAAAGGACACTACCTCTAATTTCCGTAGTTAAAGGATACTGCCTGAAGTTTGGTATAAATGTGAAGAACAAAATGTAAAGAACAAAAAATTGCAAGCACATATAAAGTATTGCACCAAAGTAGCCAAAGCTAAAACTAGAATTAATTATTATGTCTTATCCTATGTTTTTGTGTTACATGTTTTTCAATTTGATATCCAACTTGGTTTAGAGTTACTTTAATTTCATAATCAAACAAAAGATCACTGAGTTCACTTTTATGTTCAGATGAAACATGTTTTACGATCACATGCTCATCACGGATACAAATGCACCACTTACCCTAAGTATCTACATTATTTAGGTATTCGAATAATCTGACTAGTTGAGTCGGTGGTGGACTAGGTTAGTTGGTGATATGTATACCCCGGAGGGGTTTCAACGGCTCATTGAGCCGGAAGATGAGTTGGTGTAGTGTGCCCAATTATGTTTAACCCGACTTAATGTGCCCACGTGGCACTTTTTGTTGGTCAATTTTTATGGATTCCACTATTTTGTGTCGCTGGCACATTGTTTAACAAGATAATAAAAAGTGATGAGAGAGAGGAATATAGACGGTTAAATGTGTTATGCCGCTGACTCATTGTGCCACAAGATAAATGGATTGGTTATCATATTAGTGATATGTATAAATGCATTATGATTATCATGATTTTCAGTTTGTTATTGGTAAAGTTACGTGTCTATATGTATATATAATGTGTGATATTTGGAATGTCTTTGTCAACTCAACCCATGTTAAATTTTATTATTAATAATGACAAAAATCATAACAATGATGAATGGTTGTTTCACACCCATCACTCATCATAGATTAATATTAATAATTTATACAATTTTAGCATGTGATGTAAGGCTAATGAATTATGACCATTAGTTTACTAAAAGTTAAATAAAATTTATGTTAGATCGTGATCTCTACTCACCTAACAAGCCCTCTAGTGGATAATTTTTTTAAATATTGTTATATTTTAAGTATAACGAGAGAAACCTGAAAATATTGATATATTTTAAGTATAACGAAAGAAACCCGAACAACTCAATTTTTTTTCTGCATAACCTTTTTTTTCTTTTAATTCTTTTTTTTAAATGATGAAAACATCAAAACGTCTAGCACTATCTTAGGTGCGTAATCATTATAGATAAATGATTTCTTTGCGGAGAGACTCAAAAATAAAGTCTTAGCCAACCCTACTTGATTTAATTTGTTCAATTGTTGTAGTCAAAGTCACTATTGTAAAACATCTTTGAAGACATTGGTTTTGATCACATGTATCTTTATCTACGTAACTTTTATTTTACATTTCTTGTTTGTAAACGAACTTATACTAGTTTCTCTGTATGCTCGTTATTATTTTATTTAAATGTTTACATACTTTATTTAGAATACAATTATGTTTTCAGTTATGTTTATATCAGAATGTTGTTGTTGAAAAAAAAAAATGAAACACAACTACTTATTATTTAATAGTATAATAATGAAATTAGAACTAAAAACAGGTTAATGTTCACACCGACCTACTATTTAAATACACATACACACTTATATATCAGATGAATTCGTTGAAAACCCACTTGAGTTGAGAAAATATGTGAAAACTTAGTGTAACAATTAATTTTTTTACCATGTCTAATATATGTTGTTATGGTCATTACAAATTAATTATAGGCACTTATTATACATGTGCAACGCTCAATTATCGTCGCATGTGTAATAAAAAAAACAACGGTTTTTTTTAACCCATTTATGTAACAAATCGTTTTTTATAATATTTTTTGGGCATGCAATGTACATATTTCGAGCGTTATGGGCCAAAAACTCCAAAAACGCTAAGTGAATTAAAAAATAAAAACAAACTTTTAACATAATAGGTGTGTAACAATATTTTTTTATCAAACAGCTCATATGTTACATCCATGTTAAAAAATTACTTATTTTTTTTTATCTCCACTCGACGCTTTTGGATTTTATTGGATCAAAACGCTCGAAAATATGTTTATTACATGGCTAAAATTTTTATAAAAAAACGATACTTCAACATAGTGTTACATAGGGTCTCCAATATACTAAAAGATTTAAAGGATAAGGTTTTCGGGGTGAACACGTGATGGTCCACCGTGATGCGTGATATCACGCGGAACACCGCCGCATGTAGGGCTGTAAATAGGGGTGCAAAACGAGTCAAGCGGCTCGCGAGCTACTCGTGATCGGCTCGAGAAACAGCTCGAAACAAGCCGAGCATGAGCCTAAAATAAAGCCCGTTTGTTTATTGAGCCCAAGCTTGAGCCTCGCATGTAAAGCTCGTTAGGCTCGTCGAGCCCTATCGAACTTAGTGTAAACGAGCTGAGCTTATTTTAACTTGTTTACAAGCCAACCTTGAACCTAAAAATAAGATTATTTTGTGAACGAGCCTGAGCACGAGCTTCACTTATCGAGCTCGCGAGCCTAAAAATTCTATTATTTATATTATTTTTATTTAATATATTAATTAATATATAATAAATGAGCCCGAGCCGAGCTCGAGCTTGAGAAAATACAAACGAGCCGAGCTCGAGCTTTGAAAACAAAGCTCGAATCAAGTAGAGCTCGAGCCTGGCTCTCACAAGTTAATCGAGGTCGACTGGTCGAGCTCGACCAGGCTCGGCTCGGCTCGTTTCATTTGCACCCCTAGCTGTAAACGAACTGAATTTGTTAAGGAAATGCAGACGTGTCACAAATCTCAGAACAAAGGCACATATTTTATTTACGTAAACAACCACAGTTACAAGTGAGTGATTAACCAGTCATCACATTGACTGGTGAATCATATGCATAAACAAGATCAGACGAAGCAATAATGAAAAGGGCTCTACACTATCACGAATGTTACTTGTGAGAAACAATGGAAGATCAGGAACAAGAGGGACAAAGATGAGAGCCAAAGATGCTCGATGAAGACTGCAGCCACGGAAACTCCCTTTTATGGAGCGCACAAAACCCTAGCCAAAGAGACAGCTGTGAGCCCATCCTTATAAGCCCGAAGAGAGGCAGGCCAGCGAAACAAGAAGAGGGGAGCAGCCCAAAGCAGCAAACCCAAACAATCCTCAAAACAAAAGAAAAACAAGATATTAGAAATATTGTGGGAAGATAAAATAAAACACGTTAAAAGGAAAGCACATTTATACTGCCATTTTAACACCCCCTGTCACACCCCTTTCTGCGGCGGAAGCACGAGGTGTGATCATGAAAGGTTCTCATTGCATACGAAAGGTAAACATACTACATGCTCATGAAAATAACTTCAGATACCATAATTTGAAATATTAGCGTTTACATCGCGAGTTATCATAAACATTGTCTTAAAAGGTTTACACTTTATTTAAAAGCAAACACAAGCGACATCCACGAGCATAAGTGAGACCACGCGCACATCCATCCTAGTTACCTGAAATACATGTGAGTTTTGGAAAAACGTCAACATAATGTTGGTGTGAATTCATGCCGTTTTGTTTTGCACTTTTGTATACTTTGTATGAAAACATATTTTGTGAATAAATCGAGTTTTCATAAAATCCAGTTTCATGCGTACACCACGTACTCATGTATGATTCAAATTCTTCTAGAGTACCCCACGTACTCAAGTATAATCCCTGCTTTTCTTGAGTACCCCACGTACTCAAGTATTCATCAAGTTTTAGAATGGTATGAGTTTTTATGTAAATTAAGTATTCCTGTATGTATCAGGATTTGTTAATGGGTTGCAAAGCCATTAACATGTGACACGACATAGGAAGTCACCAAACCTTAGGCATTTAATTGGTATATTCTGAGACACAAAAGCACTACTCGATACTCGCCCTCATCGAGAGTGTGGCTGCCCGGCACCCGTTAGATCTAACCTTTTGTTCTGCGGTCTAGGTATATTGTTGATTAATGGTGCTTCTGTACCCTATTCGTGACACGATTCCTCGCATCATTTTTCATAGCGCATCCTTCTTGGTACTCGTTTCTCACCAAGCGCGCTTCTCATAGTCTTATTTCACAACACACTTGGTACTCGTTCTCACCAAGTGCGCTTCTCATTTTCTTATTTCACAACACACTTGGTACTCGTTCTCACCAAGTGCGCTTCTTGTATTCTTATATTGCTACACACTTGGTACTCGTTCTCACCAAGTGTGCTTTTTATATTCATACCATTTGTTAAACATAAAAATAGTTGTAACATGTATTTCACCCCCGAAGTTATAAAACTGAAAACAGTTAAGAGAAAAGGGGGAGCATGAACTCACAACTTTGCGTTCCTGTGCGTCGTAAACTTCACCGGTTTGCTTATTTAACGTCGTAACCTATACGCGTTTTCTTAACGTTAGTCACTAGACTTGCGTCGCACAAGTTCAGTCACTCACTTTTGTATTCGTATTGTCGTGTTAAAAATATTTCATATTTTTAACTAAGTATCTTACTTATATTATTTTTCGCAAGTTAATATAAGTATCTTGTGTTTTGCACTTTGCACCCGAATTATGTGTCTTGTATATTGTATGTGTATTTTCATGTTTATACTCCTCATGAGTATTTAGTGTATTTTTACGTCTTAATACGCTAGCACGTATAACACATACTATATACACTTAGCACAGAAGTTGGTGATAAAATAATATATATTTTTCTCTCAAAAATATACATACTTATATCCATTTTTATTCTTGAAGAAATCCTCATTTCTTATCACCAAAAATTAGGGAAACCTTGGTAATACTCTTAAATACATTTTTAGGGAATAAGTTTCTCAAAAACTTATATTTTTCTAAGTATCAAAATTTATAAAAATTTTGGCAGAGTTTCCCCTAAAAATGGAGGTTTCCCATGTTTTCAAAACATGTGTTTATTTTCTTTTAAATCGTCAACAATCATCAACAACACTTATCAACAATAATCATCCACGAATATCACTAATTTCTCCATTTCATGAACTTGGTTATTTACTAAAATTGTGTAGTAACTTACTAGCACATTTAGTAAGTCTTGTTATCTTTAAAAATAAGTTTAGTTTCTTAAAAACCTTATTTTCAAAGAATATAAAGTTTCACAACTTCTAGTCGGTTTTTACGAAAATTATTTCTTTGTTAAAACTTTTGTTACACAAGTGTCCATACACTTGTTTGTTCACAAAAATCACTTTTGTTTGTGTAAGATCCGGTTTAGAACATGTGGTTCCTTTTGACGCTTGGTCTTTTGAAAATACCACTTGTAGATACATAGATCGGCAAGTTTTAAACACTATTTTACAAGTAAAAATACTTTTACACAAGTTCATGTTTCTCGTGTGGTAGAGTTTCACCTTTTAACCCTTGTACCGTCCGAAACAAGCTTATGTCAAGATCTATGATCTTAACAAAGTCGGGTTAAACGGTGATCCGAGCTACCACAACGTAGATCGGGCCTAAATAATCCCACAAATCAAATACTACAACATTTACACATCATGTGAGCTTTTATCCATCATTTAAGTGTCTTTTAGTAGACTTTAATGTATCAAATTGCAAGATTCCAAGTTTTAACTGTTATCTATCATATTAACCACTCTAGATTAGTTCAAGAATGTGTTTTAAGTAACTCACCACTAGCTCGAGGCTAGGGAAGAATCTAGACGCGAATGTGGTGGATAAAAGCTAGAGAAAAAGGTCCTTCGTGCTCCGAGTGCACCAAGCCTCCTAATACGTGATCCTTGATGCTTGGGTATGCTTGGAATGGCTTGAACAAGGCTCGAAAAATTGATGGGTGATTAGGGATGTTTGGCCGTGAGCTTTCTAGAGGGAGAGAGGAGAGTTGTTTGGTGTTGTGAAGTGTGAAAGTTCATATGTGCCATCTCACGGTATTTATAGACATTCCATATGGCATATTCCTAGCATATTCCTGGCATATTCTTGGAATATTCCTAGCATATTCCTGGCATATTCCTGGAATATTCCTAGCATATTCCTAGCATATTCCTGGAATATTCCTAGCATATTCCTGGCATATTCCTGGAATATTCCTAGCATATTCCTGGAATATTCCTAGCATATTCCTAGCATATTCCTGGAATATTCCTAGCATATTCCTAGCATATTCCTGGTATATTCCTGGAATATTCCTAGCATATTCCTAGGTTTTCTGCGTTGTCTGTGTTTTGCAGTGTAAGCACTGTGTCGCGTAGGAACTCACGGTACGCGCTTAAACTTGAAAAAAAAATAACGTTTTTAAGCGTTTCAATTTATTTTTCAACACGAACCTGATTAAAATAAAATTTTAATCATAACAGAATATTTGTGGGATTAAATATTATCCGGGCGGCAACCAACGTTCGTTTCGCAGTTTTGTCGTAATTAGTTCTGCACTTAAAGTGTGTTTCGGGTGCCTTTTAGTGCGTGTTTTAGCTTTCGTAACGACCATAAATTAAACCCTGATATGTACTCTTGGGTTTTAATGTACCTTTGTCGTAGGACCTACACCTAGGCCTCAATTCTAATGTCTGACTGCTTTCTGCAGTTCCGTTGACACAGTGTGTCTTACCGGTGAGTTTACTAATATTTCTGACGCAACGCTCTCGTTTTTGCATAAAGCAATATTTTGTAGTATACAACGTGCATGAATTCACTTGCTTAGCTTCTAATCAGTCAATGTTGACATTTAAGCTCATAATTGCAGTCATTAAATAATTAAAATGTACGGAAGTTACCGGTTTTGTGCCAGTTGTCACAGTCTCCCCCCGTTAAAAGAATTTCGTCCCGAAATTCAGGTTGAACTAACTCTCGCAGGAGTCTTCTTGAATAGGTGGGGATACTTTTCTTTGAACTGGTCTTCGCGTTCCCATGTATACTCGGGTCCGTGCTTAGAGCTCCAACGTACTTTGACAAGTTTCACACTGCTCCTCCTAGTCTTGTTGACTTTCCAGTCAGTAACCTCAACGGGTTGTTCTGTAAATCGGAGGGCTTCATCAATATGCACTTCATCCACCGGGATGATCACGTTTTCTTGTGTTGGACTCTTCTTCAGGTTGGATACATGAAACGTATCATGTACTCCATTAAGTTCTTCCGGTAACTCCAACTTGTACGCCACGGTACCAATTCTTCTCAAGATTCTGAATGGTCCGATGTATCGTGGGTTCAGCTTTCCACGCTTTCCAAATCTGACTACGCCCTTCCAAGGTGAGACTTTTAACAACACTTTGTCTCCCACCTCGAATTCTACTGATTTTCTTTTCGGATCAGCGTAGCTCTTTTGTCGATCTCGAGCCGCCTTAATGCGTTCTCGGATCTGCGCAATCTTGTCGGTTGTCTCTTGAACAAGTTCAGGACCAACCATACGTTTATCTCCGGCATCTGCCCAACATAAGGGCGATCGGCATTTGCGGCCATACAGAGCTTCGAACGGCGCGGCCTTTATGCTTGTATGGTAACTGTTATTGTAGGAAAACTCAACTAATGGTAGGTGAGTATCCCAGCTGCCGCCTAGATCCATGACACATGCGCGAAGCATATCTTCTAACGTTTGTATAGTCCGTTCGCTCTGGCCGTCTGTTTGCGGATGGAATGCCGTGCTTAGATCTAACTGAGATCCAAAGGCTTCCTGAAATGATTGCCAGATTCTTGAGACAAAGCGTCCATCTCTGTCTGAAATGATTGAGATAGGCACTCCATGACGTGCCACAATTTCTCTTAAGTATATTTCTGCAAGCTTTCCAGTGCTATCCTTCTCACGGATTGGTAGGAAATGCGCATACTTCGTCAACCGATCAATTATTACCCATATCATGTCGTGCCCTCTCGGGGTCCTGGGTAATTTCGTTATGAAGTCCATCGAGATTTGTTCCCACTTCCACACGGGAATCTCTGGTTGTTGTAGTAGACCGGACGGTTTTTGATATTCGGCCTTAACCTTAGCACAGGTTAGGCATTTTCCAACATAGACAGCAACATCGCTTTTGAGTCTCGGCCACCAATAGTACTCTTTCAAGTCTTGATACATCTTGTCCGATCCTGGGTGGATCGAATATCTCGATTTGTGGGCTTCATTAAGGATGACTTCTCGTATGCCACCATAGAGTGGAACCCAAATACGCTTCTTGAAGTATAAGGCTCCCTCTTCATTTGGTGCCATGTACTTCAATGCACCTCGGAGGTATTCAGCTTTACGGTTCTCTCCTTTAAGAGCTTCTTGTTGTGCATCACGAATGCGTGCAGTGAGGTTCGTTCGAATGGTCATTTCTAACGCTCGAACTCTTAGGGTCTTAACCCTTTCTTTTCGACTTAATGCGTCTGCTACAACGTTTGCCTTTCCTGGGTGGTACTTAATCTCACAGTCGTAATCATTTAGCAGCTCGACCCATCGCCGCTGGCGCATATTCAATTCCTTCTGATTAAATATGTGTTGCAGGCTTCTGTGATCTGTGAAGATTGTGCATCGAGTACCATATAGATAGTGTCGCCAGATTTTCAAGGCGAATACCACTGCGCCCAGCTCCAGGTCATGAGTGGTATAGTTTCTTTCATGCACCTTCAGTTGCCTTGAAGCGTAAGCGATGACCTTTTGTCGTTGCATGAGCACACATCCCAGTCCTTGTCGCGAGGCGTCGCAGTATACCACGAAGTCTTCCGTGCCTTCGGGCAATGACAATATTGGTGCATCGCATAGCTTGTTTTTGAGTAGCTGAAAAGCTTCCTCTTGTTTAACATCCCAGTCATACTTCTTGTCTTTCTGAGTAAGGGCAGTTAGCGGCTGAGCTATTTTGGAGAAATTCTCGATGAATCTCCTATAGTAGCCTGCTAAGCCCAAAAATTGGCGAACCTCAGTTGGGGTTTTGGGAGCTTCCCAATTCTTTATTGCTTCTATCTTGGACGGGTCTACATGAATGCCCTTCTCATTCACAATGTGACCAAGAAATTGTACTTCGCGAATCCAGAATTCGCATTTTGAGAACTTTGCATAAAGTTTCTCCTTTTTCAGTAGCTCCAAGATGGTTCTGAGGTGTTGCTCGTGCTCTTCTTTCGTCCGAGAGTAAATCAGGATATCATCGATAAATACAATCACAAATTTATCGAGATATGGTTTGCATACGCGGTTCATCAGATCCATAAAGACCGCTGGTGCATTCGTCAGCCCGAATGGCATCACAAGAAACTCGTAATGCCCATAGCGTGTTCTGAATGCAGTCTTTGGTACGCTCTCCTCTTGGATTCTCAGCTGGTGGTATCCAGACCGAAGGTCGATCTTGGAATAATAGCTTGACCCTTGTAACTGGTCAAACAAGTCGTCAATCCTCGGTAGTGGGTACCGATTCTTGATCGTTAGTTTGTTCAGTTCCCTATAATCGATACACATCCGCATGGTTCCATCCTTTTTCTTCACGAACAAAACTGGAGCTCCCCATGGCGAGAAGCTTGGCCTTATGAATCCTTTATCCAACATCTCCTGGAGTTGTGTAGATAGTTCTTGCATTTCGGATGGCGCAAGTCTATACGGTGCCTTGGCTACAGGAGCAGCTCCCGGAACCAAGTCTATACGGAATTCGACTTGTCGTTGCGGAGGTAGTCCTGGCAGATCCTCAGGGAACACATCAGGAAATTCCTTCACCACAGGAATATCTTCGAGTTTCGGTTCCTCAGCCTTCTTATCTCTAACGTGTGCTAGGAAGGCAACACATCCTTTCCTTAAGCACTTCTGTGCCTTCATGCAACTGATGATTCGAAGAGGCGCATCTCGTTTTTCTCCATGCACGATGAGAGTTTCATCATTCGCCAAAGGGATGCGAATGATCTTCTCATGACAAATAACTTCAGCTTTGTTCTTGGACAGCCAGTCCATTCCGACTACCACATCGAAGCTACCCAATTGAATAGGTAAAAGGTCGATGCTAAAGCTTCGTTCACCAAGTTCTAGCGTGCACCCTCTAACTACTTCGCCCGATTCAACAAGTTTTCCATTGGCTAATTCTATGGAATATGGGACTTCTAATCTACTAGATTCTATTTCGAGCGTACGTTTAAATTCCACAGACATGAAACTATAGTCGGCACCAGTGTCAAATAATATGGATGCATAGTGATTGTTAACTAGAAACGTACCGGTGACCACGTTAGGGTCCTCGCGTGCGTCCCTTGCTCCAATCACAAATGCTCGAGCCTGAGCATTGTCTTTCTTTGGGCAGTCTCTCATGAAATGATCGTTGCTTCCACACTTGAAGCATCCTTGGTTTCGCCCTTTCCCGTTATCATTCCTATTACCAGCACCGTTTCCATTTTGATTCTTTCCCTTACTCCAACAGTCTTCTGTTCGATGACCCAATCTACCACACTTGTCGCACCTTGGAATGCGACAAGCTCCATCATGATGATACTTGCATTTTTGGCACTTAGGCATGGTGCCTTGGTATCCTTTGGCCGAAGTCTTTGACTCCTTAGAGGGGTTGGTGTCACGTTTCTTGTTGGAACCCTTGTTGTTGCGAGTTACTTGATTCAGGGTCGAATGCTTTCTCTTCTTGTCACCGGACGACTCAACATGTGTCTCGGTCTTCTCTGTTGGGTTCAACGATAACTTCTCCATACGAACACAATCCTCAGTAAGACTGACAGCCAGAGTTACAGCCTCAGTGATTGTTTGTGGTTTGGCCGACGTCACCATGCCACGAAATTCTGGGGCCAATCCCCAAATGTAGCGTTCAACGCGCTTGAATTCGGGAGTCACCATGTAAGGAATCACCCTAGACAAATCATGGAACCTCCGAGTATACCCAGTGATGTCAGCTCCTACCATAGTCAAGTGCCAGAACTCTGTCTCCAACCTTTGGAGTTCGGCACGAGAGCAATACTTCTCTCTCATCTTCTCCTTCAATTCATCCCAAGTCATGCCGTATGCAGCCTCATCGCCCAGCGTTTGAACTTGCAAATTCCACCATGTCAGTGCTTCGTCGACAAACAGCCCAGTAGCAAAAGTGACTTGCTGATCTGCGGTACACTTGCTCATGCGGATTGTGGCTTCAGTCTTTTCCGTCCAACGCACAAAGGCTACTGCTCCTCCAGTGCCATCGTAGTTCATAGGTTTGCAGTCGAGGAACTGCTTGAAGGTGCAGCCTGTAATTAACCCAACCAATTCACTTATGAGCAATCGAAGAAATAATGAAACAAAGACCGTTCATAAATTTCTTCATGCTTAGTAAATTGTTCTAAGGTTACCTTGAACTGCGTTTCCACCGGACGAATCTCCATGTCCGTTACGCCTGGCACTGCTTGGCCCTCCACTGTCTTGGGTACGGTTCGCCTCGTACTGGGCGATAGCAGCAGAGATTCTCTCTTCTAGTAGAGCGTTCAGCTCTTCAGCAGTTTTTGGTAGTGGGGGAGGAGGAGGTTGATCATCATTGCGAGCATTCACAGCTTTCCTGGGTGCCATGTTCTGACAGAACATAACACAGCAGGGTTAGGCATTTGTTTTGACGTCGTCATACTGGACAGTAGTAGTATATATTCACAGGTATATACCACATAATTAACATCAAATAATTATTACTCTAGCAGAGTACTTAGTAGGCTTGTACTGAGGGAATCTATACGTGACAAGACTTGCTGTGATTTCTGTGCACTGAATTCCATAATTATGTATGCATCCATAATTACGTAACTCCTTGCACAGTCCGCACAGTTCGTTTCATCCTCGTATCTCTTCCTTCAGATGGGCCATCGTTGCAGGTAAAGTCACGTATACCTGTGACATCCTACATCTAGTATATGCTAATTATCACACATAATTGCACGTAATTTCTCAGTTAAGACAAGTGCTACTCCTGTGCACCCTAAGTCTCGTAGTGTCTTTTCTAGACTCGTGTAGTCAGTTTCAGGTAGTGGATGTCGCGGGACGTTTTATGCAATGAAAACTCTTTGAAAATTGTTTTCGTGATAGGATCCTAGAGATTGTAGACTAGACTCGAGAAGGAATCCTGGTTCACTACAATCGCAGCTCTGATACCAATCTGTCACACCCCTTTCTGCGGCGGAAGCACGAGGTGTGATCATGAAAGGTTCTCATTGCATACGAAAGGTAAACATACTACATGCTCATGAAAATAACTTCAGATACCATAATTTGAAATATTAGCGTTTACATCGCGAGTTATCATAAACATTGTCTTAAAAGGTTTACACTTTATTTAAAAGCAAACACAAGCGACATCCACGAGCATAAGTGAGACCACGCGCACATCCATCCTAGTTACCTGAAATACATGTGAGTTTTGGAAAAACGTCAACATAATGTTGGTGTGAATTCATGCCGTTTTGTTTTGCACTTTTGTATACTTTGTATGAAAACATATTTTGTGAATAAATCGAGTTTTCATAAAATCCAGTTTCATGCGTACACCACGTACTCATGTATGATTCAAATTCTTCTAGAGTACCCCACGTACTCAAGTATAATCCCTGCTTTTCTTGAGTACCCCACGTACTCAAGTATTCATCAAGTTTTAGAATGGTATGAGTTTTTATGTAAATTAAGTATTCCTGTATGTATCAGGATTTGTTAATGGGTTGCAAAGCCATTAACATGTGACACGACATAGGAAGTCACCAAACCTTAGGCATTTAATTGGTATATTCTGAGACACAAAAGCACTACTCGATACTCGCCCTCATCGAGAGTGTGGCTGCCCGGCACCCGTTAGATCTAACCTTTTGTTCTGCGGTCTAGGTATATTGTTGATTAATGGTGCTTCTGTACCCTATTCGTGACACGATTCCTCGCATCATTTTTCATAGCGCATCCTTCTTGGTACTCGTTTCTCACCAAGCGCGCTTCTCATAGTCTTATTTCACAACACACTTGGTACTCGTTCTCACCAAGTGCGCTTCTCATTTTCTTATTTCACAACACACTTGGTACTCGTTCTCACCAAGTGCGCTTCTTGTATTCTTATATTGCTACACACTTGGTACTCGTTCTCACCAAGTGTGCTTTTTATATTCATACCATTTGTTAAACATAAAAATAGTTGTAACATGTATTTCACCCCCGAAGTTATAAAACTGAAAACAGTTAAGAGAAAAGGGGGAGCATGAACTCACAACTTTGCGTTCCTGTGCGTCGTAAACTTCACCGGTTTGCTTATTTAACGTCGTAACCTATACGCGTTTTCTTAACGTTAGTCACTAGACTTGCGTCGCACAAGTTCAGTCACTCACTTTTGTATTCGTATTGTCGTGTTAAAAATATTTCATATTTTTAACTAAGTATCTTACTTATATTATTTTTCGCAAGTTAATATAAGTATCTTGTGTTTTGCACTTTGCACCCGAATTATGTGTCTTGTATATTGTATGTGTATTTTCATGTTTATACTCCTCATGAGTATTTAGTGTATTTTTACGTCTTAATACGCTAGCACGTATAACACATACTATATACACTTAGCACAGAAGTTGGTGATAAAATAATATATATTTTTCTCTCAAAAATATACATACTTATATCCATTTTTATTCTTGAAGAAATCCTCATTTCTTATCACCAAAAATTAGGGAAACCTTGGTAATACTCTTAAATACATTTTTAGGGAATAAGTTTCTCAAAAACTTATATTTTTCTAAGTATCAAAATTTATAAAAATTTTGGCAGAGTTTCCCCTAAAAATGGAGGTTTCCCATGTTTTCAAAACATGTGTTTATTTTCTTTTAAATCGTCAACAATCATCAACAACACTTATCAACAATAATCATCCACGAATATCACTAATTTCTCCATTTCATGAACTTGGTTATTTACTAAAATTGTGTAGTAACTTACTAGCACATTTAGTAAGTCTTGTTATCTTTAAAAATAAGTTTAGTTTCTTAAAAACCTTATTTTCAAAGAATATAAAGTTTCACAACTTCTAGTCGGTTTTTACGAAAATTATTTCTTTGTTAAAACTTTTGTTACACAAGTGTCCATACACTTGTTTGTTCACAAAAATCACTTTTGTTTGTGTAAGATCCGGTTTAGAACATGTGGTTCCTTTTGACGTTTGGTCTTTTGAAAATACCACTTGTAGATACATAGATCGGCAAGTTTTAAACACTATTTTACAAGTAAAAATACTTTTACACAAGTTCATGTTTCTCGTGTGGTAGAGTTTCACCTTTTAACCCTTGTACCGTCCGAAACAAGCTTATGTCAAGATCTATGATCTTAACAAAGTCGGGTTAAACGGTGATCCGAGCTACCACAACGTAGATCGGGCCTAAATAATCCCACAAATCAAATACTACAACATTTACACATCATGTGAGCTTTTATCCATCATTTAAGTGTCTTTTAGTAGACTTTAATGTATCAAATTGCAAGATTCCAAGTTTTAACTGTTATCTATCATATTAACCACTCTAGATTAGTTCAAGAATGTGTTTTAAGTAACTCACCACTAGCTCGAGGCTAGGGAAGAATCTAGACGCGAATGTGGTGGATAAAAGCTAGAGAAAAAGGTCCTTCGTGCTCCGAGTGCACCAAGCCTCCTAATACGTGATCCTTGATGCTTGGGTATGCTTGGAATGGCTTGAACAAGGCTCGAAAAATTGATGGGTGATTAGGGATGTTTGGCCGTGAGCTTTCTAGAGGGAGAGAGGAGAGTTGTTTGGTGTTGTGAAGTGTGAAAGTTCATATGTGCCATCTCACGGTATTTATAGACATTCCATATGGCATATTCCTAGCATATTCCTGGCATATTCTTGGAATATTCCTAGCATATTCCTGGCATATTCCTGGAATATTCCTAGCATATTCCTAGCATATTCCTGGAATATTCCTAGCATATTCCTGGCATATTCCTGGAATATTCCTAGCATATTCCTGGAATATTCCTAGCATATTCCTAGCATATTCCTGGAATATTCCTAGCATATTCCTAGCATATTCCTGGTATATTCCTGGAATATTCCTAGCATATTCCTAGGTTTTCTGCGTTGTCTGCGTTTTGCAGTGTAAGCACTGTGTCGCGTAGGAACTCACGGTACGCGCTTAAACTTGAAAAAAAAAATAACGTTTTTAAGCGTTTCAATTTATTTTTCAACACGAACCTGATTAAAATAAAATTTTAATCATAACAGAATATTTGTGGGATTAAATATTATCCGGGCGGCAACCAACGTTCGTTTCGCAGTTTTGTCGTAATTAGTTCTGCACTTAAAGTGTGTTTCGGGTGCCTTTTAGTGCGTGTTTTAGCTTTCGTAACGACCATAAATTAAACCCTGATATGTACTCTTGGGTTTTAATGTACCTTTGTCGTAGGACCTACACCTAGGCCTCAATTCTAATGTCTGACTGCTTTCTGCAGTTCCGTTGACACAGTGTGTCTTACCGGTGAGTTTACTAATATTTCTGACGCAACGCTCTCGTTTTTGCATAAAGCAATATTTTGTAGTATACAACGTGCATGAATTCACTTGCTTAGCTTCTAATCAGTCAATGTTGACATTTAAGCTCATAATTGCAGTCATTAAATAATTAAAATGTACGGAAGTTACCGGTTTTGTGCCAGTTGTCACACCCCCCCCCCCCCCGTTTAAATGTGCAAACAGGTTAATGAGACCTAGGGACTTACACATTTGAGCATGAGCTGTTGGTAAAAGACCTTTGGTGAATAGGTCAGCGAGCTGATGTTCAGTTTTGATACCACAAGTCTTAATCAGACGTGAAGCTATCTTTTCCCGTAAGAAGAACAAGTCGACTTCGAAATGCTTGGTCTTGTCGTGAAACACTGGGTTTTCGGCAATGGATAAGGCAGCGGAACTATCACAATTTAGTGTGACAGCAATGGTAACATCAATGTTCAGTTCACGAAGGATATTTATCAGCCATAGCACTTCACAGGTTGCGCTGCACATTGATCTGTATTCTGCCTCGACAGAAGATCTGGACACAATACTTTGTTTCTTGCTTTTCCAAGAAACCAAATAACCCCCAAGAAAAATACAGAAACCGGTGACAGACACTGTCAGTGCATTTTGTCCAGTCCGAATCAGAAAAGGCTGTTAGGTGAAATGAGTCAGCCTGTTTAAACATAATTCCAGTCCCAGGTGCCCCTTTGAGGTACCGTAAGACCTTGAAAGCTATCTGAGTGTGTGCTTCAGTTGGTTTATGCATAAATTGAGACAGATGGTGTACTGAATATGTTATGTCTGGTCGAGTATGGGATAAATAAATTAGCTTACCGACCAACTTTTGATATTGTGTAACGTCAACCGTATTGGTTTCCTTTTTTATTAAATTTGTTAAAACATGATTTTGTTCAATAGGACAACTAGTAGGTTTGCTCCCGCTCATCCCATATTCATTTAAAAGGTCCATGCAGTATTTTCTTTGTGAAAGACACACCCTATCATTGGTTTTTATAACTTCAATTCTAAGGAAAAATTTCAAGAAACCAAGATCCTTAATCAGAAATTCAGTTTTTAAAAAGTTTTTTACCTCATTCACGTTTCCTTCATTGTTCCCAATTAGAACAATGTCGTCAACGTAGACTAGCAAGACAACAAAGACGTCGTTTTTAGACATGATAAACATAGAATGATCACACTTGGACTGAACGAAACCAATTTTAACAAGGGCTTGAACAAGCCTTTCATTCCACATGCGTGGGGCCTGTTTGAGGCCATACAAGGACTTGTTCAATTTGCAAACTTTGTTTTGGTGCTTGACACTTAGATCATCAGGAAGACTCATATAAACTTCTACCTTAAGATGCCCATAAAGGAAGGCATTATTAACATCAAGCTGGTATAACGGCCAGTTATTTTGGATAGATAAACTAATGACACATCTAACAGTAACCATTTTAACAACAGGTGAGAAGGTTTCCTCAAAGTCTATACCCTCTCGTTGGTTAAATCCTTTAGCAACGAGCCTAGCCTTAAATCTATTGATCTCACCTTTGGATTTATATTTGACCTTAAATGGGTGTTTTTTCCACTAGGTAGATCAACTATTTCCCAGGTATTATTTCTGTGAAGAGCTGATAGCTCTTCATTCATAGCATCAATCCACCTTTTGTCCTTAACGACATCTTTATAGGTGGATGGTTCAACAATTTTGTTAACATTAGCAGCCAAATAGATATTTTCTCTAGGCAAGTTGGAGTAATCAACAAATTTATCATAACTATACTTAGCGTGTCCAACTACAAAGTCATTACACCTTTTTGGGGCAGACACAGGTCTAGACGATCTCCTAATGGTTTGAGTACCCTCAGGAAGGTTTGATTCATCATTGGAACTGCTTGACTCAGCCCTCACAGGACCAGGTTCAGCACTTATGGACTCATGACTGTCAGACACATCATCAGAACTTAATGACTACTGAGCATCACTAACAACAGTGAATTTAGCCTCGTCACTGTGTTGCTGAGTCTCAACAGGAGAATCAGGGACACCCTTCTCTTCATCATCAGGATTTGTATCACTTGAAGTTTCAAAGTTATCAAAAAAGTTTAGTTGGTTTAAAAGATTTGTATTGATTTGATCAGGAGAGTTATTTTTAAAGGGGAAAACTGACGTCTCTGGAAAAATGAAATTTCTTTGGTCTAAACTCCAGACCTTATACCCCTTTTTGTAGTTAGAGTACCCCATAAAAACACATTTTTCAGCTTGTTCCTCTAGTTTATCAGAGTTGTCTAAAACAGTAAAAAACAGAGGCAACCAAAAACTTTCAAGTGATCAAGAGAAGGTTTAAAGTCAAATAGCATTTCATAAGGGGAACAACCATGTAACACAGAAGAAGGAAGCCTGTTAATCAAGTAGGACGCAGTAAGCACACATTCGGACCAGTATTTAAGAGGGACTTTAGACTGAAATAATAAAACTCTTGCAACATTTAGCAAGTGTCTATGTTTTCTCTCCACAACACCATTTTGTTGTGGAGTATATGTGCATGAGGTTTGATGAATGATTCCATTAGTTTTAACGGAGGTAGACATTTGTAAATTAATGAATTCTGATCCGTTATCACTCCTAAGCACTTTGATATTAACTTCAAATTGGGTTTTGACCAGAGTGTAAAAACTTTGTATGTTCTCAAAACTTCTGATTTGGATTTCATTAAATAGACCCATACAGATCTGGTAAAGTCATCAACAACTGTGAGAAAATATTTGTACCCATCTATTCTAGTGACTTTGTATGGACCCCAAACATCCAAGTGTACCAGATCCCCTACTTTAGTTTACCTATGGTCACTTAGAAGAAATGGTACCCTGTGTTGTTCGGCCTTGTGACAGATGTCACAAGTTTTGGTGTCATTAGACTCGGTTTTAATTTGTAGCACTTTTAACACTTGTTCAGCTGGGTGACCCAGTCTTGAGTGCCAGAGCTTTATGTTTTCAGTTTTACTTAAGCAAGAAAAGTTAGTGCCCAGAGGGTTACCACAAAAGTACAAACCCTCAGTTTGTCTACCAGTCACCAGGGTTTTCTTTGTGCATGAATCCTGAATGTAGCAAGTATTTTCATCAAATATAACTCTAAGCTTGTTGTCTTTAGCTAACTTATACACAGAAATGAGATTCACATAGTATTCAGGCACAACAAAGACATCTTTTAAAATCACAGAATCTGAGAGCTTAAAACATCCAATTTTAGTAACTTTAGCATCTGTCCCATTAGGATGCTTAATGGTTATATTATATTCAGAGACATCAACCAAGTTAAACATATTTTCACTGGTCATAACCATATGCTAGTTTGCACCAGAGTCAATGATCCAGTTCAGATTCTGTGTTGAAGAGCCCATAGAGTTAAAACAGAAAATTTTTTTGCAGTCTCCTAGAGTAGAGAAGGAATTAAAGTATTTACCTCCTACATTGGGCTTATTAATGTCTTCTGTTTTATTTTCATTCAGCAACCCTAGCAACTTAGAAAACTGATCAGCAGACAGAGTATTCAAGGAACTAGCACTTTTATCACACACAGAGTTGTTCACAGAAGGGCCATTACTGTTATTAGCAGAACTATTAGACCTAGACCATTGACCATTTTGATTAGGTTTTTGTCTATAATTGGTAGGATAGCCATGCAGCTCAAAACATTTATCAATAGTATGCCCAATTTTATTGCAATGAGTACATTTAAGATTAGGATTAGGACCTTTGTTAAACCTTTTCTTGTTGTCATTAAAATTACATAACTTGGCAACAAACCCAACATTTGGAATTTTAGACCCACTATTTGATCCTCTATGAGATTCTTCTCTAGAAATGATAGAGAAGGCAGTTTTGATAGTTGGTAGAGGATCCCTAATCAACAAATTTGTCCTAACAGGTTGATAAATATCATCTAGACCCATCAAGAACTGCATAAGTTTGATTAACTGATTGAACTCATTGAACTTAGTAGAAGCATTGCAAGTACAAGAGGGCAACTGTAACATGGCATCAAATTGTTTCCACATAGTGTTTATTTTATGATAATACTCAGACACACTAGAGCCATTTTGACTAACAGAATTGATTTTCTGATATAAGCTAAACACAACAGACCCATCAACTTTATCATAGGTATCTTTTAAATCATCCCAGACTTCTGAAGCAAGTTTTGAATAGACTTGACCAACATATAATTCATCAGATACAGAATTCAGAATCCAGGTTAGCATAATTGAATATTTGAATTACACCGATCCTACTGACTAGCAAGGACATCATTGTCTTTAGACTTAGCACATGTTCCGTCAATAAAACCTAATTTGTTTATAGCCATTAGAGCAAGTTTCATAGCATTTGACCAGACCACATAATTCTCAGTCCCTTTTAATTTTATACTAACTATTGTGAGCCCACTAGACTCACTAGCATGGAGATATAATGGGTCACTAGCATCAAGTTTGTTAATCAGAGTCATAGAAGGATCAGTTTTATCACCCATAACAGCAAGAAAAAAAGGCACAGAATAAACTCACAGATAGAACAGATCAGACAGGTAAATAGATAAGCAGACAAACACCCAAACAGAGTAGATAAACAAGTAAAGCACAAATAAAGGACCGGCGAAGCCTGGACAGAGGTCTGATTAGAGGTTCGTCACTCAAGGTGCCTCTGTAGACGGTAACCAGGGAGCCACAACACAACAGACCAAACCAGACAAATGCAACAGAGTGAACCCTCTCTGTGTCCCAAAAGCAAGCCGGTCTTGCCTAAAACCCGGTATCAAAATGCCTAGACACAAGACACAGTGATGCAAATGTAAAAATAAAAGGAGGGGGAAGAAACGATCTCACAATGGGTGCAAGCTAGATGGACCAGGTCTGTAACCTTCACTTAGGGTTACAACCACTGATCAGAAAACCGGATAAATTTCCTGTTGGTTTGCCCTAAAAGGGACCAACGAGGATCTTCTTTACCAACCAGAGGAGAAACCGCAGATAAGGGTTTCTACTGCAGCACCGTCACAAGAATCCAAATACCCAAAGGTAAAATTACCAAACCCTAGAAATTAGGGTTTCACACTGCAAGATCTCACTACTAGAAAACTTGGCAATTGTCACCAAAATTTGCTACCGAAAAAATTGGTGGCAAATTTAGCCACCTATTTCCCATGGATATGTAAATTAAGCGTATTCAGCATCGTTTGGTAGCAAAGCGGTGGAAAAAATTGCCACCATATATTTTTGGTGACAAATTCATGGAAAAATAAGAATAACTTCTGTATATTATCCTAAATATACGCGTATTTTTTAATTGCTATCATGTTAGCGGTAAGAAAATGAAATTCTAAGCCCAAATTTAACTAGGTTAATATCCGGCTCATTATTTAGGGTTTTGATTGAAAATCCCTTCCTTGCAATCACAACTAAATAACTTCATCAATCCAGAAACCTGTTCAGATGATGGAATCACTTAACACAGTTTCACCTTACATGTCAACTCGACGAACAAATCGAACAACTCATCGGATCTCGATCACTCGGATCCGAATCCAAAACCGAAAGTTGTTATCGCTTCCGTTGAAACAAGCAATGCTGACGTCACTGACGATCAGTTTTCTTCAACAACGCCGGCGGTTAACTCGTCGGCTAATCGGTCGAAGAAGTTGGTGCGGTGGAGTGAGGATTTGGCGGAGGAACGGACGTTTCCGCCATTAGAGAAGGTAATCATTTAAGCCCTAAATTGTTTGTAGTTTCTTGTCCCCAAATTTGCTACTGTTGTTAACTTTGCTCGATTCTCTATATATATATTTGTCCAAACAATTGAGTTAATTTTCTAGGCTTGTCAATTGATTATCTTACACTAAATCGTTCTGTAAAAAGATAGTGTGTGTAATTGCCACGGCGTGCGGCTGCCGAAACGTAGAGCACGGCTACAAAAACGCAGCGGCCAAACGCAACGGGCACAACTCGGTGGCAAACAAGGCGGAGTGTAACAAATATGAAGCGGTAGCAAATAAGTTTGACCAATTTTGTGGTGGTAAAAATAAGGTAGCAAAATATAAAAATGGTGGCTATTTGGTGGCATTAGGGCAATTGACACGGGTGTTTTTGTCACAGTATTTTTGGTGGCAAACTGGTGACAACAAGGAAATTGCTACCATTTTGTAACCAAAAATTACATGACAAAAACCATATTTTCTAGTAGTGTCTACACCGTCTCCACTGATCAAGAAAATACTCCGGAAATAGGGACCAATCCACAAGGCGCCGCCAGAAGGAGGAACCCTAGATCGGAAAAGGAGAAGGCAGCCGGAACCTTGAAACGCAGCGGATGAAACACCAGAGCCCGAATTAACCTCGGGGCTCTGATACCATGTCACAAATCTCAAAACAAAGGCACAAATTTTATTTATGTAAACAACCACAGTTACAAGTGAATGATTAACTAGTCATCACAGATTGACTGGTGAATCATATACATAAACAATATCAGACGAAGCAATAATGAAAAGGGCTCTACACTCTCACGAATGTTACTTGTGAGAAACAATGGAAGACCAGGAACAAGAGGGAGAAAGATGAGAGCCAAAGATGTTCAATGAAGACTGCAGCCACGGAGACTCCCTTTTATGGAGCGCACAAAACCCTAGCCAAAGAGACAGCTGTGAGCCCATCCTTATAAGCCCAAAGAGAGGTAGGCCAGCGACACAAGAAGAGGGGAGCGGCCCAAAGCAGCAAATCCAAACAATCCTCAAAACAAAAGAAAAACAAGATATTAGAAATATTGTGGGAAGATAAAATAAAACAGGTTAAAAAGGAAGCACATTTATACTGCCATTTTAACAAGATGTTCGTGAACTGTTAGCGAACATATGTCGAACATAATTTTATGTTTGTGTCTTTTTGTTAAGGAATTTCAGTTGTTCGTGAACATTTCATGAACACCGGCCACGAACACAAGCGAACATTAAACTTGGAAAAAATACCATTAATCTTAAACATTAGACACAGGTAAGCAAACAGAACCATTAAATGATAAATCAAGAATTCAAGACGCAAGAAGTTTACTACAAGCACCATACGAATCAAGTTTAGCTAAGTTAAGACATAATTATATAAAGTTACTTAGACATATCCCAAAAAATGTCTTAGTGTCCAACTTCCTCATACACTTAATGAGGGTTTACATTTTACTATTTTTTAATATATTTGTTAAGTAATGCTTAAGGGGGAAAGTAAAACTTAAGAGGGAAAGTGAAATTAAAAAAAACATTAAAAACTTTAACAAATTCACATAAACATACGATTAACAAATTCACATAAACATACAATGACGAATGGAAGTAATGAACAAACATAAACGAACATATTACCAAACGTTCATGAACACAGTCGAATGAACGAGACATTCGTTCGTGTTCGTTCGTTTAGTTAATTAAACAAAATATCTAGCTCCTGTTCGTTCATTAACTAAATGAATGAACATAAACGGACTTCCCGCCGAATAGTTCACGAACTGTTCGTTGAACGTTCGGTTCGTTTACAGCCGCATCCCCTTGATTATGCGTGATGGGCTCGTAGTGGGTGGTAGGTATCGCGTATTGATGGATGAATGCGTGAAATGCAAATGTAGTCGTTCAACAACCATATGACCATTGGGGGGCTGTTTTTTAATACACACACACACACACACACACACATATATATATATATATATATATATATATATATATTGTACCCTATATACACATCAACATTTACCCCATTTTATATACAATTTATTTCTATATAATACACCCTGCAACACCCAATTTTCAACCAAAAAACTCTATGGAAGGCCCATGTAAAAAAAGGTTCGCTACGACGATAAAGTTAAGGCCGCATGTTCGTGCTAATCTAGGTGAAATGGGTAAGTTTTGTTTACAAGACAAACTCATACCCACACCACCGTTTCCCACCTAACCGAGACCAACCCAACCGTATCCCACGCAACCTTATCCACAACACTTCTCCTACCCCAACATACCAACCCAAGTCGTAAGCGGTCATTTTACTTTATCACCCAACGATTAACTTGTTTCCAACCCACCCATGGACAACCAAATGGTCGACCATTTCGCGTATCGTGAGCTTACCTCCCACTACCAAAACAATCCGTATCGTAACCCGGTTCGTGATCCTGATTTGACGAAGACTACGGAGAAGAAGAAGAGCCACCAACCAATGAAGATGAAGAACAAGAGGAGGAAGTACAAGTAAAAGGAAGTTGTGGAGGACGAGGCAAAGGGAAAGAACTCACCAACCAAAGGGTAGCTTGTACTTTTTAAAGTTCAATGGAATTTTTATTTATTTGTATGACATGTTTTTTTAATGGGTAAGTTACATTTTTCGTCCTTTATGTTTGTACCGGATTGCAATGGATGACCTTTAACTTCAATAATTATAGTTACAGTCCTTTATTTGAAAAACTCGTTACACATTTCTCAAACTCAGACTCCTCAACTCTCTCTTTCTCAATATTCCAGTGTTCCACCACCATCGTTATTAAACCACCTGAAACTGTCTCTGGCCAGCAACCACTGCTAATACTCAACGTGTATTTTAAATCAAACAACAATTATCCTTTGTGGTCTAGAAAGTTCTTTGAGCAACATGGGCTTCACTTGATTGGAACAACAGCCACCTTGTTCTTGTTGGACATTGCATGTGCTAAGAAGAACACAAAGTGTTGTTCGCTGCCCTCTATGGGCTGACATTATTCTTCACTAATTCCTGTCTGAACAACACCACTTTGGTTCTCCCAGCAGAGTTATTTTCGACGAGTGTAAGGTCCACCCGCCATACAAAATAATTGCCTCTGACCGACAACCACTGTCATTGAACCACCTTCACCGTTCGCCGAAAATCCTCACAACTCAATTCATCCTTTACTGCCATTGATGTCACTCTTCAGCCCTATCTTTGTTACCGACCACCTCAATTCCCGTCGATTTCCACCCTCCCCACACTTCACACTCATCAAATTATCTGTTTTGTTTTAGATCTGCGAAGAATCCGGTGTCCCGATCTGCAAAGAGTCTAGCATCATTGTGATTTCGTGTTTTTTTGTGCGTGTGATTGAGAAGATGGAGTTAGAGGATCGGATTGTGACTTATTTTGTAAAGTGGTTAGGGTTCATATGGTGGTGGCGGTGGTAGGATGTGGTGGTGGTTAGGGTTATAGGTTAGGGAATTGGGGAAGATGATGTATATATATGTAATTATTATTATTATTGATTTTATTTATTAAAAACATTTTAAATAAAAGCGTGAAATGACCAGAATACCCTTAAGTGAATAGACTTGATTGATGGTTTTAACCTGTTAGTGTTAAAGGACGAAAGTTGTAACGAGTTTTTCAAATAAAGGACTGTGACTGTAATTATTGAAGTTAAAGGTCATCCATTGCAATACGATACAAACAACAAAAAGTGTAGTTTACCCTTTTTTAATTAAAAAATAAAAAAAAAAACAAAAAAGTGAATAATGGAATAGGATAACTATTGCAAGTGTGATATAGTGAAATATGATAGAGGCATAAAACGACATGTTAAATGATGATTGGGCGTGATTAGTAATGATCATCATACCATACGAATATACAATCTTCATGTTGACGTTGACTGTTTTTGTGTTTTTCATTACTCATTGATATTTATTTATAGAGAGAGCTTAAACTATATGAGATAATTATTGAAGTCACTCTCTAACTGATGTGAAAAGTGTTAAAGTGAATGATTATCATTTCAGTCTTTAAGTTATGTTATTTCTGCAAAACTTCTCCTTCGTCGTGGGGTGAATAAGGACATGATTATATATTTGAGCTTTGTTGGTATTATGAAAAATGTTACTTTTCATCATTTATATATAATAAAATCTAAACTGTAAAATCTAAACTGAATGAACAGTAGTTTAGATTTTATTATATATAAATTTTAAATTAAAATTAGAATTAGAATAGATTAGAATGGTAACATCATTAAGAGATGAGCAAATGGTATCGGGTATAGGTATCGGTCTCAAATCTACTAAACCGGTGTATTTTCGGTACCGGTTCTGCACAGGTATTCACCGGTTTTTACCTTCAAATACCGGTGCCGTACCAGTACCGGTCGGTACCGCACCGTACCATACTAGGTATATTCGGTACCGGTACCCACGTTTAGAGATTTCGGTAAAGGTATTTTCGGTACGGTTGGTATTGAGCTCATCAAATCCTATAACAACGTAGCAATGCAAGTAATTGCACCGTTTATATTACTTTTCATACACACAGTAAATAAACTGTATTTTGTTTGAATTGGGTTTTATATAAACAACAACTTATTTTGCTTTCTTTTTTGTCTTTTTCTATAATGAATGAATTGTAGCATGTAAAATTAACTTAGATATTTAGATTATTGATGAGCAAATCGTATCAAATCCTGTAATCAAACTGGTATCGTATTGGTACCAAATTTACTATACCAAATCATTCTCGATACTGATTTGGTACCCCCCTTTTGGCGTTTTCAGAATCGTTACTTTCGGTTCGACACCGGTCTAGCACCATACCTGTATTTATTGATTTTTAGCTTCAAATACCATACCGTATTGTACCAAGCATTTTCGGTGCCGGTAACTAATTTCGATGATTTTTCGGATCGGTACTTTCAGTGCCGTTACCGGTACCGAGCTCATCCATATTTTAACGTGAAGCTCCTCCATATTTTAACATGATAGCACCGTAATAACTGAATTGAAAACAATCGAATTTCCAACGTGTAAGACGTGTGGATCCTATACTTACCACGTCATTTTATTTATGTTTTGCTATTCGGTATCTGCTTGCTGTTGCTGACACACGTTTTGCAGTTACTGGATCCCCGCCGCAACGCGCGGGTGGAAAATAACTAGTTTAAAATAAAATAACATGTTTTTTTATGTGCATGTTCCACCTATCCACATTTAATTCACATAAACCTTAGAAATAACAAAACCTCAAAAAACTTTAAACTTTGTTGTAAGAATATTCGGATAATTGCAATTAACGTTCTCATCATTTACTATTGCTACATATATACCCCCCAAGAAACAATATGAATTAATATAGTCCTTTCATTTCGAATAAACAAGTCTATAAAATTCGTTTTTGTTGCCAGCTTGATTGCAAAGTGGCAAGTAATATGCGTATGTTTATAACCACTATTTGTGATGACATTTCCAGTGATGTGTATGACGTGGCACTTGACTTGGCTTTTTAATGATATGGCACTTGACTTGGTTTTTTTGATGACGTGGCAGCTGACATGGCACTGGTTTGGTGACGTTGCAACTGATGTCAGCAAACTGGGTTAGTTTGGTAGTGCTATCGACCAATCAGTTAAAGGTTGGGGGTGGTGTGGTATTGGTGACGTGGCAACTCATGTCAGCAAACTGGGTTAGTTTGGTAGTGCTATCGGCTAATCAGTTGAAAGTTGAGAGTGGTGTGGTATAAATCAAAAGCTGGGAATGCTATCGGTCAATTTGTAGAAGTTAGTAGGGTTGTTTAATACAATATCCCTATAAGAAAATAAGTCGCTTCATAAGTGTTGCGTGAATGCTTAAATAACATCAAAAGATATCATATACGTGTGATTACGGCATAAAGATATATTTACTAGCTATGTTTGATAAAAATACAAACATGTATTTACTTTTAAAAAAATATGTCTAATTAAAGACGTTAAACAACCAAGGTTTGATTTGATAATGATCTGAAATATTGATAGCAACCTTCATTATCAATCTATCTATAATGAATAAATAGGTAACTTTCAAACATAAAATCGATATAACACATACATGTATGTAGCACACAAATAACACAAAGAAAAACACATACATGTATGATGTAACACACAAATATGACAAAGAGAAGAAATAACTCATGTTACATAATATGACAAAGAGAACAAATAACTCATATGTTAGTGGAAAGATATGCTTGGCCCATTACCTATATTCTTAAAAACAAAGTTCGGTGGTTTTTGCCACCGACCTAAACACACCCCTAAACTTTGAAAAGTAATCACTTTCACCCCTTAATATTCTGCCTTATTTGCTCATCAGTGTTATTTCCTTTTTGACCCCTTATATTTTGTAACACATTTTCTTTTTGGCCCCTTCTGTGTGACATTTTCCATTTTGACACCTCTATTTTGTTAACTAAATTTTATAACATCTTAAAAGGCAAAGTCCGTGGATTTTTGTCTTTTAAGTTCTTAACTTTTACATAAATACACATTTAGCCTCTAAACATTTATCTCCTTTCAATTTTCATATATTAGAATTCTAACGCCGATACTTTTACTTTCTAACCCCTTATACTTTTAATTCTTTCACTTCACACTTTCAAACTAAGTAAGTTACACATTCACTTTTAACTTTTGGTAATTGACAACTTTGATCCGCCAACTTTTTCTACTTAATAACTTGACGTCTCATTTCATTTGAATTGCTTTTACGACTTTATACCATAGCGCCACACATTATTATACTATTTTTTATCTATGTATAAACATGTTAATTACTAGATTACTTTTACGACTTTACGCGATTGTCTAAAATATTGTTACAACTTTACACCACAAGGATCGAGCCATACCTTATATATACATAATGACGTTAATGTCACGAAAGTACCGTGTGTAACAAAGTCAAAAACGTGTAATGTCACGTGCGGGCATCACACGTTATTGTCATCATTGTACATTGTAACCACAATGCTTATATAGGTTACACTGAGTTTGATCGGATACATCAAACACGTGTTTTATATATATGGTCAACGCATCACATAATGTGTCGTCCGCTATAAACAACTAAGGTGCCGCCAATGTAATGTGTTGCGTATCGCAGTTTTAACGCACCTGTCATCTTAAATTCACGTTTTAACATAAACTTTTTTTCTCAAGTGAGTCTGTTAAAAAATAATATGTTTTATACTTATTGTATGTACGTTCGTAAACTGGATTCGAAAACGAGTTGGGTCAAATATAATACATTTTCATTCGACGATGACGTAATTTTATTCAGTAAAGAGTCAGGTTAAATATAAAGTATAAATACAAACACACCCCTAAACTTTGAAAAGTAATCACTTTCACCCCTTAATATTCTGCCTTATTTGCTCATCAGTGTTATTTCCTTTTTGACCCCTTATATTTTGTAACACATTTTCTTTTTGGCCCCTTCTGTGTGACATTTTCCATTTTGACACCTCTATTTTGTTAACTAAATTTTATAACATCTTAAAAGGCAAAGTCCGTGGATTTTTGTCTTTTAAGTTCTTAACTTTTACATAAATACACATTTAGCCTCTAAACATTTATCTCCTTTCAATTTTCATATATTAGAATTCTAACGCCGATACTTTTACTTTCTAACCCCTTATACTTTTAATTCTTTCACTTCACACTTTCAAACTAAGTAAGTTACACATTCACTTTTAACTTTTGGTAATTGACAACTTTGATCCGCCAACTTTTTCTACTTAATAACTTGACGTCTCATTTCATTTGAATTGCTTTTACGACTTTATACCATAGCGCCACACATTATTATACTATTTTTTATCTATGTATAAACATGTTAATTACTAGATTACTTTTACGACTTTACGCGATTGTCTAAAATATTGTTACAACTTTACACCACAAGGATCGAGCCATACCTTATATATACATAATGACGTTAATGTCACGAAAGTACCGTGTGTAACAAAGTCAAAAACGTGTAATGTCACGTGCGGGCATCACACGTTATTGTCATCATTGTACATTGTAACCACAATGCTTATATAGGTTACACTGAGTTTGATCGGATACATCAAACACGTGTTTTATATATATGGTCAACGCATCACATAATGTGTCGTCCGCTATAAACAACTAAGGTGCCGCCAATGTAATGTGTTGCGTATCGCAGTTTTAACGCACCTGTCATCTTAAATTCACGTTTTAACATAAACTTTTTTTCTCAAGTGAGTCTGTTAAAAAATAATATGTTTTATACTTATTGTATGTACGTTCGTAAACTGGATTCGAAAACGAGTTGGGTCAAATATAATACATTTTCATTCGACGATGACGTAATTTTATTCAGTAAAGAGTCAGGTTAAATATAAAGTATAAATACGAGTTACTTTAACTTTTGACGCCGCCGCAACGCGCGGCGGGTCAAAATCCTAGTTGCTCTTAAAAATCAAGAAACAAAATGAACACCGGTTTTGAGAGACAATCTGTCTCACCCCATTTCTGTTAAACAACAAGGGTGAGGATCAAATAGAAAGTTTATTTTGGCTAGGAAGGATATGAAACAATAGGATTAGGACATGTGGCAAAATTTAAAATAAAGAGGAAGGGTATTTTAGTCAATCTTATCATTTCTTCTTCATTCTTCTTCCCAGTAACTTCAAAACCCACCATTTTCAAAACCCACCATCTTCAACCATTTATTCACTTTCTATCTCAATAATCACTACATTATAGTGCGATTTTCGTCATCAATCAATGATTCAAACACCCGATCAACGTGTTCTTCAGCCTTTTTTTTTTTTTTTGAAGAAAACTCAGTTTAATTTCATACAAAATCGCGTTTTTTCCGGTGATTTTGAAGATAATCACTCGAACCGTTCGATTCGATCGCTGATAAGTGTTTCAATCATTCAAATTTCGTCAATCGTTGAAGAAATCGACTTCGATCCATGTAAGAAATTCTTTAATTTCATTTTTACGATCTGGGTTTTTGATTTAGTCATTGCGTTTTACGATCTTAGCGGGGGTCCGGGGGCAGCGCCCTTGGTAGCAGGGTCCCAGGGCGGCAGCCCCTGGCGGGGTCCAAGGGGCAGAGCCCCTGGTTGGGGTCAGCTCGAAATTTTTTTTTTTCGATTAAATTGTTTTAATAAAAATGCATCAGAAAAATTAATTTTCTGTAAATTGCCTCTGGAAAACTGCATTCGTAGACAGCCTTTTGATCTCCTACTTTCTGGTTCAGACAATTCACAGACATTTTTAGGCCATTGCGTTTTAGAACTAAGACATTTTTATGTGTTTTCTGGCAATTGCGTTTTAGGAAAACACATTTTGAAGTGTTTTCAGTCCATTGCGTTTTAGAGAGAACATTTTTTTTTTGTTTTTTTAGGCCATTGAGTTTTAGAAAGGATACATTTTTAAGTGTTTTCTGGCCATTGCGTTTTATAAATAAGACATTTCTTTGTGTTTTTTGTGCATTGCGTTTTAGGTAAAACACATTTTTATGTGTTTTCAGTCTATTGCGTTTTAGAAAGCAGACATTTTAAGTGTTTTATGGTCATTACGTTTTACAAATAAGCCATTTCTTTGTGTTTTTGGTGCATTGCGTTTTAGGTAAAACACATTTTTATGTGTTTTCAGTCTATTGCGTTTTAGAAAGTACACTTTCTTTTTTTGTTTTTAGGCTATTGCGTTTTAGAAATAACACATTTCTTTGTGTTTTCTGGCCATTGCGTTTTACAAATAACACATTTTTATGTATTTTCAGTCCATTGCGTTTTAGAAAGTAAACTTTCTTTTATGTTTTTAGGCTATTGCGTTTTAGAAATAAGACATTTCTTTGTGTTTTCTGACCATTGCGTTTTACAAATAAGACATTTCTTTGTGTTTTTGGTGTATTGCGTTTTAGAAAAATGTCATTTTTAGGGTTTTTTTTTTCAATTGCGTTTTACGCAACTGAGTTTTAGAATTTTTTTTTCGAAAATATAGCAATAGTATACTCGTTTTAAAGATAAAAAACACTCGTTTTTTTGGTGCAACTTTTATAAAAAAATAATGTCGTATGAAAGAGTTATTAACGTTTAAAAAATGGGAGGGGGGATTGGAGGAGAGAGAAACTATTGCCTTGGATTAACTAGAATGCTCCTAAACAAACTCACGCGCCTCTTTTATTCCCTTCAATTTCCTTCATTTAATCTTAGCCCTTGATTAACTAAATGGATGGTCAAGATCACATTTCCTAGCATTCTTAGCCAAATAAATTTCCTATTATATCCTAACCCTAAACAATAAACTTCACACAAATAAAAACTTTAGAATACATACTACACTTTATAACAATTGTACTACAAAACAATCTCCAATGCAAGATGAATTTTTAAAATTTTTTTTTCACATCATTTCACTATTCACCTTCCTTCCTATGGATCTTTCTTCATTTAAAACTTTACTATTCACAAATATCATTCTATCTTCACATGCACTTAGCCAAAAACATTTATACTCTATCTCTTCCAACTCATCACTCATGTCACAAATCCACCACAAATGCATTGCATTGGAGAGGGTCTAACACGTAAACCTATTAAACTAACAAAACAAATTGAACTAATACTCTAAAATATGAATTTTTTATACCTAATAAATAACTGATAGCGCCATGTGTCACAACTTTATGAGCACGTTGAAAGGTTTTTCCAATTTTCTTCACTCAAAGTGTTTAAAATAATTTTTTTAAAGTTAATTAAAATCCTTTCTAAACTCAAAATGCTTCTTGATTTTATTTCCTTTGTTACAGACAGCTATTATCCAATGACATTAAAGAAGATTCTAAATAATTTTTTTTATCTGCAAGCATCAAATATCATTCAACTCGTATAACATACTGGTTTCTAACCCAGTAAACAAATAAACTAAACCCGCAAAGCACAATATAAACCCTTGATAACCTTCACATATTCTTAAACGATCTCGTCTTGTTTTCTCCACATAACTTATACCAGCATAACGATGATACTAAAATGCAAAATAAAACAAAATGCTAAAATAGAAAAAAAAAAAAAGACTTTTGGTCGAGTGGCAATCCTATCACTTTCCAAATAAGAGGTTATGGGTTGGGGTATCGTTTAAAACAAATTTTGTTCTGGGTTAAGCTAGGGGATTTTCCCAGTTATTAATTTCCTCATGGGTGGGTCGAGTGGTAGTTCTATGACCACCTTCTGCTCTTCGTATGGAAAGATGATCCATCTATCAGGGTGATCATGAGGATCATGAGTGTCCGAGCATTTGTTGTTAAAAAAAGATGTTTTAAAAATCAAGTCAATGCTCAATCTAAGAAGGGATCAAATGAACACTCCAGAAACTACAAGGGCCAAATCCAAAAAATACAACTCTACCCTCTTCACACCACCTCCACATGATCATCAACCAAACCACAACCCGAAAACAAAAAATATAAAAATAAAACGGTCACCACCACCACCACTCCGCCACCAGCATCTTCCGTCATCTCCGCCACCATTCCCACTCACAACAACCAACCGTACAACTCCCACCGACCACAATTCCACTCACACCCAAAACGACGACGCATCTCTAGCACCATTTAATTCCGTCCCGAAACCAACAACCTAAATGCAATTCTCAATCAAATCAAATCATATCATCAACCACTAGATTCCAAAATTGATTGCGTCAGCACCATTCAATGATTCATACGTCTTCATCACCTTCACCTTCCTCATTAATCACCAACGCTAACGCTGCGGATTCTCGTCGTACCTGATTCCTTTTGTTACATTTTCATTTAATAATAATAATAATATTAATATTATTATTCGTCACTAAATGTCTATATAAAACGTGAAATAAGATGCGTTTTCCTAAATCACTAACCGTTTCGTTTTGTTTCTCGGTTCTACACCCTTCGCATACTCGTTTCCCCCAATTTGCACCGGATTTAGGGTTTTGTTCGTTCAGAAAGTTGTTCAGGTCTCAAGGTTTGCTCTAATTTCATTAAATCATTATTCAATTGAATATGATATGATGTGATTTGTTTTTTTAATTGTTTATTTATTTTTACTGTTTAGGTTTTGATTGTGAATTGTGATTGTGACATTTCATGCATGATTCGTGTTCCGTGGTTTTAGCAATTAACATATTATTATTATTATTAGTTTTATTATTATAAGTTATTAATGCTGGTTGTTTATGAGTGATTTATGATTTGTGAACTGAGTTGTTGGAAGGAATCTGGTTATTAGTTTATTATTGTATTATGTTTCTTGTTGAAGATTTGATTCACACTCACACGTTTATGTGTTTCGTATAAGTAGACGATTTAAGATTTGAATTGTTTATGTGTTACCTTGCGATCGTGTCGCTGTCGTGATTTAATTAGATCGGTCCAGGGTTTCGGTGTTTGATTGCGTTTGGAGGCTGTAGACTTTTGATTTGATTAGTAGGTTTTTGTTGGGATTTTTAGGTGTTTATCACTTAGCAGAGCCTAACTGGGGAGTTTAAACTAAAAGCTTTCAGCATTTACACAGTTGCTTTCTGTTCTTTCACTGGTCAATAAAGGTATGTCTCGGTTTCATCATGTATTTTTACGGTTAGTTATCAGTTAAGGCTCTATACCTTCTTGATTTCATGCTTTTACGGTGTAAACTTTGGTAGTTATGTTATGAGGTCGTTAAGTTTGTATGATCGCTTATGAATGTATAGATTAGTTTTCAAAACTGTCATCTGGGTATACTGTATTATTTGTATTTTACATTTAAATATTAGAAAAATGGTGTTATTATGCAACTTGCTGATAATTCAATATATATATGTATGTTTAAACCAGGCCCGTTTCAGTTAGGAACAAGAAGTAAAATGGACGCCGTAGGTTATGGATTTCCATCAGATATAAAGGGACCCAATGGCTGTGGAAAAACTGAGGTTTCGTGTGTATGGGCATCTCCTGAAGGAGGGCAAAAGATCGATATCGGCAAACATATTTTCTGTAACAGGGCTGTGAATATGAAAAACATAGTTGCTGTTGGCTTTGACATGGATTATACACTTGCACAATACAAGCCGGAAACTTTTGAGTCACTTGCGTACAACGGCACTGTCAAAAAGTTAGTGGCTAACTTGGGATACCCTAATGAGGTTTGTTATGTTAATCATGCAAAATCTGGATAAAATATGTTTAAACTTTGAAGAAGATAAGTATTAGTTTAGTTTGTGGAATATTAATGCAATTGCAAAAGTTGATAATTAGTTAATTACTAGTGTCTATAGAAAAGTAGGAAGACAAAAGGAAAAAAGCTACATGAGGAATAATGTGACATAGTATTTTATTTCATATTGTCGTTGTCATCCCTTAACTAAGTACACAATGGATTCCTCATTTTTCATTTTTCTTTTTCTTTATTTTATCCTTTTGTGTTGATGAGCAACTACTATGTCAAATTTTGAGTGGGTCGAATCCTAAAATCTAGTTTTTGTTTCAGTTCGGTTATTTATTTTTCTGATATCTTATACTTTTTTATTAATTTTTTCAATGGACGCAGTTACTTGATTGGTCTTTTGATTGGACGTACATGGTCAGAGGACTTGTTCTTGACAAAAAGCGGGGAAATATATTGAAGGTTTACATTTTATACATATATACAAGCATATGCATATATATTTATCTATGCATGTATGCTCAGTTACTTTTTCTCAGGCCCCTTAAAGAGAACCGATAACTCTCTTAAGAATAAGAACATTATTCGAATAACGATGAATCACATTATTCTTTTAATCTGAACTAGTGGAGGGAATAAATTCATATATATTATTATATATTTTTTTCTTTCTTCTTTTTCTGCAGATGGACAGACATAAATATGTGAAAGTGGCGTATCACGGATTTAGGTTATTATCAAAGGATGAAAAGGTGGCCACGTATGGAAATACCCTCGTTCGAGATGCGTTTGACGAACCCGATTATGCACTCATTGATACCCTTTTTTCACTAGCTGAAGCTTATTTGTTTGCTCAGTTGGTAGACTTCAAGGATAATAATCCAGAAAAAATCTCAGAAGAAAAAGAGTAAGCATTTTCAGATCATTGTTTATGTACACTTATAGATGAAAGTGAATAACCATTTTTTTTTATAATCAAGCCACGTGTTTGTAAGTCTTAAAAGTGTTATAGAATATGCTTACATGGCATTTATGCTGAGCATACTATAAAAAGTTGTACACTTGATCATATACCTAGCTAATCTTGGTTGGATGGTTTTCTTTTTCATAACCGACTTTAATTATTCCTTTGTAAAAGTCCTGCCTATCCTACAAAAGTCATCATAACTAATTTAATTATTGCAATCTGCCTTTAATCTTATACAGTGAAATTATGTTTTCAAATATTACTACGGTTTATAAGTGTTGATGTGGAAATTATGTTTGTGCAGTTACTTCTGTATGTACAGAGATGTTCGAGCTGCAGTGGATCTGTGTCATCGTGATGGAACTTTGAAGCAGATGGTTGCAAATGATCCAAAAAAGTGAGACTTAAAACTCTTGATATGTGGTTATCTTGTACCTTTTAATATTTCTTCTGCTCATCAATATTTTTGAAATGAAATCAGGTACATTAATGAAGACAACTCAATAGTCCCGATGCTTCAGATGCTTAGAACTTCTGGGTTTGCTGTATTCCTGGTGACGAACAGGTACGCCTTTACTCTTGGTCTGATATATGTGTGAGTGTGTGTATGTACGATTACTTTAAACTACAAATATCTGCTTGATTAGCTTATATTTATTATGCAGCCTTTGGGATTACACAAATGTTGTTATGAATTTTCTATGTGGACCCCCAAAGCCAGATGGCAGCTCCTCGTTGACCCTTGACTGGCTCAAACACTTTGACGTTGTCATATCTGGCAGGTCATACTCTTTCTGTTTTTGCAGTCTTTTTACATGTTTAAATAAATAAATAATACTAAATTTTATATATTATTCTCTACTGTGTAATTGTGAATGTCCAATATCCACCAATACTGTTTATGTATAGTGAAACGTATCTCAAAGAAGTATACGTTTATTATGCAGTGCAAAGCCAAAATTCTTCCATGATGAAAACCGTACAAATCTTTTTGCTGTGGACACTGATTCGGGAATGCTTATTAATACTGATAATGGTAGTCCTATGGCTCAGGTTTGTCTGGAAAGTATTTTTTTTTTTACTTCTATGTTACATATATTATACATTTGTTTACCAAATTTTCAATGTCTTCAGGTGGGGGGTCCTTCTTTAGAACTGCCAGATCAGATGCCAGATAAATCTTACAAAGTGTTTCAGGTAATTGATATTTGTTGTGAGCTCCCTCATTATTATGAAAAGTGGAACGATTGATTGATCGCATTGAACAAATTTTTTTCTGCTAGTCAGCTGTTATAAGTACCCTTAAAATGGCATCGGGGGAAGTTTGTGTGCCCGAGTAAATATCACCAACTTTATAAATATGGAAATTGTTGCAATCTCTATATAGGGGCAGCAATTATTGACCCGACCCGAAAAAAATCAGGTATGGGTCGACTAACACGACCTGTTTAAAATACGGGTTGGGTTCAAGTTGACCCGTATTAAAAACAGGTCAGGTTCGGGTTGACGCATATTAAAAGCGGGTTGACCCGTTAACCCGTTTTAAGTATTTAGAAAAAAAAACTTTTATATTTTTGTTTTTCTTTTCTGTTTTCTATTTACATGGTTAGTTATAATGGTCGGGTTTGGGTTTGGGTTGCACATTTCAACCCGACACTATTCATCATCATCATACTCAGTAAATCCCATCAATAGCAAAGCTAAGGTAGGTTCTGAGGAGGGTAAGATGTAGACAACCTTACCTCTACCCCGTAGGAATAGAGATGCTGCTTCTAGTGAGACCCCCGGCTCGATAGTAGTTTTGCATCAAGCCTTGGACACAAGGCACATAACCCTCAACAATCAGGACAAAGGCCGATTAGTGCATGTACCCTTTTGTCTTTCGGCTATCAACGCCACCACATGATGCATGATTAGCCATCCCCCTCTTTTAACGTTATTTTCACGAAATTAGTAAAATAATGTTAAAATTAGTGCACTTTCACTTTTGCCCCCCGAGCGTCCACACATATACACATTATATTTTGATAGCTACGCGTAGAGGTGGCAAATGGGAGCCTTTCAACCCGACACTATTGAAGGAGATAATTCAATTAAAGACCCATTCGGTATTTTCTTATATGTGATTTTTACCTTTGTCTCAGGGAGGCAATGTTGGCCATCTGCATAAACTACTAAATGTGGAATCAAGTTCACAGGTGCCTTGTTTATGTATCTCCATTAACGTTTGTTTTTTAATCATGATCTTGAATCTAGCAAGTTGCGTTATCTTTTTTACTAGAAATCTTTATGGAGATAAATTAACACATGGTGTTCAATGTGTTAGGTTCTATATGTTGGAGACCATATATACGGTGATATTTTGCGCAGCAAAAAAGTTCTCGGTATAACTCATTAGGCTACCTCTTACTTTTCTAATCATAGTTATTAAAGGCGCTAGGCGCACTCAAGGCGCATAAGCCTCGCCTGGGGCGTAGGCGCAAAGCGCAAAAAAAGCGAGGGCGTGAAAAAAATAAAGCGCATAATGAAAAAAAATTAAAATATATTATGTATTAGAAAAAGAATACTATTCTTCAAATAAAATAACCAAAATCTTTTATATAACACTTTATATCATCTATTTAGTACAAAAAGTTCTAAATTATTAGTGTAGAAAAGTAGTTTCCTTGGATAAAAGAAGAAATTCGGCTAGAAACTTGTCGGAGTTTAGAGAATTTGGCCGGAAACTCTCAAGAATCTAGGAATCTCGTCGGAATGTGCGCCTGAACCATCACCTGGAGAATTAAAGCGCAAGTTCCTCGACTTAAAGCGCAACTGACTCGCCTTGCCTGAAAAATGGGCCTAGGCACAAGAGGCGATGGCTTTTAACAACTATGTTCCTAATAGCATAAAGAAAATTGTGTAAGCATCATTATTTTTCTTTACGTCAACAGGTTGGAGGACGATGCTCGTTGTTCCAGAGCTTGAAAAGGAAGTTAAACTTCTCTGGCACTTACGGGACACTCGTAAGGTAACATCAGGTCTTTTAGTTGCATACCACCACACAAAATCTTATAAATAACATACTTAATGCCTTATTATGCAGCAACTTATGATTCTTCGGAGTGAGCGAGATCACATTGAAGATCAAATTCATCACTTAAAATGGTCCCTTCAGTAAGCAACCACATTTTTCTGACAGTATTTTTTGTCATTGATTTTTTGTGTCGGTCTGATTTAACTTGTATTTGATTTGCAGGTGTGACTGTTTGGATGCTCATGAAGCAAAAAAGGCTCAGTCAAAGCTTGGTTCGCTTGAGGTTAGCTATATTTATATCTGGTTGTACATTTAAAAAAAATATTCTTGGCCCCGTTGAATTTATTGTAATATATGTTGTCATATAATTGTATATTCTTATATGCTGGTATAGGTACAACGTGAACGTGTTAGGGTAACACATCAAGAAGCTCAAAAAGTTTTCCACGAGAAGGTAGCCAGTTTTAGAACACAGGCAATTTCATACATACCCCTGTAAACTAGCATAATATCATATTCACCCAATCAATTTATTTAAATATACATGTTCAAAATATTAAGATTTCATATTTGCCCATTTCATTTTTCTTTCTCCTTTGCACGCAAAACTCTAATACGAGAAGGGTAAAACTTCATATTTACCCATTTCATTAATTTTTTTTATAAAATTATCGCCATATACCATTATATTTCTCCTTGCACTCAAAACTCTTATAAGTAAAGGGTATAAATTTCATGATAATTCTAAAATGGATAATTGTGTATTTTCTATATTTTGATTTTGTGTCGGGTAATTATGTTTTTCTGAACGACAGTTTCACAAGGTGTGGGGGCAACTTATGAAAACCGGGTATCAGAACTCACGTTTCGCTCATCAGGTTTTAACCATCTTTCAATCTTTCATATTTAGAAAATACCATTAAAGTCATGAAATATGCTCCGAATTGACTTATTCATAAGTTAAGCATATACGAAGGGCCTTAGTTTTTTATTTTATTTCATGATGTAGGTGGAGCGATTTGCGTGCCTGTACACAAGTCAAGTTGGTAATCTGGGCCTATATTCTCCTGCAAAATACTACAGGCCGAGTGAGGATTTCATGCCACACGAGTTTGATATCTTTTCACTATGAGATCTCTGTATATGATGATTTACCTTAGTTTTTGAAACAATTACTACACAAAACTATATATCAACATGTTCATGCTCAAATTAAATAACCCTATGCGCAAATATTAATATATAAAAAAATATAATGGTTAATAAAAGGAAAACAAATTGCAATTTTTGTCTTTATTCGGTTTTGCTTTGTTTATTGTGCATTTGCTTTTGCACACACCAACATTTGGCTAATCATGATTTTCGGTAGAAGCAGATCATCGGAATGAAAACTGAATCTCTTCGAGTGTTTTTCCTTTAGTCTCTGGCACCAAAAGGCCCGCGAAAACAACCGTTATAGCACTCATAAGCATGTATAGAGTGAATGTTCCTGTTAAGAGACCAACATTGCTGTTATTAGTATTATGCAATCACTGAAAACCTAAGTACAACCAAATTGACCCGTTTATTTGAGTTTGAAAGAGACAAACCTCCGTCGTTCCATGATAAAAGCAAGGGGGCTGTTAATGTAACGATCCAACAGATAAACCAGTTGGCTAATGTAGCTATACTTCCAGCGAGTCCTTTTATATTGACCGGAAGAATCTGTATCATCACCAAGAAACAATGAGTATAAGAAAAACAGTAATTACTGCGGTAAAAGATTTAATCGTAATTACCTCAGACATTATAATCCATGGAATTGGTCCCATTCCAAGAGAAAAACCAATGATCATTCCCTAAACAAAAGATTAATTAAACCAACTCCAGCCAAAATACAAAAAAAAAAAAAAAAGGAAAAAATTACCACAACTCCAATGACTGATAAGATGCCCATTACATTATACATGGTGGAACTTTCCTCCACAAAGCCCTGAAATGTTGCTTCTGATTATCAGTTGCAAGGATATTGACAAATAACATAGGTGCGGAAATGTGCGGATCTGTTAAAGTTTATCCGAATTATAAAAAGGAACTAGAAGATCACCTTAATGAAGAAGGATGATGCAACGATCGCAAGACTAGCAGTCATTCCAGAAGAAGAGACCTAGGATACACATTTCAGGTCAATCAAAAGTCAATAGATAAAGATCAATAGAATACACATTCATGTCCTTACTATAAGTAGAATCCTTCGGCCCGTTCTGTCAACCAACCATGTTGAAACTGCAGTTGCAATGGCCTGATATTTGAAGTATTCTTGGTTATGACTTAATTATGAAAAATAGCACTGATAATAGAGATAAGCGGTAAGATGGGAATGTGGGGCCAACGTAGGTTCGGGTATAAATGGGTCATTTTTTTGAAGAAAACCATAATGGATCAGATTGGGTTGACCCGTTTACACTTTTCATGCTTTTTATGAAAAACTAATGCCTTAATTATGATCACGTATGTAATATATTTTTTTTTAAATTAGCAATCTGAATATTTAAATTAAATGATTAAAGTGGTTCTGTACATTACACTCAACTCGTTTCCCTTTAGGCTATTTTTTTATTTGACCCGTTAAAAATAAGACCAACCCAAATTGACCCATTAGCTAAACGGGTTGAAATGCCACATCGGATAGCAGAATATTAAATTGGTGAAGAAAAACATTTGAGTCGTTGCGCGGCGCTTACTTGGATGGCACCAAGTCCAAATGTAGCAACATTGCTATTAGAAATTCCTGTATAATAATAGTAAATAAATAAATAAATAAATAAAATATATAAAAATCAGTAATATTAATCAAATATTCAAGACTGACCTGCAGATTGGAAAATGGTACTGGAATAAAAGAGAACACCATTGGTTCCAGTTGACTGTTGAAGTACAAGTAACCCAATTCCTATCTGCCAGATTTTAAAACTAATTTAAATAAATTGTCACATTTTATAGCAGTAAAATATGAAAGTTAGTAACAACATACCGTCAGAGGGAACCAATATCTTCTTTGTTTAAGATCCGAAAAACGAACTGTAGCTCTTCTGTTTGATGATGCCACAGACCTCTGAAAATTGCAAGATACAAAATAAATAAATAAACAAAATCGACATGTGTATGTATATACATATGTCATATAAGAGAAAGAAATAAAATATTTACCCGAATTCATCAATTGTGAGATGAAAAAATAATAATTTTGATATAAGAAACTAATCTCATAACAACTCTAAAAGGTTCACCTTAATTTCGTTTACTTCTTGGGTAATATCAGTTTCAAAACCGCGAAGAACTTGCAAAGAAGCTTCAAAATCATCTGTCATTCCCATTTTTGCCTGGAATATATTAATAAAAACTTTATTTTTTTATAAAAACAATCTAACCAAAATCATAGAATATAAAACACTTCGTAAACTTACCAACCACCTAGGAGATTCTGGGATGAAAAAGAGTCCAGGTATTAGAATTAAACAAGGAAATGTCCCTACATATTAAAAATAAAAAAATAAAAAAAAATAAAAATAGAATGATCATATAATTTAGCTTATGTAATTTTGAGGATTACCCAAAATTGCAAGTGCTCTCCAATGAACAAAAAGTCCCAGCAAATAAGAAAGCATAATCCCAATAGTAACTGATAACTATAAATAAGAATATAAAATATTAAAAAGTAAAAAACTTTAACTAATAAAAAAATAATAATAAGAATTACCTGGTTAACAGAACCTAAACTCCCTCTCATGTTTTGAGGTGCTATCTCAGCTATATAAACAGGAACCTTTGTAATACAACCAACAAAAGACTGTTTTGTTAGATTTCATTTAGCAACTAGTTTTTGTGCACAACTGAAATCCGAATAAGAAGACAGAGGGTCGCTCAATATAGAACGAATTTTTAGTAGAGAACTGTGGGAACTGCATAAGCACTTGTACCTGTCGTATTTATTGTGATACATAAGGTGGTTATGTAACCACATAATCCACTCTGTCTCCCATCATATACGGTCAGTACGTACAAGTGCTTATATAGTTATATACTTAAAGTTAGTTTTGTATTGAACGTGCCCCTTAAAAGATATACCGTGTAAGATATGATCCCAACACCGAATCCTTCTAGTAACCTTCCCATGTAAAGAAATGACGAATCCTACGAAAAACATAAGCGATTTAATCTGATAAAGTTTTTTTTTTTTTTTTTAAATGAAATAGGTTATTAAAGAAAAGGATATAGGAGCTAACTTTGGCAAATGATATGGCAAGCCAGCCGATTATATTAGGGATAGCGGCAATCATCAAAGACTGCAACAATAGAAGGAATCAAATCAACAATGTCATTTACTAAGATTAAACTAAGCAATAACTAAATCCAACATGACCGTATCTAATTGAGCCTGACAAAACGAGTGGGCCAGGTTAAAACGGGTCGCGTAACAGACACACATGCGCGTGCGCACATATACACTGGGATCGGGTTAAAACGGGTCGTTTTAGAAAATGTCAGTTTGGTTCGGATTAAAACGTGTTTTGACTAAATGGGATCATGTCATCTTAGAAAAAAAGATTAAAACGGGTTAAATCGCTATATTTGTTTTTGAGGCAACTAGCGGCGTTGGTCAATCGGAGGCGACCCATTTTGACTCACTTCAACCCATTCAGCAGAGAAAAAAAAATAGAAATCTACCATTTTTAAAAGATAAAGCTTGAACTTTCTAAATCTTGCTAAGATTTAATATATGGGGTGTTTGGATATGTGTTTCTGAAAGTGAATATTGGGACATGGATATCATGATCCAATAATATGATACTCAGTTGATTGACTCCTAAAGGTCAGAAAGTCATAATCAAGATCACTCAAATCAAATCTGTCTTCTTACAACATCACTTTATTTAGTTACACATCCAAACACTCCCATATAAATTTAGTTTTAAAGATACTATTATTCTGTCACCTCACAGAATAAACTTATTATTGCAGATACAAAATCATACCCCTTTTCGACCAATATACTCTGCAATCTGACCGCTAGCTATCGCACCAACCATGGCACCCACATTCGATAAAGAACCAAACACCGAGAACTGAACACAACAGTTTGAATCAGTTCAATCATATTCATCACAAAAAAAAAACACAATTTAAAAAGTTTCAATTCCAAAGAAACCTCAGAGACTGTAAGTTTAAGATCTCGACTGATTTCCGATTGTGTAGGTGAAGAATAGCCACCCTGCATGCATGTATCATCATTCTTATTACTCCAAATGACTGAAAGTTTAGATCAGTAGCGGAACCAGAACTTTTTTTTATTTTTTTTATTTTATTCTAAAGCTCTATTCTCTGGCTGGTTACAACTAAAACGTCCAACGAATATTTTTATTCAAAGAAAAACACACAGATTTTATATAAAAAAAAGCCAACAAATTTAACTGACTGGGTCAACGGACCCTCTTGACCCCCTGGTTCCGCACTTCCGCCACTGGTTTGGACGATGAGTTAACATATTACGATGATGGGCTTGATTGCTTACAGTGAAACCGAACTGAACCGGGCCCAAGGAAACGATGAGGACACATGCCAACACAGAAACTGAGCCATCTCTGATCATCTGAGATGAAGTCATGATGCTAGATTGTCTGGAACCCATACGATACCAACTGCCTGTATGAAGAAAGGGTTTTCTGAGGTCTCTCCCCTCCTCATTTTCATGCCTGAAACTCATTGCTTCTCTCTCTAGATCACCCTCTTCTCTAAACTATATAAAATATGGTTTTAGAGTGAGAAAGAAAGGTGATCATTAAGGCAGGTATTTTCATTTGGGTGTGATTGATTAATTATGTGTGTTTCTACATGAGTTTAATAATCTCAAAAGAAGCAAAAAAGCATAAGCTGATGGAGATTTTTTAAGAAAAATGGACAATCCAGATGGTTAGATTCATAATCATGTGTTTGTACATGCATTTTTTGTTAAGTTAATAATAATAATGTATGTATGGGATATTTTTGAAAAAGGTATATTAGTTTTCATAACATGTTATGACATGGGAAGGTAGAGTTTATTGCTTTATTAGTCACTTTATAAAGTTCTTTTCTTTATCGACTATAGCTAATTTTTTATAAGATAATAGATTTTATAAAAGAAAATAAATTTAACGAATAAGGGATAACCGAGGTGAGCACGGCAAGAAAAAACCCAAGTTGGTAATTTAGTTAAGTGTATTAGTTATTAATTATTATCATAGCTATTGATTTTGCCATCAATGGTAATGAAACAAAAAAAAAAAAATCAAAATAAAGAGTTTTGCTTAATGTGAAACCCTATAACGTTTATCAAAAAAAAAAAAAAATCCATAATTTTGATAAACAAGCATTTAAGGTGAAGAAAAACAACCTAAAACAAGAATTCAACCCATTACACATAACGTGTAGAATCATGTTCTTACACGCTACGCACCGATAAAGAAAATGTTATGATGAAGTTTATGCAAGAGTAACGTGTGTGAACATCTGGGGTCTCATTGTTATCAAACGTTATATATACTTCGAGTCTTTGGCACTCAATTTAATGTATGAAGTTCATATTTTCACACATAGCCATAAGTGTATTTAGTTTATTTGTTATGTTCATTAAAACTAACTGTTATATTTTACTATGGTCTTAGACGGCAAAAATGAAGCAGCATGTAACGCACGAACTCAGGAAAAAAAAAAGAATATTGAAAGACAAAAAAAAAAAAAAAAAACCCCAAGGACCCTGATTACACCCGCGCCACGTGTTCCATCAGGATGCGTTCTCACCGTTCTCACACTTTAGGGCGTTTTCTCCTGATCCCGTACCTATATATATATATATATATATATATAATAGAGTTTTGATCTTATAAACAAATATATATATACATATATATATATATAGGTAGAGGATCCTGTAAAAAGTGCTCAAAGTGTGAGAAGTGTGAGAAGTGTATTATAACACTATATATAATACTATATAACACCATATAAACACCGTATAACAATATATAACACCATATAATACCATATAACACTATGTAACACTATATATCATTATATAACAAATATAACACTATAGGTTGTCTGATAGCATGTCTATGATAGATGTATAGTGTTATATTTGTTATATAATGATATATAGTGTTACATAGTGTTATATGGTATTATATGATGTTACATATTGTTATACGGTGTTTATATGGTGTTATATAGTATTATATATAGTGTTATAATACACTTCTCACACTTCTCACACTTTATGCCCTTTTTACACTATCCTTACCCTATATATATATATAGGATTAGGTTCAAACGTGAACATTTTCTCCAGCGTGAACTGCGTGAACTTATCTGGGCTCTTGATTTTGTAGATGATAGATCTTAGATCAATGGCACAATTGTAATTAAAGGTTTAATAAATTTAATTTAAATTTTAATCAAAAGGGTAAAATAGGGAACTTTCATATTAAAGATATGGAAACTAATTAATTTGTAATCCCCTAAAATCATGTATCAGTTTCAATATATTCTAACAAACACACATACACCGCCACACCAAATCGTCTGCAACAAAAAGTCATACTCGTTCCTCTTGACCAAAAGCGTGACATGATATGGAGTTTCATTAAAGCGCATTTGAATTCAAGAATTCTTGTTTTTCTTTCTGCCTGCAAGCAGGTAATTTTTTTTTAATTTTGTTTTTCAGTTTTTTATTTTGTTTTTTTTTTGTTTTGTAATTTGGAGCCTGTGACGCCTGTATTGATGCAACAGTTTGTTGAACAAAGATCAATTCTTTTTTCAACTGATGTGTCTTCAAGGGGCCTGGATTTCAACAAGGGGGTCGATTGGGTTGTTCAGGTGATCTACGGTTTTAATAGAAGTGATAAAACATAAAAGTGTTGATGTTCGAAACACGATCTAGTCATAAGCAATGAAATCTTCCTCCGAGTCTCATCAACAATCTCCAGCGAACTCAGTGTGCGTCCAGATGGTGGACAGCTCCAGCGATTGAAAGTTTAGATTGGATTTAGGTTCCAGATGATGAACAGCTCCATCGAACTCAGTGTGCGCGTCCAGACATAATGAATTTAGGGTTTAATTGGTCGTATTTGGGGTTTATTTTGCATTTGGGCCTTTTATTCTTATGGATTTATTTAGAAAAAAGTGGGCTTTTCCTTATTATTGGGTTTTTCCTTATCAATTGTTTGATAATTTGGCTTTGCTGTTGCCTGATAGCTGTTTTTTTTTGCTATATGAATTGAAGGTTTTAGTCGTTTAGGTGTTTTATACGTTATAACTTAACTATGTATATATTATTCTCTACTTTTGCCTCTTAATTACAACTGTAGAATGATATAAATACTTATAGTATTTCTATGCTTTGTTTTTTTTCCTTTTGACATTGAAGGTTCAAAAAGCGGAGATACGAAAGAATGAGTGGAAATACTTCGTTCATTACCTTGTAAGTTTTACACTGTCTTTTTACTTTGCTTTACTGTCCCACAAGGATAAATGTACTCTTTAATTGTGAATTTACAATGATGTATGATGGAAGGAATGTGACAGGCCGTGACTTGAGTCAAAAGGTGTTATAATATAGTTTTTGAGGGTGTATACGACAAGGCACGAGAGGTCTGTTCGTGGACCAAAGGTAAACCTGTGACATTTAGGCGCTGTACACATGTGTATTCTGATTTTTGCTCTGGTTTTAAGGCACTGTACACATGTGTATTCTGATTTTGCTCTGTTTTTAAGGCGCTGTACATATGTGTATTCTGGCTTTGCTATGTTTTTAATGCGATGTACACATGTGTATAGCGTCTGTTTTTGTGATATCTCATATTTTTTTTTGTGTATTGAATGTGTAAAGTTGTTGATGTACACTTGTGAATTATGCAAAGTACTAATTGCTGAGTTTTTTGTGTTATTATAGGAGACGTCGTGAACGAGGAAAATGGAGGTGGAAGGTCGATAAGGATGATTCACGTATGAGGTCGATAAGGATGATTCACGTATGTTTGTTTGCTTGGTCGATAAGGATGATTCAGCATACAATGCGGCGAATAGTTGTAAAAGACTATGTCTTTTTTTATTTTTCCGATTATGTTGCGTTTATTGTTTTCACGAAACTGGAACTTGTAATTGTATGTTTTTTTTTGGTTTGGCAAACATTATGAAAATTGTTATTTGCTTAATATAAAATAGTTTACAAGTTCTGTTTATATGTATGTATTATTTAGCTAATTACACATATGTACCATGCTGAGTACACATGTGTACTGTTCAATTCATATCAAAGTACACATGTGTATACCGTTGAAATATGAAGGTTACGTGAATCTTAAAAATCATAATCCGAATTCTGGTGGTGAAATCTAAAAAATAAAAATGAAATAAAAGATAATGTGGATAATGAATTTAAAATAGGAAAGATGTAACTTAATTCAATTATTAAAATAATAATTTAAATCTAATTTTTTATATAATTACAATCATACCCTTAACAACTAAAAAGGAAATCAATGGTCCAGATTAGTTCACGCAGTTCACGCATGGGATTAGGTTCACGCTGGAACCCTACCCTATATATATATATATATATATATATATATATATATATATATATAAGAACACTAAGATGAAAGGTGTAATGAAATATTCTGTAGTTTTCGTAGGCATTATGAAAATATAACGATTCTAATGCATATCTAAAGAAAATTATATTAAAAGTTGGTCAATTTCAAAACCAAATTTGCACAACATATATATTCAGATCTCATGGTCACCGGTCTTTTATTGTCGTCTTTGATGTAATTGAATATTAACTTAAGGTCATGTTTGGCTAAGCTACTTGAAACAACTTATTGACTTATTGGCTTTTTGAAAAGTCATAAGCTCCAAAATAATGTTTGGCAATGAGGGTGTATGTGAGGGGAAAAAGCCAATAAGTCAATAAGTCACTCCATACTGACTTTTCCAAAAAGCCAATAAGTCAATAAGTTGTTTCAAAAAACTTAGCCAAACATGCCCAAACATGCCCTAAGTTATTGAGTTTGATTTTAATTTTGGTACGAAACAGTCAATGGGAGGTTAGTTAGGTAGTTAAGCCAGTTGTATGGTGGTTGTTTCTTAGTTAGTCTGTAGTTGGGGTTGGGGGTATAAAAGGGTCAAGTTGTAATAGTATAGGGTATCATTGAAAATAATATGAATTTCCCTCCTTTGTCTCTCTCTCAACTTCCATTAACGAACTTTCGGAAGCTAGTTCAATTCATAGTTTCCTGAGCGTAGATGATGTGCGTGAAGTGTGTTATATTTTTAGATATATATTTAAGCCCTTTTTACACTTTTAGCCAAGTTTTAAATTTATAAAACACGATATTTACTAACACTAAACACACATATGGGCAAGTGCACCCATCGTGGACGTAGTATAGTGTTGGTAAGATACCGAGGTCGTCCAAGGACACAAGAGCTTTTAATACCGGTTTATCCTCAACGTCTAATCAAATCAAAAAGTTAGAAAAATGTTTTAAACTAAAAAATAAAAACTAACTAAATGCTGAAAAAGAAAATAAAATAAAAACAGATAGACAAGATGAATCACTTGGATCCGACACGTGTATTAGTATAACCTTTGATTATTTTTGCACTTTTGCACTTGTTTAAGAGATTATCTTAGTTATTGTAGTAGGCCCCTCTTTTGAAGGCGACGTTACCCTCAACCCAGTAGTTTGAGTCAGCAAGGATACAATCCTAAAGGGTCGGATTATTGAAAGATAATGAATTAAGTTATTAATGCAAATTATGGTAGGCCCCGCTTTTGGCGGTGACGTTACCCTCGGCTAAGTAGTCTGAGTCAGCAGGGATACAGTCCTAAATAGCCGGGTTATAGTATTAATAGTAGTTAGCTTATGAGGGGGTCAAAGAGTTTGGATCCCCGCCATCCAATACCTATGGGCATTGAAGGAGATCCTACTAAATTTGACCCAGGTCCCAAGCAGGACCTCTAAACGCTGAACAAGGGCAAGACCTTTACCAAACCGTTCCCTTAACCCCCGACCAGGTAGCCAACATACCTCCATATAGACCGTGGAGATATGAATGGTGAAAATCTTTTATTTTATATAGACAGTAAAATAACGCCAAGACACCACGGACAAACGATAAGGAAAGATCACCTTCAACATAAGTAACTAGTTATTAAAGTCATTAATACGAAACCAAATAAAAAGTGCAAAAGATTAAAAATAAAAAGTATTATACTAAACACTTGTCTTCACCAAGTGATGTAAGAGACTTAGGCAAACATGGCCTTGATTGTCAAGAACTCTTACGATCAATCTTGGATCCCGAGACGACTCACACACTCTATGATGGACAATGGATGATGGTGGTGGATGATGGTGTTATGGTGGTGGTGGGTGGTGGATGAAGTGTGAGAGAGGTGGTGTGCCAAGGGATGAGAGAGAATGAAGCCAAGCTCCTCTATTTATAGGCTGAACAGAACGCTGGACACGGCCCCGTGTTCGCTGAACACGGCCCCGTGCCCGTCTGACATTCTCTCTCTTCATTAATTGTAATTGCGAATTACAATTAATGCGCCTGCTGTACTTTCAACACGCCCCCGTGTCCGCTGGACACGGCCCCGTGGTGAGCAATGGAAGCTTCTACTGGTTTGTCTTTTCTGCTGCTTCCTGGGCACGCCCCCGTGTTCACTGGACACGGGGCGTGTTCAGGCTCTGTTTCTCTTCTCTTTGTCTTGGGAGGTGCCGTTGAGGGTCCGGGCAGTTCACTTTTGTTCCTTTTCTTGTATTTATGGTAGATTTAGTAGTCTTTTTGCTTCTTTTGTGATTTTGAGCTCATTTCATCCTGAAAATACAAAAGGAAGACAAAAACACTCTTTTTCCAACATTAGTACTTAAAAAGGGTTAGTTTTATGCCTTAATTGATGTGTTTTATATGTTGCATTTTACACACATCAAATACCCCCACACTTGAACTTTTGCTTGTCCTCAAGCAAAACTCTTTTAATGTGGCTTACACTCCCAAATGGAATAGGTAGAAGAGAAGTTTTTCAACTTGTCCTAGAGTGTCGGGAATCCAAGGTTTGTATAGGTTCTATTTTTATTTTATTTACAATCTTATTCGTCATGGTTTATTTTGAACTTTTTCATAAGATAAACTACTTAATTTGGCATAGCATGCCTTATTAAAATTCCATTTATATACAAGTTCACATACCTCACGGAAGATCACTCAATCACTCGGCCGAGGGTGTATATTTAAGTGAATCGCTCGAGAGCTGCACGGATTTACATTTTCCATATGCTTGCCAAGCGATCAATCCTCCTCCTTTTTAACTTTTACCTTTGTAAATATCAAGAGGTCTTTTGGGGTGAAGGCTTGGGTTTAAAGGTGGGTGGTTGGTTAGTGGTTAGTAAAAAGGGCGAAAATCGTAACAAGTGTCGGTTTTCGTAAAATACCTTATTTTTGGTGACATTTATTTTTGAAGTATTTCTCCAAACAAGCTTTTTGTAGCTTATGTTTGTTTTTGACTTCATCATTTTTTTTTTTTTTTTTTTTTTTTTTTTTTTGATCACGTAAAGGTATGTTTATGAAAAACCGAGTTTGTCACTAAAATAAAGGTGAAAAAATGAAAAAGGTTTTTGGTGGGTAGAAAATTGTTTTGGGGGTAATGAAATGAAAGGTTTAGGCTCAAAGGGGTTTTCTAGGGGGATTTTGGGTAGGTAAAAAAAAATGAAAAATAATGGTTTTGAAAGAAAAATAGTTAGTCCTAATGCCTCCATCATTTACTTACTTGGGTTTAAGTTGGTAAGGACCGGGAATGTATCGTCGTGGCAAGTTCTAGATTTGTAAAGACCGAGCGGCTATTCACACAAGAAACGAAAAATGAGCATTTAATCTAAATATGTGTATTTTTATGCTCAATAAAGGCTCAAAACTCACTTTTTGTGGGAATGGGTTTTTAATGTGACCAAGCATATATAATCGAATTTTAGCTAGACTTGTTATACCGTTTCATAATTTTCTTATGTTAGTTCTTTTTATCACGACGCTATCGGTTGTAAGTTTGTAAAAATATAACCCTTTTATAACTTGTTATTCCCAACTTAAACTAAGACAAGTAAATAAAAAAAATTGAAAAAGTTTTTGAAAAAATTTGGGGTGTTTAGCGGTTCCAATAGAGTTTTGTGTAAGGCTTGTTTTAGGATTTTGCAAAATTCCAAGGTTTTAGCATCCCCCCCACACTTAAATTACACATTGTCCTCAATGTGTCCAAAAATAGAGTTTTTGGTTGATTAGAATATGTAAAAGTGTGTTTAAAAACAAAGATTTGTGTTACTGGCACTCTGGACACGGCCCCGTGTCCATTGAACACGGCCCCGTGGTGAACTGCCAGTAACGAAAAACTTACAGAGGGTGAACACGGGGGCGTGTTGGGTGAACACGGCCACGTGTTCGACAAAAATCTGCAGGTCAGTAGCCAAACAGCAGAACTGGGAGATGGACACGGGGGCGTGTTGGGTGAACACGTCCCCGTGGTGACAGTCTGTTAGCCGAAAAAATAGGGTTTTCTCCCGGTTTCTTCCTCCTAGGGCTGCGAGTGCTAATGTTTAGCATTCTAACCCTTGCATTGCACCTGTTCAAGCATTCAATACCATCCAACCAAGCACCAAACATCCTAATCTTACCATAGTTAAACATTATCCAACACAAAGTAAAAACAAAGTAAAAATAAAAAGAAAAGAGTTAAGGAAAGTAAATTGTCTTGACAAATGGCACGCAGGCCATGAATTGTTCGATAGGAAGGGTAATCAAACCTGTGGGCTCATAACCAGCTAGCCCTTTGCTCCTCCCGGCCTCCTACTCCATATCTTCATCACTGTCTTCACCTCCGCCTCCCTGCCTCGCCATGTACTCCCGGATGCTACCGATGTCATCTTGTATGTCGTTGACGCTGCGTTCGATAGCTCCTACCCGGAGGTGTGTGTTGTTGGCGAGGTTATAGGTGTTCCGGGTGCACATGAGGTTTTCCTGCAAAAGATCATGCAAACTTTGGAAATTAGGAAAACCGCCTCCTTGAGAGGAGGATTGACCCTGTTCGCCTTGGGGAGGGTATTGGTACTGTGGAGGTGGTGCATGAAGAACTAGAGCCTCTTGCGGGTTCCATGCGTAGCCTTGCGTCCTTTGAAAGCTCACCGTCCCGTCCTCCGCTTCATAGAGCAAGTTCATGGCCCGGCAGATATGGTAATCAACCCGTCCCGACCATGGGCTCCTTTCGAAGGACTTCGGGATGTTCGCGAAGTGCTTGAAAAGACGGTACACCCATCCCCCGAAGAAGATTGGTGTAGGAGCAGAGGCAAGGCGGTTCAAGTGCATGTTCCGCAGTAGGAGGTAAGGAACATCGAGAGGCTTCCGGTTGTGGATGCAGTGAAGGACAACCAAATCTCTAACCCCAACAACGCCACTACTGTCATGGCGTTGGTTTAGCGAGTACGTGAGGAGCCTGTGGATGTAGCGATATAACGGGTCTCTCAGTTTGGTACTCTTTGTGCTGCTGGAGTTGTAGACCCCCTCACCGATTTGAGCCCATGCGGCTTGGCGTTCTGTTGCGTCCAAATCTCGCAATCCCCCGGTATTCTCTTCGTTCCCCGCTTCTTCGTCTTTGTACAGCCCAATGATTGATCCGAACTGCGCCATGGAGGTTCTATAGGTCGTACCCCCACATCGAAACTCGACCGCCTCGTGATCAAACGGGTCGCGTCTCGAGTTGAAGATGAACGTGCTATAGAACTCCAATGTGCATTGGTGGACCGACCGAAGTCGGGTAGTCAATGCAACGTGCAGTGGACCCGTCACTATGTTGTTGAAGCGGTCCAGTTGGTTCACCATTGTCAGAAGATCGGTACATGCCCGCCTTGGATACTCTTCGGGCCTTGTTTGTAGGACCTCATAGCGAGCCCTGGCGTCAAGTTCGCTGGCATTGAACCGTGTGAATTTGGACATCTGAAAAGAATACAACAAAAGTTAGTGCGAAACATGGAAATTCGGGTTGAAAACTGCAAACAGTGGGCTGGACACGGCCCCGTGTTCAGCGAACACGGCCCCGTGTTCAGGCGTCTGTAACACCTAATTTTCATTTTTTCGTCCCGGTTTCGAAAACCTGAAAATTTTTAGCCTAATAGCAGCGGTTTCCCCCGAAAATGAAACCCTAAGTGTCATTTTTCCAAAATCAAACTATTTACCCTTTCAATTTTGAGTTTTTCGGTTCAAGAACAAGGGTTTGTGTTTTTACTTGGAAATCGGACAAATCTATCAACAATACATGGCTATTTACTTTCTATTACTCTACTCTAAACTACTACTAACAATTTTCATCAAAAATTTTGAGTTCGATCCGGATGAACATGAAGAACCCTAGATTTCCCCCAATTTTTGATGTTTTAACTACATGCAAGTAACTAATCTAACTACTAAGAAGGATAGAATCATACCTTGATGTTGTTAGGCTTGGTGGTAACGTTCGAAATCGGCAGAAAATCGCTCTAAACCAGAGAGTTCTCGGCGAAACGGGGCGTGTGGAATGGTGTAACTGATAGAAAAAGAGGGTTTTATCCCGACAGTCGCCTCGACACGGCCCCGTGTTCAGCGAACACGGCCCCGTGCCGGGTGAAATTTTAAATTTTTTTTTTTTTTTTTTTTTTTTTATCGTGCTTGTGTGCATGCCCCTTATCTCCGAATAATGGTTAGATGATTTTACCAGTTTCGAATGTATACTTACCGGTAACATGTCGGGTATGAGTTTATTCGTTGACCGTTTGAAGTGCGATTTCCTCTTCCTCATCCTCAATGGATCCTTTGTAGAGTTTAAGCCGTTGGCCATTGACTTTGAATGGTGTTCCATTTCGAGTTTTAATTTCTACTGCACCGTGTGGAAAAACATGGGTGACTGAAAAAGGTCCCGACCACCTAGATTTTAACTTACCAGGAAACAATCGAAGTCGCGAATTGAACAGTAGAACTTGATCTCCAATCCGAAATTCATTAGATTTAATATATTTATCATGCAAATTTTTCATTCTTTCCTTATAAATTTCGGAGTTAGAATATGCATAATTCCTAAGTTCTTCTAATTCATTTATTTGACAAAATCGATTCTTACCGGCAACTTCTAAGTCTAAGTTTACGTTTTTAATTGCCCAGTAGGCTTTGTGAGCAATTTCTACTGGCAAGTGACAACTTTTTCCATAGACTAGTTTATATGGGGTTGTGCCTATAGTGGTTTTATAAGCGGTGCGAAAAGCCCATAAAGCGTCGTCTAGTTTGTCAGCCCATTCTTTTTTATTTATCCCTACGGTTTTCTCAAGTATTCGTTTTAAACCTCGATTAGTCACTTCGGCTTGCCCATTTGTTTGAGGATGATATGCTGTTGAGACCCGGTGATAGACCCCATATCTTGTTAAGATTTTTTCGAGTTGATGATTACAAAAATGGGTACCTCTATCACTTATTAATGCCTTTGGTGTGCCGAAACGAGAGAATAATTTTTTTAGGAATTTTACTACTACTCTTCCATCATTTGTTGGAAGAGCTTCGGCCTCTGCCCATTTAGACAAGTAATCGACCGCCACAAGTATATATTTGTTTCCTTTTGAAGGCGGGAAAGGTCCCATGAAATCGAGTCCCCACACATCAAAGATTTCACAAACGAGAATGCCATTTTGAGGCATTTCGTTTTTGGAAGAAATATTACCCGATCTTTGGCAGGCATCACATGTCTTTACAAGGTTTTGTGCATCCTTGTAAATGGTTGGCCAGTAAAATCCAGAATCAAATACCTTTCTTGCGGTACTTGAGGCACCATGATGTCCTCCGTATGGACCTTCATGACAATGACGGAGTATTCTTCGTGCTTCATTACCATGGACACACCTTCGGATGAGTTGATCAGCACATATTTTGAAAAGATAGGGGTCTTCCCAAAAGTAATGCTTTACATCAGCAAAGAATTTCTTTCTTTGATGATGTGGCCATCCTTTGGTGACTATACCGCTGGCTAAGAAATTAGCGTAGTCGGCATACCATGGTTCTTGTCTGCTTTCCATCATTTCCAGGGACTCCGTGGGAAATTTTTCGTTGATTTGCTCGTCCCTGGTCGTCTCCAAAGCTGGGTCTTCTAAGCGTGAGAGGTGATCTGCAGCAGTGTTTTCTGCTCCTCTTTTGTCCTTGATTTCGATGTCGAATTCCTGGAGGAGTAGAATCCACCTTATCAAACGGGGTTTTGCGTCTTGCTTCTTGAAGAGGTACCTGATGGCTGCATGGTCTGTATAAACTATTGTTTTAGAAAGAACAAGATAAGAACGAAATTTATCAAAAGCAAACACCACTGCTAGTAACTCTTTCTCTGTAGTTGTATAATTTTCTTGTGCATCATTTAGAGTTTTACTAGCATAATAGATTGGGTGGAAATGTTTTTCTTTTCTTTGTCCCAAGACTGCTCCAACAGCAAAGTCGCTTGCATCGCACATGATTTCGAAAGGAAATTTCCAATCTGGTGCTATCATGATAGGTGCATTGACTAGCATTTCCTTGAGGGTCAGAAATGCTTGATTGCATTCCTTGTCAAAGATGAAGGGTGCATCTTTTTCAAGCAATTTTGTTAGAGGTCTTGAAATTTTCGAAAAGTCTTTGATAAACCTTCTATAGAATCCGGCATGCCCTAGGAAACTTCTGATTGCTCGCACGGAGGATGGAGGAGGTAATCGAGATATGGTCTCGATTTTTGCTCGATCAACTTCCATTCCTTCGCTTGAGATTTTATGTCCGAGTACTATTCCCTCTGTTACCATGAAATGGCATTTTTCCCAGTTAAGGGCGAGGTTAGTTTCCTCACATCGGGATAGCATTCGTTCAAGATTATCGAGGCATTGATCATATGAGTCTCCAAAGATGGAAAAGTCATCCATGAAGACTTCCATGGTTTTTTCAATCATATCATGGAAAATGGCGACCATACAACGTTGGAATGTTGCAGGCGCATTACATAGACCGAATGGCATGCGTCGATATGCAAAAGTTCCGTAGGGGCATGTGAAAGTTGTTTTCTCTTGGTCTTCTGGTGCTATCGGTATTTGAAAGTAACCTGAAAAACCATCTAAGAAACAATAAAATTTATGACCGGATAATCTTTCTAACATTTGATCAATGAAGGGCAAAGGAAAGTGGTCTTTCCTTGTGGCTTCATTTAATCTCCTGTAGTCTATACAGACTCTCCATCCCGTGACGGTTCTTGTGGGTATTAATTCATTTTTCTCGTTAGTTATTACCGTCATACCTCCTTTTTTCGGGACTACTTGGACGGGACTTACCCACGGGCTATCGGAGATAGGGTAGATTAGTCCGGCGTCGAGTAGTTTGATGACTTCATTTTTAACCACTTCTTGAACATTGGGGTTCACTCTTCGTTGTGGTTGAATCACCGTTTTGTAGTCATCATTCATTAAAATTTTGTGCGTGCACATGGAAGGACTTATTCCCTTAATATCTACAAGCTTCCAAGCGATCGCATTTTTGTGTTTTTTAAGTAGGTTAACTAATTTTTCTTTTTCTATGCTAGTTAATTTAGACGAAATAATTACAGGTAAACTACCATCTTTGCCTAGAAAAGCATATTCCAAACCCTTAGGGAGTTCTTTGAGCTCGATGGGTGGGTCTTTAGGAGACACCTTATTTTGTGGCTCATCTAGATCAAGAACTTTAAAAGTTTGTTCTATGGCTACCTCTTCGTCGACAAAGTGGTCTTCCTCGTGGTTTGTATCAGGTGGTTCAGCTTCATCTTCAATTAGGGGGTCATTGTTGCCAAAAGGATATTTCATTGAGCGCTCAAGATCTATGCTCCTTTTGAATGCCCCTAATTGAAGAGTTAGAGTGTTGAATTTCCGGTTTTTCAAAGTGTCACACCCCAACCGATGGCGGAAACATCGAGATGAGACGTACAAACTGTTCAAAGACATCATAACACTAATTGTGACAATAATTAAAGTTTATTTCATTGATAATCATAAGTTTCATACAATATATAGAAAAGTTCAAATACATAACATAGATTTGGAAATTTAAATAGTTGATGGGTTTCTAAGCCATCCTAGTCTTTTCTTGTTTTTCTTGGATCCTCAACCTGCAGTATGCATTTAAAATACAATCAACAAATAATTGCTGGCGAGTATACAGGTTTGATATAGCATAATAGAGTTAATAGTTTATCAAATCTAATCCATGTGAACAACTGATATTCAATTAACTGTCATACTCGTAACGATGAAATCCACATGTCCAAACCATAGTTACGCAATTAACATAGCCTAACCCTCGAAAGGGTGGTAATAGAGTTAATAGATTAAACCTAACAATACCCGTATATACGGGAGGGGCGTTACAACCTACAGCGCTGCCATTGATAGGGGAGGCTTGCAAAGTTAATGAACATATAGCCATAGATGTTAACATCAGCACAACATAGATAATCAATGATCAAGTAGTTTCACAATAGTATGGATAGATTGTGCAATGAAAGTGTTTATCATTGTGTTTTTGATAAGGAAATGCATACTACACCCAAAAGTGTGAAAAGAAAATGGGTCAAGTATACTCACCTTAGGTTGCGTTGCGTATTTTGGAAAAAAATAGAATCAAGAATTCCCAAGAGAACGCGCACAAGAGAATTACCCTATTAATTTGAGGATTGGGTTAATTATTTGGGAATTTGTAGAATTAAATACATGCATAAATAAAATAAATGAACAATATAAATTTCCAAGGTGTTAAATAAATAAAATACAACAAAAGGAAATTTAAATAGGTGCATAATTATTTAACAATCTAAATAATTATCCAACATTTTATAAACAACCTATTTATAAAATTTCTAGTTTATAAAATTAAATAAATAAATCTGAAAATAAATTAAATAAAAATTCTGATATTCAATTATATAATTCAGAAAATAATTAATTCTGAATTAATAATATACCTGATTTTTTATAAATAATTCTGTTTTTAATAAATAGATAATAATTATAAATCTGATTATTTTAAACAAATAAATCTGTTTTATAAATTTCTGATTTTAAATTAAAACAGAAATAAAAATTCTGCTTAAAATAATATTCTGAATATAAATAATCTTATAAATAATTCTGATTTAATATTATTTCAGAAAAATAATTCTGATTTAAAAATATAAATTCTGAATATTATTAAATAATAATTCTGATTTATAAATTCTGGAATAAATAAATAAATAATTTCTGATTTTATAAAATAAATATAAATTCTGTTTTTATTTAATTTCAGAAATAAATTCTGAAATAAATAAATAAATAAAATGTAAATTCTGTTTTATTAAATCTGAAATAATAATAACATAAATCTGATTTTAATATAGATAAATCTGATATATATATGTATATATATATATATATATGTATTTTATAAAACTGTTTTTAAATAAATAATATTGATAAATCTGATTTTAAAATAAATAAATCTGATTTTTAAATAAATTCTGGAATTACAAATCTGATTATATAATATTTACATATAACTAATTCTGATTATATTTATAATATAATAATACTAATAATAATAATAATAATGATAATAATAATAATATAACAATAATAATAATATATATATAACAGTTATATATAATCGGAGAACAAGAATCGGGTCGAAACGTTTACCGGGTCGGAACAAGACGGTGGTGACCGACAATGGTGGCGGTGGCAGCGGCGGAGATGGCGGCGGCGGTGTCCGTGCTGGTCCACAGCGAGGTTCCGGCGACGAGATGATAACAGTGTAACGGGTTTGCGTTTGGTTTCGGGTTTGATTCGTTTGAAAGGAACGATAAGATGAAGTTTGATTGGGTTTTATAAGGACACGGAGGTCGGTTACACGAATGATGAACAGTCGGAGACGAAGCAGAAGGGTCGGGAAGACGATCAGCTTCATTGGCGGTTCTTTGATTTAAATTAACGTATTTAATGCGAGCTTAAATACAAAACAATCTCAAATCACTCACATGTTGCATGGTAGTCCAGTTGGTTGTGTTGCTGTTTGATTCGTCGTTGGTCGCGGGTTCGAATCCGGGTTGAAGCCCTTTTTATTTGAATTAATTTTATAGGCATTTAATGCGAGTATAAAACGAATTAGGTTACTGGTTTGTTTGGATGTGGCATGCCCGGCCGAGTGGTTAGTGTTGCTTGTAAACCGTGAGGTCACGAGTTCTAGTCCCGGCACGCGCATAAAAATCCCATTTTTTTTTTGAGAGTTAGTTTTGACTAACTGGGTTAGTCACCAACTAAGTTTTCTAACTCAGTTAGTGCTGCCCTTTAATAAAATTAACCAGGTTAGGCTGATTTAACCTGGTTTTCACTAACGGGGTTAGATTCGCGAACGGATTTGCTTAAAAATCAATAAAAATTTAGAAAATGATTATTTATTTAATTTAAAATGTTATTTTACTCATTTAAAATAATAATAAAATAATATATTAATCAAATTTAACCCAAATTTCAATATTTTTACCGAATTAGCGTATAAATTCCCAATTTTGTACGGTTTAGGGTAATCTCTTGGCAACGATGAATTAAAGAGTCGAAATTAAGATGGAGTTCCTCTGTTTTTACGTGTTTAACATAGTTTCAACGTGTTTAACATAGTTTCAACGTGTTTAACATAGTTTCAACGTGTTTAACATAGTTTCATAGTTTCAATGATTCATAGTGTTCAAACACAAAATATGGATAAAATCATGCAATTTCATTATGATTTCAAGTCTCGAGTTCAAATTTTGGAATTTGAATCAAGTACAACAAAGGTACAACTTACAAAGGTAGAAAGTACAAGTAGACTTTCCAAAAATGGAAAGTTTGAAAATACGAAATGTTACAGTCTCCCCTACTTTAGGAGATTTCGTCCTCGAAATCTAAGAGGAAGACTGTTGAAAAGATGGCATCCAAGGATTCCACAGAGGGAATAGATGAAACTTGATTGTGAATGGGAGTCATATTAAAGACATGGAATAATAGAGAATAGTGGGAGTATGGAAGTGAACGATTGACTCTAAGTGGATGCAAGTATAAGAATGGCGTAAGTATTGGATATACAAAAGTTGCGTAGTAAGAATGGAGTTTCGTCTTGGATAATCGGACATAATGCGTTTGTAAGTTGTTTAAAGTTTGCATTAGGTCCAAAAAGGTGTGCAAAACACTGAATTTCTCATGGCACGTTTCACGAAAGTTTGGTAACGTGGTGAAAACACTTATATATAGGATGTACCAGCGGTGTATCCACCATGTTTTGACCATGTTACGTCCGTTTCGTTATTCGTGTCATGTTACGTTCCATGTCTTACCATACACAGTAGTACACTCTATGGTTCTCATGCGCTTATTACTATAATCCCGTGTGCACCCGCGATTATACCAATCGTCGCATGATCCGCATAGCTTGTACTAATTTGCGTACGAATCAAGGTATACATAAATTTTGAAAATAAGATTGTGTGCGTATAAAAATGTAACATGTAAGCAGACTAACGTAAACGAATCCTTCGGGTTTCGCCCGTGTACATGTGCGAATGTATAAATTTTGAGTAAAAAGCATGAGCATAGTATAAGTTTAAATTTGAACACGCACGTGAGCATAAACATAAAACGCATGCCAGGAGTGTGAGCAAAAGTATAAGCATAACGTGTATTAAAATGAGCATAAATGTGAGCACAATTTGAGCACAAACGAATGACGTGAGTATGGACAAAATTCGTATAAATGAGAGTATGAACACAAGTACGAGTGTGAATACGAGTATAAATATGAGTATAAACATAAGATGCATGAGTATGGTTGTAAATGTGAAAATTAAGTGTAAAACATGAATGTTTAAGTACGAATGGAATGTATGAGTATATATATATATATATATATATATATATATATATATATATATGAGTGTAAACGTGATCGTATAAGTACAAGTACAAGTATGTTGTTGCGACTATGAGTATAAATATGAGTACAAGTGTAAGCATACGAACGTATTGTGGGGAGTACGTGTGTAAATATGAGTCAAAGTATAGACACAAAACGTGTCGTGGTAGTTATGAGTATATAAATACGAGGATCATAACAGACGTGAGAATGTGTCTGAATATAAATACAAGTATAAACATAGCGGTATAAGCGTATACGCAAATTGCATACGTATGAATGTGTATATGATTATAAGTAAAACGAAGGTGTATGAATATGAATTTAAGTATCACGTAAATGTATAATTGTGAGTGTGTGTATAAACGTAAAACGTATGAGTTTTGAATCGTGAGTATAACATAAATGCGTAAGTGTGAACATAAGTGAAAGCATAAAATGTATAGGTATGGACGTAGGGATTAATGATTTTGTTTATAATATAAAATTAAAATACATGAGTTTATGCGCATAAAAGGTTTAAAGTTTTGAATATGAAAGGAAAAGAGAACGAGTGACACGCGTGAGATTGTTGTGAGATATTGACTAAAACGTGTAAAATGATATACATATATAGTTGTCTGTGCAAAACGTGAAGTTAAATTAGATTGAGTTGTCAGGAATGTGAATTGTAAAGAGAATATAAAGGAAAACATCTTTTGATTATGCGAAAGGATACTTTGTAAAAGAATGGAAGTGCTATTATGGTTTAAAAAAAAAAAATTTCATAGCTAAAAATTTGTCGTCCTTATAAAGTTTCCTTGCCCACGTGTTTTGAATTTAATTAACGTATCAAGCGAGGTTTTGAAAAGTTCTTCGAATTAAAAAGTTTGCATCGTTTTAAGAAGTCTTTTTTTTTTTGTATTACTAACTTCGAAGTTTATAGATTCTAGTGAAAAGGTTTAACCTTAGGAAAAGGAATTTTGGTATATGAACCTGGTGATCGTGAAAGGTGTCCTTAATAAAATGTTTTTGTTGATCTTGAAAAGAGTTTTGATAACTGATCGGATAATATTTGTAATATTCTGTATGAAAAGTTGGTTTGATTCTCAATTGGGAATTTAGAATTCTTTAGTATAGTGATGCGAGATGAGTGCGTTTTAGTAATTACGTGGAATACGAAATTTTGTGGGCAATAGATTTATTAAACTGATTAGGGTGACAGTAGTATTTTGTGAAATTTTTGAAATCGAGGAATACGCGTTTTTGGTAACATTGAAAATTTTTTGTGTATGCGAGCGATGTGAAAATAGATTATAGAATAGGAGATACGTCTAAATAAATGAAGCATTTTGAAATACATGATAAATGATTTAGGTATAAACATGATCGTGTTTACGCAATATAATCTATTAAAGAAAGTATTGGTAACGATCACCTAGGTAAGGGAATCACCCCAAATCCGTTGGTGAGGTCGTTGTAAGATGAGAAAAAGAAGCGAAGTTAATCGTCAAGGTAAGGAAATCACTCCTATCTCGATGATATGTCTTCACTCGTTGTTACGAAAGTGTAATTAAAATTAAGTGAAATTATGCATGCTAATGATGTATAATCGTATGATGTATGCGCAAAAGTGAAATCCTAAAAATGGTTCAAAATTGACAAGGAAGAGTTTCATCATAAAAGATCGAAGATAATAAAGTGTACATCTGATAAAAAGGAACTTGGATTTTCTGGGAGAGTGAGAGTACTGACGAGATGATGACATTTAGAAATTCAAAACAAGAAATGGATGAGACTTTTAATCATAATGTTTTTGTTTAGGAAAATTGATTTCATGTATGCATCACATAGCACATAGTTTCTCACATGAATCACCAAATAGTTTCACATAGTTTAACATAGTATTACACATAGAATGATGTTTCACATAGAATAATGAAAGCAATATAAATTTAGTTTGTTCACGAAAGAGAGTAGTTATTAATTGTTTCGGATTGCGATAATAACGTGCTTCGTGTTCCCAAACGTGAATTGAAGATAACGCTCAAATATAAATCACATGATAATTGAGATAGCATAAAAAGAGATTTTATCAATAAATATGGAGTGTCACGGAACGTAACATAGACTATTCCAAAGTGAATCGAAGTCCTTTTCGAATTAAGGAAACGTGCTTTGGCCTAATAGACAAACATTCTCATCGAGGAGCGACTAACGATGTTTGTCCTTCCAGTTACTACACGTCCTTAATCGATTGGGTAAATCGAAACTTTGGCGAGATCGAAAATCAAGGAATGGGACTAGTTAACAAGATGCGAGTTTCACCTCTAACTTGATAACATCGTACCCTAACGTGGTTAGTACCCATCCAAAGATGAGGGTCCACTAGATTAGGAAATGGAAAACTCCCATCAAGATTTGGATATCACTCCTAACTTGAGGGTAGATTTCGTGCAAAATCAAAGTATAGCTGAGTGAAAATCATCACCAAGTGTGGGAATCACCCCTATCTTGATGAATCATTTCGATTGTGTTATAAGAGTGTCTTCAAAGCTTCCAAGTGTGTATTGTGTTAGCCTTAGGAAAGGCTTGTATATTAGAAGTCCAAAAGAATAGAGAGAAGCAAAGAAGAGAGAAAAGGATAATGTCTTTAACAGCAAGTAAATGAGAAAGCTCCTAAACTATAGACTAGGCAAGTAAGGCATTCCTAATTCCCTATAGTTATGGCTCTGATACCAATCTGTCACACCCCAACCGATGGCGGAAACATCGAGATGAGACGTACAAACTGTTCAAAGACATCATAACACTAATTGTGACAATAATTAAAGTTTATTTCATTGATAATCATAAGTTTCATACAATATATAGAAAAGTTCAAATACATAACATAGATTTGGAAATTTAAATAGTTGATGGGTTTCTAAGCCATCCTAGTCTTTTCTTGTTTTTCTTGGATCCTCAACCTGCAGTATGCATTTAAAATACAATCAACAAATAATTGCTGGCGAGTATACAGGTTTGATATAGCATAATAGAGTTAATAGTTTATCAAATCTAATCCATGTGAACAACTGATATTCAATTAACTGTCATACTCGTAACGATGAAATCCACATGTCCAAACCATAGTTACGCAATTAACATAGCCTAACCCTCGAAAGGGTGGTAATAGAGTTAATAGATTAAACCTAACAATACCCGTATATACGGGAGGGGCGTTACAACCTACAGCGCTGCCATTGATAGGGGAGGCTTGCAAAGTTAATGAACATATAGCCATAGATGTTAACATCAGCACAACATAGATAATCAATGATCAAGTAGTTTCACAATAGTATGGATAGATTGTGCAATGAAAGTGTTTATCATTGTGTTTTTGATAAGGAAATGCATACTACACCCAAAAGTGTGAAAAGAAAATGGGTCAAGTATACTCACCTTAGGTTGCGTTGCGTATTTTGGAAAAAAATAGAATCAAGAATTCCCAAGAGAACGCGCACAAGAGAATTACCCTATTAATTTGAGGATTGGGTTAATTATTTGGGAATTTGTAGAATTAAATACATGCATAAATAAAATAAATGAACAATATAAATTTCCAAGGTGTTAAATAAATAAAATACAACAAAAGGAAATTTAAATAGGTGCATAATTATTTAACAATCTAAATAATTATCCAACATTTTATAAACAACCTATTTATAAAATTTCTAGTTTATAAAATTAAATAAATAAATCTGAAAATAAATTAAATAAAAATTCTGATATTCAATTATATAATTCAGAAAATAATTAATTCTGAATTAATAATATACCTGATTTTTTATAAATAATTCTGTTTTTAATAAATAGATAATAATTATAAATCTGATTATTTTAAACAAATAAATCTGTTTTATAAATTTCTGATTTTAAATTAAAACAGAAATAAAAATTCTGCTTAAAATAATATTCTGAATATAAATAATCTTATAAATAATTCTGATTTAATATTATTTCAGAAAAATAATTCTGATTTAAAAATATAAATTCTGAATATTATTAAATAATAATTCTGATTTATAAATTCTGGAATAAATAAATAAATAATTTCTGATTTTATAAAATAAATATAAATTCTGTTTTTATTTAATTTCAGAAATAAATTCTGAAATAAATAAATAAATAAAATGTAAATTCTGTTTTATTAAATCTGAAATAATAATAACATAAATCTGATTTTAATATAGATAAATCTGATATATATATGTATATATATATATATATATGTATTTTATAAAACTGTTTTTAAATAAATAATATTGATAAATCTGATTTTAAAATAAATAAATCTGATTTTTAAATAAATTCTGGAATTACAAATCTGATTATATAATATTTACATATAACTAATTCTGATTATATTTATAATATAATAATACTAATAATAATAATAATAATGATAATAATAATAATATAACAATAATAATAATATATATATAACAGTTATATATAATCGGAGAACAAGAATCGGGTCGAAACGTTTACCGGGTCGGAACAAGACGGTGGTGACCGACAATGGTGGCGGTGGCAGCGGCGGAGATGGCGGCGGCGGTGTCCGTGCTGGTCCACAGCGAGGTTCCGGCGACGAGATGATAACAGTGTAACGGGTTTGCGTTTGGTTTCGGGTTTGATTCGTTTGAAAGGAACGATAAGATGAAGTTTGATTGGGTTTTATAAGGACACGGAGGTCGGTTACACGAATGATGAACAGTCGGAGACGAAGCAGAAGGGTCGGGAAGACGATCAGCTTCATTGGCGGTTCTTTGATTTAAATTAACGTATTTAATGCGAGCTTAAATACAAAACAATCTCAAATCACTCACATGTTGCATGGTAGTCCAGTTGGTTGTGTTGCTGTTTGATTCGTCGTTGGTCGCGGGTTCGAATCCGGGTTGAAGCCCTTTTTATTTGAATTAATTTTATAGGCATTTAATGCGAGTATAAAACGAATTAGGTTACTGGTTTGTTTGGATGTGGCATGCCCGGCCGAGTGGTTAGTGTTGCTTGTAAACCGTGAGGTCACGAGTTCTAGTCCCGGCACGCGCATAAAAATCCCATTTTTTTTTTGAGAGTTAGTTTTGACTAACTGGGTTAGTCACCAACTAAGTTTTCTAACTCAGTTAGTGCTGCCCTTTAATAAAATTAACCAGGTTAGGCTGATTTAACCTGGTTTTCACTAACGGGGTTAGATTCGCGAACGGATTTGCTTAAAAATCAATAAAAATTTAGAAAATGATTATTTATTTAATTTAAAATGTTATTTTACTCATTTAAAATAATAATAAAATAATATATTAATCAAATTTAACCCAAATTTCAATATTTTTACCGAATTAGCGTATAAATTCCCAATTTTGTACGGTTTAGGGTAATCTCTTGGCAACGATGAATTAAAGAGTCGAAATTAAGATGGAGTTCCTCTGTTTTTACGTGTTTAACATAGTTTCAACGTGTTTAACATAGTTTCAACGTGTTTAACATAGTTTCAACGTGTTTAACATAGTTTCATAGTTTCAATGATTCATAGTGTTCAAACACAAAATATGGATAAAATCATGCAATTTCATTATGATTTCAAGTCTCGAGTTCAAATTTTGGAATTTGAATCAAGTACAACAAAGGTACAACTTACAAAGGTAGAAAGTACAAGTAGACTTTCCAAAAATGGAAAGTTTGAAAATACGAAATGTTACACAAAGCTTTGTGAGTTTGTACAAAAGGTTTTCCCAAGACTAGGGGAGCATCATCTAAGATGACGAAGTCGGTTGGGATTACCATTTGATTTGTTTGAACCAAAATATCTTCGACTACACCGATTGATTTCATTACTTTTCGGTCGGATAGAAAAATGGGTATTTGAAGTGGAGTAAAATCACTAATACTTAACTTTTCAAAAATGTAGTTGGGCATTATGTTAACACAAAGATCTTTATCAATAGTTACATTACTAATAAACGAGTTTTGAAAGAAACATGGAACCGGTGTGATGTTAATTTCAAAAGGATCTTCTTTTATTAGCGAGGTTTGATCATTAGTTAACTTAACACTTACCATTTCTTTGATTTTAGCACTAGTGTTTAACTCTTTTAAAAACTTGGCATGAGGGGTTATTAAACAATGGTTTTCGAAAGTAGGTGATAAGAGAATAATTTCCTCTAAATTAGACTCTTCTTGAATTTTAACATTATCGGACTCACCATTTTCGTTGTTTAACTCATGTGTCTGTTTTTCACTTTCTTGTCCTTCCATTTTTACATTTTCAACTACCTCTACGTTATTATTACTTTTTAACTCTTCTCTCGCGCGGGATTCCTCTTCCCTTGCGCGAGATTCTTTCATGCAACGTTCGATAGTTTTAATGTGTTCTAATATCCTATTGGTCACTTCGGTGAGATTGAAAGAATTTGGATCCTCTAAGCTTGAATCCGGTTGTTCGATCCTTGGTTCCTCATAGTACTCATATGAAGTAGATGGTTCACACCATTGTTCTTCATTGTAAGTATATGATGGATAAGGGTCGAAACTTTGTTCTTCATAGTACTCATATGAGGTGGGTTGTTCACGCCATGGTTCCTCATAATAAGAGTATGAAGGTGGTGGCTCATATGTTGAATCTTCAAAGTATGAGTATGAAGGCTCATACCTTGGTTCATCAAAATATGAGTATGAGGGAGGAGGTTCATACCTTTGGTCTTCATAGGATGTGTATGAAGTTGATGGCTCGTACCTGGGCTCCTCATAATGGTTGTATGAATTGGATGGTTGATATGAAGTATTATATTGAACCGAGTGTGCATTACGACAATTAGTGCAATAATTACCTCTATAATCATCCTCATCATAGGTGTAGTTGTAATCTCTTGAGTATTGATCCATAGGAATCACTCAACAGACTACAATTGAGTCTCGGGACCAGAAAACAAAAATAAGACGGAAACAGAAGCTGAACACGGCCCCGTGTTGGGTGAACACGGCCCCGTGTTCAGGGACTGTATCTGGGCGTTTTAATTAAATTAACTGGTCACGTTGAGCACGGGGGCGTGTTGAGTGAACACGGCCCCGTGGTCAGACTCTGTATCTGGGTGTCTACTCTAAAATATGCAGCACGGGGGCGTGTTCAGCGAGCACGGCCCCGTGTTCAAGCTACTGTAAATGCAAAAACTAAACTAAAATGCAGAAAAATGCGCGCGTTTTTTTTAAAAATGTTTTGAAAAACTGATTAGGCCGTCGATTTTAAGCTTTCTTAAAATCCTTGTGTCCCCGGCAGCGGCGCCAAAAACTTGATGTGCGTGAAGTGTGTTATATTTTTAGATATATATTTAAGCCCTTTTTACACTTTTAGCCAAGTTTTAAATTTATAAAACACGATATTTACTAACACTAAACACACATATGGGCAAGTGCACCCATCGTGGACGTAGTATAGTGTTGGTAAGATACCGAGGTCGTCCAAGGACACAAGAGCTTTTAATACCGGTTTATCCTCAACGTCTAATCAAATCAAAAAGTTAGAAAAATGTTTTAAACTAAAAAAATAAAAACTAACTAAATGCTGAAAAAGAAAATAAAATAAAAACAGATAGACAAGATGAATCACTTGGATCCGACACGTGTATTAGTATAACCTTTGATTATTTTTGCACTTTTGCACTTGTTTAAGAGATTATCTTAGTTATTGTAGTAGGCCCCTCTTTTGAAGGCGACGTTACCCTCAACCCAGTAGTTTGAGTCAGCAAGGATACAATCCTAAAGGGTCGGATTATTGAAAGATAATGAATTAAGTTATTAATGCAAATTATGGTAGGCCCCGCTTTTGGCGGTGACGTTACCCTCGGCTAAGTAGTCTGAGTCAGCAGGGATACAGTCCTAAATAGCCGGGTTATAGTATTAATAGTAGTTAGCTTATGAGGGGGTCAAAGAGTTTGGATCCCCGCCATCCAATACCTATGGGCATTGAAGGAGATCCTACTAAATTTGACCCAGGTCCCAAGCAGGACCTCTAAACGCTGAACAAGGGCAAGACCTTTACCAAACCGTTCCCTTAACCCCCGACCAGGTAGCCAACATACCTCCATATAGACCGTGGAGATATGAATGGTGAAAATCTTTTATTTTATATAGACAGTAAAATAACGCCAAGACACCACGGACAAACGATAAGGAAAGATCACCTTCAACATAAGTAACTAGTTATTAAAGTCATTAATACGAAACCAAATAAAAAGTGCAAAAGATTAAAAATAAAAAGTATTATACTAAACACTTGTCTTCACCAAGTGATGTAAGAGACTTAGGCAAACATGGCCTTGATTGTCAAGAACTCTTACGATCAATCTTGGATCCCGAGACGACTCACACACTCTATGATGGACAATGGATGATGGTGGTGGATGATGGTGTTATGGTGGTGGTGGGTGGTGGATGAAGTGTGAGAGAGGTGGTGTGCCAAGGGATGAGAGAGAATGAAGCCAAGCTCCTCTATTTATAGGCTGAACAGAACGCTGGACACGGCCCCGTGTTCGCTGAACACGGCCCCGTGCCCGTCTGACATTCTCTCTCTTCATTAATTGTAATTGCGAATTACAATTAATGCGCCTGCTGTACTTTCAACACGCCCCCGTGTCCGCTGGACACGGCCCCGTGGTGAGCAATGGAAGCTTCTACTGGTTTGTCTTTTCTGCTGCTTCCTGGGCACGCCCCCGTGTTCACTGGACACGGGGCGTGTTCAGGCTCTGTTTCTCTTCTCTTTGTCTTGGGAGGTGCCGTTGAGGGTCCGGGCAGTTCAATTTTGTTCCTTTTCTTGTATTTATGGTAGATTTAGTAGTCTTTTTGCTTCTTTTGTGATTTTGAGCTCATTTCATCCTGAAAATACAAAAGGAAGACAAAAACACTCTTTTTCCAACATTAGTACTTAAAAAGGGTTAGTTTTATGCCTTAATTGATGTGTTTTATATGTTGCATTTTACACACATCAGTAGATGAGCGCGACCATTGTTATAATCTCGAGCTTAATCAATTGTGAACCCTTAGCATTGGTATCAGAGTTGTCTATCCTCGGACGCTCTCAATTTCAAACCCTAATTCGTTGAATTTGGGGGGTTATTTTATCGTTCGTTTCAAATATCTGAATTTGGTCATTTGTTCGATCAAATTCCGTTCAACTCTTGTACGATTCATTTCAAAGTCTTAATTGATCATTGTTCGATCAATTTCTACCAAAAAAATGACAACAAGGCATGGTAATCAAGATGAGGATGAAGCTGAAAACAGTCAACAGCTTCAAATGACTAATAGAATAGAGGAAAATGCTAAAGCCTTGGAAGAAATGAGAAATATGATGACAAGATTGTCGATTTAGTTGACACAAATAGTCAACAACCAGAACACCACAAGGAATGTTGGTTATCAAAGGCAAGAAATGCAGAATGAAGGTGAAGGTTTCACCTATACAACTAGACTTACAAAGATCGAATTTCCTCGGTTCAAAGGTGAAGAGCTAACTTCCGGTTGTTCAAAGTGGAGCAGTTTTTTCAACTTGGTAGAGTGTCAGATGCCACTAAGGTAAGATTGGCTGCAATTCACTTTGGAGAAAAAGCGTTACAATGGTATCAATCATTTACTAGTCAAAGGGTTGAGGCTGAAGTTTTATCCTGGTTAGAATTAGTTGAAGCATTAAAAGTTAGATTTGGAAAATTATTTGATGATCCAATGACTGAATTAAAAAAATTGAAACAAACTAATTCAGTCCAAGATTTGCATGATAAAATTGATACTATCATTAGTAGACTTCAATTACCTGCTGAGTATGCTCTTAGTTGTTTCATTGCTAGATTAGAGGAGGAGATACAATTACAAGTAAGGATGTTCAACCCTAAGAACATTCAAGAGGCTTTGTGTTTGGCAAAATTTCAAGAAGCAACTATTAAGGCCAAGAAAAGCAGGTTTGGTTTTAAATCGGCCATATTATCAAACCCAAATAATAATAAACAGATGGTACCGAATGGGAAATCAGTTAATATGTAAGTTAGGAAGAATGTGATTAGGAAGTCTTTGACTAAAAGGGATATGGATGAATGAAGGTCTAAGGGACTATGTTTTAACTGTGATGAAAAGTATTCACAGGATCATGTGTGCAAAGGTAATAAAAGGCCTCAGTTATATCATACAAAGGTTGAGTGGATAGAAGATGAAGTTGGAACAGAGGAAGAAGAAGAGATGGTGATGGAATGTGCACAGATTTCGGTAAATACAGTAGAAGGAAGTGATAAGTATAAGTCCATTAGGGTCACTGGCCACTATGGAAAGTATGAGTTACAATTGTTGATGGATACCGGAAGTTCTCATAATTTCTTAGATATTACTCTAGTAAGACAGTTGGGTGCAAGTTGGTTAAGGGTCCAACTATGTTGGTAAAGGTAGCAAATGGCCATGAAGAAGTTTGTGATTAGATGATTAGAGGGTTTTGCTGGAAAATGCAAGGACTTCAGTTTAAAGCTGATCTATATTTGATGCCTCTTGGTGGATGTATCTTAGGAGTACAATGGTTTACAACATTGGGAAGCATTAAAATGAATTATAATCATCGAACTGTGGCATTCAAATTTAAGGGCCATAAAGTAGTGTTGACAGGGCAACATGGTAAAAGTCTTTCATAGTTTACTAAGGGTAGTCTAAAGAAGATTGATTAGCAAAGAGGAGAGTTAGCCATGGTTCAGATATGTGCTACCACTTCTGTGATGCTACAGAAAATGCAACAAACCAATGAACAAAAACACCAACAACAACAACTATTGGATGATTTTAATGATGTATTTCAAGACTTGAAATCTCTTCCTCCATCTAGAGGACATTATGATCATAGAATTCCCTTGAAACAAGGAACTGATGGGGTGAATTTAAGACTTTATAGGTATCCTATAGTAAAGAAGGATGTAATAGAAAAAATAACCAATGAGTTGTTGGAACAAGGGGTAATCAGGTCTAGCCATGGTTGCAGAAATCGGCCTAGGCGGCCGATTAATCGGCGCCTAGGCGCTAGGCGGCCACTTACTGCCTAATTTTGAGCTAGTCGGTCAATTAATCGGCCATGGTCAAAGTCGGTCCTAGGCGGTACCTAGGCGGTCAAAAATCGGATTAATCGGACTATATTAATCGGTCAAAATCGGTCCTAGGCGGTCAAAATTGGTCAAAATCGGTCAAAATCGAACCATACTATCTGAAACTTGAAGTATTTATGTGAATTTTGAAGTATTATTTTTATATTATTGGGTATATATATATATATATTTTTGAAAAAATACATATAAAAATCCCATTCCGATTAATCCCGATTAATCCCAATTAATCCCGATTAATCCCTAGGCGGTACCTCACCGCCCGACTAGCGCCTAGCGCCTTCTACAACATTGGGTCTAGCACTAGTTCTTTTGCTTCACCAGTTGTGTTGGTTAAAAAGAAAGATGGGACTTGGTGGATGTGCATTGATTATAGAAAGTTAAATCAAGCTACTATTCCTGACAGGTTTCCTATTCCATTGGTAGAGAATTTGAAGGATGAATTACATGGTACCAGGTTCTTTTCTAAACTGGACCTATATTCTGGGTATTATCAAATCAGAATGGATGGGGCAGACATTTATAAGACTACATTTAAAACTCATAATGGTCCCTTTGAGTTTTAAGTAATGCCTTTTGGACTTACAAATGCTCCATCTACTTTTCAGGGCTTGATAATCAGGTTTTTAAACAATATCTAAGAAAATATGTGCTTGTTTTCTTTGATGGTATACTAGTCTACAGTCCTTGCTGGAACACTGACATGTCTCATTTAAAAGATGTATTGTCTGTATTGAGACAACATAAATTGGTTACCAAGAAAGTAAGTGTGAGTTTGGAGTTACTGAGTTGTAGTATTTGGGTCACATAATTTCTCAATAAGGGGTAGCTACTGATCCGACAAAGGTGTCAATTATCCAACAATGGTCTGTTCCAACTAATGTTAAAGAATTGAGAGGGTTCTTGGGTCTTACAGGATATTATAGGAGGTTTGTGAAAGGATATGTCAACATTACTAAACCATTAACTCAGTTACTTAAAAAAGAGCAACTCTTCATAACATTAAACAACGGCTAAATTATTGTTTTATGATATAATTTTTTAGTTCATGTTAAATACATTAAACCTTTATAAATTTGAAAAAAATGAAAAGGCGTTGGCTGGTCATCTAAATCTTACCCAACAAGCTTGACCATCCTATATTTTAGTACCTTCTTACTTTTGGTTGAATGCTATTAGCTGTATGTATTATTTATGCCAGGTTAAACAAGATGCCTGGGGTTCCAATTGCTGGACAAATTGAGTCCTTGGTCCAAAGTGTATCTATTGAACATGAACAATAGCGTAATTGGCAGCTTATTTCATCCAGCATTACATATAAGTGAACCATGTATACAAATGATTCGAGGTAAGAATGTTCTTCAACATCTTTTACTTCGATAATAAAAAGTTAAGAAAAAGATATATACGACATATTTGATTTTTCTATAGTTGAGTTTAGAGGTGAGGGTGACCAAGGGCGCAGGATTGAAGGGGCGGGGGGCGCCGACCTCCCGAACTTTTCGCGTAGTAGTGTTACGTATGTACTTTTCGTATAGAATTTTTTAGGTATATAAGTTTTTGACCCCCCGGGTTTTAAATTTTTTTTAGGTATATACGTTTTCGACCCCCCAGTTTTATAAAAAAAATTATTTATATAGCCCAAATAAAATATTTAATAAAAAAACCCCAAAATCAGATCTATTCAGCCCAAATCAGATTGTTATGTTTATTATAACCCAGAAATCATTTATATAAAGCCCAAATTAAAGGCCCACCTAGCATTCTATAAAAAAAAAAACCCAAATCACTGGATTTGGGGATTACGAACAGAACATTCAAAAAAACAAAAAAAACCAGCGCCCCTGGTCTTCTTCGCTGACTGCTGAAGAGACGAGGACAGGAGACGAGGACAGAAGAACAGACTTACAGAAAGGCTGCGCTACTTGTGGTCTTGTTCGAGTTCGACTTCTTCAATCTTCAAGGTATGTGTTTTTTATCTTTAGGTTTAATTTAGGGCTTCAATTTATGTGATTTAGGTTGAAATTAGGAGTGAAATTGGTCCGGTTTTTTGCCCTAAACTTGTTGCATCTTTCTGTAACTATTAGAGTTTGAAATTTAGGGTGATTTGTTTTGTTAACTTGTGTTATTAGATTATGCTATGGGGATGAAGGAGTAAGGTCCCAAAAATCTCATATCAAGTACTTGGGACCAAAACACAACCTCGTCTTTTATCCCTCTTTAGACCTTGCGCGGCCGCGCACTAGTCCTACAAAGAGTTTAGAAGAAAGACAGCAAACAATACATGCGCGCTCAAAGGAAAATGCATAAATCCTTGCGCCGCTTCTCCGTAGTAAAGGGATAAAATTCCCAGCAAATACTTCTGCTTAAATAATACCCAGACTTGGATATTATTTATTACACTGATACCACACGGTAAGGGGTCACACCGGATTATGGAAATAATCTTCTAGAAGACTCAATCGTGCACCACCAGACGGTTATAACCGTCTGGGCCACGTGCCATCACCCTGTTCTCCCTAGAAATCACGATGATGGCATGGAATTGGAGAGAAACCTCCACTTGCCCACTTTCCACGTGGCAACTCCCCAGTCTTTGATTAAGATCGCGATCCGTGTACTCTCACAATCTGATCTAGAGAATTAACGGAGGGAAAATAACCGCTTACGGAGTTAGCATCTTCCGTTAGTATTTCAACAACGAGTTTTCCCGCCCAAATTCCCGGCTATAAATACGAGAATAATTCAGGTATGAACCTCAAGTTACACTCACTTCACCAATGCTTCTTCTTCTTCTTCTTCATAAACACATACTTATTCTCATGCCGGAGTCGGGTCAAGGAGAGAACCTCCCTTCTCCCCTTGACGAGGCTAACGGTGTTCTGTTTTGCAGTGTTCACCGGAGAAGAAGACCTGTCCCTTGGAATCAAACGAGAGAGAACCACCCCTTTTATGCAGAACCTAAGCCCCTGGATAATTTGATTCCAATCATTTATCCAGTGTTTCTTCATTGGCGCCCACCGATTTCCCTGTTTCATCTATTTTTTCTCATTTCGATTTGTTTTCCATCATTCTCTGTTTTCATATGGCAGAGAATTCATCATTCCACCCATCAAGTCCTCGATCTGAATTCAAGGGTTTTACAGCCCAAGATGTTCAGATCGACAGAATTATGGGAATTAAAGAAAGCAGCAACAATCAATCAGAAGAAAATGACTCCATAGTACAAACAGGAGTTCATAACCGTTTAGATCAACTCTTAGAAAGAACTCCAGAATACTGGTTCGGCAGATTCCAGATCACTATGAACCAAGTTTTCAAACAAATCAACAGATCTGAGTTACCGAATGTCAGATCTGATACTCTGAAAGAAGGTAAAGAGAAATTTGACACTACAGTATTGGACCCACAGACACCTGATCAGTGGTACATCCAATCTGGTAGTCATGACGAGATGATTCAAAAATCAGAAGATACCAAAAAAGTCGGATCCAAACAGATAAACATGGTGCAAGGAGGTCCTTCATGAAGGACAAATAAACGAAACCATAATCAGCATTAGAGGGAATAGCAAGTTGTGTTTCCTGTTGTCCCTGGAGGCCCACAGGAAGAACGACCAGTAATTATTACTGGCATCTTCTGCCACTACAAAACGGATTACATGTTCATAGATCCAGGAAGCTCAATGGATATCATATATGAGCAGTGTTTGAAACAACTTGATCCAGAGGACAAAACACGCCTAGAGCCGGTCGATTTCCCTCGCACCAGTTTTTGCAACGAAGCCGTATTTCCGTTAGGGCAAATTGCATTTCCTGTGACTCTATCAGATGGCGAGCATTTGCGCACAGTCACAGTAAATTTCATGATGATGCCAGCAACATCGCGCCACGATGTCTTGCTAGGAAGAAGGTCACAAAGAGAATTCAGCTTGATCACTTCTATTCCACATGCTGGGTGCGGGTTTCCAACAGAAACTGGAGTCGCAATTCTGTACTCAAGTAAGGAGGTCATGTACGTCGATGATGAGCCACCAGCAAAAATGGCCAAGCCCTCAGCACCAAATGAGCCGGAGAAATGGGTCCTAAACAAGAGTATCCAGAGCAGACAATCTTACTAGGGCACGCCATCTCACCGGCAATACGAATACAATTAAAGGATTTGCTTTCGAACAATAAAGACATATTCACCTGGTGCCCAACAGATATGACTGGAGTTCCGCGAGAAATAGCGCAACACTGTCTAAATGTCAAACCCTCGGCAGAGCCTGTCGCGCAGGGAAGACGTAGTCTCAGCGCAGAAAAAGCGGAAGCAATGAACGAACAGGTCACATAATTGCTCAAGGCCGGAATCCTGCGCGAAGTACAGTACCATACCTGGGTCGCTAACCCAGTCATGGTTCAAAAACACAACGGTGGGTGGAGAATGTGCTTCGACTTCAAAGACCTGAATAAAGCTTGCCCAAAAGATTGCTACGCGCTTCCAGAAATCGACAAAAAAGTTGACTCTTTGGCATCCTTCCGATGGAAGTGTTTTCTCGACTGTTGCAAAGGCTACCATCAGGTCCTAATGAAAAATGAAGATGAAGACAAGACAGCCTTCCGAACCGATAAAGGTATCTTTTGCTACACAAAAATGCCCTTCGGGTTGCGCAACCCGGGGCTACTTACCAGAGATTGATGGATACGGTTTTTGGAGAAGACATCGGGAAAACAGTTGAAGTATACATGGATGACCTTGTCATCATGAGCCATGAAGAAGAAACCATGCTCGAAAATTCGTAGGAGAAGGGTTAAAAGCGTCAACAATAAAAGTTAAGGCTTTTCGGATAGTAATTAAACTAACCGGGGACTTAACAGTGCGGGTAAAAGGCACGAGGCACTTATCGGTAAATAATCGAGGGCCAAATCGCAAAGTTACCCCTTCGAAACCGAAAGGTCAGGTTAATGATTACAAAAGATTTGAAAATCTTGGAAATCAGGCCTCAGGCGGCCCACCTGAGGGAAACAAGCAAGTCAATGCGGGCCGCGAGCCACCTGTAGATACGTTTCCTGACATGAAGATCCAGGCGGCCCGCGTATGAGTTGCTTAATCCTAATGCGGGCCGCGTACAAGTCCCAGATGCAGAAAATTTGGACAGATTCAATGATTTAGCTTGTGAACGAACTTGTGAGCATTAATTGAAGCATGGGCGCCCTCTACTTGCCCCCTAGCACCAAGGGCCACCTGCTGATCATCCATGACTCAATGTAGGGTGAGTTGTGATGATCCTAAGCCTCATTTTTCACTATAAAAGCCAATGCTTTGTGCACAATTGAATCACACCTCAAAACCTGCTTTCTGATCATTCTTGGAGCTCTCAAGCATTCCTCTATCATTCTTAGTCGTGCACCAAGCTTCTGTAAGTTGCCTAACCCTTTGTGGTTTCGTTTTTCCATAGTTTTAGCCTAAAAGTCAATCCGTCGTAATTAACGATTGACTTGGCGATAAATCACGAATGGTCCAGTGATTTGTCGAATCAAAGATAGTTATATGATGGTAATCATGTGGGCATTAAACCCCAAAAAGGGCACCCTCTGATTCCCACTCTAACTAGTCCAAATGTTGAGTCAAACGTGCTTAGAAAAAGTCAACAGAAATGTCATTTTGCGATTTCTTGCATAATCTGTAATGTAGATGATATGTAACCTGTTTGAACACTCATAAAACATGATAATAAGTATATAAACTAATCTAAGCTTGTTTGATCCGACCATTTTCTGTTTCGACCCGGTTCGGAGCCGAAAGTCGCAAAAGTTTGACTTTTGCATTGACTTCAGTTCTGACCCGTTAAAGTTTGATTTAGATATGCCTTAGGACTCTCTTAGGACCAGGTTATATGATGGTATAACCCTCTGTGACCGGTTCGTTGTTTGTCCGAGTCTTTTACACATTTCCGTTAAATGCTTAAAAGTTGACCGTAACGCCCTTTTTAAATTAAAACGAGAATTTCGGACACGTGAACGGATCATAACCTTGGTTACTGATTTCTAAGCATGTCCCAAAAATTTCACGTCAATCCGAGGTCCAGAATAGGAGTTATGCTAAATAGCGCAAATTGCGAAACTTTAGTAATTAAATAGCGCAATTAAGCAACGCCTATCTAAACCCGGATTTCGACACCAAACCTTTTACTCACTGATGTAAAATAATATTTTGGGATTTTTAAAGATTTTTAATTATTTTTAACCTGCTCATAACCTGCGGTTATGGCAACGGTTCGGTAAATACCGAATATGCCCTTTTCGGCCATAACTTGAGTTCTACAAGGTCTTTTGACCCGATTCCAGTTGCTACTGATTTTAAATAATAAATAAAGTATTTTAGACTTTATAAACTGTTCGGGAAAACTCAGATTTCCTGTAGAACTCTAAAACCTTCTTTATAATCTTTAAAAAGACCGAAATACCCCTACGGGGCATAATATGAACTTAAACTCGTTACGGGCATTAGGGAAGGTATCCTACTGATACCACAACCTCTTTAAGGCATGTTGACTTAGGAAAACAGTGTAGGACTCTTACGGTTACTCGTTGCGCCTTTTGCGCGCACGGTTCGGCTTATGTAACTAGTTTACATAAATTAGCCGAAACGGGTCAAACCATATTGTTTTGACCCCAAAATCCAGAGTATGATTATCATACCCAGATAAAACAAGTCTTCAAACTTGTTGGGTCAAAATCACACTCCATTCACGGTTTTCGCCTTTCACGCGATTAAACCGTAACTATACTTTAAAACTGACCGGTCTAAGCTACGGCTAAAATAAAGACCCGTTAGGATTCTAATAGGTTAAATTAAACCTTCGTTCCAGATTAGGGGACTAGTAAAAGCTATCTGCAATTTATTTCAATTTAAGGAATTATACTTGCAAAGGTAAATACTTTTAACTTATTTTCCGTTATACGGGCTTGGGTTACGGTATTTAAAATACCGCTTGGTCGGGCAATTGACCCCAACTCATTAGTAGTTGGGTATTATCAATGTGACCCGTTTAAAAACTTGTCTTGTTGACTTTACGCCTTTGGGGGCTTAATGATGACCATGTCCCGGATATCCTTGGCAGCATTTACGAATGGCCACGACCTTGACATCCCGGTGTAGGCGTACACCCGGCATTATGTCTATAACTATAAAAGTGTAGCCGTTGGTTACCCGCCACGGTTTTATACTATGTGGTGTGTTTATTAAACTTTAACCCGATACGACTCGGGCGACCGAACGCATAGTAACATGTAATTCTTTACAAGATTTAATTATAAATTATCCCAAGTTATAAAGAGTTTGTGCCTTGAGCATTTAAACCAATTTTATTAAACATTTTTACAAAAGTGTCAGTTGAATGTATTTACCAGTGTAAACTGACGTATTTTCCACAAAAAGACTAAATGCAGGTACTAGGCGTAATAGGCTGGGATTTCTCCTTAGCATCATTAGAAGTCTCGCAAGCTTAAGATGCCTGAAGTCTGTTGAACAATTCTTTTGTTATTTTTATTTGATCCCCTGTGGATTATTATTTCAACAATGGTGATACATTGATATTACACTTAACGTTGAAATATAATTATCTTTATGCTTCCGCTGTGCATTCATATATATTGTGTGGTTTGACTATAATGTTGCCAACTACGTCACGGTAATCCCCCACCGGGCCCACCGGTGAGACACGTGGAAATCGGGGTGTGACAGGTTGGTATCAGAGCCAACACTGAGTGAATTAAACACTAGCTTTTGTGTTTAATCTCAGTTACACAATTTGCACATACTTGAGTCTAGACAAGAACATAGGACAAATTCGAATTGTTATTCCAGTTTGTCTTTTTATGGTTCATTGTTATTTAAAGTTTTGAAAGCAGGAACATGCCACCTGCAATCAGACGAGGAAGAGGAGGAAGAGGCAGAGGAACGATCATTACTCACAATGATCACGAAGCTGGACCTTCGAACACGCGAGCTCCTTCCAGTACGAGAAGTGAGGAACCACAGAGACAAAGAAGAAACCTTTTTGAACCTGCGAGACATTCTACCTCGCATAGCTCAACACCCTCATACCGTCATTCATTTGGACCAGACTCGGAAAACAATCCAACCCTCAACCATCCTTTTTACCTCTACAGCGATCTGCTTCGCACCGATCTTATGGCGATCCTTCACCTTTCTTCATAGGACAGTTTAACCCAGCGGATTATGTCCAAGAGCCAATAGGGTATAACCCTCTAGGACCAGAGGATCACTTTTCTGAAGATAATGCAGTGGATATGGACGAGGATACAGACCCCGTCGAGCCTGCAAGGGGTACTCCCAATCATCCAATCGAGATCTCGGATGGGTCATCCTTCCATGGAACGCCCTATCAAGGTCTCGATAGTTACCAGGCGAGGTTTGACCAATGTAATTGGTACTTTACACCTTCACATCATTACTCGCCTCATGATCAACAGCAACAACAGGATCCTTCTAAGGATTCGCGGTTTGTGGCCGTTACGCCACCACCACCGCCACTGGCTCAACCAGTAATTCCAGATCCGCCAAGGCGTAGAAGATCAGGCGCACGGATGTCCACCTGAGGAGGGGAATTCCATTTCAGCACCCCTCGCCACTCGAGTGCTAGTCACTTTCCGTCAGTACCTGAAGAAGAACCACAATTAGGGGAACCTTCTGGTCACCCTGCAGAGGTGAATTCTGCACCAGTTGCACCAACTCCGCCACCATTCGGATATGACAATCCGATACCAGCGTACGACGCTTCCACGGCGTACAATCCGTTTGAGCAGCCGACTCACACGCACTACAACTATAACTATGATGTCGATCCATATGTGATAGCGGCTAATTATAATGCCCTCCACGGAACCTCTTGGAGAGCAGATTACTCAGCTCATGGGTATCCAATACCCTCTAGACCTCCGGTTCAGCAACCGTCGCAACAGCCACGTTTTTCTCCACCGGAGCAAGAAGAAATACTCCACCGTTTAAACCGTGTGGAACGAGACTTCGAACAAGAACGGAAGAGTAATCGTGGATTTCTCAAAGGCCTTGCAAACCTACTGAAGGGAAGGAAGAAACGAGACCATTAGTCTCCTTATGTAATGTTGTATTTGCAATTTAGTCCCTGCGTGGACATTTATCGTATTTCAGTCCTTACATGGACTTATCTTATAGTCCCTGTGCGGACATCTATCTTGTGTTGGTCCCTGCGTGGACTTGTTTTTCTATAAACCTCTGCGTAGGTAGTTATTTAATTATAAAGTCCCGTTTAGGGCAGCGTGTAATCGTATTTGAAGTTTATGGAATGTTATGTTATAAATTTCATTTTTGCTATTACTATATATGAAATAAATCAAAAATCATTCCTTTTAAATTTAAATCTGCCTAAAAAAAGAATCTTAAGAGTGAAACCTAGCCAGGTGTCTTTTTAGACCCGACCAAGATGGTAAGACCTGATTAAAAGATTCAGAATTCCACTTAACCTCTGTAATCATGTTAACGTTCATGGCAGACGTGATTCGTTAAAATCGCACGCGTCATTCTTATATAAGAATCCTTCTAAGTATTTCAAAGCCCAAATTAATGATTTAATAAATCATGGGTTAAATCATCAATAAAGATGATCATTTATTAAACATCCATTAGTGATGTAGTGCCTACGGGCCATAATTATTGTCATATAAGACAAAAGACAGTGGTGGTCTATGACTCCCTGTCAGAAAGGGTAAAAGGACTACGGTTCAAACCTTCATACCTTGATTCTCTATAATCTCGGCTAATATTATAAAAACGTCCTCGTGACTAGGCTTTTATGCCACTAGCAATATTATTTGTAATTAGGATAAGTATGTTCAAATCCTAAATGAAAGTGAGTAACAAATTAACCAGATATGGTCTCTGTTACCATGGTTAATGAATTGCCATAAAAGACAATTCCATAATAAACTCCTAAATAAAATTTTCGTTATCTTCTGTAACAGATTCAAGTTACCATGGCTGATCCTAGTGGAGAAAATAGCCACTCGAAGGAAGACGAATATGATAACGCCCAAGTTCATCTGACGGGCGCAGAGTTGAAAGCTCTTGTCGATAACGCTGTCAAGGCAGCTCTGGATCGACAATATGAGGAATATACCGAATCTCGGAGCCGAACCATATCCAAACCACACTCAAAGCCGAAAACCCACACAAAATCTCACAGCAAACCGCTGTCCAAGCCTAAAAAGGACGATGATAATCATTCGTCCAATGAAAACAGTGTCCGTCAAGAAAGAGTATATACTGACGCATCTCGCGCCAGAGGCTGCACCTACAAGTACTTTGTATCATGCAAACCCCGGGACTTCACTGGGGAGAAAGGAGCGGTCGATTGTATGACGTGGCTTGACGAGATGGACACCGTGGTGGACATCAGCGGCTGTGCAGAAAGAGACGTGGTAAAGTTTGTGTCTCAATCATTTAAGGGCGAAGCCCTGGCTTGGTGGAGGTCGTTGGTTCAGGCCTCAGGAAAGGCTGTTCTATACAGCATGACATGGGAGGAATTCGTTTCTCTCATCAAGGAGAATTACTGCCCTCAACATGAGGTGGAAAAGATAGAATCCGATTTTCTATCATTGATCATGACAAACCTTGACTGCCAAGCTTACCTAACGAGCTTCAACACGATGTCCCGGCTGGTTCCATATCTGGTAACCCCGGAGCCAAAGAGAATCGCTCGTTTCATCGGTGGGTTAGCCCCCGAAATAAAGGCAAGCGTGAAGGCCTCTCGGCCAACGACCTTTCGATCTGTAGCTGATATATCTTTGTCCCTTACTCTAGATGCGGTCCGACAAAGGTCGCTAAGGAACAAAGAAGCGGAAAAGAGAAAGCGTGAAGATGAAACTTCACGGAGGTCGAGCAAGAAACACCGTGGAAACGATGATAACAAGAGGGGGTCGGAGTCAAGGAAGGATGGGCAACAGTCTGGGGAGAAGCCCAAGTGCAAGACTTGTAAGAGACATCACTTTGGAAAGTGTAGGCTCGAGTCAAACTCGCAGACTCAGTCGAAGTCATATGCTTGCGGGTTGTGCAAGTCCAAGGACCACAAGACCGTGGACTGCAAGAAGATAAAAGATGCAACCTGCTATAACTGCAACGAGAAGGGGCACATTTAAAGCAAATGCCCTAAATATGCCAAGAAGCCTGAAGAGGCCAAGAAGAACAATGCTAGAGTCTTCAGGATGGAGGCGAAAGAAGCAGTGCTGGATGACAACGTGATCACAGGTACTTTTCTCGTAAATGATATCTTTGCAAGAGTACTTTTTGATTCAGGCGCTGATAAGTCTTTCGTAGATCATAAATTTTGCAAATTGCTGAATATGCCTGTCAAAACCTTAAATGTGAATTATGAGGTAGAGCTAGCAGATGGTACCATAGAAACCGTCTCCACTGTGTTAGATGGATGTGTGATATCCATTAAGAACCACTCTTTTCCTCTATCTCTACTTCCCTTTAATTTGGCTGGTTTTGACATAGTTCTGGGTATGGACTGGTTATCTCACAACCAGGCCTAAATCGTCTGCAACAGAAAGCAAGTGGTGATAAAGACTCCGTCTGGTGAATCGCTTACCATTCGGGGAGATACCCAATACGGATTGCCTGAGCAAGTGACTATGCTCAAGGCTTCAAAATGTCTAAAGAAAGGTTGTGTCATCTACATGGCACAGGTGATTATTGAAGAGCCTAAACCGAAGATAGAAGACATTCCCGTCATTTCGGAGTATCCAAAAGTTTTCCCTGAAGATCTACCTGGTTTGCCACCAGATAGGCAAGTGGAATTCAGGATCGATATCATCCCTGGAGCAGCACCTATTGCTAGAGCACCTTACAGGCTAGCACCAACCGAAATGAAGGAGCTGAGGACCCAGCTGGATGAACTGCTAGCTAAAGGTTTCATCAAGCCTAGTTCGTCTCCCTGGGGAGCACCTGTCCTGTTTGTTAAGAAGAAGGACGGATCGATGCGTCTGTGCATCGATTATCGCGAGCTTAATAAGGTCACGATAAAGAATATATATCCCTTGCCGAGGATCGACGATTTGTTTGATCAGTTACAAGGGGCAAGTTATTTTTCGAAGATTAACTTGAGGTCAGGCTACCATCAACTGAAAGTCAGAGATGAAGACGTACATAAAACCGCATTTAGGACTCGATATGGTCACTACGAGTTCCTAGTGATGCCTTTTGGGCTCACTAATGCATCGGCTGCGTTCATGGATCTCATGAATCGCGTCTGCAAGCCATACTTAGACAAATTCGTCATCGTTTTCATCGACGACATTCTTATATACTCGAAGAACCGAGCTGACCATGAGAAACACCTTCGCTGTATTCTCAAACTGCTACACCATGAGAAACTCTATGCCAAATTCTCTAAGTGCGAATTTTGGCTTCGAGAAGTCCAATTTCTAGGACACGTTGTCAGCGAGCGTGGTATCCAGGTGGATCCCGCTAAAGTAGAGGCTGTCATGAATTGGCAAGAGCCAAAGACGCCTACAGAGATTCGTAGTTTCCTGGGGTTAGCAGGATATTACAGGCGATTCATTGAAAATTTTTCAAGGATTGCTGCGCCCCTAACTTCCCTGACCAAGAAGAAGATAAAATTTGTTTGGGGCCCTAAGCAGCAAGAGTCTTTTGATATTCTAAAGCAAAAGCTGAGCAACGCTCCTGTCCTGACATTACCTGAAGGTGCCGAAGAGTTCGTAGTTTACTGCGACGCATCACACACTTGCATGGGATGTGTGCTCATGCAGAAAGGCAAGGTTATTGCCTATGCTTTGAGACAGTTAAAGGTGCACGAGAAGAATTACACCACCCATGACTTGGAGCTGGGTGCCGTTGTGTTCGCACTAAAACTGTGGAGGCATTACCTGTATGGTATCAAGTTTGTGATCTATTCGGATCACAAGAGCCTTCAACATCTGTTTAATCAGAAGGAGCTAAACATGAGGCAACGCCGTTGGATGGAGACTTTAAATGATTATGATTGTGAAATCAGATATCATCCCGGCAAGGCGAATGTAGTCGCTGATGCCTTAAGTAGGAAGGAGAGGGTGAAACCCATCCGAATCAATGCCAAGAGCATTGAAGTCAAGAATAATTTGATTGAAAGGTTGTTAGCTGCACAGCGAGAAGCTGTGTTGGAAGCTAACTATCCTAAAGAGAAGTTAGGAGTAACTGAGGAGCAGTTAACTCTTAGCAAGGACGGAATTTTACGATTTAATGGACGAATATGGGTTCCGATTTATGGAGGACTACGAGATGTTATCCTCCAGGAAGCCCATAGTTCCAAATATTCTGTTCATCCGGGAGCTGATAAGATGTATCAGGATCTAAAGGCAAATTATTGGTGGATAGGCTTGAAAAAGTCTGTAGCCGCTTATGTAGCAAAATGCTTAACTTGTGCGCAAGTCAAGGCTGAGCATCAATAGCCATCTGGCTTGCTACAACAGCCTGAACTTCCCGAATGGAAGTGGGAATGTGTAACTATGGATTTTATTACCAAGTTGCCCAAGACAAGGAAAGGAAATGACACAATATGGGTTATCGTTGATAGGCTGACTAAGTCAGCGCATTTCTTACCCATCAAGGAGACTTATAGCTCCGACATGTTAGCCCAGTTATACGTTGATAAGATTGTAGCCTTGCATGGCATACCTGTGTCTATTATCTCTGATCGGGATACTAGATACACGTCGCATTTCTGGAAGAGTTTCCAGCAATCTTTGGGCACACGTTTGAATTTTAGTACGGCTTACCATCCTCAGATAGACGGTCAGAGTGAGCGTACTATTCAAACGTTGGAAGACATGCTACGTGCATGTGCTATCGATTTGGGTGGTAGTTGGGATAAGAATCTACCACTAATCGAATTCTCCGACAACAATAGCTACCATACCAGCATAAAGACTGCGCCTTTCGAGGCATTATACGGTAGAAAGTGTAGATCGCCTGTTTGTTGGGCGGAAGTTGGAGATGTCCAATTGTCTGGACCAGAGATAGTTTTCGAAACGACGGACAAGATTGTCCAGATTCGAGACCGTCTCAAAGCTGCCCGAGATAGGCAGAAGAGTTACGCGGATCCAAAGCGTAAAGATTTTCACTTCGAAGTAGGTGAAAAAGTGTTACTTAAAGTATCACCCTGGAAGGGGGTGATGCGTTTTGGTAAGAAAGGCAAACTAAGCCCGAGATACATAGGACCTTTCGAGGTTATTGAACGGGTCGGGTCAGTTTCCTATAAGCTAAACTTACCGGAAGAGCTCAATGGAATTCACAATGTGTTCCACATCTGCAATCTAAAGAAGTGCTTCGCTGATGAATCATTGGTGATACCTCATACAGATGTGCATATAGATGAGAGCTTGAAATTTGTGGAAAAACCTTTGTCGATTGAAGATCGACAGGTAAAGAAGCTTCGAAGGAAGCATGTACCTATAGTAAAGGTCAAATGGGATGCCCGTAGAGGTCCCGAATTCACGTGGGAGGTTGAAGCCACGATGAAAGAGAAATACCCTTATTTGTTTGAGTAAATCTCGGGTCGAGATTTATTTTAAGGGGGTGAGGATGTAACACCTCGAAATTTTGTGTCCAATAATGTGTTAACACGTGTCATGAGTTTACACGTGGCATTAAATATTAAATAAAGGACTAAAGTTGACAAACCTTGAAAGTATGTAAATTCGAGGGTTATAAATGTCAACAAAGGGTAAATATACTGTATAGTAACCCTAAACGATGCTCGTACCTTCAAACGAATAAATCATGGATCGTACGGAGCGAAACGCGGAAGAAAGTGAGAGATTACAAAGCTACAGTGGGTTAACTGTGTCAACATGTTTAATTATACCTCTGAGTGACCCTTTGACGAACCCGAGGCCTTGTAACAGTAATATATACTCACTAGAATATACTATATAAATTCCGCGAAGTTCCGTTTTAAAACGAGAAAGTTATGATCAAATTCGTAGGAGAAGGGTTAAAAGCGTCAACAATAAAAGTTAAGGCTTTTCGGATAGTAATTAAACTAACCGGGGACTTAACAGTGCGGGTAAAAGGCACGAGGCCCTTATCGGTAAATAATCGAGGGCCAAATCGCAAAGTTACCCCTTCGAAACCGAAAGGTCAGGTTAATGATTACAAAAGATTTGAAAATCTTGGAAATCAGGCCTCAGGCGGCCCGCCTGAGGGAAACAAGCAAGTCAATGCGGGCCGCGAGCCACCTATAGATACATTTCCTGACATGAAGATTCAGGCGGCCCGCGTATGAGTTGCTTGATCCTAATGCGGGCCGCGTACAAGTCCCAGATGCAGAAACTTTGGACAGATTCAATGATTTAGCTTGTGAACGAACTTGTGTGCATTAATTGAAGCATGGGCGCCCTCTACTTGCGCCCTAGCACCAAGGGCCACCTGCTGATCATCCATGACTCAATGTAGGGTGAGTTGTGATGATCCTAAGCCTCATTTTTCACTATAAAAGCCAATGCTTTGTGCACAATTGAATCACACCTCAAAACCTGCTTTCTGATCATTCTTGGAGCTCTCAAGCATTCCTCTATCATTCTTAGTCGTGCACCAAGCTTCTGTAAGTTGCCTAACCCTTTGTGGTTTCGTTTTTCCATAGTTTTAGCCTAAAAGTCAATCCGTCGTAATTAACGATTAACTTGGCGATAAATCACGAATGGTCCAGTGATTTGTCGAATCAAAGATAGTTATATGATGGTAATCATGTGGGCATTAAACCCCAAAAAGGGCACCCTCTGATTCCCACTCTAACTAGTCCAAATGTCGAGTCAAACGTGCTTAGAAAAAGTCAACAGAAATGTCATTTTGCGATTTCTTGCATAATCTGTAATGTAGATGATATGTAACCTGTTTGAACACTCATAAAACATGATAATAAGTATATAAACTAATCTAAGCTTGTTTGATCCGACCATTTTCTGTTTCGACCCGGTTCAGAGCCGAAAGTCGCAAAAGTTTGACTTTTGCATTGACTTCAGTTCTGACCCGTTAAAGTTTGATTTAGATATGCCTTAGGACTCTCTTAGGACCAGGTTACATGATGGTATAACCCTCTGTGACCGGTTCGTTGTTTGTCCGAGTCTTTTACACATTTCTGTTAAATGCTTAAAAGTTGACCGTAACGCCCTTTTTAAATTAAACGAGAATTTCGGACACGTGAACGGATCATAACCTTGGTTACTGATTTCTAAGCATGTCCCAAAAATTTCACGTCAATCCGAGGTCCAGAATAGGAGTTATGCTAAATAGCGCAAATTGCGAAACTTTAGTAATTAAATAGCACAATTAGCATAACGCCTATCTAAACTAGGGGTGTTCATCGAATCGAATATCGAATTTTCGAATTATTCGAATCGAATTGTTCGAATATTTTATATTTTTCCTTGAATTCGTATTCGATTCGAATTCGATTAAAACCTACCGAATTTGATTCGAATTCGTATTCGAATAAAAAACCCAATTCGTATTCGATTCGTATTCGATTAAAAATTCGAATTCGAATCGAATTCGAATAAATTCGATTGAATTCAGATTCTTTAAAAACATGTAAAAAACTTTCAAAATGAAACATAAATATTAAAGCAACCATAAAGCACAATATCACATTAAAAAGTCCCAAATAAAGTACCACAAATCTAAAATTCAAAACGAGAAGTTGAGAATAACCACTCCATATTACAAGTTAATATTTTTACACTTAGAAATCTATTGATAGATTTGTTACTTAGGTTTTGGTTATGGGCCATGTAGTGAGTTTGGTAATGGGTAATTTTAATACTTGGAAAAAAGTTTCAAAATAATTTATAATATATCCTAATAAAAGTTATATATGTATTATATATAAAAATAATAAATAAAAATGTATAATTTTTATTCGAATTTCGAATTGAATCGAATTTGAAATTATAAATTCGTATTCGATTCGTATTCGATTTACTTGACTCGAATTGAATCGAATTCAAATTCGAATTCTTATAATCGAAACGAATTCTTGATAATCGAATCGAATTTAAACGAATTTCGAATTTTTCGAATTCGAAACGAATTCTGCACACCCCTAATCTAAACCCGGATTTCGACACCAAACCTTTTACTCACTGATGTAAAATAATATTTTGGGATTTTTAATGATTTTTAATTATTTTTAACCTGCTCATAACCTGCGGTTATGGCAACGGTTCGGTAAATACCGAATATGCCCTTTTCGGCCATAACTTGAGTTCTACAAGGTATTTTGACCCGATTCCAGTTGCTACTGATTTTAAATAATAAATAAAGTATTTTAGACTTTATAAACTGTTCGGGAAACTCGGATTTCCTGTAGAACTCTAAAACCTCCTTTATAATCTTTAAAAAGACTGAAATACCCCTACGGGGCATAATATGAACTTAAACTCGTTACGGGCATTAGGGAAGGTATCCTACTGATACCACAACCTCTTTAAGGGATGTTGACTTAGGAAAACAGTGTAGGACTCTTACGGTTACCCGTTGCGCCTTTTGCGCGCACGGTTCGGCTTATGTAACTAGTTTACATAAATTAGCCGAAACGGGTCAAACCATATTGTTTTGACCCCAAAATCCAGAGTATGATTATCATACCCAGATAAAACAAGTCTTCAAACTTGTTGGGTCAAAATCACACTCCATTCACGGTTTTCGCCTTTCACACGATTAAACCGTAACTATACTTTGAAACTGACCGGTCTAAGCTACGGCTAAAATAAAGACCCGTTAGGATTCTAATAGGTTAAATTAAACCTTCGTTCCATTTTAGGGGACCAGTAAAAGCTATCTGCAATTTATTTCAATTTAAGGAATTATACTTGCAAAGGTAAATACTTTTAACTTATTTTCCGTTATACGGGCTTGGGTTACGGTATTTAAAATACCGCTTGGTCGGGCAATTGACCCCAACTCATTAGTAGTTGGGTATTATCAATGTGACCCGTTTAAAAACTTGTCTTGTTGACTTTACGCCTTTGGGGGCTTAATGACCATGTCCCGGATATCCTTGGCAGCATTTACGAATGGCCACCACCTTGACATCCCGGTGTAGGCGTACACCCGACATTATGTCTATAACTATAAAAGTGTAGCCGTTGGTTACCCGCCACGGTTTTATACTATGTGGTGTGTCTATTAAACTTTAACCCGATACGACTCGGGCGACCGAACGCATAGTAACATGTAATTCTTTACAAGATTTAATTATAAATTATCCCAAGTTATAAAGAGTTTGTGCCTTGAGCATTTAAACCAATTTTATTAAACATTTTTACAAAAGTGTCAGTTGAATGTATTTACCAGTGTAAACTGACGTATTTTCCCCAAAAAGACTAAATGCAGGTACTAGGCGTAATTGGCGATTTCTCCTTAGCATCATTAGAAGTTTCGCAAGCTTAAGATGCCTGAAGTCTGTTGAACAATACTTTTGTTATTTTTATTTGATCCCCTGTGGATTATTATTTCAACAATGGTGATACATTGATATTACACTTAACGTTGAAATATAATTATCTTTATGCTTCCGCTGTGCATTCATATATATTGTGTGGTTTGACTATAATGTTGCCAACTACGTCACGGTAATCCCCCACCGGGCCCACCGGTGAGACACGTGGAAATCGGGGTGTGTTAAAAGTTAACCCGGAGAAGGTGCAAGCCATCCAGCTGATGCCGTCACCTGCAACAGTAAAAGAAATGCAAAGACTCGCGGGACGATTAGCAGTCTTGAACAAATTCTTGGCAAATCATGCTGCAAAGTCTTACCCGTTCATTAGCACACTGCGCAATTGTGCCAAGAAAAGTCACTTCCAGTGGACACCAGAAGCAGAAACGGCCTTCAAGCAAATGAAGGAGTGTTTACCAATACTAACAGCACCACGAGAAAAAGAACTGCTGATTCTGTATTTATCCGCAGCAGAGGTAGCATTCGGCGCAGTGTTAATAGTAGAAAGAGAAAACGTCCAGACCCCAATCTACTACATCAGCAAGATGCTCACTGGCCCAGAGACGCGCTACTCAATGATAAAGAAACTGGTCCTCGCGCTAGTGCATGCATCTCGACGAATTCGCCGGTACTTCTCAGGTCACGTTATTACAGTTCTCACTAACTATCACTTGGGGCAGATTTTATCCAAACCCAATGTCGCGGGGAGACTGGCTAAGTGGGCCATAGAACTGGGAGGATACAATATCCTATACAGACCACGGCCACCAATCAAAGGGCAAGTTTTAGCAGACTTCGCCACAGAAGTTCCCCTAGACAAAGTGTAGGAATGTGAAGCAATCCAAAACCCTGTTCCCGTTTTTTACGACAGGGTCTAGACTCTGCACACAGACGGGGTTTCTAATGACGATGGAGCAGGCGCAGGCCTCCGATTGGTCAGCACAGACGATCACGAGCTTACATATGCGATACGCTTAGATTTCCGAAGCACAAACAACGAGGCAGAATATGAAGCATTTCTAGCGGGCCTCCGTTTAGCGCTTAAAATGGGAGCGAAAAATCTTGAAGCTAACGTTGATTCAAAACTGGTGCTGAGCAAGTTAATGGGCACTACGATGCGAAAGGTGAAGCTATGGAGCTATATCTGGAACAAGCGCGGATGTTAATCAGCCAGTTCCAAACGTTCAAAATAAATCATATAAACAAAAGCGAAAATAAGCACGCGGATGCATTAAGCAAATTGGCTGCCACCAGATTCAGGCACCTAGCAAAGGAGGTGCGCATCGAGGTATTGTCCAATCCTTCTGTTCCTCTCAAGCAAGTAAACATCATAGAGATCGGCAATCCATCCTGGATGCCCCCGATCATCATGTACCTGTAGCACGACAAACTTCCGGAAGGAAAGGCAGAAGCCAGGAAAACCTAGAACAAGGCAATAAACTATGAGATGGCGGACGGAATTCTGTACCGAAAATCATTCATGGGACCACTCCTGCGCTGTGTTGACAAAACAGACGCGCAATACTTAGTCAGCGAGATCCATGAAGGCTTATGTGGAATACACGCTGGTCCGCGCATGGTAGTAGCTAAAATCATGAGCGCAGGCTATTATTGGCCGGGGATGCACGTGGATGCGGTCGAGTTATTACGAAAGTGCGCAGCCTGTCAACGTCACGCACCAAAAACCCTCCGTCCAAAAAATTCGCTCGTACCAGTCACATCCGCTTGGCCCTTCCAGCAATGGGGCATCGATTTTGTTGGTCCATTCCCTGATGCACCCGGCGCAGTAAAGTTCATTATTGTGGCAGTAGACTATTTTACAAAGTGGGTTGAGGCCAAGGTGTTAGCTTCAACCACAACAATGGTGATCCACATATTTATATGGGAACATATTATTTGCAGATTCGGATTACCATTGTGCATCATTTCCGACAACGGCACCAACTTCGCTTCGGAAGATCTTCAGAAGTGGTTCAAGGAAATGAAGATTGAACACAATTTTGCCTCTGTGGCGCATCCACAGGCAAATGGGCAAGTTGAAAGTGTCAACAAACAAATAGTTGACGACATAAAGGCAAGACTCGGGACGGCGCGCAGAGGATGGGTCGATGAGCTCCCTAGCATATTATGGGCTCATCGTACCATGCCAAAAACAAGTACGGGAGAAACCCCGTTCAGCCTTGTGTACAGATCAGAGGCGGTAATCCCAGCCGAAATTGGCCTTCCATCACCGCGCATCTTGCCATGGAGAAGCAAAACAATGAGAAAGAGCGAAGAATAGATTTAGACCTTCTTGAAGAAAGGCGCGAAAACGCCGCCATAGCAGAAGCAAGATACAAATCCAAACTGGAAAGGTACTACAATGCGCGCGTACGCGTGTGTACTTTCGTTCCAGGAGACTTCGTCTTGCGCGACAACGAAGCTTCCAATGCGGAAAAACCAGGCAAGCTTGCGCCAAAATGGGAAGGGCCATACATTATCAACGAGGTCCTAGGAAAAGGGGCATACACTCTAAAAAGAATCGACGGAACGTCAGTCCCTCGCACCTGGAACGCGCAACAATTGCGCAGGTGTTATATATAGACGAGCGGTTCAGCAAATCAAACCTATACATGCAATGTATTTTTCCTATTTTACTTTGTACAAATTGGCTCTACGCCTTATCAATGCAACAATTATCCTTACACATGTTATTGTTTGTTACAAATCACATATAATTCTTTTGGTTTATGCGAAAACAATATGGTGAACATTGTACGCCTCATGAACAGTCTAAAAAAGCACAACCTTGCGCGCATTTTAGACATACGTTCACACATGAGCACAATACCATTCTCATTCGCTCTACCTAAACAAAGTAATTAAACATATGCAACATATTGTAATCCAAACACAACTTATAAACCATCCAAATAGATATGCACAGCAGTGCATCAAAATATCATTAGTGCAACAAAGCACTTTAAACAAACCATTTACAAAGAACACAGCAGTGCTTCTTCAAAAAAGTACTAGTTACAAAATAAAAACAACCTAAGAAAGATGATCTAGCACCCCATAAGGAGTATGAAGAACCTCACCATACTCGGACAAGGGATGAGGATCAACAATCCATGGGTTAACATCTTCATCATGCCCAGATACCGCAACTGGAGGAACGGCACGGGGACGTCGCCGGTAGACAATCGAATAACCTCCCCTCCGATCAGCCGGAAATAAGCAAGTCACTGTATGTGCATATAGTTGGGTAACCCCACCGTTGTTGTCATCTGCAAGACGAAGACGGATTCGATCCTCCGAAGCATCCCGGCGATTTGCATCGATAACACCTTCATCTCCGACACTAAAATCAGTCAACGGATTGGAAAGCAGAAGCAGAGCGTCTGCAGCTTCAAGAACTTTCAAAACTTCCGAGAGCCTCCTCCATCGAGCCGGTCGCCTATTCTCTATGTTTTCCAAAATTAGGAAGAGAATGTAATACCCAAATACGAATATATATATCGGAAAAAAGTAGTGCCATCATCGAGAAAAAAACTGTGATGATTGAATGTCAAATCACCTGACTTCGCAACGGCGCTGCCACTGCAAATGTCACATCTCATTTAAAAACCCTCTGACAGGGTCCACACGCATTCCCAGAGATACAGTCAGATAGAAGACGAAGAAGAAACATGAATTATTTTCAAAAGATGACGTAAGCAATCGTCAGCCCATAATTGCACAAACTCTTCGCCCAAGATAAACAACAATTCAGAATAAACAAAGGTAAATATCTTTCCCCAAAGTCAAAGATTTCCAAAATCAACATAATGAGCAAAGTGTATCTTCTCATAGAAGATTCCCCACTTTCACGCTAAAAACAGCCTACAAGCATTTCTCTCACATAGTCTAGTGCTCCACGTATTTGCATAAGAGCAACACTAGACTGGGGGACTTGAAAGGGTAAGGTCCCAAAAACCTCATATCAAGTACTTGGGACCATACCACAACCTCGTCTTTTAACCCTCTTTAGACCTTGCGCGGCCACGCACTAGTCCTACAAAGAATTTAGAAGAAAGACAGCAAACAATACATGCGCGCTCAAAGGAAAATGCATAAATCCTTGCCCCGCTTCTCCATAGTAAAGGGATAAAAATCCCAGCAAATACTTCCGCTTAAATAATACCCAGACTTGGGTATTATTTATTACACTGATACCACACGGTAAGGGGTCACACCGGATTATGGCAATAATCTTCTAGAAGACTCAATCGTGCACCACCAGACGGTTATAACCATCTGGGCCACGTGTCATCACCCTGTTCTCCCTAGAAATCACGATGATGGCATGGAATTGGAGAGAAACCTCCACTTGCTCACTTTCCACGTGGCAACTCCCCAGCCTTTGATTAAGATCACGATCCGTGTGCTCTCACAATCCGATCTAGAGAATTAACGGAGGGAAAATAACCGCTTACGGAGTTAGCATCTTCCATTAATATTTCAACAACGAGTTTTCCTGCCCAAATTCCCCGCTATAAGTACGAGAATAATTCAGGTATGAACCTCAAGTTACACTCACTTCACCAATACTTCTTCTTCTTCATAAACACATACTTATTCTCATGCCGGAGTCGGGTCAAGGAGAGAACCTCCCTTCTCCCCTTGACAAGGCTAACGATATTCTGTTTTGCAGTGTTCACCGGAGAAGAAGACCTGTCCCTTGGAATCAAACGAGAGAGAACCACCCCTTTTATGCAGAACCTAATCTCCTGGATAATTTGATTCTGATCATTTATCCAGTGTTTCTTCAGGGGAAGAATAAAATCATAACTTATTTTTTCAAAAGAAAGAATCAAGAACAAGTAGAGGGAAAGGTTGATGGAAACAATGAGATTAAACGTCAAAAACCTTCAACAAACGAACCGGTTAATGAATGTTTGACCCGACCCGAATTATTTGATATTAATCTTTGACCTGCCTCGACCCGGATCGAATCACCGACGTCCGACCCGAACACACACCTCGAAACTACGCGATAGAAATTTTTTTAGGTCCGTTACTTTCCGACCCCCCAAACCCTTTTTTCAAGCTTCGCCACTGAGGGTGACACAAGTGTAGATATTTTTATATCTTTTAGTTTGAAAGACATACATATTTTATGTTAGTCATTTTATACTATTTTAAGTTGATTTATTAAATTATTTAATTTAGTGTCGGATTAGTTGATGCGTGTGTAGTGCGATATATTTTAGATGTATATTTAAGCCCTTTTTACACTTTTAGCCAAGTTTTAAATTTATAAAAACACGATATTTACTAACACTAAACACACATATGGGCAAGTGCACCCATCGTGGACGTAGTATAGTGTTGGTAAGATACCGAGGTCGTCCAAGGACACAAGAGCTTTTAATACCGGTTTATCCTCATCGTCTAATCAAATCAAAAAGTGAGAAAAATGTTTTAATCTAAGAAAATAAAAACTAACTAAATGCTGAAAAATAAAATAAAATAAAAACAGATAGGCAAGATGAATCACTTGGATCCGACACGTGTATTAGTATAACCTTTGATTATTTTCGCACTTTTGCACTTGTTTAAGAGATTATCTTAGTTATTGTAGTAGGCCCCTCTTTTGAAGGCGACGTTACCCTCAACCCAGTAGTTTGAGTCAGCAAGGATACAATCCTAAAGGGTTGGATTATTGAAAGATAATGAATTAAGTTATTAATGCAAATTGTGGTAGGCCCCGCTTTCGGCGGTGACGTTACCCTCGGCTAAGTAGTCTGAGTCAGCAGGGATACAGTCCTAAATAGCCGAGTTATAGTATTAATAGTAGTTAACTTATGAGGGGGTCAAAGAGTTTGGATCCCCGCCATCCAATACCTATGGGCATTGAAGGAGATCCTACTAAATTTGACCCAGGTCCCAAGTAGGACCTCTAAACGCTGAACAAGGGCAAGACCCTTACCAAACCGTTCCCTTAACCCCCGACCAGGTAGCCAACATACCTCCATATAGACCGTGGAGATATGAATGGTGAAAATCTTTTATTTTATATAGACAATAAAATAACGCCTAGACACCACGGACAAACAATAAGGAAAGATCACCTTCAACATAAGTAACTAGTTGTTAAAGTCATTAATACAAAACCAAATAAAAAGTGCAAAAGATTAAAAATAAGAAGTATTATACTAAACACTTGTCTTCACAAAGTGTTGTAAGAGACTTAGGCAAACATGGCCTTGATTGTCAAGAACTCTTACGATCAATCTTGGATCCCGAGACGACTCACACACTCTACGATGGACAATGGATGATGGTGGTGGATGATGGTGTTATGGTGGTGGTTGGTGGTGGATGAAGTGTGAGAGAGGTGGTGTGTCAAGGGATGAGATGGAATGAAACCAAGCACTCCTATTTATAGGCTGAACAGAAGGCTGGGCACGGCCCCGTGTCCGCTGGACACGCCCCCGTGCCCGTCTGACACTCTCTCTCCTCATTAATTGTAATTCACAATTACAATTAATGCGCCTGCTGTACTTTCACCACGCCCCCGTGCCCGCTGGACGCGGCCCCGTGGTGGGCAATGGAAGCTTCTATAGGTTTGTCTTTTATGCTGCTTCTTGGGCACGGCCCCGTGTCTGCTGGACACGGGGCGTGTTCAGTCTTCTGCTTTCTCTTCTTTGCCTTGGAGGATGCCGTTGAGGGTCCGGGCAGTCTACTTTTATTCCTTTTCTTGTATTTATGCTAGAATTAGTTGTCTTTTTGCTTCTTTTGTGAATTTGAGCTCATTTCATCCTGAAAATACAAAAGAAAGACAAAAACACTCTTTTTCCAACATTAGTACTTAAAAAGGGTTAGTTTTATGCCTTAATTGATGTGATTTATATGTTGCATTTTACACACATCAAATACCCCCACACTTGAACTTTTGCTTGTCCTCAAGCAAAACTCTTTAAATGTGGCTTACACTCCCAAATGGAATGGGTAGAAGAGAAAGTTTTTGGCTTGTCCTAGAGTGTCGGGAATCCAAGATCTTTGTAAGTTTTATTTTTATTTATTTACAATCCTATTCGTTAAGATTTATTTACAACGTTTCATAAGATAAATTACTTATTCGGGCATAGCATGCCTTATTAAAATTCCATTTATTTTCAGCACGGGGCCGTGTTGGTTGGGCACGGCCCGTGTTGAGCCTTCTGTGATGGAGATTTGTGTCGGGTTGCTCTGTTCTTCGTGCATGGGTCCATTTTTCTCGTTCCCTTTTTCATCCATTACCACCATGAGTGTGTTTTATTCATTAATAACCACCAATCTTAGAAACCATCATATCATTGCAAACATAGAGAAACATTACATAAAGACTAAAAATAAAAATTACATAAATATTAAGCCGTGGAGTTCTAGCCCTATGTTTTATTTTAATTAGCAAAATTTCCAAGAAGCTATTGATCTTGGTTAGATAAGGCTTTTAGAAACTCCTTCTTCCGGGCGTGGTCCTCCTCATATGTCGGCGAGCCACTCCTCCACCTCCCTTGGAAGGAGAAAAGAGGGCTCATTTGCATTAGTTTGAGGAGTCTCGACTTCCGCTGGAATTTCTTGTGGGTGTTCCATGGGAGGTTCCGCGGGAAAGTTTTCCCACCCGGTAGGGTTGTTAACCCCGAGTGCCAAGTTCCAGTCCTGTTGTGGAAGGACTGGTTCCATTGGAGGTGCTACAAGAATGTTTAACCTTTGGTGCAAAAGGTTAATTTCTTGAAAGCTACTTTCGAGTCCCATCGTAAGATCGTTAATACGGTCAATTAGGACCTCCTCTACTGACGTCATTTCGTTGAGAGCTTCCCTCAATGCTATTACATAGTGCACAAGCGTAGCTTCAACGGAGGGCCTTCTTCCCCTTCGGCTGTTTGAGGAATGAACGGATGATGTTTCGCTGTTTTCACTCGCCATTCTACGAAAAATAAACCAAAAAGCAGTTTATGTGATGAAACAGTTTCTGGACACGGCCCCGTGCTCATTGAGCACGGCCCCGTGTTCATCTTTCTGCAGAATTTTTGAAGCAAGGAATCTCGGGCTTTTAAGTTATTTTCTGAATTTATGTAGGTTTTTTGGTCATAAATAACTTTAAACAATGTTACACAACATGTTTTTACCAAGATTCCATGAACAAAACTCATTGCTTTCTACCATAAAGGTTGAAGGATTCAAACTTTTGATGGTAGTTCTTGGAGAAAGATGAAAAAAGAAGGAAATGTCTAGAAGAGGAAAGGACAAGATGGGTTGTTGGAACCTTCTTTTAGACTTACCTAGGATTGTTTGAGAGAAGATTCCTTCAAATCTATGTCCCAAGTTGGTCCAAATGTGCAGAATTCTTGGCTGCATTTATAGAAAACGACAGCTTTCTGGACACGGCCCCGTGTTCGCTGGACACGGCCCCGGGTGCAGATGGAATTCTGACACAGTTTGTCCGTATTCTGACGTTCTGATCAGAAGGGAATCTTTTGATGAACACGGGGGCGTGTTGGCCGGACACGGCCCCGTGTCGGGAAGCTGTTTTATGAAGCTTGTTGCTCCTAAGGAGCTCATTTATATCGGGTGGTTCTTGATTTGTTGGAACAACCCCAAAGTGCCTAAGATACCTTAATTGTCCTATACTAAGGCGAGAACGCAAGAGGTTATCGGTGAGGGTAATTCCTATTTTCATTCTAGGTGGACAAGTCCAACCCTTTTCCGGGCTCTCGTTAAAGACGGTGTATGCCGAATCGCTCAGGTCTGTGTATGCATCGAACGAAGTCGATGGGGAGTCCTTCACGGCACAATCGGCACAGGGACGACTATCGTCCAAGTCTTTTCTAGGTATGAAGGTATTTTCGGGAGCAACGAGGTTGTCGGAATGCGGTTCTAACATTTCCTCATGGTCATCATCTTGGGATGGATCAATAAAGTCCTTCCTAAGTTCTTTTGACCAATTGAGAATTAGTTCTTCTAGTTGAAATAACTCGTCAAGGAGCATTTCTCCTAGAATATCTGGCTGGACGCATTCGAGGGAGAGATAGTGCTTACTTTTACTTTCGCCCCTCTTAAGGTTATAAGGAATCGGTGGGTCTATATAGTGGGGCCTATAATTGAGAAAATAACATTTTAATTTCTCATGTTCGCCTCCACATAATCGACACCACACACCATAAGAGTGCCGAAAGTAAAAAGAATTACTATCACTCATGTTTGTGTCAGAAATTACCAACCGCCGGGATCTAACGGTTCTGTTTTCAGTAAGAGAATCTTGGGCACGGGGGCGTGTTGAGTGGACACGGCCCCGTGTTCAGCTTACTGTCTGACTTAAAACAGGATTGCCAGTTCCAATGATTGAGCACGGGGGCGTGTTCAGCAGGCACGGCCCCGTGCTGAGCTCTGCAGAAGCTGAAAAACTAAGAAAAATCCTAAAAATTAAAAAGAAAAATAAAAATATGATTAGGCCGTTGATTCCTAACTTTCTTAAAATCCTTGTGTCCCCGGCAGCGGCGCCAAAAACTTGATGCGTGTGTAGTGCGATATATTTTAGATGTATATTTAAGCCCTTTTTACACTTTTAGCCAAGTTTTAAATTTATAAAAACATGATATTTACTAACACTAAACACACATATGGGCAAGTGCACCCATCGTGGACGTAGTATAGTGTTGGTAAGATACCGAGGTCGTCCAAGGACACAAGAGCTTTTAATACCGGTTTATCCTCAACGTCTAATCAAATCAAAAAGTGAGAAAAATGTTTTAATCTAAGAAAATAAAAACTAACTAAATGCTGAAAAATAAAATAAAATAAAAACAGATAGGCAAGATGAATCACTTGGATCCGACACGTGTATTAGTATAACCTTTGATTATTTTCGCACTTTTGCACTTGTTTAAGAGATTATCTTAGTTATTTTAGTAGGCCCCTCTTTTGAAGGCGACGTTACCCTCAACCCAGTAGTTTGAGTCAGCAAGGATACAATCCTAAAGGGTTGGATTATTGAAAGATAATGCAAATTGTGGTAGGCCCCGCTTTCGGCGGTGACGTTACCCTCGGCTAAGTAGTCTGAGTCAGCAGGGAAACAGTCCTAAATAGCTGGGTTATAGTATTAATAGTAGTTAATTTATGAGGGGGTCAAAGAGTTTGGATCCCCGCCATCCAATACCTATGGGCATTGAAGGAGATCCTACTAAATTTGACCCAGGTCCCAAGCAGGACCTCTAAACGCTGAACAAGGGCAAGACCCTTACCAAACCGTTCCCTTAACCCCCGACCAGGTAGCCAACATACCTCCATATAGACCGTGGAGATATGAATGGTGAAAATCTTTTATTTTATATAGACAGTAAAATAACGCCAAGACACCACGGACAAACGATAAGGAAAGATCACCTTCAACATAAGTAACTAGTTATTAAAGTCATTAATACAAAACCAAATAAAAAGTGCAAAAGATTAAAAATAAAAAGTATTATACTAAACACTTGTCTTCACCAAGTGATGTAAGAGACTTAGGCAAACATTGCCTTGATTGTCAAGAACTCTTACGATCAATCTTGGATCCCGAGACGACTCACACACTCTACGATGGACAATGGATGATGGTGGTGGATGATGGTGTTATGGTAGTGGTGGGTGGTGGATGAAGTGTGAGAGAGGTGGTGTGCCAAGGGATGAGATGGAATGAAACCAAGCACTCCTATTTATAGGCTGAACAGAAGGCTGGGCATGGCCCCGTGTCCGCTGGACACGCCCCCGTGCCTGATGTATGTAAAATGCAACATATAAATCACATCAATTAAGGCATAAAACTAACCCTTTTTAAGTACTAATGTTGGAAAAAGAGTGTTTTTGTCTTTCTTTTGTATTTTCAGGATGAAATGAGCTCAAAATCACAAAAGAAGCAAAAAGACAACTAATTCTAGCATAAATATAAGAAAAGGAATAAAAGTAGACTGCCCGGACCCTCAACGGCACCTCCCAAGGCAAAGAAGAGAAAACAGAAGACTGAACACGCCCCGTGTCCAGCGAACACGGGGCCGTGCCCAAGAAGCAGCAGAAAAGACAAACCAGTAGAAGCTTCCATTGCCCACCACGGGGCCGTGTCCAGCGGGCACGGGGGCGTGGTGAAAGTACAGCAGGCGCATTAATTGTAATTGCGAATTACAATTAATGAAGAGAGAGAATGTCAGACGGGCACGGGGGCGTGTCCAGCGGACACGGGGCCGTGCCCAGCCTTCTGTTCAGCCTATAAATAGGGGTGCTTGGTTTCATTCCATCTCATCCCTTGGCACACCACCTCTCTCACACTCCATCCACCACCCACCACCACCATAACACCATCATCCACCACCATCATCCATTGTCCATCGTAGAGTGTGTGAGTCGTCTCGGGATCCAAGATTGATCGTAAGAGTTCTTGACAATCAAGGCCATGTTTGCCTAAGTCTCTTACATCACTTGGTGAAGACAAGTGTTTAGTATAATACTTTTTATTTTTAATCTTTTGCACTTTTTATTTGGTTTTGTATTAATGACTTTAATAACTAGTTACTTATGTTGAAGGTGATCTTTCCTTATCGTTTGTCCGTGGTGTCTTGGCATTATTTTACTGTCTATATAAAATAAAAGATTTTTAACATTCATATCTCCACGGTCTATATGGAGGTATGTTGGCTACCTGGTCGGGGGTTAAGGGAACGGTTTGGTAAGGGTCTTGCCCTTGTTCAGCGTTTAGAGGTCCTGCTTGGGACCTGGGTCAAATTTAGTAGGATCTCCTTCAATGCCCATAGGTATTGGATGGCGGGGATCCAAACTCTTTGACCCCCTCATAAGTTAACTACTATTAATACTATAACCCGACTATTTAGGACTGTATCCCTGCTGACTCAGACTACTTAGCCGAGGGTAACGTCACCGCCAAAAGCGGGGCCTACCACAATTTGCATTAATAACTTAATTCATTATCTTTCAATAATCCGACCCTTTAGGATTGTATCCTTGCTGACTCAAACTACTGGGTTGAGGGTAACGTCGCCTTCAAAAGAGGGGCCTACTACAATAACTAAGATAATCTCTTAAACAAGTGCAAAAGTGCGAAAATAATCAAAGGTTATACTAACACACGAGTCGGATCCAAGTGATTCATCTTGTCTATCTGTTTTTATTTTATCTTATTTTTCAGCATTTAGTTAGTTTTTATTTTTCTTAGTTTAAAACATTTTTTTCTCACTTTTTGATTTGATTAGACGTTGAGGATAAACCGGTATTAAAAGCTCTTGTGTCCTTGGACGACCTCGGTATCTTACCAACACTATACTACGTCCACGATGGGTGCACTTGCCCATATGTGTGTTTAGTGTTAGTAAATATCGTGTTTTATAAATTTAAAACTTGGCTAAAAGTGTAAAAAAGGGGCTTAAATATACATCTAAAATATATACACGCTAGCATGCATCAAGTTTTTGGCGCCGTTGCCGGGGACACATGGATTTTAAGAAAGTTAGGAATCAACGGCCTAATCATATTTTTATTATTTTCTTTGATTTTTAGGATTTTTCTTAGATTTTCAGCTTCTGCAGAGCTCAACAACGGGCCGTGCCTGCTGAACACGCCCCCGTGCTCAATCATTGACGAGTTATTTCAACTAGAAGAGCTAATTCTCAATTGGTCAAAAGAACTTAGGAAAGATTTTATAGATCCATCCCAAGATGATGACCATGAGGAAATGTTGGAACCGCATTCCGACAACCTCGTTGCTCCCGAAAATACCTTCATACCTAGAAAGGACTTGGACGATAGTCGTCCCTGTGTCGATTGTGTCGTGAAGGACTCCCCATCGACTTCGTTCGATGCATACATAGACCTGAGCGATTCGGCATACACCTTCTTTAACGAGAGCCCGGAAAAGGGTTGGACTTGTCCACCTAGAATAAAAATAGGAATTACCCTCACCGATAACCTCTTGCGTTCTCGCCTCAGTATAGGACAATTAAGGTATCTTAAGCACTTTGGGGTTGTTCCAACAAATCAAGAACCACCAGATATAAATAAACTCCTTAGCAGCGACAAACTTCATAAACAGCTACCCGACACGGGGCTGTGCCCGGCCAACACGCCCCCGTGTCCACCAAAAGATTCCCTTCTGATAAGAACGTCAGAATACGGACAAACTGTGTCAGAATTTCATCTACACACGGGGCCGTGTCCAGCGAACACGGGGCCGTGTCCAGAAGGCTGTCGTTTTCTATAAATGCAGCCAAAAATCCTGCACATTTGGACCAACTTGGGACAGAGATTTGAAGGAATCTTCTCTCAAACAATCCTAGGTAAGTCTAAAAGAAGGTTCCAACAACCCATCTTGTCCTTTCCTCTTCTAGACATTTCCTTCTTTTCATCTTTCTTCAAGAACTACCATGAAAAGTTTGAATTTTTCAACCTTTGTGGTAGGAAACAAGGAGTTTTGATCATGGAATCTTGGTGAAAACATGTTGTGTAACATTGTTTAAAGTTATTTATGACCAAAAAGTCTACATAAATTCAGAAAATAACTTAGAAACCCAAGATTCCTTGCTTCAAAATTCTGCAGAAAGATGAACACGGGGCCGTGCTCAATGAGCACGGGGCCGTGTCCAGAAACTGTTTCGTCATATAAACTACTTTTGGTTTATTTTTCATAGAATGGCGAGTGAAAACAGCGAAACATCATCCGTTCATTCCTCAAACAGCCGAAGGGGAAGAAGGCCCTCCGTTGAAGCTACACTTGTGCACTATGTGATAGCATTGAGGGAAGCTCTCGACGAAATGACGTCAGTAGAGGAGGTCCTAATTGACCGTATTAACGATCTTACGATGGGACTTGAAAGTAGTTTCCAAGAAATTAACCTTTTGCACCAAAGGTTAAACATTCTTGTAGCACCTCCTATGGAGCCAGTCCTTCCACAACAGGACTGGAACTTGGCACTCGGGGTTAACAACCCTACCGGTTGGGACGACTTTCCCGCAGAACCTCCCATGGAACACCCACAAGAAATTCCAGCGGAAGTCGAAACTCCTCAAACTAATGCAAATGAGCCCTCTTTTCTCCTTACATGGGAGGTGGAGGAGTGGCTCGCCGATATATGAGGAGGACCACGCCTGGAAAAAGGAGTTCTAAAAAGCCTTATCTAACCAAGATTAGTAGCTTCTTGGAAATTTTGCTATATTAGAATAAAACATAGGGCTAGAACTCCATGGTTTAATATTTATGTACTTTCATCTTTAACTTTATGTAATGTCTCTCTATGTTTGCAATGTTATGATGGTTTTTAAGATTGATGGTTGTTTAGCGAATAAAACACACTCATGGTGGTAATGGATGAAAAGGGGAACGAGAAAAATGGACCCATGCACGAAGAACAGAGCAACCCGACACAAATCTCCATCACAGAAGGCTCAACACGGGCCGTGCCCAACCAACACGACCCCGTGCTGAGCTACCTGCAGAAAAACACCCAGTTCAGGTAACTGGACACGGGCCGTGTTCAGCGGACACGCCCCCGTGTCCAGGCTTCTGTTTTAATTCTTTAATTTTCGTTACTGGCACCTGACCACGGGGCCGTGCCCGGTCACCACGGGGCCGTGTCCAGGATGCCAGTAACATAAATCTTTGCTTTTTAACCTACTTTTACACATTCTAATCAACCAAAAACCTTATTTTTGGACACATTGAGGACAATGTGTAATTTAAGTGTGGAGGGGATGCTAAAACCTTGAATTTTGCAAATCCTAAATACAAGCCTTACACAAAACTCTATTGGAACCGCTAAACACCCCAAATTTTTTTTCAAAAACTTTTTCATTTTTTTATCATTTACTTGTCTTAGTTTAAGTTGGGAATAACAAGTTCTAAAAAGGTTATATTTTTACAAATTTACAACCGATAGCGTCGTGATAACAAAGAACCAACATAAGAAAATTACGAAACGGCATAACAAGTCTAGTTAAAAATTCGATTATATATACTTGATCACATTTAAAAACCCATTCCCACAAAAGTGAGTTTTGAGCCTTTATTGAGCATAAAGATATACATATTTAGACTAAATGCTCATTTTTCGTTTCTTGTGTGAATAGCCGCTTGGTTCTTACAACTCTAGAACTTGCCACGACGATACATTCCCGGTCCTTACCAACTTAAACACAAGTAAGTAAGTGATGGAGGCATTAGGACTAACCATATTTTTCTTTCTAAACCATTATTTTTCAATTTTTTTTACCACCTACCCAAAATCCCCCTAGATAGCCCCTTTGAGCCTAAACCTTTCATTTCATTACCCCAAAACCCTTTTTACCCACCAAAAAACCTTTTTCATTTTTCACCCTTTATTTTAGTAACAAGCTCGGTTTTTCGTAAACTCGCCTTTTTATGTGATGAAAAAAAAATGATGATGAAGTCAAAAACAAACAAAAGCTATATAAAAGCTTGTTTGGAGAAATACTTCAAAATAAAAAGTCACTAAAAACAAGGTATGTCACGAAAACCGACGCTTTTTACGATTTTCGCCCTTTTACTAACAACTAACCCAAACCACCCACCTTTAACCCAAGCCTAACCCTTCACCCAAAAAGTCCTCTTGATATTTACAAAGGTAAAAAGTTAAAAAGGAGGAGGATTGATTGCTTGGCAAGCCTATGGAAGGCGTAAGCTCCATGCCGCTCTCGAGTGATTCACTAAAATTTACACCTTCGGCCGAGTGTTGAGTGATCTCCCGTGAGGTATGTGAACTTGTATATAAATGGAATTTTAATAAGGCATGCTATGCCCGAATAAGTAATTTATCTTATGAAACGTTCAAAATAAATCATAACGAATAGGATTGTAAATAAATAAAAATAAAACTTACAAAGACCTTGGATTCCCGACACTCTAGGACAAGCTAAAAACTTTCTCTTCTACCTATTCCATTTGGGAGTGTAAGCCACATTTAAAGAGTTTTGCTTGAGGACAAGCAAAAGTTCGAGTGTGGGGGTATTTGATGTGTGTAAAATGCAACATATAAATCACATCAATTAAGGCATAAAACTAACCCTTTTTAAGTACTAATGTTGGAAAAAGAGTGTTTTTGTCTTTCTTTTGTATTTTCAGGATGAAATGAGCTCAAAATCACAAAAGAAGCAAAAAGACAACTAATTCTAGCATAAATATAAGAAAAGGAATAAAAGTAGACTGCCCGGACCCTCAACGGCACCTCCCAAGGCAAAGAAGAGAAAACAGAAGACTGAACACGCCCCGTTTCGAGCTGAACCGTTCGTACCGAGCTGAACCGTTTCGACGCGAACCGTTTCGACCCGTACCGTTTCGACCCGTACCGTTTCGAAGCCGAACCGTTTCGAGCTGAATCGTTTCGAACCGAACCGTTTCGACCCGTACCGTTTCGACCCGTACCGTTTCGAAGCCGAACCGTTTCAAGCCGTACCGTTTCGAACTGAACCGTGTCGTTTCGAACCGAACCGTTTCAAGCTGAACCGTTTCGAACCGAACCGTGTCGTATCGAACCGAACCGTTTCGAGCTGAACCGTATAGAACCGTACCGTTTCGACCCGAACCGTTTCGAAGCCGTACCGTTTCGAAGCCGAACCGTTTCGGTTCCATACGGCACGTTTCGCATCGAAACGGTTCGGTTCGATACGGCACGGTTCGGTTCGAAACGGTTCAGCTCGAAACGGTTCGGTTCGAAACGGCACGGTTCGGTTCGAAACGGTACGGCTTGAAACGGTTCGACTTCGAAACGTTACGGGTCGAAACGGTTCGGTTCGAAACGATTCAGCTCGAAACGGTTCGGCTTTGAAACGGTACGGGTCGAAACGGTTCAGCTCGAAACGGTACGGGTCGAAACGGTTCGCGTCGAAACGGTTCAGCTCGAAACGGTTCCGGTCGAAACGGTACGGACGGTTTAGCTCGAAACGGTTCGGGTCGAAACGATACGGGTCGAAATGGTTCGCGTCGAAACGGTTAAGCTCGAAACGGTTCGGGTTCGAAACAGTTCGCGCCGAAACGGATTTTTTGGATTTTTTAGAATTTTTTAGAATTTTTTATGATTTTTTAGAATTTTTATTATTTTTTAGAATTTTTTGGAATTTGTTTGGTTTTTTTGGAATTTTTTTGATTTTTTGGAATTTACTATTTTTTTTAATGTTTTAGAGTTTACACTTAAGTCCCTGTGTTTCTAAAACTGACGCAAACCGTCCCTGAATTAGTTAGTTAACTCAAAGTTAACAAAATAAATGGATGGAGTTAAGTTAGTGGACTGAAATGGTTACGAAAATGAAACTAATGGACTGAAATCGCAATTTTTAAACTAATGGACTGAAACCGTTATTTTTGACAAACCTCAGGGACGAAAACAGTAATTAACTCTTTTAGTTATTTTAGAGTTAAATACCTAGTTGGCCCCTGTGTTTTACGAAAATTACAGATTTGGTCTCAAGGGTTTACTAATTATACACTTGGTACCAGTGGTTGCAATTTTCGTACTTGGGTGGTCCTTAACACTAACCTATGTTAAATTTCTCAGTTAAGTGTGTGCAAAATTACTTATTTACCCCTGAACAATTTAGAAAATTAAAAAAGATGGCCACACTCATCTTCCCCGTTCACCTGCACCCCCTTCACCACCACCACCACCGTAAGCAGGTATTTAACTCTAATAATAATAATAACTCACTTTCACAAATCTTGATTCAGTTTCATCATCAAACCCTAACAATGAACACTCCAAATTTCTTCCATCTTCTCCTTTCACTCGCAATTTCAATCGCCGTTGTCTCCGCTTTCTCCCCCGCCGATCACCACCTTATTGACTGCGGCACCACCGCCTCCACGGTGGTTGACCACGACCACCGGCCGTTCACCGGCTACGGATCCTTTCCAACCCTCTCATCAACCAAATCTTTATCGTTAAAGAACTTAAACCCATATCCCAATTTGTCCCCAATTTATCACACAGCTAGGGTTTTCACAAAACCCTCACATTACAAATTCAAAACTGAAGAAAAAGGGACTCACTTGGTACGTATTCATTTCTATAAATTCGATTTTATGAATATTGGAACCACGTGTCATGATGAATTTCATGTTTCTGCTAATGGGTATGTATTGTTACACAATTACTCTGTTTCGAAAGGAAACCCGAATTAAGGATTTCATGTTTCTGCTAATGGGTATGTATTGTTACACCTTTTAATGATTCTTTGTGGGGAAATTGGGTTCCTGATGATGAGTTTTTGAAATTGGGTGATGGGTTGGTCGATAGCTATAAAAGATTCACTTTGATGGTTGGATTAATTACCGAATAGGGTTTCAATTATGAACTTGAATGCGGAGTTGCAGGTGACGCGGTGGTCGGAGTTACTAGGTGAGGGTGCAGGTGGTGAGTGTGGGTTACATGGTGGTGGTGAAGGGGGGGTTTCGGGGGTGAATGATGTTGGTGATTTGGGTGTGACGTTGAGCAGTGGTAGTGGTTGGATTTTGATGGTGGCGGAGGTGGAGATGTATGGTGGTGGTGGTGATTGATGGTGGTGGAGGTGGTTGTTATGGTAGGAGAGATAGATAGATGGGGAAGATGAGTGTGGCCATCTTTTCTAATTTTTTAAATTGTTCAAGGGTAAATAAGTAATTTTGCACACATTTAACTGAGAAATTTAACTTAGGTTAGTGTTAAGGACCACCCGAGTGAGAAAATTGTAACCACTGGGACCAAGTGTGTAATTAATGAACATTTGGGATCAAGTCTGCAATTTTCACAAACCAGAAGGATCAACCAGGTATTTAACTCGTTATTTTAAGTGTTTTTTAACCATGAGAAGTCGTTACTGAAAAATTCATGGGACCATCCGCTAACCAACTTTGTCGACATGGTGGTGGTAGGTGCTGGGAGGAAGCCAAGTCTAAACTGCATTGTAGGTTTTGACCTGCAACCTGCCACACAACCATGGTTTACAGGAGCCATCAGCCTCAGCAAAATTGATTTAATATTGGTTTCATGTAGCTCAACAACCGTTCTATATTGGCTTATTATGTTTTTGATGGCTTCGATCTATTTTTAATCCATTTGGTTAAATATTCATTATTGTTTCGTCTTGGTTTAACCTGAGTGCATCGTGCAAGGTGGAAAGCGTTGTGCACGGAATCCCCGGTGCAGTGCACTAGTTTTGAAATCACTAGTTTTTCAAAAAAATTGTAAGATGGATATTCGTATATATTCAGTTTTTTTTATTCTTTTAAAAAATATAGTAGGCTAAAATAGGGATGGCAATGAGACGGGTTTAGGTAATCACAATCATGCCTGATTATAAAAGTTTGATCCAAACCGTCCCAAAACCCGTAGTTTTTCTATCGGGTAATTACCCATCAAGTGTTGGTAAACCCGTTAGTTTCTTAAAATTACCCGATGGGTATACTCGACCCAAAGTCCGTTAGGTATTTATTGGATAGATGACAACAAAAATGTATGACAATTACATTTTGCATAATCACTACAAAAATGTCTCAAATGACTACAATGTATATGAAAAAATATCTTAATGTATATAAAATAAATACTCAAATGGATAGATGACAACACAAATGTATGACAATTTTTTAAATTCTTAGCCAAAAGATTCTTAAAGAAAAGATTACAGCAAAAGATTATAACAAAAAGTGTATGCCTTTGTATGATGATTTAATTGCCTTAATAATAAAAAATATGTCTATCATATATACATATTTAGAAAATGAAAACAAAAAATAAATTATTACAGGTGTATAATCCGGTTAACGCATATATCATCGAATTTCATACCCGTCCTAAATATGCAAAAAAAAAAAAAAAAAAAAAAAAAAAAAAAAAAAAAACAAATCCCATACCTGGTCACATACCGGATTACCAAACCCTTAAATTCGTTCCAAATGTTTCTGATTTCGGGTTCGAGTTTAATTCTCATCCCTAGACTAAAATGACTTGATGCAAATTATAAATTTAGACTAAAATGACTAGATGCAAATTATGAATTAATAACCGATGCATTTGGGCCAAACGTTAGGGTTGGATCCGGAACAAACTAAAAGTGGGCCAACAGCTGGGCAAAAGAGAAACATTATATAAGCTGGTCAGTGTCGGGTTTGTTGTGCGTGTTACTAGCGAGCCGAAGGTTATACAATGGCAAAGAAAATAAACATATAACCTGTGTTTGGGAGCATACGGGATCGGTTAATATTATATGTTGTTTTAGCTAGGTAATCTTCATAATCTTATTTTTAATTATTACAAAAATTGAATTAGAATGTGAATCAATTAGGCTGGAGGGTGTGGAGGCGCCACCCATACCACCTCATCGTCGATAGCGCCTTATGGCGCCACCACCCCACACCGAGCGATTTACGGAGGGGCGCTATGGTGGAGGCTTCAGCATGGTAACGAGCTGACTTTGGCATGATCGAGGGGAGTAACTCAAAATGTTACCGTTGAACGGTAACAATTTAAAAAAAAATTAATTTCCTATTTTATAAATTTAACCTATAAATACCCCACATTCTCTATACTTTTTTAAACAATTCTCCCTCACTCTTTATACACATTCTCTATACTTTTTATACACTTCTATCACAATGTTTCTCAACAACCAAAACCCGTGGGATCCAACCAATCCATTTTAGCAAAAGAACGAGCAAGAGGACCGTTATCAAAGACCCGCGTACGGGTGAACTTGGATATTATCCGATGCCATCTAGCACCCCAACTTCTCCTCATCCGACCACTCCACCGATGCCACGACCAAAGGGTAGGGATAAAAGTAAGGCAGCGGCACGAGGAAAGTCTTCTTCAACGCCATCGGATGGCCCGTCAAAGTTGAACGAGTTCGAGGCAAGTCTCAAAAAAATGTTCTCGATTAAGGAAAAAGAGCAAGAAATGAAAATGGAGAAACAAATCCAGAAAGACATGGATTTTCTCGCGAAAGATTTTTCAAATCTAGCGGAGGAGGACCGATTCATTTTGGAGGCTCGTAAGGCAAAAATTCAGACGAAATATATGTAGTTTTTTATTTTCTAGTACCTTATGTTTTTTTAATGACTTTGTAATGTTTTTATTTTTTTAATGAAATTCTGGTTTTTTTTTTTAATTTTCTAGTTATTAAAATTGGAATTTAAAAAATATATAAATAAAAAAATAATTAGGTAATGATGACGGGGATTTTATCTCACACTCTGCTAGTTAAAGGAGGGCGTGATAAAACCCCCTAACTAACGTGGATCTTAGATAACACTAACATGTCCTGATAAAACCCCTAAGGGCTTTATCCTACAACCCATAGCTTTACCCAAATTAAGTGATGACATTTAGGTAGTTAGGAGTGATCAGGATTATATTCCAACAATCAAGCCCCCTTTATTTGCCTATATTTTAAGGGCATGTGTAGTCATAAAACTCTTTTAGGGGCGTTATGCGACATGTGGCATGCCACGTCAGCAAGAGACTTTATGGGGCGTTATGCAATTTGAGGCCGTAGTCATAAAGCCCCTTTGTTATCATTACTAAATTAATTTAATTTTCATTTTTTTAAATAATTTATAAGTTTTATAAAATTAAAAAAACATTCCATTAAATAAAAAACAATACATTAAAATTAAAAAAAAGTTAAACAAAAAAAATTACACCTAAAAATAAATTTATTCTTCGGTTTCATTTTCGTTCTCTCCTTCTTCCTCTTCGTTTTCTCCAGCATTCAAACCTACGTCATCAAAGTTCTCGTTTTCGAATTCCTCAACCTCTTCTTCCTCGGAATCTTCGTCGTGATCACTGTTGAATCGAATTGGGCGAATCGCCCAAGCATGCTCAACCAAATCCGCCTTCAACGTATTATGTATTTCTCTAGATCGCAATAGTTGAGCATTTGCGAGTCTCTCTTCCATTGTCGCTTGGGTTCCTTCGACTAAATCTTCGGGAATATAGTTTTGGCATATCGCTCTTCCATCATCCTCAATGATCATATTATGCAAAATGATGCAAGCATACATGGTCATTCGTATTCTATCCTTATGCCACATGCGACAAGGATTTCTGATAAAATGCCATCGTTGCTGTAGAACCCCAAAACACCTCTCGATATCCTTTCTCGAAGACTCTTGTAATTTTTTAAAATACTTTCTTTTTTCATCGAACGTTTCAGAAAACGTTTTAACAATAATCGAATACTCCGGGTAGATACCATCGGCCAAGTAGTAGCCATGCTCGTAATCGTTCCCGTTTGCATGAAAACCGGCCTTTGGTATAGTTCCAGAAATGTAGCCCTCTATTAATGGTGAAGCCTCTAACGTATTAATATCGTTAAAACACCCGGCTACACCAAAGAAGGCCGACCAAACCCAAAGGTCGTATGACGCAACACCTTGTAATACCAAAGTTGGCCCTTTTTGATCACCCCGTGTATGTTGTCCTCGCCATGCAGTTGGACAATTATACCAACGCCATTGACGACAATCCAAGCTACCAATCATGCCGGGTATTTCATGCTTTTCTAGATGCACCTCATATATTTTTTGAAGGTCGTTCCAAGTGGGGTTTCTCAAATAACGTTTTCCATATAACTGGCATATACCTAAAATATAATTTAATATACAAAAGTTTTACTAGTAAGCTACTAAAAAATATATAGAGAATGAGAGTGGGAAATATATAGAGAATAGAGAATGAGAGAATGTATTGATTTGTAAAAAAAATGGAAGAGTAGGAAGGAATTTATAGTGGGAAATTAAAAAAAATTGAATTTTTTTTTTTTAATATATGACCGTTTGACAACGGTCAAAAAATCAAACCAAACATCAAATAACGCCGCGAAATAAATCACGCTGCAAATTTTTTTTGGGCCATAGCGCCCTTCGTGTTGGTGTGGCAGGCGCCATACCGGCGCTATGAAGGGCTAAAACGCCCCACTACGCATTACCTAATTTTAAAAAACTTCCTCTAAATTTCTTCCAGTGTTATAGAAACATTATATTCTATTTCATATCCAGAGTTACAGAAACACTGTATGCTATAAATGAATGTGGGTAAATTTTACACAAATGATCCCTCCATTTTTTGGTTTTCACACAAATGATCCCTCCTTTTTTCACCATTCATACAAACCCTCAACTTTTGAAAAATATGGTGTTAACCCCCACACTATTACTCCATTTTATAACCCTTTACTCTAGAAAATTGCAATTTTTAACATCCTCAACTATTGAAAATTACAGTTTTAACCCATACCCTCAAATTTCGTTCTATGTTTGACATAATTTTTTTTTGAAACAAGTCAGATTAAATATAATGCGTTTTTGTGTTTATTTTATGTATGTTTCCAGTTACTTGGTCGATGTTACCTTGTGAATTTAGTTCGGAATTAAATGGGGTAAAATATAATACATTCTCAATTCGACGTTATAAATTCGAATTATTCTAGGCGCAAAGATTGAAAACCAAAAGTAATACAAAACCAAATAAAAAGTGCGAAAAGATTAAAAATCAAAAGTAATACATTAAATGTTTGTCTTCACCAAGTGATGTAAGAGACTTAGCCAAACATTGCCTTTGATTGACAAGAACTCTTACGATCAATCTTGGATCTCGAGACTACTACACACACTCTAAGGTGGATGATGGATGATGGTGGTGGATGTGGGTGTTGTAGTGGTGGTGGAGTGGTGGCAAAGTGGGAGAGAGGTGGTTTGCCAATGGATGCCTTTGAAGTGAACCAATGACCCCTATTTATAGCCTGAACAGAAGCCCGGCCACGGCCCCGTGTCCAGTGGACACGCCTCCGTGGCCATCCATTTTCTCTTCCTTCATTAATTGCATTTGTCTGCATAGGGCTTGACACGGCCCGTGTTCGCTGGGCACAGCCCCGTGTGCAGAAGCGTATCTGTACTACCAAGATTCGCAAGATTAAGCAAATCTTAGCGTTCATGGTGGGCGTAGAAGCTTCCACAACTTTGTCCATTTTTGCAGACATCTGACCACGCCCCCGTGTCCAGTGGGCACGTGCCGTGGTTAGCCTTCTGATTTCTGTTTTTGCTCTTAGAGATGCTATCGTGGGGTCGGGCATGTCACGTTTATTCATTTTCTTTGTATTTATGTTGGTTTTTGCTGTATATTTGTTCCTTTTGTTCGTTTAAGCTCATTTGGTCCTGAAAATACAAAAGGAAGACAAAAACACACTTTTTCCAACACTAGTACTAAAAAGGGGTTAGTTTTATGCCTCATTTGATGTAATTTATATGTTGCATTTTACACACATCAGCCCCCCCCCCCCCCCCCAATTTTTCGCTAAGTAGTGTTATATATTTAGTTTTCGTATAGAAATTTTAGGGTATATACGTTTTCGCCCCCTGGTTCTATAGAAATTTTTGGGTATATACGTTTCCCCTGGTTTTCGAGGGCAAGCTTCGCCACTGTTAGCAAGTATATGATGTTCTTATTTCTAGTACTAGGTAATAATGTCATTGAGCCTTTTACTACATGTCCTTAGCAGTATTGAACTTCACATGACAACTAGTGTTGATCTTCGAAAGTTACTAACGAAATCAAATTCTCTTAAGTTTTTTGATTATACCTTACATTTTTGAGATTAAACTCATAACAACTTTCTAGTTTAAATTTAATATCGTGCACCCTAGAATCTTACAAATTCCATCACTGAACAAAGTTCTTTATACTTCAAATCCTTGTAGAACTCCTTGGTGGGTGACATATGAAAATAACAACTAGAACCCATATAAATCACGAAAACCTCAACACGCTTATACCCGTTTTGGCTACCACTTCGCACAACTCCACTCCCTTTGTATGACAAAATACAATGTACCATAAGGTTTTAGCAATCACATCTCACACTCTAAATATGACGAAGTTGTCAAAAGCATTAAGGTTCTATTTGTTTTTTGGCCAGAAGTACTTCTGGCCACTTATGTCTGCGTCGCGCAGACGCGGGCAGACGTTTGGATGCTGCAGATTGTTTGTTTTCTCGCAGACCTTTCATTAAAAAAGGTCTGCGAGACCTCTTCACCACACAGACATGTTCCATCCACTTCCATCCTCTTCCAACTTCTTCTCCTCTTCTCCTTCTTCTCCCTCTGCCACCACCATCTCCACCTCCGACCTCCGCTGCCACCACCATCTCCACTCCGACACCATCTCCACCTCCGACACCATCTGCTCCACCTCCACTCCGCCACCACCTCCGCCGCTCCAGCCCCAAAACGACATCACAAACAAAGCCCCCAAATCTGCTCCACCTCCGATATCTGCTCCACCTCCACTCCGCCACCACCTCCGCGACATCATCATCAACATCACAAACAAAACCCCCAAATCGAAAACCCTCATCATCATCAACATCGATCGCAAACAAAACCCAAACCCTAAATCGAAAACCCTCATCATCATCATCATTGACATCTGGAACGAAGAGAGAGAGAGAGAGATCGTAGAGAGAGAGGGGGCGGCGGTGGTGGTGGGTTTTGATGGCGGTGGTGGAACGAAGAGAGAGAGACCGTAGAGAGAGAGAGAGAGGGGGCAGCATGAGAGAGAGGGAAATAAGAGAGAGAGAGAGAGAGAGAGATCGGCGGTGGTGGTGGGTTTTGATGGCGGTGGTGGTGGTCGACGTGGTGGTGGCGGATGGTTGTGGTGGTGGTGGTAGCTGGCAGAGAGAAAGAAGAGAGAGAAGAGACAGGAGAAGGTCTGTGGTTTTCAATGGTGTGAAGAGGTTTTTAGGTAAAAAAACAAACCCACTTTTCCTTGCAGACTGCAGACATTTGGTCCACCTCTTCCCTGCAGATGTGGTCCGCAGACTGCAGATCTTTTCCTACAGAAAAAACAAACACCACCTAAGAGTAAATTAATAAGTGCCAACCTTGTACAATCATTTTAAGTCGGAGATGATGAAGTTTGGAATTCACTAAAAAACAAGAAGACTCAATCCTCTTTTGTAAGGGAGCGACTCAATTGTTTTCCGATAGGTATCATATTTACTTGTAGCTACAACGTGACACAATTTATGTTCTCACCTTCTGATAAGTTTATTACGTTTTCGCAACCGTAGGTGATGTAAATTTAAAACCCCACCACCATTGAAGTATTAAACTAGTCTTACATCCCCACCATTCTCGGTGTGTATGGTTGCCAATCATGATAAGTTCAGTACTCTACATAAGTCCACTTTGATTAAGACCTATGATGTGTTTTTGATTATTGTTACACATATCAAACAATAGATACATAACATCCATCACTCTCTATGTATTATGTTATTGTATGAGTTTTGATGTTCTGAATTAACTCCATCTTTTATAAAAGACATCCTGAAGTAAGAAAAATCAATCCTGCATGAACCATATGCCTTTTGTATTGAACTTAATAAGTGAAACATACATCTTCTTGATGATACACATACTAAATGTGATATGCGAGAGGTTATTTGTGTACAACATATTTTTTTAGCCGAAGTTGATTGGATAAAGTAATATACTCAAGCCAAAGTGGATGCGTGGTCGTGGTCTTGCAAAACTCTTCACTATATGCATAATAACTATGTATCATGACGTGATGTCGTGGTCACTATCAAATTTAATCCCCAAAACAACTACAGATAGTAGTAAGAGGGTATCGAACTCAGGGAGTATGTGGAAAATGTGTTATTTCAAAGTTTATCTAGATTTTAACTAAATTAATCTAATTGCAAGAGAAATAAAATTCAAGAGTTTATGTGAGTGAATTGGTTTTAGACTAAATTAAACTAAGTAAATTGCAAGAGAAAAGTTTGGTTGTAAGCAAATTAGAGACAAATGACCATCCTAGATTTCCGGTTGTATCGACATTCATATTATCATTCCACTAGAAAGAACTACATAGACATAGCTCATGTGTGATTACTTGCAGTGATGAAAGGGAACTAAGTACTCAGATTCCTAGAACATGAGGTTGTTACCCGATGATCAATCAACCCTTACCCAATCCTAATTCTACCCATGATATCTCGATTGCCAACGGCACCAAGAACGATTGGTTTCAAACTAGAAAATCATAAGAATTAACAAGTTACTAACAAACAATCACACACCATAACAAACCAACCATAAAGATTAGAATTGCTATTCTAGAAATTAGGAAATCAAATACAAATTGTCTCAAACAAACCTTCAATCTAGGACAATCATAAAGTGTTTAGCCACACATGGCTCGAATCAACATCCTAACAAAGATATTATTGTTCATACGGATCAAAGACACAAACCGAATGTTAGAGATTGTCCAAAAACAAGCAAGAACCAGCCAATTCGCCCCTGGAATCCCCTCAAAACCGACAATGATTAGAATATGTGAAAAGACCCATCAAAAACCAACTTAGTGTGGCAGTTACACTTTTTCACGCGGCCACCACCGTAATTTACGGTCCTACCGTAAATTACGGTGGACTTGATATATTTACGGTGGAGAAGGACTGATTTACGGCAGCTTCAGGTCATCATCAGGTCCACCGTAAATTACGGTGAGACCGTAATTTACGGTGGTGTCTTGAAATTTCTTCTTTGTTTCATCTTTTGTTCCACGCTCGACCCGTTCATCTCCGAATCCTCCAAAGCTACGTTTAATCCACTTTTTAGCTCCCTAACCGCACCTGAAACATAGACAAGAGTAGTTATCTAATTCAAGATAATTACATGATTAAGTGAAGGATTAATTTGTCTTTTAACATGATTATGGGTTGTCCAATGGACCACCCGTCACATCCCCACACTTAACCGTTGCTTGTCCCAAGCAACTCATAAAATCAGTTTCAAAACAAGTGATCAAACTAAACCAAGCAAAACATGCAATCTTTTTACTAACCCCTTTTTAACACCCAACCAATGCACCCCTCTCTAAATCTCTCCTCTCGGCTACAAGTGAAAACTAGCAAAGATGAGCTAGACACACACTAGGCAAACGGGTGGTTGCACAATCATAAGCTTGTACCTAAATCAATCATTCTCCTAAAATGAGTCAAACATAAATGCAAATCAAAGGGACTTTCAAGGTTGTAACGTGGCTAGGCGTATGGGTAGGAAATGGAATATATATGAAGTAGCGAAAACTTGACCCAGTCTTTTTATTACAAAAATAAGCAAACGAACAACTATCAAACTTAACTACTATACACAAGATAACTAAACACCACTTTTTTTCTTCATTTTTCATTGCTTTTTCTCTCTCTTTTTTTTTAAACAAACAAAAATACAATAACGCATCAAACATATCTACTTCAAACTACTAAAACTACTAATACTATCACTAACACTATAAGACCGGTTCAAATTTTGGGTAAATTTTTAGGTAAGTAGCTAGGGGTAACAATTGATAGGCTTTTAAGGCACAAAATGGGCAACTAAATGTCCAAACCCCCGCCCCTCTCACTACCATGCTCATATATATAATTTATGAGGTCCAACCCCCCAAATCCCACACTCGCTCACACCAACGACTAGGCTACCTAAATGCCCTTATCCTTTCTACATTCATGTCTAACTAAGGACTCAAATCGCATTCAAGCACAAGTTCTAATGCACCCCCACCCGTAGCCACTCTCATCAAAGACAATCATTATTTATATACAAGTGTGGCTACAACTCTCACCAAGAATGAAAAAGGTATCAAGGGTTGCCGGTGCATCAACTTGGGGTTAGTCTAGGGTGTTCAACTTTTCACATCGTTTCGCTTGGCTTTTTTCAAAAACTTCAAAAAATTCCCCCCATCCCCACACTTGGGATACATTGACCCCAATGTATGGCTTTGGAAGGCTTTGATCACTACATTCATTCAACATCAACAAAAGCTTTTTTACTCAAACCCCAACTTTCTTTTTTTATTTTTCATTTTATATATTTTTTTTATGCTTTTCTTCTTTTTAACACACGACACCACCAACAAACACCAACCCAACAAAACAACACAATCATACACCACCCATCCTCCCAACCATAATCAACATAAAACCACAAATATGTACAAATTATACAAAAGAGAGAATACCACCTGATTAATAGTAGCGCGGTCCTGGAGGTCCAAAGATGGATGACATCATGTCATTCCATTCTCCAAATCCAAATGCGCCGATGCTACTCCCTGCTTGTTGTTGGGCTCCCTCCTGCTGCCTCGGGTCAAGCCATTGAGAATGGTGAAGTGGTGGAGTCGGATATGAGACACTACCGTCATAAGGCGGTAACGAGGCATAATCCACATGTTGTGGATCCTCAACAACCGGCCTTCCGGCATGCCAATCTGCATGCATCCTCCTCGCTTGATCGTCATGATATCTATTATTCGTTTCCACCTCTCGGGAATACACCAATGTGCGGTTCCACGACTCTTGGCGATCAAAGCTATGTTTTAACGACCGCTCTATACTTGCACTATTCCTCGTGTTTTGATCATACAACGTCCTCTCCGACCCCGACCATGTATCAAAAATAGATGCCGGAGGGCGTTACCTTTCAATCACTTCTTGCATTGTACCGTTATAAGCCCAACCCGGCTCATAAGTTTGTTGCGCATAGTCGTAAAACATACCACCGTGACCTCCACCATAACCCCCATGACCCACATTCAAGTTCACCCCACCTTGCGGTTGCTCCTCATAATCTTCATCCCCGCTTGGGATCTCTGCTTCACTCTCGGGTTCATCCTCTTCACCCGGTAACAAATCTCTCGCATTCGCCTTAAGAGCTCTCCACCTTTGGCCTTCCGACTTTAACTTGTGATAACGCTCCGTCTGAGTATACGTCCAAACACTCCCCAACTTATCCAACGTAAAAGGCTGGTGCCTTTTTGTTACTCCCCGATCTTCAGATGTTATCGCCTTCTGTTGTTTCATCAATCCCGTAATTATTCGACAATACGGGACGATGTCTCTCCCATACTTATTCCGGCAGATCCATAAGTGGTTCATGATAAGATAACGTATCGGAAAACGTGGAGCCCCATGCATCAACGAATAAAGAACGGGTACCTCCGGAAACCTCACCTGTTCTTTGTCTCCCCTTCGTGGAAGGACATTGAGAAGACAGATTGTATGCAACAATTTAGCTTCTATCTTCAAATTCTTCCGGTATAGAATACCACTGTATTTACCGGGTAAAAATATTGCTGCCAACATATCATTCCATCTAACATGTTTCTCTGGTTTGAGCAAGAGATCATCGAGAGTGGGAACCATGTACTCACGAGCCGGGAGACTGTCATACTTCCCGAGCTTCTTTAACGTGTCGAATGACATCTCCACCGGTACCCCGTGCACCTCGCCAATCAACTTCATCTGTGACGGCTTGTTAAAATTATGACATTTCAAGGTCGCCATCCATTCTTGTATCTCGGTCATAAACAAGTTGCTCTTGTCTTTATCGAAACATTTAAGCGCCGATTCCCATCCTAGCGCCCGAAACTTATCAAACACCCCAAACTGTTGGAACTCCACTTCCCGAACCTCTCGTTCACAAATGAAAGCCGCTGCCTTGTTCTTCAACTTATTCATGCAATCATGGTAGAGTGTCGGTTGCCACTCCTCTGCTTGATCATCTAATGGACCCGAATTCCACACCGGTTTTTCACTCGGATCCAATTCCATCTCTTCTTCACTCCCACTCTCGCTCTCACTTATACGACCCATGTATTGCCTCTTTCTTGGTTGTTGTTCCTTTTGTTTCCCTTTGCCTTTCGATGAAGATGAACTCGATCCCGCTTGTTCTTTTGTCTTAGCCATTTCCTACACACATGAGACAAGCAACAAAAGCAAACACAAAATTAAACCCTCTTTTCCAAAACATCCCCACACTTGCTTGTTATCATGGTTGTAGATGTTAGTGAACCTAAAGTATATCAAAAAAATTTTCAAAAATCGGGCATGGTGTCTTTACAATGTAAAGACACCCAAAAGTTCACTACTTTAACCATAAATCTTACATCTATAACCATTACCATGTTCAAATAACCCATTTCATAATCATATCTAAGAACAAGCAAGTGGGTATGGGCAAATAACCTAAATAACCTTACTTTTCACAATGTAGCATCAATATACAACAAATAAGCTTTCATACCTTTGCTTGAAGATGCTAAAGTGCTTGTGAAACAAAAGCTCCAAAAACCCCCAAATTTTTCGAACTAGGGTTTAGAATTCGGACCCTAAAACTGCGTTTTCTCTTAAGTTTCTTGGCAAAATCAGAATCTACGTGAAAAATTAGTCAAGATAGACTCCGATTTCACTCAGTTTGGTCAAGAATTGAAGGAGTTATGGAGATTGAAGGTGAAGAAGGTTATGAAGGTTATGTGGTTTCTTGTGGGAAGATGGTGATAGAAAGTGAAAGGTGTTGTGTGTGGCTAGGGATTAATCACAAAATCAGATGTTGTTTTTTTTTTATATACAAAAACCGGACCAACATGTTCACAAAAAGTGCGTACCGTAAATTACGGTCAAACCGTAATTTACGGTGAGACCTGGATCATAAATCTTCACCGTAAATCAGTAAAGATGTACCGTAAGGATTACAAGTTTTCATCACTCACCGTAATTTACGGCCATACCGTAAATTACGGTACACTTCTGAACATGAATGGTCACCGTAAATCAGTATAGAATCCCCGTAAAAACCAAACATATTTCATCACCACCGTAAATTACGGTAAAACCGTAATTTACGGTACAAACTGGGCAATTCTGATTCTGAAAAATGTGTAACTTTATGTAGATTTTTTATATTTTTCTCAATTTTCTTTTTCGATTTTTTTTATGTTTTTTTTTATTTTTTTTCAAAAACATGTTAAAAATTACCCTACCCCCTCAAAAATCCCGTGTTGTCCTCAACACAATGTTAGAGTAATTCGTGACCCGAACATCCCCACACTTGTTTCAAACACGGATTTCGAGAAAATACGGCAATTGTGCAAGTTATACAAAACAAAGAAAACAAAACAAAACTATGTACACTACTAAACCTGGGCCTCTCACGGTTGTTCCTCATCAATCGGGCGTAAGATGTAGCCCGCTTTGTCAAGCTCCAAGGTGTTGATGTCGTTCCCATCCAAATACGGTTTGAGCCGATGCCCATTCACCGTTTGTTGCTTATTGGATTGTTCGTCTTCTATATCAACATCACCAAATTTTCCCACTCTTCGGATGATGTAAGGACCCATCCACTTGCTCTTGAGTTTTCCTGCAAACATCTTTAACCTTGAATTGTACAACCACACCTTTTGACCCACTTCGAAGTTCTTTTTCCTTATTTTTGCATCTTGAACTTTCTTCAGTTTGTCTTTGTATGCGGAAGCACATTCATAAGCTTCATCTCTTATCTCCTCGATCTCATTCAATTGCAACTTCCTTGTTCGACCCGCTTCGTCATAATCCGCATTAACAATTTTAATGGCCCAATGCGCTCGATGTGCTAACTCCATTGGTAAATGACACCCCTTCCCATACACCATCCGATAAGGGGTGGTTCCAATTGGAGTTTTGTAGGCCGTTCGATATGCCCACAACGCATCATCAAGTTTACTTGACCAATCTTTTCGATCCGTTCTTACCGTCTTCATGAGAATCTCCTTAATTTGACGGTTGGACACTTCAACTTGTCCACTTGTTTGCGGATGGTACGGTGTCGCCACACGATGGTTCACATTATATCTTTTAAGCAATTTTGCAAAATTAAAATTTTTGAAATGTGAACCGCCATCACTTATTATCACCCTTGGCACACCAAAACAAGTGAATATGTTGGATTGCACAAACTTACACACCACGGAATGATCATTGGTCCTTGTAGCAATGGCTTCTATCCATTTTGTCACATAATCAACCGCAACCAATATATACAAGAACCCATTCGAATTAGGAAACGGACCCATAAAGTCTATCCCCCAAACGTCAAATACCTCCACTACCAAAATCGGTTGTAACGGCATTTCATCCCGTTTCGAAATACTTCCCACTCTTTGACAATTGATGCAATTTCGGGCATACTCACAAGAATCCTTGAAAATCGTGGGCCAATAAAACCCACTAGATAACACCCGATAACCCGTCTTGTTCCCACTAAAATGCCCTCCACATGCCGATGAATGAGCATGAGTCAAAATCTCTAAAACTTCCGTTTCGGGAACGCATCTTCGTATTACTTGGTCGGGTCCAATTTTGAACAAATCCGGTTCATCCCAAATATATTGCTTAACTTGACTTAGAAATTGTTGTCGTCTCTTCTTCGTCCAATGATTCGGAATTGCACCCTTAGCCAAATAATTCACATAATGGGCGTACCAAGGTGCAACAAAAGTAGAAACGGCTAACAATTGTTCATCGGGAAACCGTTCATTAATCTCGCTCGGGTCATCAACACCTTCCAACGGGATTCTGGACAAATGATCCGCAACAACATTTTCACACCCTTTCTTGTCCCGAATCTCGAGATCGAATTCTTGTAACAAAAGCACCCAACGAATCAACCGAGGCTTTGCATCCTTCTTTTCCATTAGATATCGGACCGCGCTATGATCCGAATACACAATCACCTTGCTCCCCCAAATGTAAGCTCTAAACTTGTCCAAGGCATACAGCACCACTAATAATTCTTTCTCGGTTGTGGTGTAATTCAGTTGCGCCTCGGACAAAGTTTTACTTGCATAGTAAATTACCACCGGCTTCTTATCAACTCTTTGACCCAAAACCGCTCCAATGGTCGTATCACTAGCATCACACATAATTTCAAACGGCTTCGACCAATCCGGTGGCTGCAAGATAGGAGCCTTCACCAATTGTTCCTTCAACACATGAAACGCTTGCAAACATTCGTCAGTAAAATCAAAGGGAACATCTTTCAACAATAAGTTACATAAAGGTTTTGTAATTACACTAAAGCCCTTAATAAACCTTCTATAAAACCCCGCATGTCCCAAAAATGATCTCACCCCCTTAACATTCTTTGGTGGGGGTAGAGATGAACTTACCCGAATTTTTGCTTTATCCACCTCCATTCCCCGGTCCGAAATCACATGCCCCAACACAATACCCTCTTGAACCATAAAATGGCTCTTTTCCCAACTTAAGACCAAGTTTGTCTCCACTCACCTTTTCAACACTTTTTCTAACTCATCAAGACAAGAGTCAAAACTTGGCCCAAAAATGGAAAAATCATCCATAAACACTTCAAGAGACTCCCCCACCATGTCCGAAAATATACTCATCATAAATCTTTGGAATGTGGCGGGGGCGTTACATAGTCCGAATGGCATTCGCCGAAAGGCAAATGTACCATATGGACATGTAAACGTGGTTTTGTGTTGGTCGTCCGGGTGAATAGCAATTTGGTTATATCCCGAGTACCCATCCAAAAAACAATAGTATTTTTGACCGGAAAGTTTTTCAAGATTTGGTCAATAAAGGGTAACGGGAAATAGTCTTTGGAGGTAGCTGCGTTTAATTTCCTATAATCGATACAAACTCGCCACCCGGTTACCGGGCGGGTGGCGATTTGCTCACCTTGCTCGTCTTTTATTACCTGAATGCCCGACTTTTTAGGCACTACCTGAGTCGGACTTACCCACGCACTGTCCGAAATGGGATATATGATCCCTGCATCCAACCACTTGATAACTTCTTTCTTTACCACCTCTCTCAGATTCGGGTTTAACCTTCTTTGTGTTTCCCGTGACGGGTTTGCATCCTCACTTGTAATGATTTTGTGCATTACAATGGAAGGACTAATACCCTTTAAATCAACTATTGTCCACCCAATTGCTGCCTTGTGAGCCTTTAACACCCGTATCAACTCCTCCTCTTGAGCTACCTCCAAATTAGAAGCAATGATCACCGGTAAAGTGTCATTGTCCCCCAAAAATACATATTTTAGATGCTTTGGTAGCTCTTTCAATTCCACACTTGGTGGACATTCCAAGGAAGGCTTTGTGCCCGAATTAATTTCCACCGGTAGAGTATCCGTTTGGTGAGTCCATGGCGGTCTTCCTTGTTTTACCGCAAGAGCCTCTTGCTCTTTCTCTTCTTTTTCCAAATCACATGCGTGCACCTGCAAAGACACACCACGAACACAAGAACCCACAATCTCTTCCTCGAACTCCTTTGGGTCATATTCATCTATGAAGTTTGCTACAAAACACTCATCATAAACATTAGTACCATTAGTAAAAACGTTTAATCTCATCTTTCTATTACCGAATGTCATGTCGACCGTACCATATCGACAATCAATAACGGCATGTGCGGTGTTTAAAAACGGCCGACCCAAAATAATATTTTGTTGTTGAATTGGGTCCGCGGATGAGTAGTCTAGCACAAGAAAGTCCACGGGATAATAGAACTCATCAACCTTAACTATCACATCCCGTGCAATCCCCCGAGGAAGTTTATGAGACAAATCGGCTAATACCACCGTTGTCTCAACCCGTTTCAATGGACCAAAATCATATTGGTCGTATAACCCCCCGGTAAGATACTTACTCCGGCTCCAAGATCCAATAACGCCCTCGCAGTTTGAAAATTTCCTACTTGAATATTTATAAAAGGCGTTCCCGGATCTTGTAACTTAGGAGGAATATCTCCTTTTAAAACCGCGCTTACCCGCTCCTTCAAATCAACCAATTTAGGCACTTTTTGTTGCCTCTTTTGGGTACACAATTCTTTTAAAAACTTCGCGTAAGCAGGTACCTGTTTAATAGCTTCAAGCAAAGGAAGATTGATTTTAACCTGTTTAAAAACCTCCCACATTTCCTCTTTTTGAGGACCCCGTTTTGAAATAAAATTTTTTCTACCCGGATCCAATAAAGCCGAGGGAAATGGTACTTCACTAGATCTCTCACCCTCATTTATCTTTTCTTTTTCTTTACTAGCTTCGGGTTTTTCAAAATCGGTTTTTTTAGAAGAAACAATAGGTAATTCATTTTCTTCCTCACTATCTTGACCCGTTATATCTTCAACCACCCCATCAACCAAATCCGGTGAAGGATTGGTTTTATACTCCTTCCCACTCCTCAAAACACTTACATGATGAATGGGAACATGATTACCTCTAGAAGTACCATGAGATGGGTTTACCTTAGAGTCGCTTGGTAATTGACCTTTATTTTTCTTCAATTCTGACACTTCAGTTGCAAGTTGACCCATTTGGGTGGTCAAAGTTTGAATGGCCTTATCTCGGGCCTCATCTTTTTGTATACGAGCATCATCCATTTGGTTTCTCTTTTGCATCTCCGCTTGCATGCTCTTCAACATATCCATCATTTCGTTTCCACCCGAAGACCCCCCTTGTTCTTGACCCGTTTGGTATTGCTTTTGATAACCTTGGTTATTTCCGCCTCGATATCCACCTTGGTTATTGTAAGATTGGCGTGAACGAAAGTTACCTTGGCTACCTTGAAAATTCGGATTTGCTTGATTTGAAGGGTTCCCATATCTAAAATTCGGGTGGTTCCTCAACCCGGGGTGGTAGGTATTAGAGTTCATGTTGTTGTAGTTCCTACCACCTCCTCCTTGACCTTGACCTTGAATCGCATGGACTTCCTCGTATTGCCCGTCCAACATCCCTTGGCAATTTTCAGCCGCATGACCTATTTCATTACACAAAGCACAAACATCATATATTTGGTTAGTGGTTTGAACATTACCATCATCTATGGCGTGCACTTGCGGTCGGGTAGTGGTCGGTCGGGCTCTTCTTGAGGCTTGAGCTTTCCTTTTTGATGTAGTTGCCATGCTTTCCAAGAACTCCCAATCATCATTCTCATAGTTTGTTCCAAAAGTCCCACCGGTGATAGACATCAAATCACGTGCATCTTCGAAACTCAACCCCTCGTGAAAGGCATTCATCAACTCCCACAATTCAATTCCATGGTGAGGGCAATTTTTAATCATCATATTGAAACTCTCGAATGCCTCATGAAACATCTCACCATGTTGTTGTTGGAAGCTTCTCAACCCCTTCCTTGCATCGTTGGTCTTTTGGGCGGTGTAAAACTCATCCAAGAAAGTTTGTTGCATCTCCCCCCATGTATATATGGATGCCGAAGGTAACGTGTAGAACCATTTTTTCGCCTTCTCTTCCAAGGAGAATTGGAACAAAACCAATTTAATATCGTCAGCTGAAAACCCTTGGCTCCCAAGAGTGTTGCAAATCGAGTCATAAGCCTCTAAATGAAAATAAGGCTCCTCCGTTGCCAACCCCTTGTACTTTGGTAAACTTTGCAAAGAGTTGGTTCTTACTTCAAATGTTCGCCCTTGATCATTATGAGGAATGACTACTGGTGAAGGGTTTTGCGTGATTACCGGCCGAAAATGTGCTTCAATGCCCCTCACATTTTCTCTAAGGTGTCTCCTTGGTACACCATACCTACCTCTTGGAATAATAGGACCATTTGGCCTTGGTACTTGCCCTTGTGGTGCGATTGGTTGTTGAAACTGTTGTTGTCGCATCGGTGGGCGTTGAGGTGGTCTTTGAAATTGTTGTTGTACATGTTGTGGCCGGACTTGTTGCAATGGAATAGGTTGTGGCATTGGTGGCCCTTGAGGTCTTGGCCGAATGTGTTGTGGTATAAGTTGTTGTTGTGGCATTCCACCAACACTTGCCATCCCTTGAGATTGACTTTGAACATATCCAAAATCTCCTTGATCACCATAACCTCCGTAAAAATACCCATCCTCTTCATACCCCTCATAATCTTCAAATCCCTCATCATAACCATCTCCTTGAATTCCCGAAGTTTGCCCAAATGGGATGGTCGAATACTGAAAACCCGATTGTTGTGGTCTAAAGGATGAAGTAGTATGCACAATGGTTGAATTTGGTGCAATTGTGAAAGTGGATGATGATTGACCCGTAGTTGGGGGAAAGAAGTGGGATAATGGTGGGATTGTGGTGGATGGGTTGTAGGTGATGGCAGGTTCAGCTTGAGTGGTGATTGGTTGGGTGACATTGGATGGTGTGAATTCGGCGGTGGTATTAGGTAATGTGGTGTTTGGTGATGGTTGGGTGGAAGTAGGTATAAAGGATGAGGTCGTTTGACCCGTTGTAGGTGGAATTTGAGAATCAGCCATGATGTTTCTCGGTGTGATGGGTGAAGTGGGTGAACCAATGATCTTGTTTTCTCGTACTAAAACTCTGTTTTGTCTTAGCGTTCTTTCAATTTCCGGATCAAACGATAGCGGTGATGACCTGTGAGAGCCCCTAGTATGCATACACCTGAAGTACCTGCACACTAAAACACAACCAACGTAAACCCGAAAATAACAAAACAAAACTATTAAACTAACACACGTTGCGCACTACTCCCCGGCAACGGCGCCAAAATTTGACGTGATGTCGTGGTCACTATCAAATTTAATCCCCAAAACAACTATAGATAGTAGTAAGAGGGTATCGAACTCAGGGAGTATGTGGAAAATGTGTTATTTCAAAGTTTATCTAGATTTTAACTAAATTAATCTAATTGCAAGAGAAATAAAATTCAAGAGTTTATGTGAGTGAATTGGTTTTAGACTAAATTAAACTAAGTAAATTGCAAGAGAAAAGTTTGGTTGTAAGCAAATTAGAGACAAATGACCATCCTAGATTTCCGGTTTGTATCGACATTCATATTATCATTCCACTAGAAAGAACTACATAGACATAGCTCATGTGTGATTACTTGCAGTGATGAAAGGGAACTAAGTACTCAGATTCCTAGAACATGAGGTTGTTACCCGATGATCAATCAACCCTTACCCAATCCTAATTCTACCCATGATATCTCGATTGCCAACGGCACCAAGAACGTATGGTTTCAAACTAGAAAATCATAAGAATTAACAAGTTACTAACAAACAATCACACACCATAACAAACCAACCATAAAGATTAGAATTGCTATTCTAGAAATTAGGAGATCAAATACAAATTGTCTCAAACAAACCTTCAATCTAGGACAATCATAAAGTGTTTAGCCACACATGGCTCGAATCAACATCCTAACAAAGATATTATTGCTCATACGGATCAAAGACACAAACCGAATGTTAGAGATTGTCCAAAAACAAGCAAGAACCAGCCAATTCGCCCCTGGAATCCCCTCAAAACCGACAATGATTAGAATATGTGAAAAGACCCATCAAAAACCAACTTAATGTGGCAGTTACACTTTTTCACGCGGCCATCACCGTAATTTACGGTCCTACCGTAAATTACGGTGGACTTGATATATTTACGGTGGAGAAGGACTGATTTACGGCAGCTTCAGGTCATCATCAGGTCCACCGTAAATTACGGTGAGACCGTAATTTACGGTGGTGTCTTGAAATTTCTTCTTTGTTTCATCTTTTGTTCCACGCTCGACCCGTTCATCTCCGAATCCTCCAAAGCTACGTTTAATCCACTTTTTAGCTCCCTAACCGCACCTGAAACATAGACAAGAATAGTTATCTAATTCAAGATAATTACATGATTAAGTGAAGGATTAATTTGTCTTTTAACATGATTAAGGGTTGTCCAATGGACCACCCGTCATATCACATTTGAAAAATTGTTAGTCTGATGATTTTCTCATGAGAAAATACCTCCTTAAGACGATGACTTATATAATATCTCTTTCATATGACAAGGATGTTTGCTCACTTACATAAGAGATGGGCAAAGATCATGTTGCTTTGGGCCACTAAAATGCTCCCTTGGGGCAATGACAACAAGATGCTTTGCCCAAACTAAGCCCTAAACTTGTATTATTATGGGGTCGTCATATTGTAACAATCAAAACCGTAGGGAGGGGCTAAGGCCAAGTGTTATACTCGCGGTGTTCCCTGCATCATGCTGTAGCGATTGGTGTTCCCCTGCCACCTTATACCTCCACATCAGCTTGACAACTTCCGTCCCTACATCATCGCCAAACCATGTTTCAAATGATCAGTGGTGTGGGGCTCACTCTTGCACCATAGATTTGCAGGAAGAGTGGAAGCATGGTGTTCCTTGCTCTCCCTCGGTGCCACCTTAGCCCACGCATCCCGATCCCGTGAGTGCAATATATGGCCCAATGAAAAAGCAACATGTGTGATTTTAGTTACCAATCCTAACACATTGTCGGTTTGTGCTTTACTACTTGAACCACAAGATAATATTAACTTAGGCATATCCCTAAGGCCGGAGGGTATCGAGGTGCCATCCATGCCACCTCATATTCTATAGCGCCTGATGGCGCCACCACCCCACACGGTCTGATTTACGGTGGGGCACCATTGATGAGGCTCCAGCATGGCAACGAGCGTTTTTTGCTTGATCGAGGTAAGTTGGTCAAGATAAGGAGGCACTATAGGCATTGAGGGTGTAAAAATGGTATGAACAGTAGATAATCAAGACAAACAAACAACAAAACCAGAAATAGTGGCAAAATCATGACGTAAAACTTTTATTTCTTAACCGACCCCAAAAACACCCAACCGCCCAATGATCTTACAAAATGTAAGATCTAAAGAACAATACAGACAAGACGTAATCAACTGATGATAATCAGATGATTAATCGGAAAGATACAACCAAACAAGACGATCCTCAGGATCTAACAACAATACAGATGAACAACCTAACAAGATCTGCAGTAGATCTTCAAGACAAATTCTCTAGAGCTTTGAACAATCCAGAGAGAACCAAGTGAAAGTGAATGATGCGTAACAAGTGAGAGAGTGAATGAAACCCTAGCTGCAACATCCCCTTATATATGATGTAACTTAATAGTTACACTTTAGTCCAAGAGAATGAGCACATCTGATCGGACCCCCTGGAAAGTTACACAACAGCCCTTGCACTAACACCTGAAATACAAACTTGGAACAATTTCTGTTATAACAATAACCCAAGATATAACAACCAGACCAACAACCATAAACGACCCAATATAAGAAAGCCCACTTGTAACGAACCCAATAAATAACCAGACCATGTTGAAAGGTATGAATTAGCCCAGAATGATAAAAATTACATTTTAACATCCCCCCATAATTCATACAGCAAACATGTCCAACATACCCAACTTTTCACACAAAGTTTCATGTTGAAACCCATTCAACCCTTTGGTGAACAAATAAGCTAATTGGTTCTCAGAAGCAATTTTTTCTGGAAGTACAACTCCCTTTGCAATCTTTTCTCTCAGAAAATGCAGGTCAAGTTCAGAGTGTTTAGTTCGTTCATGAAACACAAGATTAAACGCAATAGAAATGGCAGATTGACTATCACAAAACAGTTTGACAGGCAACTTACACTGAATATTCAACTCCTTTAAAACATTTAAGACCCACATAACTTCGCAAGAAGCAGAGCACATTGCTCTATACTCTGCTTTAGTGGTAGATCTAGCAACGACACTTTGTTTTTTCGATTTCCAAGATACAAGAGAACTGCCCAAGAAAATACCAAACCCAGTCACAGACTTCCTAGAGGCTAAACACTTAGCCCAGTCAGAATCAACGAACCCTTTTAGAACAAAGTCATTTTCTTTCCGAAACAAAATCCCTTTTCCTTAGGATTGTTTCAAATACTTAAGTAACCTTAACACAATTTGCAAATGACATTCTTGTGGAGAATGCATAAATTGGCTTAAAACTGAACGGCATAACTTATATCTGGTTTAGTAATAGACAAATATATCAGCTTGCCAATTAGTTTTTGAAAGTTTGTAATATCTTTCACAAGTGTTTGATTTTGACTTAACTTGTGACTAATAACATGATTTTGTTCTATCGGAGTATTAACAGGTTTAACACCTAAATACCCAAATTCATTTAGCAATTCAAGACAATATTTACGCTGGTTCAAACAAATACCATTTTCAACCTATAAAACCTCAGTACCCAGGAAATATTTCAAAACACCCAAATCTTTTATTTGAAAATTTTCACTTAAAACAGTTTTAACCCTAATGATATCAACCTCAGAGCTACCTGTAACAACTATATCATCTACATAGACCAAAAGCACAACAAACACAGATTTACTAGACATTATATACATAGAGTGATCACACAAACTTTGCACAAAACCCATTTTAAGCAAGACTTCATTCAGTTTTTAATTCCACTTCCTAGGGGCTTGTTTAAGCCCATATAATGACTTGACTAACTTACACACTCTAGTCCCATTTTCAGGAAAATAACCAGGCGGAAGTTTCATATATACATCTTCAGAAATAGACCCATAAAGGAACGCATTATTAACATCCAATTGATATATTTTCCAGTTATTTTTCACAACCATACTTAAGACACATCTAATAGTGACCATTTTAACAACCGGAGAAAATGTTTCTCCAAAATCAAGCCCTTCACGTTGACTAAACCCTTTAGCAACTAACCTAGCCTTAAATCTCTCAATTTCACCATTAGACTTATATTTAATTTTGTAGATCCATTTACACCCTATGGCTTTTCTATCTTTAGGCAAACTGACCAAGTTCCAAGTACCATTTTTATATAATGCTTCCATCTCCTTATTCATGGCATCTACCCACCTAGGATCCTTAACAGCCTCACTAAAACACGTAGGTTCAACAGTTTTGTTCAAATTTGAAACAAAGCACATATTATCAAAAGACAAATTTGAATAATTAACAGATTTTTCTATACCATATTTGACCCTACCTTCAACAACATATTGATCAAATCTTTTTGGTATTGAAACATTTCTAGAAGAACGTCTAATATATTGTGTGCCCTCAGATTGGACAGTGTAATCAGTTGACCCTGAAGTGTCCTCTACCCTACCACTGTTACCTAAACCGCTACTGCCAACCTGTTCTATTTGTTGACCAGGCTCAACTCCAGAAACAGGGGCTAATGTAGAGGGCGACAGTGGTTGCTGACCAGGCTCAACTCCAGAAACTGGGGATAAACCCTTAATATACTGGGGATAAACCCTTAGCATCCTGGGGAAAATCCCAACTTTTCGTGCGCTACAGGCGGGAGTGTATAAACTCCAAGACTTAGAAAGGTGAAAACCTTTAAACCTTAGAGAGTATGAAAATACCCTTTCGCGAGATAGGGTGATCAATCCTCATATACCTTTAGGATCCAGGGTATAGCCAACAGTAACCGAATTGTCAGCCACTTTTACATGAACTGGTCCCGCCACCTTGAACTATCCCTGGATAACTTGCGCTCCAGGCGGGGTGTTTAAACCTAATTCATGAGAAAGGTGAATACCTTTAAACCTGTGAAGGGATCAGGATCCCTTAAACGTGAGAGAGGGGGCCAATCCTCTAATCTTTCGAAGTATCCTGAGTGTGTATCCTGGAGCTATATCCCGAAGCATATACTGCAAAACAACTGTAAACTAAGGTGGGTGTTAGCCTGGCTAACACCCCTCCGATGCTTAAGTCAGTATTGGGTTCAAAATAATAATATCAAATATATTAAAAGAGATAGGATTCATACCATCCTGAGTTAGAAATTAAATTCTAAACTCACTTGAAATAGAGCTTTAGGTGTATAGCATTCCAAGATCTTGGCAGCATATCCCCTTCCATATTCTTGAGTCGGTATGCTCCTTTCCCAGATTCTGATTCAACCTCATAGGGTCCTTCCCACTTAGGAGCTAACTTTCCATCAGCAGGATTAGTAGTATTCTGAAAAGCCTTTCTCAATACCCAATCTCCAACATGAAACCTTCTAGTCCTTATATTCTTGTTATATGCTCTGGATATCCTCTGTTGATATGCTGCCATCCTTAGCTTTGCTGCATCCCTTGTCTCATCAATAGTATCCAATTCTTGACATAGGGCTTCAGGATTCTGCTCAGGATCCCGGAGACTGGATCTCGCTGTAGGCATCACCATTTCTGTCGGGATCACTACTTTTGCTCCAAATACTAAGGAAAATGTGGTTTGGCCAGTTGCAGTTTTTACTGTTATTTTATCAGCCCATAAAACAAAGGGTAATTCTTCTGCCCATCTTCCCTTCTTAGCTCCAAGTCTTTTCTTCAAATTGTTGACAATTATTTTGTTCGAGGATTCTGCTTGTCCATTTGCTTGAGGATGCACTGGTGTTGACGTAATCATCTTAATTCCCCAACTTTTGCAAAAATCAGTAGTTCTTTTGCTGATGAATTGGGAGCCATTATCACGAATTATCTCGGCTGGTACACCAAATCTCGTCAAGATATTCCTCTTTATGAAGGATACCACTTCTTGATCTCTAACTTGAATAAAGGCTTCTACTTCAATCCACTTGGAGAAATAATCCGTCGTTGCTAACATGAAAAACTTTCCTCCTGGAGCCTTTGGAAGCTTTCCCACTATATCCATACCCCATTTCATAAATGGCCAAGGGGATGCAATAGGATATAGTGGTTCAGCAGGTTGATGTAGTATATTGCTGTGCCTTTGACATGCATCACATCTTCGAGCATATTCTGCTGCATCTTTCCTCATAGTCGGCCAATAGTATCCTGTTCTTAACACTTTCGAAAACAACGATCTGCCCCCAGTATGGTTGCCACAATCCCCTTCGTGTATATCCTGAAGTACCTCCTTGGTTTCAGGATCTTCCAAGCACCTTAGGTACGGACCTGCAAGGGATTTCTTATACAAAATATTATTTATAATAGTAAAACGAGATACCTTCATCCTAAAAGCCTTAGGATTTGCATCTTTTGGGATATCTCCTTCTTGAAGATACTTCACAATTGGAGTCATCCAGGATTCAGGATCCTTCTCAGGATATCCATCACCAGGATCCTGGATACATGCTACTTCTTTAGTCTGAGATTTGAAATGTTCTATTGCAGGATACAAGATATGCACTATTGGTATCTGAGTTCCCTCTGGTATCCTAACAGTAGATCCTAAGTTTGATAGAGCGTCAGCTTCAGCATTCTTTTCTCTTGGTACCTGTTTAAGTGTAAAAAAATCGAAATATCCTGCTAATTTTTTAACAATTTCAAGATATTCAGCTAACTTTTCACCTTTTACTGCATAAGATCCATTGAAATGGTTAGTAATCAACAGGGAATCAACATATACTTGTAAACATCTAATATTCATATTTTAGCCAATTCTAATCCTGCTATCAGAGCTTCATACTCAGCTTCATTATTGGTAGCAGAAAATTCACATTTAATAGCCTCGGGTAATATGTCCCCCTGTGGCGATTTTAGTAGTATCCCTAATCCTACACCTCTTATGTTGGATGCACCATCAGTATGTAATATCCAGAATCCTAAGTTTTCTCTTAGCTGTTGTACTTCTAGGTCTACTTCATTTTGAATATCACTACTGAAATCAGCCACAAAGTCTGCTAGAGCCTGAGACTTTATAGCATTTCTAGGTTCATACACTAGATCATAGGCACTTAATTTTACTGACCACTTAGCCATTCTACCTGACATATCAGGTTTCCTAAGCACATTCTTAACAGGATAATTAGTTTTAACATGAATCCTATGTGTCTCAAAATAATGTCTAAGCTTAGTTGATGCCATAACTAGGGCTAATATCATTTTTTCTAGATGAGAATATCTAGTTTCAGCATCTAATAAACTTTTACTAACATAATAGACAGGATACTGCTGACCTTCGTAATCCTTTACAAGGACAGCACTTACTGCATTCCCTGATACTGCAAGATACAGGGATAATGGTTCACCATCCTCAGGCTTTATCAATAGAGGTGCGGTTGAAAGATATTGCTTCAAATCCTGCAAGGCTGCTTCATGCTTCTCTCCCCATTCGAATTTCTGATTCTTCTTCAGGATATGTAGAATTCCTTTCACTTTTCTGAGGATCTTGATATAAATCTGTTTAATGCTGCTACTCGTCTGGTCAATCTTTGTACACCTTTCATGTTGGAAGGTGACTTGATATCCAAGATGGCTTTGATCTGTTCTGGGCTCGCTTCTATCCCTCTTTTAGTCATCATATATCCTAAAAACTTTCCTGCCCCCACTCCAAAATGGCACTTGGCAGGATTTAGCTTCATGTTATATTGATCCAGGATATCAAATGCTCCCTTAATATCCTGGAGGTGATCCTCAGCCTTCTTAGATTTTACTACCATGTCATCAATGTACACCTCCATGGTGTCCCCCAGTTTGTCTTTAAACATCATGTTCACCAACCTTTGGTACGTTGCACCTGCATTTTTCAAACCAAAAGGCATATCAGTATAACAATAAATACCTGTTGGTGTCATGAAAGCAGTATCCTCCTGGTTTGAAGGTTCCATCTGGATCTGCTGGAATCTTGAGGATGCATCCATAAAGGTTAACATCTCATGACCGACAGTTGCATCCACCATTGAGTCTATATGAGGCAGAGGGAATGGGTCTTTAGGACATGCTTTGTTCAAGTCTGTGTAATCTACACAAACTCTCCATTTCCTATTCTTGTTTTGAACCACGACCACATTTGCTAGCCACCTTGGAAATTTGACCTCCCTGATCATTTTGGAGTTCAACAATCTTTCAACTTCCTCTTGGATAACTGTATTTCGTTCAGGAGCAAACTTCCTTCTCTTTTGCTGAACAGGCTTGAACGACCTGTCAATTCCAAGCTTGTGAGTGATAATATCTTTGGATATACCTGTCATATCCTCATGCTTCCATGCAAATGTTGACATCCTGCATTTCAAAAAGTTAATTAACTGATGTTCAATATCCTGAGGGATATTGGTTCCTACGAGCACCGAGATATCTGGATTATCCTGGTCCAGGATAATTTTCTTAACATTCTGTTCTGAAGCCTTCACGATATCCTAGGCTCGCATCTTTAGTTGCTATGCTGCATTGGGCTTGGTTGAGGATTTCATCGAGGATGAGTAACACTCCTTAGCTTCTTGTTGATCACTTTCCACCTTGACAACCCCCCAAGGGGTAGGGATCTTGATGCACTGGTGATAGGTAGACGGCACAGCTTTCATATCATGGATCTATGGCCTACCCAATATAATATTGTAGCAGGATAAGGAGTCCATGACACAGAAGCGTTGCATTGAGTTGACCCCTTCAACATACACATGCAACTTTATTTCTCCCACAGTATTCCTGGCTTCTCCGCTGAACCCAACAAGTACAGTGGATTTTGAGGTGATATCCATCGGGGAAACATTCATCCTTTTTAGCGTTTCTAGTTGAATAATGTTGACGGAGCTGCCATTATCCACCAGTATCCTGTGCACAAAAGGATTAGCAACATATAAAGTTATTACCAAAGCATCATGGTGAGGATCCTGGACAGTATCCCTGTCATCACTATCGAACGTGATCACTTTATCAGTCGTGAGGGTCGATATCCTGGTTGGCTTATTTCCCCTTTCGGCCTTAGCCTCCTTTGCATATCTTTTGGCTGCAGAATAAGAAGTTCCGCAGATATCAGATCCTCCTGAAATAAAGTTAATTATCTTGGCGTCGGCGGGAAGTGATGCTGCTCGTTCAGGATCCTTCTCAATATCCTGACCCTTATTCTTCTTTCTGCCCAAAAGATCCTTCAGATATCCTTTGCTTAGTAGGTAGCTTATTTCCTTCCTTAGGGCTATGCAATCTTCCGTAACATGTCCAAAATCCTCATGGAAGGCACACCACTTGGATTTATCCTTCCAATCAGCCTTTTGCTGGTTCTTTCTGGCCACCTCACTTTATCTCCCAAACCCTGCATAGCATACATTAGTTCAGGTATATTAACAGAAAAAAATATTCTGATAATTCAGGATACTCCTCAGGATCCTCCTTTTCAACAGCGTTCACTTTCTTGCTATCATTCCTGCCATATGGCTTAGAACGATATGGTTTGTATGAGGATTCTGACTTCCTGTTAGTTGATTCATATGTTGAGAATGCATTCATCCCCTCTTGCATTTTCTTATCATCTTCCAGCCTGATATATCTCAAGGCCCTGTTCGAGCTTCGTCCCAGTTCCTGCAAGGATTCATCACAAGATCCCGATAAAACTGGGAATCCTTTTGTAGTCCCATCTTGAATGCTTGGACTGCTGTAGCAACATCAAGGTGTGGGATGTCCAAGGATTCCCTGCTGAATTTGTTCACATAATCCCTTAGAGATTCTTGAGGTCCCTGTGTTTTCCTGTAGAGGTCACTTGTTAGTTTTTCAAAGTTTCTACTGCAAGAAAACTGGCTATTAAACAAATTAACTAAGTGAGCAAATGATGTAATTGAATGTGGCGGAACATTTAGAAACCATTTCAAGGCTGATCCTGTTAAAGTAGAGCCGAAGCCCTTGCACAAGCACGCTTCTTTAAGATTCGGCGGGATAGGGTTAATCTCCATCCTCTCCCTATACTGGGCAATATGCTCCTCAAGATCCGTCGTCCCATCATACAGCTTCATGTTAGGAGTCTGGAATCTCTTTGGGATTTCTGCATCACAAATGGGGTGAGCAAAGCGGGATATGTTGTGGCTATCCCGGGATACTTCCGGTATAGGCGGCACTATCCCAGGCACACTTGATATCATATCCTTCAACTTTTGAAGCTCTCTGGTTATCGCCGATGTCACACCTGCATCCTGCAATGATCCAAGATTATTAGTAACAGGAATACTGGTGTTAACAGACAAGTTACCAATATGAGGATTCTGGCCATATCCTGAAGCATATTCTGAACTTCTCATAGTTGACACCCTAACCGAAGAGGGTATCTTAGGAATATGACTCTGTGAATGGCTAGGCACAATATTCCCCCTGTTATCCTTAGTATATACTGTAGAACTAAAGTTTAAAGCTCTTGGTTGCAAGGGAGTGACAGTATCCTCAGCGGGCCTGCTTGAGCTGGATTTCAAGAGTTGTATCTCTCTTATCAGCATTTGGTTGGTCTCCTGCTGCTGCCTCATTTGTTCCTGTACACTACCAAAGAAAGTTAGAATTTCTTCATTAGAGGCCAAAATAGGAAAGATCCTTGAATATTCTGAGTGGGAATAACATCCCGAGCCACATGAATTTCGGTTCCTTGTGAAGAGGCTTGCGTTCTCGGAGGAGGTAGTGGAAGCACCGAACCAATTGTTGCAGAGGTTGCGGCAGACACGGTAGAAGAGCTCATGTTTGATCTCGAGGCCATTGAAAATAGTGTAGCAAAAAGTTTTGAAAATAGAAAACCAAGTAACGATTTTGAAAAATCTTTTAGTAGAAATAGCACCACTTGCACCACGGTGGGCGCCAAATTGTTTTGGTCAAAAATTACCTAAGCAATTAAGTGATCAAATTAGTTTTGTGAGGTAGTGTGCTAGTAATACTTTGTGAAAAATATGTTGGTTTGTTAGTTTGCAAAAATAGTTATCAGGATACGGCTCAGGATATCGAGTTGTATCTATAATCAAACAATGAGCAAAAATGTAAAGGTTGACACGTGATGTACGAGGAAAGCCCTTGATCAATCTAGACCTCCGGCATAAAACCTCGGGAGCTGACAATCTACGGCTGCCTTGTTCTTCTTATTGCTTGAATAACCAGGATACAGTGCAGGATAATGCTCAGATCGCTACTAAGTGGTACAATGATTGTAAGTGATGAGTGTTAGTGCGTGATTGCTGCTAGAAAAGAGGGTGAATCAGTAGGTGAACTCGAAGTGTGTGACCTATGGATCTGGCATCCCCTTTATATAGTTACAAGAATTAACTAATTATGCTAAAAATCTGGGATACTGAGATTATTCCCTTCTGAACGTTAGGGGGCTGTTTCAACTCGTTCTCCACATGCATATTAAATGTAAATCCGGGATTTAAGCTTCCATAACCGTTACAACATTAATATCTTTGACCAGCATCCGTAACTCCCACAAAACATGCCATTCTTCAATGCTGACCGTTACAAGAGCTATTCTTCCGCCACCAACGTCTTTATCCTAACCAATTTGAGCGGGTCTTCAGGATGACTTGGTCCTCATGAACGTTAGTCCCTTGTAGCCAACGTTTACAAGCAAATTGTTAGTAATAGTCAGGATACTGCCTCAGGATATTACCAATATCCTGATCCGGTATCCTGATCATATACAACTAATAAAAAATCAAGATACAAAGTCAGGATATGGGCTCAGAATTTCACCCATAACAGGCATGTTAGGAACTTCAGATGTTATATTATCAAAAAAGTTTATATGATTCAGATTTAATTCACAAACGTCTTCTTGATTATTAAAAGATTTAAGTTTAAAAGGGTACACATTTTCATAGAATTTTACATCCCTAGAAAAGAAAACTTTCTTACTGTCTAAACTCCACAGTTTGTAACCCTTTTTTATGTTAGAATAACCAAGAAAAACACGTTTGTCTGCATGATATGCAAACTTATCAGGCTTATTTAAACAGTACTAAAACATAAACATCCAAAGTTCCTTAGATGAGACAAAGAGGGTTTAAATCCAAACATAACCTCAAAAGGACTTTTACTATTCAACACATAGGAGGGTAACCTGTTAGTTAGGTATACAGCAGTTAGAATACAATCTGACCAAAACTTCAAAGGTAAACCACCCTGAAACATCAAAGCCCTAGCTGTGTTTAAAAGGTGTCTATGTTTCATCTCCACCATACCATTTTGTTGTGGTGTATATGAACAAATAGTTTGATGCAAAATCCCTTTATTCTTACAAAACATGTTTATATTATTATTCACAAATTCAGTCCCATTATCACTTCTGAACATTTTAATTTTCTTTTTAAATTGAGTTAAAACCAATTCATAAAAACTCTTTAAATTTTCAAAAACTTCAGTTTTATTTGACAAAAAATAACACCATACAGACCTTGAAAAGTCATCAACAATTGTCAAGAAATACTTAAAGCCTTCATAACTTGTGACTTTGTAAGGACCCCACAAGTCCAGATGTACTAAGTCACCAACAGATTTGGTTTTATGCTCACTTAAAGGAAATGGGACTCTAACTTGCTTAGCCCTATGACATATGTCACAGGGACCATGATCACTTGAATTTAAGTTAAGATGTTGTTTTAACACAGCTAAGACCTGATCAGAAGGGTATCCTAGTCTACTATGCCACGTAAAAGATTTCAAAGAAAACACAGAAAACCAGAATAGATAAACAAAAGATATCAACCAAAAACAACCATAAAGGACAATGCACAATTAGCACGTAGACTCGATCAAGTACCGGCCCGACTAGTCCGGTAAACAGTGGATGCCTAGACTCAGATCAATATGATGCAAAAAAAAAAAAAATACATGAGTAAGAGACAGGAATGATCTTACAGAGGGTGCACAAGCCACAACAAATATCAGATCAGTAGTTTCAAGAACTACTAAATCTGATATATAGAAAACCAAATATCACTTCTGGTTAGTTTGCGCTAAAACCTTCAAGGGTTTTAGAGACCAACGCAGAGTGTAGATCCACCAGAAAATAAAAGAATCCTCACAAGAACCAGAAAACCCTAAGTTAGGGTTTCAGCCGCACAGATCGGAACAAAATACTCCCAAGATCAAGATGATCTAAACCAACACCAGAACGTTCGCAAACCCTAGAACTCAAGGAGCGAACCTAAACACAAAGTTAACAAACAAATCAGTAAAGAACAGCGGAAACAACAGATCAGGAGCGATTTTGCTCTGATACCATGTAAAAATGGTATGAACAGCAGATAATCAAGACAAACAAACAACAACACCAGAAATAGTGGCAAAACCGTGACGTAAAACTTTTATTTCTTAACCAGCCCCAAAAACACCCAACCGCCCAGTGATCTTATAAAATGTAAGATCTAAAGAACAATACAGACAAGATGTAATCAACTGATGATTATCAGTTGATTAATCGGAAAGATGCAACCAAGCAAGACGATCCTCAGGATGTAACAACAATACAGATGAACAACTAAACAAGATCTGCAGTAGATCTTCAAGACAAATTCTCCAGAGCTCCAAACAATCCAGAGAGAACCAAGTGAAAGTGAATGATGCGTAACAAGTGAGAGAGTGAATGAAACCCTAGCTGCAACACCCCCTTATATATGATGTAACTTAATAGTTACACTTTAGTCCAAGAGAATGAGCACAACTGATCGGACCCCCCCTGGAAAGTTACACAACAACCCTTGCACTATCACCTGAAATACAAACTTGGAACAATTTCTGTTATAACAATAACCCAAGATATAACAACTAGACCAACAACCATAAACGTCCCAATATAAGAAAGCCCACTTGTAACGAACCCAATAAATAACCAGACCATGTTGAAATGTATGAATTAGCCCAGAATGATAAAAATTACATTTTAACAGAGGGGGCTTTATCTCACACCCTGCAAGTTAAGGGAGGGCGGGCGTGATAAAGCCCCCTGACTGACGAGGATCCTACGTGACGCTGACGTGTCCTGATAAATTCCCTAGAGGCTTTATCCCATACCCCATAGCCTAAGGCCTATATGCGTGTTAACCGGAGAAGGTTACTCCCAACACCAAACGAAAGATTGTTTGGTCCATGGAAGATATCTTCTTTACAGGTGCAAGTAAGGTCTGCAGGCCATGTGTGGGACGCAGGGGAAATGTTATTATGGGTCATATGCTTTACCTGTCTAGATTATCAAATAAAGTTTTTTGTGGGTCAGGTGAGGGCACGTACAACATTAAACTTATATGTTATCTCCTTGATAATGAACCTAAACTCCAAAAAGCATATGATAAAGCTAATTGTTAATACTTTTTTAGGATAAAGCTAATTGTTAAAACTTTTTTAGGATATATTTAACCATCTCTAGGCAATTCTATAAAAGTCAATATTTATGGTAAACAATTAAGTGGATTTAGATATCATTTCCGTTGATGAACGTTGCTTAGGTTTTTTTTTTTTTTTTTTTCTTTTTTTTTTTCTTTTTTGAACGGCAAATGTTACAAAGACTTACTCCTAATTATACCAAGTTGTATCTAATCTAACTCATTTTAGAAATTGAACTCTAGTCTTCTCTCCAAGAGACAAACTACTCAGCCAAAACTAAAAAGGTTAAACGTTGCTTAGTTGCTTTGATTTTTTTTTTTAAAGAACGAAAAAGATATATGAGAAATTATCCTGTTTTTAGTTAGGGTGGAGGGTATCGTGGCGGTGAGTGAGATCGGGGAGGGGGGTTGCCACACGGGAAACGATTGCCGGCCTCTTTTCGGTGAGTGGGGAGTGCTTTCTTCGGTGACTACTCACCGCTGCAGGGAAGATGAGGGAAGAAGGAGAGAGGGGGGGGGGGGTTTAATGGTGGGTCCCAACCCCTTTCAACCAATCACAATTTTTTTTTTTTAATTTTTACCACTCTCTAGGTGTCTGAACCATTATCAGTGATTGAGTGCAAAATGGAGAATGGAATAGAAACTTGACATGACATGATATCATTCGCCAAAAAATAACTCAAACACCCTAAATGATTGAACGATACCCTCCACCATTAGTTTTTAACCCTCCACCATTAGTTTTTAAATATAAAAAGTAACATCCGGTCAGGTCCAAAGACCAAAAAGATGATAGGTGACTCACTAGGTAATTTCTAAAAAAATACTAGCATATATGAACTTTTGGTTTATATAAGAAAAAAATAATGTTTTCTTTGATTAGTATTAATAAGGTGATACGAATCAAACTTTTCATTACCTTAAAACTTTTTAGCTTTTAAATCATTGAAATATTTTTAAACTAATAAACAAATCCAACATGTACAAAGCAGCATCCCAAAGAAACTTACATGTATACATGATTTGGTGTAGTGATGATAATTTAAGGAAATTAACGTAAAATAGTTAAAATTCTTAGAAAAACCATTGATAAATATTAAAAATATTTAAATGTTTAAATCAATTTGGTTTAGATAATTTCACAAAGTTTTTTTTTTAGTGAAAATCCATATAGACCAAACCTAAAATGATGCATGAGTGACATTTAGATTATTTTAATATTCAGATTTTATTAATAAATACTTTAGTTGATTATCCCGAGAAAAAAAAATAGATTTTTCAACAATGAAGGGTTTTTACAAACTATGTTGATTGTAACAAATAAGTATGAAACTTACTCTTATCATCGAATATTAGGTTTAACTTCGTTTAATTTTCAGGTTTTAATAAAAAACAAAAGTTAGTATATACTTTGATATGTTTTGTTTTCACTAAAACTCATTCAAACTCTAATATTATGATTTTATGTATTTTAAAATTCGTATAGAAAAAATGTGCGTCATTATATTCTCGCATGTTATGATCGTAAAAAAGTATATAATTTTTGCGATAAATTTCCGATTTTAGACTTCATTTTGGACGCTCAAAAAGGTTATGCCGGAGGTACTAGACATTTATTTCTATGAAACCATATTTCATTTAAAATAACAGAAATTAATAACTAAAGAATTTATAGTTTGCAGGTAGTATAATAGTATTTATTTATGTTGATATGATTAAGATTTGTTTATCTATACACAATACACATAATTGTTTTTTTAGCATAATCTGGTCAACTTTGTCTCTTTCTGTCAATAAAGAATAAAATGGATCAGAACTCATTTTATGAAACACCAAATGATCCATTGTTTGGTTAAGATAACTGATAAACTAAGAAGATGATTATATTAATTAATGTAAAAAGTGGATCAACCCCTAACCCTAAAGAAGAAGATGAGAGAGAGAATGAGATGGCTTGTAAACCTGGATCATGGTTTCCTAGTGGTCAGATATATACTGCATGCAGTACAATGGCCACACACACACACACAGATACACACATACACACAGTAGCAGCAGGAGTAGATAGCAGGATTTAAATAATAAGCAAGTACCAATGCACAGACATGGAGGAAGGTGAAGTTTGCAGAGAGTGAGTGAGTGAGTGTGTGTGTTTTATGGAGGTGTGATTAGTGTGTGAGAGAGAAAAAGAAAGAGAGAAAGCAATAGCATCGATTACATCACAAAAGAAAGAAGGTAAAAGACATATTAGGTTTGGTGTGAAACTGAAAGCATGGGAAGATGGCAGAGAGTTTGCAGAAGGGCACACTACACCACAGTTTTTTGTGTGATTGAGAAAGAGAAAGTAAATAAATGGTGGTCTCTTTCTTCTTCTGCTTCTGCAGACACCAGTGGACCAATCCTTCATTAACTTCTTTCTTTCAATTATATCATATCATCTTCCCTTAAAACAACACTAGTGGTCTAGTGGTGTTTACGGGTATTTAAATTTCACCTATAGTGGATCTGTGTAAGTTTTCCTATTAAGGTCTCAAGTTCGAATCTGGAAGATAGTGGTTTCTCATTGAGGGGTTTAAGTTAAGGATCTATTATGCGAGGAGGCTCTCTAGCGTGGACCCGGTTAACACAACGTATGCTAGACTTCCCGACATTCGCGAATGATTCACACCTTTCAAAAAAAAAAAAAAAAAAATCTTCCCTGAAATTCTTGTCAATGATTTTTACTTTATAAACATAAATTAACAACCACCATGCACATCTTCACAATTTAATCACCTAGGTTATATCTTACTCTTTACATAATTAATTATAGTTATAAATACATGTATTTTTATTCATCGATTACAATAAAAAGCACTAAATAATAAATCTTATCTACTTAAGTAAACATGTACATACACGAAATCCCTTCTAGGTCCATCACAAACTCTAGAAGTGGTCTATAATCAAGTATCTAATGACTCGTAATAGAACAAGTCGCATAAGATAGTGTTTGAAGAATTTGTGTTGTTTGAATCGAAAGAATGGTAAACGTTTAGCTTTATTTGATTATGAGTTTGTTACATATCAAATTAAACTGATTCAACAGCACATTATGTTGATTATTGTGGTTATAGATAGTGTATACCAGAACGTACATTTAAACACCCCTTTGTCATTGGTAAGGTTTAATTCGTGAACAATTTGGTTTACATAAGCTTGACCCAAAGTTTCAAATGTGATAGAACCATTAAATGCCATTGGTTCAACCCTTTTGAATCACTTATTAACAAAACCACAAAACGTTAATAAAACAATAAGAGCATGACAATTGCTTAGGAAAAATAATGAGCTGAGTTCAAACTTTTGGTCCTAGGGAAGTTCCAAATTTTGCTAGTTGTTTAAGAAAATATTCCGAAAAGATGACGGAGTTACGTGATTGGCCTAGCTGTCGGGCCCAAAATCTTTTGTTTAAGGTTTTCTGTATTAAAATTTTTTACTTTCGAAACTTTTTAACTCTATGTGATAAGGATTTCCGCTATGTATTACAAAGCTAAAAAAAAATACAAACAAATCAATAATACATGTTACTTAACCAATAAATAAGATACAAAAATCATGGTAAAGAGTTTGATGATGCAGCAAAATAATAATTATGTAGACGAATCACCACATAATATAATGATTGTTTATCAGCCAAATTTGTGGGTTTAGATTTTATGTTCATTGCATAAGATCATAAAAGTTGATGATGGGTCACCTCAAACTGAAAGAATCAAATTGAAGGGTAGAGTAAAAAGGTAGAAAAAAACATTTGAAGAGTTAAAAATAAAAAATAGAAAAAGTAAGTTCCAAAAGTGAAAAAAGAGGCAATAATGAAGGGATAGAGGGGTTTTGTGAGTTGGGACCCAAATTTTGCAGGGCGTGGGTGTGGCTTTGTCGGGTTTTTTGTCCATTTTCCTTACAGATTTTCATCCTTTTGCTTTGATTTTTTGAAAAAAAGTTTATTAGGGTTACAATTTAATATTTTTTAAATATAAATAACAGTTAAACTTATTATTTGTTTGTTATATGTATTTTTTGAAAATGGTTATTAGGGTTACAATTTAATATCTTTTAAATATAAATACCAGTTAAACTTATTAGTTGTTTATTATAAAACATTTTTGTTTAATTTCGGAAAAAAGAAAAAAAAAAGTTGTTAGTCGTAACCTTTGAGACCGTGATTAGCATTTTGCAACTTATTTTTTTATTTCTGAATATTTTGACTAGAAACACCATAACTGACATTGTAGTTATAACTTTCTTGCCACAAGTTTCTTCTGATTATTTCTCTGATTAATAAAATATGATTTTCATCTTGCACTGAAAGATTAGTTCCCTAAAATATAAAACCAGCTTAAGAGTATTAAGGCTAGGGGTGTTCCATACTATCCCTGTCCAACTCAGCTTCGTTAGCGCCTCATAGCATTCCTGTGCCATCCCCTGCGCGCCAGAGGGGGGGGGGGGGGGCATTGAAGGCTCCCAGTAACCAGTGCTAAAGGGAGGGGCTGGTGGGACCCATTGTTTTCACCCAATCAATTTTTTTATCTTTATTTTTGTTTTTTGTATTTTGTTTAATAATAGGGCTTTAAACCTTTGCAAGCAAGTTAAAGGTAGTGGCTTTAAAGCCCCCTATGTGACATAGCGCTGATGTAGATCTAACATGGCGTAATAAAGTCCCTATGGGCTTTAAGCCGCACCTCCTAGGCTAAGATCATTCACATTAGAGCCTCTATATTAGTACATTATATATAATAGAGAGGAAACATAAAAAAACACCACTACATTGAAATCTCTGTGATAGAGAAACTTTTATAGATATTAGAGGCTCATATTTAAGCCTCTGTGTAGGAAAGAGAAGGAAATAATAAAATAAGTGATTGTGAGCATGATAGAGAAATAAGTAGAGAGTTGAATATGAGAGATTTTTTTTAAAAGTAAACTTAATTTAGAGAAAAATATGTTTTTGATTAAATTATATATATCTATATAGGGTCAGGATTTAGAGAAAACGGTCGAAAATGTAATAACGGTGAGAACGCTTATTGATCATCCGATCAAAACAATCTATGGACTAAATTGGCGTGGTGGCATTTTAGTAAATAACACCAATTTTATTACGTGGACGCACGTCATTAAGGGTAAAAAAGTAAAAAACCATTCATCACATAAAACGCCATTGAAAAATAAAACGCCAAATAAATACAAAACGTCAATTTTATCACTGCGTACTTTTTTCTGTGTTTTTATTTTAGTTCTCTGGCTACAAAAACGCCATAAAATATGAAACGTCATTATATATAACGCCAAAGTTTACATCCGGGTAAATGTTAATTACATTTTTTGTTATAAAAATAACATCCCGCCTAAACTACGCGCCAAAAAAAATTCTATAAATAGAAATGCCTCACCACCTTCCGTTTATCACACCAAAAAAACACATAATGGTTCTAAAAAAATTTACAACTCAATGAAAAACGCCAAAAAATACAATGACATCAAACATCTTTTCTTTGATCCTCAGTAATGTTCTGCATGAAGCTTCATTTAATGATTTGTTACGTAAGTGTAGAAAGATTTTGCTGCATGAGATGAGCAAAATTGAAAAAAGAGGGACTGATGACACCCATATGTCATACTGTCATCTTTGTTTCTGAAGAAGGTTTGGATGATAAGAAGAGACCTACCAGTGTAAATGCTACTTTGGCCTCAATGAATATAACGAAGACAACAGGCAGATAGCATCCACCCACAGGGGGTCGCTCTATATCTCCAACATCCATAAAGACACTTCAACACATGAGCAAAGAAAATAAACAACGCCAAACCGAAAGCGTCATTTATTTGTCACATTTCTTGTAGTTTCAAAAGAAAAAAGATACTCATTACACTGAAGATTTAAAATCATAAATTGCTTCTACTTTGTTTGTTTATTTTTTTTAATTTTCTTTATCTATTGTTTGTTTTGTAATGCTATAACGAAAAATATAATAAAACGCCAAATTTAGCAAATACGTGTAAAACACCATAATGCCATAAAAAAGCCCCCAAAAAACTACCAAACTATAATAAAATTAATTTGAGCAACTAATATTATAAAAAAACGTGAAACAATGTGCAAAGAATATAAAACAAAATAAGTCCAATAGTTATCTAACTGCCATTGGTAAACAAAACGCCATAATTACAGCCGTCAAAAGATTTGACGTGTTACACCATTAAAACAGTTAAGTCTGAAAACAAAACACGGTAAACTGCAAAAAACAGTAAAATGAAACGACGGAAAACATAATTACTAACATTTATTATATTAAATTTATTTATCTTTTTCAAAAACACCATATTACCTGACATAAGCGGGAAAAAAAGTCAATATAAAAGAAGACCATCAGAACCCAAGCTCAAAACACGCCAAAAAGACTAAAACGCCACATATTCTCCAAAAACGCCAAAAAATTTAAAAAATGGCTAAGGTTATTGCATGGAGGTTTGAAAGGAAAGAAAAACGATTCATCATAAAGTTCTCTGACAGGAGAAGGGTAAAGGTAAGAAAAATAAAAGCCATGATGGGAATGAATGAAAATGTTCAGAATGATATCCTGGCCCTTGGGGTTCTAAAAGACAACGATTGTTAAAGAACAAGAGCTGTAATAAAAAGACTGGAGAGAAGGTTTCCAGCAGAAGATGATGAAGATGATGATGATATTGAAGATACTCATATACCAAAACTTAGTAGTTGGGTATTACATGAGGAAGAAGGAACACTTGAAGTTACTTATAAAAACGGTGTGCAATATTCAAGACCAATGGAAGAAATGTTGAAGACAGGGTTGCTATCTGTCATTGAACAACTCTATGATTTAACACCTTCAAACAATCCAAAATCCAAGAAAGCAGTGATATTCAAGAATAGGCTGCAGGAAAGAAGAGACGAGCTAATGGCGTTATACGCAAAAATGAAATTTGATGATGAAGAATCTGAAGAAAGTGATGAAGAAAGCGACGGGTACATCTCTGATGTAATCCCACCTACGGAAGACTATTAGTTTATTTTGATTTTCGTGTTATTATAGTTTTATAAAATATTAATCTATGGTAATGAATTTGTAACACCTCGAAATTTTGTGTCCAATAATGTATTGACACGTGTCTTGAGTTTACACGTGGCGTTTAATAATAAATAAAGGACTAAAGTTGACAAACCTTGAAAGTATGTAAATTCGAGGGTCATAAATGTCAACCAAGGGTAAGTATACTGTATAGTAACCCTAAACGATGCTCGTACCTTCAAACGAATAAATCATGGATCGTACCAAAGCGAAACGCGGAAGAAAGTGAGAGATTACAAGCTGCAGGGGGTTAACTGTGTCAACATGTTTAATTATACCTCTGAGTGACCCTTTGACGTACCCGAGGCTTTGTAACAGTAAAATACGCTCACTAGAATGTACTATATAAATTCCGCGAAGTTCCGTTTTAAAACGAGAAAGTTATGATCAAATTCGTATGAGAAGGGTTAAAAGCGTCAACAATGAAAGTTAAGGCTTTCCAGATAACTAACAAACTAACCGGGGAGTTAACAAGGTGGGTAAATAACACGAGGCCCTTATTTGTAAATAATCGAGGGCCAAATCGCAAAGTTACCCCTTCAAACCCGAAAGGTCAGGTTAATAATTACCAAAGATTTCGTTATTAATTACAAAGATTTAGGCAATGATTATAAAAGATTCAAAATCCAGAAAAATTAGACCTAACGCGGGCCGCGTTAAGGTCTTGGGTAAGTTAATGCGGGCCGCGAGCCTTCTGTTTATACGCGTCTGATTTAAAGATCCAGGCGGCCCGAGTACAAGGCTGCCTGATCTCCCATGCGGGCCGCGTGAACCATACAGATGCAGAAAGTATGGGCAGATTCAATGATTTGGCTTGTAGACGAACTTGTGAGCAATCAATGAGACATGGGTGCCCTCTACTTGACCCCTAGCACCTCAGGACACTTGTTGATCATCCATGAGCAATGTAGGATGTGTTGTGATGATCTTGTGCACCAAACTTTTCTATAAAAGGGCATGCTTGGTTCACAAATGAAACACACCTCAAAACACATCTTCTGATCATTCCTGGAGCTCACAAGCTTTCTTCTAACATTCCTAAGTCGTGCACAAGTCTCTGTAAGTATGCCAAACCTTCTATGGCTTTGTTTTTGCTTAGTTTAGCCTAAAAGTCAATCCGTCGTAACTAACGATTGACTTTGCGATAAAACTGTGGAGGCATTATCTGTACGGAATCAAGTTTGTGATCTATTCAGATCACAAGAGCCTTCAACATCTGTTCAATCAGAAAGAGCTAAACATGAGGCAACGCCGTTGGATGGAAACCTTAAATGATTATGATTGTGAGATCAGATACCATCCCGGCAAGGCGAATGTAGTCGATGATGCCCTGATCCGGAAAGAAAAGATGAAACCCATCCGCATCAATGCCAAGAGCATTGAAGTCAAGAATAACTTGATTGAAAGGATATTAGCCGCACAGCGAGAGGCTGTGTTGGAAGCTAATTATCCTAAAGAAAAGTTAGGAGTAACTGAGGAGCAGTTAACTCTTAGCAAGGATGGAATTTTGAGATTAAATGGGCGAATATGGGTTCCTATTTATGGAGGACTACGAGATGTTATCCTCCAGGAAGCCCATAGTTCCAAATATTCTGTCCATCCTGGAGCAGATAAAATGTATCAGGATTTAAAGGCAAATTATTGGTGGATAGGCTTGAAAAAGTCTGTAGCCGCTTATGTAGCCAAATGCTTAACTTGTGCGCAAGTCAAGGCTGAGCATCAAAAGCCATCTGGCTTGCTACAACAGCCTGAACTTCCTGAATGGAAATGGGAGTGTGTAACTATGGATTTTATCACCAAGTTACCAAAGACGAGCAAGGAAAATGATACGATATGGGTTATAGTCGATAGACTTACTAAGTTAGCTCATTTCTTGCCCATCAAGGAGACTTATAGCTCCGACACTTTAGCCCAGTTATACGTTGACAAGATTGTAGCCTTACATGGCATACCTGTGTCTATTATCTCCGATCGAGATACTAGATACACGTCTCATTTCTGGAAAAGTTTCCAGCAATCTTTGGGCACACGTTTGAACTTTAGTACGGCTTACCATCCTCAGACAGGCGGTCAGAGTGAGCGTACTATTCAAACGTTAGAAGACATGCTACTGGCATGTGCTATCGATTTAGGTGGTAGTTGGGATAAGAACCTACCACTGATCGAATTCTCCTACAACAATAGCTACCATACCAGCATAAAGGCTGCGCCTTTCGAGGCATTATACGGTAGAAAGTGTAGATCGCCTGTTTGTTGGGCGGAAGTTGGAGAGGTCCAGTTATCAGGACCAGAGATAGTTTTCGAAACAACGGACAAGATTTTCCAGATTCGGGAACGTCTCAAAGCTGCCCGTGATAGGCAGAAAAGTTACGCTGATCCAAAGCGTAAGGATTTTCACTTCGAGGTAGGTGAAAAAGTGTTACTAAAGGTATCACCCTGGAAGGGGGTGATGCGCTTCGGTAAAAAGGGCAAACTGAGCCCGAGATACATACGACCTTTCGAGGTTATCGAACGTGTCGGGTCAGTTGCCTATAAATTGAACTTACCAGAAGAGCTCAATGGAATTCACAATGTGTTCCACATCTGCAATCTAAAGAAGTGCTTCGCTGATGAATCATTGGTGATCCCACACACAGATGTGCATATAGATGAGAGCTTGAAGTTTGTGGAGAAGCCTTTGTCGATTGAAGACCGACAAGTAAAGAAGCTTCGAAGGAAACATGTACCGATAGTTAAGGTTAAATGGGATGCCAGGAGAGGTCCCGAATTCTCGTGGGAAGTTGAATCCACGATGAGAGAGAAATATCCCTATTTGTTTGAGTAAATCTCGGGTCGAGATTTATTTTAAGGGGGTGAGGATGTAACACCTCGAAATTTTGTGTCCAATAATGTATTGACACGTGTCTTGAGTTTACACGTGGCGTTTAATAATAAATAAAGGACTAAAGTTGACAAACCTTGAAAGTATGTAAATTCGAGGGTCATAAATGTCAACCAAGGGTAAGTATACTGTATAGTAACCCTAAACGATGCTCGTACCTTCAAAAGAATAAATCATGGATCGTACCGAAGCGAAACGCGGAAGAAAGTGAGAGATTACAAGCTGCAGGGGGTTAACTGTGTCAACATGTTTAATTATACCTCTGAGTGACCCTTTGACGTACCCGAGGCTTTGTAACAGTAAAATACGCTCACTAGAATGTACTATATAAATTCCGCGAAGTTCCGTTTTAAAACGAGAAAGTTATAATCAAATTCGTATGAGAAGGGTTAAAAGCGTCAACAATGAAAGTTAAGGCTTTCCAGATAACTAACAAACTAACCGGGGACTTAACAAGGCGGGTAAATAACACGAGGCCCTTAGTTGTAAATAATCGAGGGCCAAATCTCAAAGTTACCCCTTCAAACCCGAAAGGTCAGGTTAATAATTACCAAAGATTTCGTTATTAATTACAAAGATTTAGGCAATGATTATAAAAGATTCAAAATCCAGAAAAATTAGACCTAACGCGGGCCGCGTTAAGGTCTTGGGTAAGTTAATGCGGGCCGCGAGCCTTCTGTTTATACGCGTCTGATTTAAAGATCCAGGCGGCCCGCGTACAAGGCTGCCTGATCTCCCATGCGGGCCGCGTGAACCATACAGATGCAGAAAGTATGGGCAGATTCAATGATTTGGCTTGTAGACGAACTTGTGAGCAATCAATGAGGCATGGGTGCCCTCTACTTGACCCCTAACACCACAGGACACTTTTTGATCATCCATGAGCAATGTAGGATGTGTTGTGATGATCTTGTGCACCAAACTTTGCTATAAAAGGGCATGCTTGGTTCACAAATGAAACACACCTCAAAACACATCTTCTGATCATTCCTGGAGCTCACAAGCTTTCTTCTAACATTCCTAAGTCGTGCACAAGTCTCTGTAAGTATGCCAAACCTTCTATGGCTTTGTTTTTGCTTAGCCTAAAAGTCAATCCGTCGTAACTAACGATTGACTTTGCGATAAATCACGAATGGTCCAGTGAATTGTCGAATCAAAAGTAGTTATGTGTTGGTATTTATGTGGGTAATAAACCCCTAAAAGGGTTCCCCCTGATCATCACTCTAACTAGTTCAAATGTCGAGTCAAACGTATACTTAAAAAGTCAACAGAAAGCCATTTTTGCGATTCTTGCATAATCTGTAATATAGATGATATGAAACCTGTTTGAACACTTATAAAACATGATATTGAGTATATAAACTTGTCTAAGCTCGTTTGATTCGGCCATTTGCTATATTGACCCGGTTCGGAGCCGAATGTCGCAAAAGTTTGACTTTTGCTTTGACTTCAGTTCTGACCCGTTTTAGTGCAATGTAGATATGCTTTAGGACTCTCTTAGGACCAGGTCACGTGATGGCATCACCCTCTGTGATCGGTTCGTTGTTTGTCCGAGTCTTTTACGCCTTTCCGTTAATTGCTTAAAAGTTGACCGTAACGCCCTTTTCAAAATAAAACGAGTATTTCGGACACATGAAGGGACCATAACCATGCTTATTAAATTCTAAGCATGTCCCTAAAGTTTCACGCCAATCCGAGGTCCAGAATGGGAGTTATGCTAAATAGCGCAAATAAAAGAAACTTTTGTAATAAACGGCGCGATTAGCATAACGCCTACCTAAACCAAGATTTCGACACCAAACCTTTTACTCACTATTGTAAAATAATATTTTGGGATTTTTAAAGATTTTTAATTAATTTTAACCTGCTCATAACCTGCGGTTATGGCTACGGTTCGGTAAATACCGAATATGCCCTTTTCGGCCAAAACTTGAGTTCTATAAGGTCTTTTGACCCGATTCCAGTTGCTACTGATTTTAAATAATAAATAAAGCATTTTAGACTTTGTAAACTGATCGGGAAACTCAGATTTCCTGTAGAACTCTAAAACCTCCTTTAAAAGTCTTTAAAATGACCGGAAAACCCCTACGGGGCGTATAATAAACTTAAACTCGTTACGGGCATCACGGAAGGTATCCTACTGATACCACAACCTCTATAAAGCATATTGACTTAGGAAACAAGTGTAGGACTCTTACGGTTACCCGTTGCGCCTATTGCGCGCACGGTTCGGCTTATGTAACTAGTTTACATAAATTAGCCGATACAGGTCAAACCATATTATTTTGACCCCAAAATCCAGAGTGTGAATATTAAACCCATATAAAACAAGTCTTCGAACTTGTTGGGTCAGAATCACATTCCATTCTCGGTTTTCGCCTTTCACGCGATTAAACAGTATCTATCCCTTGAAACTGACCGGTCTAGGCTACGACTAATATAAAGACCCGTTAGGATTCTAATAGGTTATTTTAAAACCTTCGTTCCAGAATAGGAGCCCCAGTAAAAGATATCTGTGATTTAATCAATTAAGGACAATACTTGCAAAGGTAAATACTTTTAACTTATTTTTCGTATTACGGGCTTGGGTTACGGTATAGATAAAATACCGCTTGATCGAGCATCAAATCTTCCATCGTTTGGTGGTTAATTGAATAATTTGATCGGCTCGTTTAAACAGTCTTGTTACTTAAAAGCCTTTGGGGGGGGGGGGGTTAATGACCATGTCCCGGATATCCTAGGCATCATTTTACGAAATGGCCACGACCTCGACATCCGGGTGTAGGCGTACACCCGACATTATGTCTATATTAATAAAAGACGTAATCGTTGGTTTACCCACCTCGGTTTTACGCAATGTGGTGTGTCTATTGATCTTTAACCCGGATTAGATCCGGGCTTCTGAACGCAAAGAAGGAACATGTAATTCGTTCACAAGATTATAATATTAAATAATTCTCCCAAGTTATAAAAGAGTTTGTGCCTTGTGCATTCAAATCAATTTTAATAAACATTTTACAAAAGTGTCAGTTGAATGTATTTACCAGTGTAAACTGACGTATTTTCCCCAAAAAGATTAAGTGCAGGTACTAAACGTAATCGGCTGGCTATAGCTCCTTAGCATCCTAAAGAGTCTCGCAAGCTTTTGATGCCATGTCTGTTGAACAATACTTTTTATTATCTGATCCCCCTGTGGATACCATTCGACTATTTGTGATACATTCGATATTACAATCAAAGGTTGAATTATATTTATCTTTATGCTTCCGCTGTGCATTCATATAATTGTGTGGTTTGACTATATTGTTGCCAACTACGTCACGGTAATCCCCCACCGGGCCCACCGGTGATACACGTGGAAATCGGGGTGTGACAGAATTATTAATAAAAAGATACAAAACGTCAAAAATGACATGGAAAAAGCCATAACGCCAAAAGATTAACTATGTGACACAAAAAGAATTAATTCAACAAGAAGAAATCTGAGAAAAAACAATAAAACGCCAAGCAATTAATAAATCTACATAACACCAAAATTATCTTGTACGCAAAAAATAAAGAAGCATGTCAAACGCGAAAATCGTGAAAGGAGAAGAATACTAAAAAGACAAAAAAAACCCCTCGGACCCTGATCATGCCCCACGCCACGTGTTCGGCCAGGATGCGTTCTCACACTTTTTGCCGTTTTCTCCTGATCCCGTTTCTCTCTCTCTCTCTATATATATATATATATATATATATATATATATATATATATAGGATTAGGTTCAAGAGTGAACACCCCCCTCAGTTGTGAACTGTGTGAACTCATCTTGGCCCTTGATTTTTATGATCTTGAGATTTAGATTAGTGGCATGATGATAATCATGTGGTTAATTTTTTCCATTTAATTAAATACAAAAAGGGTATATGTGTAATTTTCATCTTAAATTGATTGCACAAATCATGTTCTCTCTCATAAATTGATTGTCAAAACCCTACCCCATCAAAAACTCCAGCCAACACCCCAGTCTCTCCCTCGTTCTCTTCTCCGGCTCCAGCAACCGGAGCAATGCCAGTCACCTTCATCACCTCACCACCATCATTCACATGCCTCCTCTTTCTCCTTACTCGTCGTCCGCCTCCCACCGTCACCACCATTTCTTTTAAAGGAAAAGTACTGTTAGCATGCCTGTAGATATTAATTTTGTGGTCAAATTTCTTTTTTTAGAACTTATTGTAACTCTATTATAATTACATAGATTTGAACGTATATTCTGTGACGGTAATGATTCAAAGCCACGAGATTGGGCTGAAAACCATGATATTCCAGCCATAGTTGAAACTGCCCACTTTTCTGTAAGAATCTTTATAAGTAGTGTATATATGATATTGGATCTGTATTTAAAATGCAAGGAATTATAATATTGTTAATTTATGTATATTAATTAATCTTTCAATCTCTAAGGTTGCTCTCTGTGTTGGCCCCAATTCGTTTGGATGGACACACTGATAATATTTTAAAACGCCACCGATGATGAAGTTGGAATCGATAGGGTTTGTTCGCCGTTTTATCGCTGGAATCAATAGGGTTTGCTGAGTTTTTTGGTCTCTCCAGCATTCATCCGGCGAAGTTAGTTGCTGAGTTTTTTTGGTCTCTCCAGCATTCATCCGACGAAATTAGTCTCTCCAGCTCTGTTTTTTAATGCGATGTACACATGCGTATTCTGATTTTGCTATATTTAAATGAGATGTACACATGTGTATTATGATTTTTCCCTGTTTTTAGTGCGATGTACACATGTGTATATCGTCTGTTTTTGTGATATCTCAAAAAATTTTTTGTATTGAATGTTTGATGTACACTTGTGAATTACTGTACACATATGTACGATTTTGAGTACACATACGTACTATTCTATTTATATCCAAGTACACATATGTATACCGTTGAAATATGAAGGTTACGTGGATCTTAAAAATCAAATTTTGAATTCTGGTGATGAAATATGAAAAATAAAATTGAAATAAAGGATATTGTGGATAATGAATTTAAAATAGGAAAGATATTATGGATAAGGAATTAAAATAGGAAATATGTAACTGATTTCAATTACTAAGATAATGATTTAAATCTAATTTTTTTATAAATTTATAATACCCTTAACAACTAAAAAGGAAATTAAGGGTCCAGATGAGTTCACACAGTTCACTCTTGGGAGGTTGTTCACTCTAGAACCCTTTTATATATATATATATATATATATATTGATAAAATTATATATAGGGAGATATATACTTCAATGTGAATGATCTCACATAAGATTATTTATGTAGTTACATTCTCAAAAGAGAAAATAATAAGGTTTTCTTTCATTTTCACTCTCCATTAGCATCTCTGTAATAGATATAAGGTTTAGAGAACCGATACTGGTTTTCTAGGAGGATTCACATTGGAGCCTCTATCTCCATCTATACAATTTAATCAAAAAACATATTTTTCTCAAAATTAAGTTTACTTCAAAACATCTCACAATCAACTCTTTATCTATTTCTCTATCATACTCACAATCACTTATTTTATTATTTGTTTGTCTTTCCTATACACTCACAATAAAAATATAGAGACATGGATATGAGCCTCTAAATATAGAGGTTTACTTTAATATCTATAAAACTTTCTCTATTATAGAGATTCCAATGTAGTCATGTTTTTATTGTTTTCTCTATTTCTTCCTCTACATTAAAGTTACTAATAAAGAGGTTACAATGTGAATGATCTAAGTATTGAGACTCACTATTTATCTCTAAATACAATTTTGTAAGTATGAAACCGAGAAAAAATAATAAAATAAAAGTTTGTGAATAATATAAAAGTAGAGATAAAGAATCTTATGTAAGAGGTTGTTAAAAAAATATATTTAAAAAAAATGATGTATTTTAGAGAAAATATGTATTTTAGTTAAATTATATGAATAGAGATTAAGAATCTATTGTGAATACTCTAATATTCTAATTAATTTAAGTAATTTTTCTTTTATAATACTATAAGTTAAACATATTTTTAAGAAAAGATTTAAGAGGGTTCTAAGAGAGTGAATATATTTAGAGATTTTACAATCTATAATAGATATAAGGTTTAGAGAACTGATACTGGTTTTCTAGGAGCATTCACATTGGAGCCTCTATCTCCAGCTATACAATTTAATCAAAAAAACACATTTTTCTCAAAATTAAGTTTACTTCAAAAACCTCACATCCAACTCTTTATCTATTTCTCTTTCATATTCACAGTCACTTATTTTATTATTTGTTTCTCTTTCCTACACACTCACAATAAAAATATAGATGCATGGATATAAGCCTCTAAACATAGAGGTTTACTTTAATATCTATAAAACTTTCTCTATTATAGAGATTCCAATGTAGTCATGTTTTTATTGTTTTCTCTATTTCTTCCTCTACATTATATAAAATTTACTAATATAGAGGTTACAATGTGAATGATCTAAGTTTTGAGATTTATCTCTAAATACAATTTTGTAAGTATGAAACCGAAAAAAAAATAATAAAATAAAAGTTTGTGAATAAGATAAAAGTAGAGATAAAGAATCTTATGTAAGAGGTTGTTAAAATATAAATTTAAAAAAATGATGTATTTTAAAGAAAATATGTATTTTAGTTAAATTTTATGAATAGAGATTAAGAACCTATTGTGAATACTCTAATATTCTAACTAATATATGTAATTTTTTTTTATAATACTATAACTTAAACATATTTTTAAGAAAAGATTTAAGGAGATTCTAAGAGATTGAATATATTTAGAGATTTTACAGCCATTTGACATGACGTGTTCCATTTTTTTATCCATGTTATCAAAACATTAATAATTTAAATTTTTAAAGCAAATTAGTATATGTTAGAGCATTCACAGTAGCTCTATCACGTCTTTTTCTATTTTTAGAATAGAGTAAATTACAACTTGTCTCCTTTTGCTTTGGGAAAATTTCATTTTGCCTCCCGATTTAAAAAACTTTAGGTTTTCAAAACCCCAAACTTCGATTTTATTGCATTTTGCCCCCATGTCGTCAACGACTGATAGTTTGACTGTTAAATTTGGATGAAAAGACCAAATTACCGTTAAATTTGGCCACCACCACCCACCACCACCACCATCTTCTTCTCCATCCAACAGTCCTCACAAAGTGGGGACCAAATTATGGGTTTGTTATAATACCCCATTGTCATAATTATATTGACTTGCATATGAATATATTGAGTTATTACAACTATGCCTTTTCAAAACGGACTCCAAGATATTCAATAGCAGCTCTTCCTCCGACTGCATCAGAGTCATTAGCAACCACTTTATGGATTATGGATTACATGTCCTTCTTTTTCTTCCTTGTTCGTAGCTACCTATGAGTGAGATGAGGATTTGTTTCACTGTGTTCAACTCATATGGTTGATTCAACTACAGTTCTGGCATTTTATTGATTGATGCCCTCCCTTTCATAGCTTTCGGGAAGACTGAATTAAGATTTGGTTTTGAAGGTTGTGGTGCTTTTGAGGAGCAAAGAGGAATCTGATCAAAGCTTAGCTAAAGGTTCATTTCACTAGGATAGATGGGCCCTTCTATTGTTCTAGTCCATTTGGTCTTTAAACAAGGTATTGTGACCCTCCAATGTTTACATTGAGGAATAAGATCAACTACTAGTTGATTTTCCTGTGTGGTAAACTTTGATGAGTCACACCTGACTTGAGATTGAGTCCACTCAGACTGAGTGGACGAAGGCAAGTAGGGATGGTTCTGCAGATGAATAAGTGATTAATACTGCAAGAGGTATCTCGTTCAACTTGCACTTGTATTTGATAAGTATATATTTAACTTTCTCTCGTCTGAGCCAGGATCATGAATTCCAGCCAGCAATCAACTTATAGAAAACTAAGAATAATGATATGCCCCCTACGATGAAATCGATTCCTGCCGCTACTTTTGGAGTATCCCGCTCCTCTATTGGTTGAATTCATACAAGAGAGGTGTCACACCCCAACTGATGGCGGAAACATCAGAGTGAGACGAAACGAGATTGGAAGAGACTTCATGGCAACTAAATGTGACAAGTATTTAAAATTTATATTTTCATTTCATTGCTAATGGTTCAAGTACATGAATTGGAAACAAAATACAACAAGTATCGTATGACTAATCTACAAACATGAATTAAAGTTTGGTGCGTTTCTAGTCCCTCATACTAGATTCTTTTCAATGCGTGACGATCACATTCCTGCAATATATAGTAAAATAACATGTCAACACATAAAGTATTGGCGAGCATACAAGTTTAGGTGTACTAGCATAAGTATAAAAGAGTTTAACGAAATCCACATGGCAATAACGTTTACCAAGGCATAACATACATAATCTAGCATGCAACACATACTTGTCAACCTAAAGATTCCCGCTAGCGTAATCTTGTCGTAGCAACAACAAGACCGTTATGATTAACTTAACATGAGCTCAAGAATACGGGCGGTGCGTTACTCTTATAGCGCTATACATGTTAGGGGAGGCTTGTACAAAGTTAATGACAAAGTATTTTGCAAGTAAAGTTTCTAGCATGCATGTATTTCTATGTATAAATGTATAAAGCATGCATGTTGGATTCGATTGCATGAATAAAGTGTTTGCGTATAAGTGTTTGTGTGAGTTTTTGGTATAATATATATGTTGCACCCAAAAGTGATAAAATGAAAAACAGGGGTCATGTATACTCACGGTTTTGCTAAGCTTTCCGTTTAACCGAGAGTTGATGAGTTGTAGGAGTAGAACACCGAAGTTACCCTACATGGGGGAAAACGGATGTGTGTGAGTATTCAGATTTGGCTAAGGATTCAGATTCGGGATTTAAGTATATAAAAAGTATGTACATGAAAATATTTATCTAGTCTTAAACACTTGTTTCGACACTAAGATTTTATGTGATTTCATGGGTCCAAACTTCCCCACTAGAAAAACAAACGAAGATTTTTAGAATAAAGATAAGTTAACCTATGTTCATGACATATAACCATGATTCGGTTATCATCAAGAATTAGGTTATACATATTATATAGTATATAGATTATGTTATAGGTCCATCATGTATTATCATGTAATGTCATATAAGTAAAGCATGGAGGTATGAATACCTCATTGTATGATTCACCAAAGTACAAGGTCATCAACTTAGTTGATGACCCGATTGGTCATGAATGAAAAATGAAATACAACTAACTAACTAGTTCATCTAGTAGCCAAGTAAGAATAACCCGGATATTTCATACCCATCATGGAAAATGCTGGAGATGCGGCGGGTTGGGTTACTTTAGGTCTAGGAAACTACTTGGAATAACATGATAAAACATCAAGTGAGGTGGTGGAACAAGTTTGGAAAGCCAAGGCTTCCATGGTTCACACCTTTACCAAAACACAAGTCTCACCATATTGAAGATGATGAGTTTGGATGGTTTCATCACTTGTAGGTCATATTAAACCTTGTCAAAACAGAAAGTTTAGGAGGTTCTTGGACCTTAAACTTGATGGAGAACGATCACACACAAGCCCCACAATCATGGGTTTGATTGAGGTCAAGGTGGGTACAAGTTCTTCATAAGAAATGAACTAAAAGATGAACATCTATAAAGTTTTGCGAAAGCAGAAAATGAAACCCACTTTGGACACCAAAATCGGAATTGTACCACCTTGTTACACCTTAGTGAACATTGGGTAACAAACCTTGATGTTGTCCAAGTGTTTTGAAGCAAGAAAACTCAAAGAATAAGTAGTAGAAGTGAGTTAGAACTCACTTTGAACTCCAAAGATATTCTGCCCAAAAATCAGAATTTATGGATGATTTTGAAGTGTTTTAAGAGTAATTAAGTGTTTGGGCTATCTAGGCAGGGTCTTCGGCGGGACTCGACATAGGGATTTCGATAGTAAAGGAGGATTATAATATAATGGACAAAGGGGATCTCAATCTGAATGAAGTCCTGGAAAAGTCGGTCTCGAAGTCAGCTGGCTCTAAGGTCGCCGAGGGTGGGGTAGAAGTCAACTCCGAGGAAGAGTCGCATGTTGACGACACACATGACAAATTGAAGTATTGAGAAATCAAAGACACCATTGAGTTCGGTAGGGTCGTGGGTACAAATCTGGAAGGCTTCGAGGACAGCGTGGAGAAGGTTCGAAGGGAACAAGAAGAAGGAATTAATGGGTTTCATTGATGAATCTCCTTTCTATCAACATTAGGGGTTTTGGGGTGGAGAAAAAAGCTAGCTGGATTAAGGAGATTAAGTTCAGAGAGAAGGTGTCTTTTATTGCTTTCCAGGAATCAAATAGATAGGACATTCCGGATGTGAACATAGAGAGGTTTTGGGGCCGCTCCACTTGGGCTAAGGAAGTAGTCAACCCTGCTGGCAGGTCTGGGGACTTTTATGTGTTTGGAACCAATGTATATAGGTCGTTAAGGACTCGAATTTTCTGATGTTGACCGAATCTGTTAAATGGTGCCCGGAGGATGTGAATACTTTGAATGTGTATGCACTCCAAAAAATGGTCTAGAAACATGCCCTTTGGCATCGTATTTTGGCTGCTAAATCTGGGGGGTAGGTTTGTGGTTACTGGGCAGGGGATTTTAACGTGGTTCATAGGGCTGAGGAACATAGAAACTCTAGGTTTAAGGTGGGCTGTGCTAAGGATTTTAATCAGTTCATACATGGCGTTGATCTATGTGACTACGAGCTAAAATCTAGTAAGTTTCTGTTTATGGTTGAGGGAGAGAACGGCTATAAGTTCAGCAAGATTGATAGGGTGTTGGTGTACAAAATTTTTTAGAATAGTTCGTCTGAGGCGTTTGTAAGAGCCCTCCCTAGGGTTCACTCTGACTATAGTCCTCTCTTGATCGTGATTAAGGATCTGAATTATGGTTCAAAACTTTCAGATATATTTAGCTTGTGGTTGGATATGCCGGACTTTGTTCAAGTGGTTTCTTCGGCCCTCGGTGAGTTCAATTTTGAGGGGCCTCCGGATCTGATGGTAATTCACAAGTTCAAGCATCTGCGAAATAAGATTGAAGCTTGGAGAGATGATTTTCAGTTTAAGGAAGGGGAGGAGGAGGAGAGAGCGAGGAAGGAGCTCAAAAATCTAGATATGGAGATAGAGCACAAAGATCTCACGGAGGAAGAGAATTGGGTTCGTCTGGAGAGTAAAAAGAAGTTGTTGGTGGCACACTATAATAAGGCCAACGATTTTAAGTAGAGGGCAATGGTTAAATGGGCCATGGACGGTGAAAACAATACGAAGTTCTTCCATGGATTGATTAATAAGCTTAAATCCACAAATGCGGTCCCGGGCCTTTTTAAGGGTGACATCTGGGTTTCCAAACCAAAAAGGGTTAAACGGATGTTTTTAATTTCTTCCTGGATAAATTCTTGGAGGATCTCCCCATCCGGCCCGAGTTGATTTGTTCCTTTGATAATAAAGTGTCGGAGGTGGATGCCAATTTCCTTACAAGGGAGTTCTCGGGAATGGAAATTAAATAAGCTGTTTTTGAATATGGTAGTGAATGGGCCCCGGGTCGGATGGCTTCAATATGAAGTTTATTAAGTGTTTTTGGGATTTTTTTGAAGATGATTTCGCTAATATTTTCAAGAACTTTTATGAGATGGGCTGTTTTCTAGAGGATGCAGTTCATCTTTCATTACTCTTATTCCTAAAGTGAAAGATCTGGGGGGGGGTAGGCGAATACCGTCCTATTAATCTTGTGGGCATTATAAATAAAGTTGTATCAAAAGTCCTTGCTAACAGGCTTAAAACGGTGATCGGCACGGTTATTTCAGCTAATTAATCGGCCTTCCTTAAGGATAGGCTTATATTGGATGGTCCTCTTATCCTTAATGGAGTACAAGGTTATTAGAGCAACTTAGTTTTTGGATCCTATTTACAAGTACCTGCCACAAGGATAGTTGAGCAACTTGATGGATGGACACCCTGTCGACCTTGCACATGCACTTGCATCTTTTTATGACCAACATAGATCCTGTAGTGCAACAACTAGCATAGGTGATTGTGTATGGATTACTGAGATCATGAGGGTATTAGGTGGGATTCCTGATATAGAGTGGGAGTATCTTACTATGCATGCTCCAACACACCGTACACACACTTCCATTCTCCTGCAGATGGAGATTCTTAGGGATACACCTGATGGCTCTGGTTTCATTGAGGTTAAAGGGTCCTTACAATGGGAGCCTGTGATTGTTCAGAAGCCTGCACCTATAGGTTGAGGTCGTCGTAGAGGTAGAGGACCACATGGGGGTGTGGTTACTACTCGTGCTAATGAGTTAGATGAGGAGGTTGGTGATGCTGTTGTTAGTATTGATGTTGCCATGGTGGTTTATTAGGGTTCATGAAGGGGATGAACTACATGATGGATTTAATCCAGAGGACAGGGGAATGTACATATACAAAACTTCTCCAGATGCCTCAGATGCATCCTATGACACCATAGACGTTTGTGGATTTTGGTTTTTGATTGTATATGTGGGTTGTTAGACCTAGCACCCATAAATTACACAACTTGATCACTCCTGCACATGATGTGCGAATTTCATCACATACAAGTATAAGGGATTACACACAATGTAAATAACTTGTTTTCTATTGATTATGGACAATAAACAATGAAGTACAAAGTTCACACACTTGCTCACAATCTCTCAGAAATCTCCCAAAAACATGCCTACAACTATATATAGGCATGCCTAACAGACTAGTGATGTTATGTGACATAACTATGCCATCGTGATTATGTAAACTAACACCCTAGCGCATATATCCTCCTCTGTGCACTAGCATTTACACAATTATAAAACATATCAAATAACCTAACTATTACAAAATACTATGAATCTCTAAATTGTATCATCCAAGCCTTCATCACCAAGGTGCATCAATAGACCTTCCCCCCTTTACAATTGCTTGGTGATGTCTTCATTCTTGTTCAGCTCCATTTAGACGACAACATACTTCCAACACAAATTCCATTTGTCATGCATAGCTCCACAACACGTTTAAATTATAATCCCTGAAGTCTTTGTTCTAGATGATACTGAATCTCATGTCTTCATAAATTCTTTAGATCTTCCATATTCATATTGCTTAGACACATAGGATTATAAGCACGAAGAATTTCATCAGAAGAATTGCTATGTGCTATCACAGCTTCATGAGTCATGTAATCTACAAACCAGCACTTCATTCTTCGTATAATGTCCATCTCATACCTTTTAAGAGAAATTTTCTTGACACTCCTTGTTGGATTGTAAACCATCTTGTATATGTAGTCGCCAGTCTTTGGATCTATTCTTGTCCTGTCTTTAACACACTGATCAATTCATAGTTTAAAGTTCTTCCATTTACAATCAATCTTTCATCTCTTAACACCTTATGCAAACTTTCAGCATATCCATCTTTTCCACGATTAATCTATTTTGATCTATCGTAAAAAATACAGATCAAGAGCAGGCGACATTGTCAAATACTTAACCCTTGGTTGGTCTGAAGTGTTGAACACCATCCATTTTCTTTATACAAAACAGCTTGAATTCTGAGTCATACATCCAACTCAGAGTCCTACTGATGGTATTTCCTTTGCTTATGTAATTAAACTTCGGAATTGGCTTAGGAGGCAGTGGTTTCTTGAACCATTCATTCAACTGAGAAGATACATTCCTAGGAATTGGGAGGGGATTCGCCATAAAACTTTAGAAAAGTGGTGTAGAAAGGTGTATAATGTAGAAGAGATGTCTTGAAATGGGAGGGAATTGACCTCCTATATAGTGAAACTTTTGTCCCAGAAACGATTGTGTGTCCCTATGACACGGCTTTGTCACAGTCTCTTGCCCCCCGTACTTATACTATTCTTCAAGTTTTGTAGGAATAGGCGTGCATGTGTGCACATACAACCATGCATCAACGGTCTTGTCTGCATGGTCGTACATGTTGTCAGGCGCAAATGTGTGCTGCTTGGGGATCAACTTTATGACTATTTTTGGAGGGAACAAGTGTGCTTGATCAAGGCATGGACGTGCTTAGTCATTTTGGAAGATTTTATTGTTTTTTCGTCCATTTTGGTTTGTTTGTCTTCAAATTGACAAATGCCTTTGCAAATTCACAAAGGAAGCTATTAAGCATCATATTAGATGAAAATGCATCTAAAGAAGTCAAATATGGGGATATATGTAACGCCCTGCTTTTTCATACTTTCCATAATTAGAAAGTGTTGTTTGTATTTCTATTTTTGGAAGTCTTGTATTCTTGTAATCGTTCTTTCGTTGTAATCGTTGTAAAATCCGAGACTTAGATCATAATGAAATTCGTATTTTCTTTACATTCATGTTATACACGTTCCATACTTGTTCATACATTTGGATTGATCAAACATATGGTACTGTAATCTTAATTTGTGCAAAATACGTCAAACTTGCAAGCTCGTGATTATATGTTCAACTTATGCGAATACGACACATAATCTCGACAATATACTTGTTTCATATTGGTTTTATGACATAATTGCATAACATACCTTTAAATATGGTTTCATATACTTAAAACACCTAAATACTAAAAACATGCATTAATATGAAAGATCAAGGGGTAAATGTGTCAAAAAGACAACAAAAAAACGACTGGCTTGGGCTCGCGGCCCGCGAAGCCTTCCCCTCTTCGTGTCGCGGCCCGCGATGGTCTCGGATCCGCAGGTCAGCTGATCTGGTCGCGGATTGGGCAATTCTTTTGTGTTTAGTTGTTGTTTAAAGTTGTGTTTCTTATATTAAATGCACACCAAACCTTACCCAAACACTTCCCTGTAAAAGCCAACTCATTTCCACACTTCATCCACTTTACAAACCCACAAATTCACTCTCAAATCATCCCTTAATCAGCTGGAAAATCAGAAAGTGGACAGATTCGTATCAACTTGCTTAAGTGAGCATAACTCCTTCATTCTTCAACCTTTTTCTTTGATTCTTCTTTCTAATCACTTGGAACAACCTTAGGTATGTTTCCACAGGTTTTCCATGGAAAACCAAGGCCTGGAACATCACCATAACAGGCTCCAAAGTGAAGAAAACTTTCTGTTTTGATTTAAACACTTGTTAAACTACTTAAACTTGAGGTTTCTCATACACATTCCTATGTCCTTATGCTCATAATCAAATCTATGGTTAGTTCGGCTTAAAAACAAGGTTGTGACATGTAAAACCAGAGGTTTAAACCTCATAAGCATTCCATTTTGTTTGGGTTTTAACCCACAAGTGATAAACAAGTCTAAGACTTGAAGATCGTGTGATTATAAGGTTAGCTTGGGCTATCCTACTTGAAAATCCACACAAAAATTGATGTTTTCCTTAGATTAGTTGTAGTTATTTCCTTCTTTATTGTATGTTCATGACCCTCCTTATTGTCTATGGCAACATGTGTAGTGGTGGACACCAAAGAGGTACCTAAATGGAAGATTTGTCTTTCCTACCTCATGCATGACTTATGTGAAATACAAAAGAGGTTCCTAAATGGAGGATTCATCCTCCTACCTCATGCTTGGCTTATATGACATTATGATATCTATATAACCTATGTATTACCTAAGTAACAAAACTTTTGATGATGAACTAATGGTCATTTGTCAAATGTTAAAGTTACATCATCTAAGACTTAAATAACTTATTATGATTCTAATGGGTATTTTGACCCATGAAAACATTCTAATCCTTTTGGGTTCATAGTTTCAAAACAAGTATTATAAGACTAGATGATTATTTTCCTCACATGTCTACTTTTATGTATTTTAACTCCGATTCTTCGCTCTTCCGTTAATCATCCAATACTCACACCTATGTTTCTTCGTGTAGAAGGACACGGTGTTCCACTCTAATCAACCAACAAACTGTAACAACCCGACTTTTTGAAGTCAAAGTACAAGTCAAAGTCAAAGTCAAAGGAAGAAAAGATTGCTAATCAGATCTGACATTTCTTGCTTGATTATTGCTTGTACACTTGAACCTCGATAATCAACGTATGTTAGTTACGCTAATTTGTTGTACGATTTGTATTATGTGAAGTAACAATGAGATAAACGCAGTTCAACGCTAATCTACTTGACGTTATCACATAGCTAACGCATCTCAACTCGAATCATAGTTATTGGAATAGTTTTATGTGTGTGCGCTATTATGTGTTACTCGTGCATGTTTATATTTGTTTTGAGGTGATTATTCGTAAACGCAATGACAACTCTATCGCAACGCAATCTCATCGCGAACTCGAAAACTAAGTATTACTTTTATGTTATGTGTTAGTTATGTTAATTGTGTAACTATTTGTTAGGGCTGGATTTTTATCATACGTGATCCTTATACGTGATCCTAACCAGTGATCCTTGTTTCTTTGGCAGACAGTGATCCTCAGCAGGACTTCAGGATCAGGATCATGGACCATTGAAAGGATCCTCATGCTAATAGTTACCTTCGTGTAATACAACATTATTTTGCAGGAACATCTAGCAGGATACGCTCTTAGCATCATAATCAAGGGACGCGTCTTCACAATTATAGCATGAGCTTAATCAAAGATGGACGTTGCAAAGGATATGGAAACTTAGCTTGATTTAAGGGCGGCAATTTAGGCTAGATTGTCTTTTATTTCTAAAGGGGTAATGAGCTGATTATTAGTCTTTTTACCTAAAATAGGTCACCTACACTTGTATAAATACCACTCTTCCTCATTTGGAAGAACACACGACGACATACAACGCAACTCTCACACACTTAGACACTCGAAACAATAGTGATCCTTGTACTCAGCTCATTATCATCCGAAGTTGTAACCATTTTGTTCTTATATTGAAGTTTGGTGATCGGTAGTTGCCATCACCCGAGGTTTTTTATGCCGGAGATCATATATTGATCAAGGGCTTTTTCCTTGTATAAATCATTGTGTCTTTGCATCTCTATCACGAAAGTGATCCTTTACTTTTATAATTAACCAAGCATCATACCCCGTTTACATAAAGTTTGGTTACATTATCCTTGTGTGATTTTTGACCAAAACAGTTTGGCGCCCACCGTGGGGCAATTGGTGCTTCATTCATAAGAAAACCTTTTGTTCGAAATCATTTCATAGAATTACATGGCTTCATCATTGAAAAACATGTCCACGGCAGTGTCTGCAGTCACCTCGTCCCAGTACATTCTGCCTCCACCACCGGCAGGATCCCAGAAGAATGCTGAGAAGAGACAAACTCCTACTAATTCTAAAACTCCATCCCCTTCTGCTATGAATTCTTATATTCCCGGTACTAGTGATGTATTTAATTTGATTTTGCAGATGAAGGATCGTATACAGCGGCAGGATGAAACTAATGAAAGGATCCTCAGGGAAATTGGAGATCTCAAAAGACAAAGGAGAGCGGCAGAGGATCATTCTCCACTGATGCCCAAATCCTTGAGCTTTGATACTCCAATGATTACTTCTCAGCCATCAGGAATTCCAGACGTGCAAATCATGGGAGAATCAAGAGGATTGCACCACGGATCGACAGCAATGACTCAGGCATTAGGCTCACACTTCCAGTCGGCAGGATCCTACCCCCAACATTTGGGATCCTTCATGAATCCGTTAGCCTATCCGGGGGCACAGCAGTTTCAAGGATCCTACTTTGTTCCAGGATCATTCCAGGGCCAAGGATCCTCCTTTGTTCCAGGATCATCCCAGGTTCAAGGATCCTCCTTCGTTCCAGGATCATCCCAGACACCAGGATCCTTCCAGATGCCAGGGTCCCTAAAAAGTTTGCAAACAGGAAGTCTAGATATCCATCAAGGGGACTTCATTCCAATGCAGACCATTGCTTCCACTGGTCCCTCCGTTGTTCCAGAATCCCAGCAATATGGATTCCCTAACTTGAACCCAATGGGAGGTAACACTTTAAATAATTATCCTACCACTAACCATGGATTCATGCAGGATACAGGTACCAATCATGCTATGGCCAGGGAGTTGCAGAAGCTAAAAGATATGATCTCAAGTGTTCCAGGGGTAGTCAAGCCGATCCCAGAGATTGCAGATGGAAGCCACAAGGTATCTCGCTTTGCACCACCAATTTGTGATGCAGAGGTACCCAAAAGGTTCCATATCCCTACTATGAAGCTGTATGATGGTACAACGGATCCAGATGAGCACATAGCACAATACAGGGAAAGGATGGAGATCAATCCTATCCCAGAAAAGTTGAAGGAAGCATGCCTATGTAAAGGATTTGGATCCACTCTTACTGGATCAGCTCTTAAGTGGCTGCTAAGTCTTCCCCCCTACTCTATTACTTCATTTGCTAATTTAGTTAATTTATTCAATAACCAATTCTCTTGTAGTAGAAAATTTGAAAGATTAACTAGTGATTTGTACAGGATAACTCAAAATCATAATGAATCATTGAGGGATTATATAACTAAATTTAGTAAGGAATCCTTGGACATTCCCAACTTGGATATGGCTACGGCTGTTGAAGCCTTCAAAATGGGACTGCTTAAGGATTCATTATTCTATGATGATCTTGTTATGACACCATGCAGGAATCTAGATGAAGTAAGAACTCGAGCACTCAGGTTCATCCGGCTAGAGGATGACAAGAGGATCCAGGAGAGACAAGTAGGATACTCAAAACAGGAGAAGCATGGATCCTCCTTCAAGAGCAATAAGTTCAAATCCTACCATAGAAACGATAACCAGAATGTGCATGCTGTTGACCAAGAAGAGGATGATGAAGATTATCCTCCAATCTCAGAATACTGTTTTTCCGTTGATAATCATGAACTGATCCTTGCAATGCAGAATCTAGGTGAAAAGGCTAGATGGCCCAGGAAGAACGATAAACCATCCGGGACTAAAGACAAGTCAAAATGGTGTGCATACCATGAGGATTTCGGGCATCTAACTGAAGAATGCATAGCTTTAAGAAAAGAGATTGGATATCTGTTAAGCAAGGGGCACCTAAAAGAATTGTTGGGAAGAAAAAAGCAAAGGACTCAGGATCCTGAAAGGATCCCTGAAAAGGCTCCAGCACCTCCGGCAAATGCACAAGTGATCAACTTTATTTCCGGAGGATCAGACATCTGTGGTACATCCTTCTCGGCGGCCAAAAGACATGCAAAGGAGTCAAAAATGGATAATGGAGAAAGGCCTATTAGAACATCAAGTGTCTCAGAAGGGAAGACGATAACGTTTGATGAGGATGATCGCATTAACATTCAGAATCCTCATCATGATAGTTTAGTTATCACTCTCTTTATCTCTAACCATTTTGTCCGCAGGATCCTTATTGATGGAGGAAGCTCAGTGAACATTATCCAGCTTGATGTTCTGAAGAAGATGGGAATCCCAGAATCAGACATCACACCAAGATCCTCCGTGCTTGTAGGATTCAGTGGGGAAACGAAGAAAACTCTGGGGGACATCAAACTCCCAATCTACGTGGAAGGATTACATAATTACCAGAAATTTTGCGTTATTGACTGTTTGTCTTGTTGCAATGTTATCCTTGGCAGGCCTTGGATGCATGATATGAAAGCAGTCCCATCCACCTACCATCAATGTGTGAAGCTCCCTAGCCCATGGGGAATAATCAAGATCGACAGTGATCAGCAGGAGGCTAAGGATTGTTATACCTCATCCATGAAGCCAACCTCGAAGCCAAAGGAGCAATAGCAATTACAGTATCCTCCGAGGAATGTCTTGGAGGCAAGGGAACAAGATGTGGACGAAATCCTCTTGGATCCTAGTGATCCTGAATCAAAAATCTATATCGGATCAGGGATCCTTGGCAAGATGAAAGAAGACATGATATCCTTCCTCAAGAGAAGAAAGTCTACCTTTGCATGGAAGCACGAAGATATGACAGGTATATCTAAGAATATCATAACTCATAAACTCGGCATTGACAGGTCCATCAAACCAATCCATCAAAAAAGGAGGAAGTTTGCACCAGAAAGGAATGCCATTATCCAAGAAGAAGTAGAGAGACTACTTCGAGCAGGTATGATCAGAGAGGTAAAATATCCAAAATGGTTAGCCAATGTGGTCGTTGTCCAAAAGAAAAATGGAAAGTGGAGGGTATGTGTCGATTTCACTGATCTGAATAAGGCATGTCCCAAGGATCCTTTCCCATTACCCCACATTGACTCCATGGTGGATGCAACAGCGGGGCATGAACTGTTGACCTTTATGGATGCATCATCTGGATTCCAACAAATTCAGATGGAACCATCTGACCAAGAGGATACAGCCTTTATGACCCCAACAGGTTTGTATTGTTATATTGCCATGCCTTTTGGATTAAGAAATGCAGGTGCAACATATCAAAGGCTGGTGAATATGATGTTCAAAGATCAAATTGGACAAACTATGGAAGTATACATAGATGATATGGTAGTCAAATCAAAGAAAGCTGAGGATCACCTAAGGGATTTGGAAGAAGCATTTGATATCCTTGATAAATATAACATGAAGCTTAATCCTTCAAAGTGCCACTTTGGTGTTAAGGCAGGTAAATTCCTAGGATATATGGTAACTCAGAGAGGCATTGAAGCAAGTCCGGAGCAAATTAAAGCACTAGTAAACATCAAGTCCCCTGCCAATGCTAAGGATGTGCAAAGGCTAACAGGCAGGATAGCAGCTCTGAACAGGTTCATATCAAAATCCTCAGAAAAATGTAAAGAATTTTACGATATCCTAAGGAAGAACAAGAAGTTTGAATGGACTGAGAAACATGAGAATGCTTTACAAGCCCTTAAAGAATATATGTCCTCAGCACCAGCATTATCAAAACCCGAAAAAGGAGATGTGTTATCCTTATATTTGGCGGTATCCTCAACCGCTGTAAGTGCTGTCCTTGTGAAGGATCATGAAGGTACACAATATCCTATCTACTATGTAAGTAAGAGTTTACTTGATGCCGAATCCAGGTACTCACACCTCGAAAAACTTATTCTTGCATTAATCATGGCATCAACTAAGTTAAGGCATTATTTTGAAACCCATACTATTGTTGTTAGAACTAACTTTCCAATTAAGAATGTCCTCAGGAAACCAGAGATGTCCGGAAGAATGGCTAAGTGGGCAGTAAAGCTTAGTGCCCATGATATAAGATATGAGCCAAGAACAGCCATTAAATCCCAAGCACTAGCTGACTTTGTGGCTGATTTCAGTAGTGATCTACAAAAAGAAGCAGGATTGGAGGTCCAGCAGCTGGATGAGACCAAGGATCCTTGGATACTACACACTGATGGATCCTCAAATGTCAAGGGCACAGGGCTCGGGATACTACTAAAATCGCCACAGGGGGACATAATACCCCACTCCATAGCCTGTGAGTTCCAAGCAACTAACAATGAGGCTGAATACGAAGCCTTAATTGCTGGCTTACAAATTGCTAAGGATATGGGGGTGAAGTATCTTAAAGTATATGTAGACTCATTGTTGATCACTAATCACTTTAATGGATCCTATGCTGTTAAAGGTGAAAAACTAACCAAATATTTAAAGATAGTCAAAGAATTGGCACTCTCTTCTGTCTCTTTCAGCTTGACACAGGTACCAAGGGAGGAGAACACAGAGGCTGATGCATTGGCCAACCTAGGATCATCCTTGAAGATTCCAGAAGATATAAGTGTCCCTATCATCCATATCCTGGCTCCTGCTATTGAAAATCAGATAGCCATGGAAATAGAAGAGGATACTGCAGTGATCCCTAGTGAAGAAGCTCAATCTTATTCAGGATCATGGATCTCACCAATCATGAGATACTTGCAACACGGGGAGATCCCAATGGAAGAAAATCCTAGAGCTTTCAGGATTAAGGTATCTCAATTCACAATTTTGAATAATGTATTATATAAGCGATCTCTTGCAGGACCATATTTGAGATGTATTGAGGATCCTGAAATCGAAGAAGTATTGAAAGATTTCCACGAAGGAGATTGTGGAAACCACACTGGGGGCAGAGCATTGTTCTCAAGGATCCTTAGAACAGGATACTACTGGCCAACCATGAAAAGGGATGCTGTAGAGTATACCAAGAAGTGTGATCCTTGCCAAAGACACAGCAATATCCTCCATCAGCCAGCTGAATTCTTACACCCAATACCATCCTCTTGGCCCTTCATGAGATGGGGAATGGATATAGTTGGCAAGCTTCCTAAAGCACCTGGTGGAAAAATATTTATGCTTGCCATGACTGACTACTTCTCTAAGTGGATAGAAGCTGAAGCCTTTGCTCAAGTCAGAGAAAAGGAAGTCATATCCTTCATTAAAAGAAACATTATAACTAGATTTGGCATTCCCTCCGAAATTGTATGTGATAATGGTTCCCAGTTCATTGGAAGCAGAACCACTAACTTTTGTGACAGTTGGGGAATCAAGATGATAACATCAACACCAATTCACCCACAAGCCAATGGTCAAGCAGAATCATCCAACAAAATTATCATCAACAATCTGAAGAAGAAGCTAGGATCCAAAAAAGGGAAATGGGCAGAGGAGTTACCTTATGTGCTATGGGCTGATAGAACAACTCCCAAGAATGCCATTGGTCAAACACCTTTCTCTTTAGTATTTGGGGCAGAAGCAGTGATCCCAACAGAAATGGTGATCCCAACTGCTAGAACAAGTGCTCGTGATCCTGAAGAAAATGCTGCAATCCTAGCCCAGGATTTGGATACTATTGAGGAAATCAGGGATCTGGCTAGGATAAGGATGGCAAGCTACCAACAAAGAATGGCTGGTGCTTACAACAAAAATGTAAGAATAAGGAAGTTCCAAGTCGGAGATATGGTGTTGAGAAAAGCATTTCAAAATACTATCAATCCTGCTGACGGGAAGTTAGCACCAAAATGGGAAGGCCCCTACTTGATTGAAGCTGAAGCAGGCAAGGGGGCATACAGGTTGTTAACCATGGAAGGAAACTTGTTACCAAGAGCCTGGAATGCTGTTAACTTAAAGAAATATTTCATGTGACCATGATCCTTCAGGCATGTGACCCATATATTGAAGTATCCTTAAAGGATCCCGGTGATATCAGTGATCCTTACTCTGGTAATGTGCTTATCCTACAACTATTACATTTTCTTACTTTTTACCTAAGGATAAGGATCATGTATCCTTCGTCCTCTACTCACAAACCATTTGAGTTATGATAGTTCAGGTATCTTCAGCATATCGTCAAAGATCTTCAAAAGCACCGCAGATCCTTGGGTCCAACCCCAGTTATCCTTGGGATTATCCCCAGTTTCCGCCAGCAGCGCACGATGATCCTGATATAGTTCACGTCTTTGGGACCAGTACCCACTTCCGGGGCTGACAACCTCATCGTACTGGCTATATCTAGGATCCTACGTATAATGGTAGACGTACCATACATCCGTTCCTAAGGTTTCTAACGTCTTCACGTTAGCTAAGGTTTTGACATTTTCATGTCACTAAGTTTGGATAGTCGCCAGTAAGGGCCATACTCCAGTTTACATACGATCCTTTGGGCTTGTCCCCAGTCATCCTTTGGGCTTGTCCCCAGTTATCCTTTGGGCTTGTCCCCAGTGATCCTCCGGGATCATTCTCGTATATTCCTTTGGGCATGTCCCCAGTTACTAATTTATTTTTTACATTGGCTTAGTCCCAAGTTATGTTTCATTTTTCAGGATTGTCAAAGTTAAAACACATAAGGATCCTTAATCCTTATTGTCCATCAAAATCTTATCTACGATTGTCTCGATTGAAGGTTAGGATCCTAACTTGGATCCTTAGGTATGATCCTTGACTATTTTTGATTATACTCGTTATCCTAACCAACCCTTACACTTTGACAACTGAACCTATGATCCTTGAACTAAAGTACTTTGAGAATCTTCAATATGAGGATATTTGATCTAGGATCATATCCTAAATTTATTAAGCATATTTTTAACTCTTGTCACTTTAACAAATATACTACAAAAACAATTGAGAAACAAGAAGATAATTAAAGGATAACAACACGAGATAAGCCAGAAAAATTAAGGTTATATTATTAACAAAAGGATCTTTAACCCTTTCAAAAAAGTTGTCAAAATTGCCAACCCACATTTCTACCAGCAAAACGTGGCCCGTCCACATGGGTTGGCAAAGGGTGTCCATTGTCTATGCGGTCTTAGCATTGTGCAGGAAATTAAAAACGGCAGGATCACAAAGGCTTCATCCCCCAAACAGAGGATCCCTCCACCTTTTGCAATCCTACCTATTGTTCGAAGGATCCAGGATCCTTTACCCTAAAAACTATTGTTCAAAGATTACAGACCATAAATTGTTCACAAACCATCAACAACCACAAAAAAACCACTACCAATCCTAAAAAATTGGGCTCCGGCCTAGTCTCGAAATATCCATCATCGCCCAATCCAGCAGCTCACACCTTTGCTGCTCCATCACCACCAGCTTCTCCATCCTGATCCTTCTCAGCATCACCACCTTCCAGCATGGGGATCTCCTCAGCCTCATCCTCATCCTCCAGCTCCGCCAATCTTGCCTTCCAACCCTCAACGTCCCATGAGCTCTTGTCAAAGGCAGGATCCTGAGCCTCCGCAGCCATTTGTAGTTGTATCTTGTACATAGCAGTTGCGGCAGAGACCTTGGCATCCTGGATGATCTCCTGCTTCTCGCCATCCATGTCAATTAGCCTTTGAGCAGCCTCATCCTTTGTAGCCCGGAGCTCCTTCTCAAGATCGGCTATCTTGAGATCCTTTAACACGCCCATTTGTTGGAGGTCGGCGATTTGGCTCTCCTGATCCTCGACGTGGCCAAGGTAGGTCTCAATCTCAGCAAATTTCTGCAAAAGAGAAAAAAGGTAAGTTCAGGATCAGGTGATCCTCAAAAAAAAAGCAGGATATACAAGCAGGATATTTGAGAAGGATAACCAACAGGGGCAATGATCCTTACCTCATTGACATAGTCAAGGAACTGTTGGCGGATCAGGGGAAATCCTTGAAGATCCTCAGGAGCCTTCCTCTTCTTCCCCTTACCTCTAACAGGTGCTTTAGGAGCTGAAGCAGAGGGACTGGCAACAGAAGCCTTCTTTCGTGAAGACTTGACGTTGGCAAGTTCATCAATCCCGAACTTGGAGGCAGACTTGGCAGATTTGGCAGACTTCCCAACACCTACACAATCAAAACAAGATAAGTTCCCTTACTAATTAAACAATCTAGCATATAACTTACTTTTTACAAGGATACTTACTTGACATAGTGGCAGATGCGGAGGATACTTCCTGTGAATCTTGGACGGAGACTTGGAAACTTCTGACCTCAGGATTGAGCTTTTTAAAAGCTAAGACTCTTTCTCTTGCAGCAGGGGTTAACTTAAGATAAGCAATGGATATAGCTGCACAAAAAATAAAAAAGACGTTAGTGATCCTCATCGTATGAGACAAGTCTGATAGTGATCCTTCCAGGATCCTCTACCCTACCATGAGTGGCCCATTCCTTGGGCAGATCCTTCCCATCTGGGATGGTATCCCTTCTAACAAAGAAAAAGCGACGCTTCCAGTTTGTGTCATTCTTAGTAACCTTGAAGACAGGGTGATCCTCCCCAGCTTTCCGTTTTAGCAGATATCGGCAAGAACCGAACGTGGTAAGATCATAAAATGCGGCCAACTCTGCCATCCCCAAATCAATTCCCTTCTGCTCGATGATCCTCTCGAAGGTATATAGGACCCTCCAGATCATCGGCATAGCTTGGATATAAGATATGCCGGTTAAAGAAAAGAAGGATTGGGTGAAGGCTGGAAAAGGATACGAATACCCTATGGTGAACGGAGTAGCAGGAAAGGCCACCCAAACGTCTGAAACAAAGTCGCTCAAAGCAGTAGGTGTGAAGGATTTGAAAACAGCATTCGCCGGAAAGCAATGACGAATCCTGTCTACATGAGCATCAGTAAAACAACATCTCTCCGTAGGAGAGTCCTTGATGATCCCTTGGCTTTTTAGGGGACTGCTCTTCTTGGAATCCTTATGTGGAGAATTTCGAAGCAACATACTCGTGGTGGAACAGAAACAGAGTAAAAGCAGAAAAAACATAGCAAGAGAAGGAAGAAAAGAAAGAAAGAAGAAGAGAGTACCTGGTCAATCTTCGGTAGCGATTATAAAGGGAAGATATCTCGAATTTAAATGCAGAGTAATCCTAACCCTATCTCCTATTTATAATCATGATTTGCAGGGATTGTCACATCTATGACGTAAGGGTTGCAACGGCTAGTTCGATATTAACGGCTAGTTATCCGAGTCATTCGTTGCAGATAAGATCAAAGCAAAATATAACTCATTTATTTACAATAATCTCCTTATATTTTGGGGGCAATTGTTAGGGCTGGATTTTTATCATACGTGATCCTAACCAGTGATCCTTGTTTCTTTGGCAGACAGTGATCCTCAGCAGGACTTCAGGATCAGGATCATGGACCATTGAAAGGATCCTCATGCTAATAGTTACCTTCGTGTAATACAACATTATTTTGCAGGAACATCTAGCAGGATACGCTCTTAGCATCATAATCAAGGGACGCGTCTTCACAATTATAGCATGAGCTTAATCAAAGATGGACGTTGCAAAGGATAAGGAAACTTAGCTTGATTTAAGGGCGGCAATTTAGGCTAGATTGTCTTTTATTTCTAAAGGGGTAATGAGCTGATTATTAGTCTTTTTACCTAAAATAGGTCACCTACACTTGTATAAATACCACTCTTCCTCATTTGGAAGAACACACGACGACATACAACGCAACTCTCACACACTTAGACACTCGAAACAATAGTGATCCTTGTACTCAGCTCATTATCATCCGAAGTTGTAACCATTTTGTTCTTATATTGAAGTTTGGTGATCGGTAGTTGCCATCACCCGAGGTTTTTTATGCCGGAGATCATATATTGATCAAGGGCTTTTTCCTCGTATAAATCATTGTGTCTTTGCATCTCTATCACGAAAGTGATCCTTTACTTTTATAATTAACCAAGCATCATACCCCGTTTACATAAAGTTTGGTTACATTATCCTTGTGTGATTTTTGACCAAAACACTATTGTTTAAAACTATCGCATCGCTTACTCGCAACTCGCTTAAATGCAACGCAACGCTCAATGCACGAAACGAAAAGTCAGAAACCAACCCACTCGAGCCATCCGATCAAAGGACCATTCGATTGAATGGTCATCCGTGCGGATGGCCATCCGACCGAAAGGCCCTCCGACACGTTTAACCACCATCGCCTTTCTCCTCTTTCACTATAAATACCCCACCTATCACATCACTGTTCATGATGTGACAGCTCTCTCCGACCCAGTGCATTCTCGGCTACTTTTCTCTCGATTCCTCGCGATCCTTGTAAGTTTTCATCTCAAATCTTGTACTTCCTTAATCTTTACACACTTTCTCATCAAATTCACCAATAAATCTCACATTTCCACCATTAAATCTTCTGATTCCGGCTGTTCTAAGGTGATGTCATCATGGAGTTCTTATGAACATTGAAGTGTGACATCATCTCATCAAGAATCGCTCAGATCTAAAGGATTTCTCCACGTTTTACATCGATTTCAACATGAATCTAAGCATAATCAAAGTGTTTCAAACTTTTCTTCAAACATTCTTAACCATTTACTCAAACCCGATAGGATCTGAGCTCGTTCGGGCCTTCTACTCATTTTATAGTGGAGAACCGGACTGAGAATGGATTCCTATCGGAAAAGACGATCGATTCACAGGTTGAATATGAAAATCCGTCAAGAACAGCTGGTTCAGATCGAACGGGGTGATTCCCGTTCGACCGGATGAGTTAGACTTGATGAGATTTCTGTTGTTTAACACGTTGTCATGCCGTCTCGGTCAAACTGCAAACTTTCTAAGCTGATTTTACAAGTTTTCAAATGAACAGGTTGCCCAATCGGATAGTCGTCCGATTGGATCACCATCCGATCGAACGACTATTCATCCAAGTGACTTGTAGTTTCAAACACTTGAACTATTTTCACAAAACTTCAAAGAATATCAGTTTCAATCGAATGGCCATCCGATTGAACGGTCATCCGTCCATTCGACCGGATGACCTGATATGTAGAAACACTTCTCATTTTACAAAATGCTACGACGAAAACTTCAAAGTTCAACCAATACACAAACACATCCTTCCCAACCGGACGACCCTCCGACCGAATGGTCATCCGGACGGATGACTCTCCGTTCGGACGGTCATCTGATCGGATCACTGTTCGTCACTCGTCGCCCTCAACGCACTGTTTTACACGCCGTTCAATGCTTATACCGTCATATTGTGATCAGGGTAATCTCTCAAGCGCTCCCTTCAATCCAAGACTGTGTTTATTCGTTAAACACGATCTGTGAGTATACTCGATCCCTTTTTGCTTTACACATTTTTGGGTGTTACATACGTTACCTATATTAAAACACATCGATCACACAACGTAAACACATTTATACGCTAACTGCTCTTGCATGTTATACGTGTTATTCGATGAATGCTTGTATGTTATGTTTACACAGTGATTGTTGCCTGACACCTTAGCAACGCTAGTACTATAGTTTGGACTCAGCACCTGTCGTGGACAGGGGTTGTTGAGGGCTTTTCTTCATGTGTCACAGTGGTGATATGTGTTGCGCATTCTACAACTCGCAGTCACGTCTGCGCATATTTTATTGTCGATAACCTACTTATGTCACGTTACTACGTGTTACATGCTGGTTATGCGTAAACCTTCCCGCTCAGATTCAAGATGCTCAGGTTGAAGCATTGAAAGCAGAAAACATCAGGGCTGAGTCCTTACGAGGATCGAGGCAGCGGCTAGAACAAAAGGAAAACGGCGCCTACTATGTTAATGGACGCATCTGGGTTCCACTTTATGGAGACTTACGCGAGCTTGTGATGGATGAAGCACATAAGTCTCGTTATTCAGTACATCCTGGTTCGGATAAGATCTACTACAACCTAAAGTCTACATACTGGTGGCCTGGCATGAAAGCCAGCATAGCAACCTACGTCAGCAAATGTTTGACTTGTGCGAGAGTCAAGACTGAGTACCAGAAACCATCAGGCCTACTGCAACAACCAGCGATCCCGAAATGGAAATGGAAGCAAATTTCCATGGATTTCGTTACTGGCCTGCCTAGATCTCAACGCGGAAATGATACCATTTGGGTATTCGTGGATCGAATGACCAACGGAGTTTACCTGAAGAAAATTGGGAAAATTGGCAAGGTGGCCTACATGTTGAATCTACCTGAAGAACTCAACGGAGTTTACAACGTATTCCACGTGTCAAATCTGAAGAAGTGCCTGTCAGATGAGAACCTCATAGTTCCCTTAAAGGAGCTCACTATCGACGACCAGCTACGATTCGTCGAGGAACCGGTAGAGAATACTGATCGAGATGTTAAGATTCTCAAGCGTACCAGGATACCTCTCGTTCGAGTTCGTTGGGATTCCCGTCGTGGCCCAGAGTATACCTGGGAACGAGAAGACCAAATGAAACTCAAGTATCCCCAGCTGTTTAAGAAAAATGCGATCACTACTAAGACTGAAGCTACTGCAGAATTTCGGGACGAAATTCCAAATCAACGGGAGGATGATGTGACACCCCAGGAAAACCAGGAAACCAACGCAACTTAACTAGCTTCCTCAGTAACCACGTCCTAAATTTCGGGACGAAATTTTCTTAATAGGGGGAGAATGTGACAACCCTAATAATTTCATGTATCCCTACGATTCATTTATGTTAATTAAAGTGCTTGGTGACTGTGTTGAATGACTTAACTATTTCCTGATTACTGTGTCATACTTACATGTGTTTGTTAACGTACTAGGCTTATGCAGAAAACTTGACTAAATGGTCCTGAATATTCTCCTATGTGTTAGGAATTAAAACTGTTACAAAAATATATATATAACAGACGCTTTACGGAATAATTAAACACTCTAACGAACCGGTATCAAACCGAACAACCGTACATCGTAGGGTGAAATATGCTACTGGAACACTCGAAGGTGTTGCGTTAACCTGGTGGAAGGCACAGGTTCAACTGCTTGGGTTGGCGGTTGCTAATGCCACCCCATGGAACGGTTTCAAAGAACTGATCAAAGAAGAGTACTGCAGTCGTGACGACATCCACAAGCTGGAAGTGGAATTTTTCAATTTGAAGATGACGGGGTCTGAGATCGAGGCATACACGAAGAGGTCAAATGAGCTAGCCATCTTGTGCCCTACTATGGTGGACCCTCCCATCAAGCGCATTGAGCTGTACCTTAAGGGCTTGGTGCTAGAGATTTAATGCCACATAACCTCGGCTAACCTTGGCACCATATAGCAAATCATCAAGTTGACTCATCGTCTCACTGATCAGGCAGTTGAGCAGAACAGGTTGCCTAAGCGTATTAGCGCTACTACTTCTAATGCTCCCAATGATAATAAGCGCAAGTGGGATGGAAATTTGGGCAAGGGTTCTGCTTCAGCTCAATCCCAGCAGAGAAAGACAGACGAGTACAGGAGCCCCGGTCAGCAGTCTTCTGGGAATCAAGGTCAGGGTGGGTACAAGGGAAATCACCCTAAGTGCAATCGATGTAATCTGCACCACAGCAGGCAGTGCAACAAGGGTCGTTGTCAGAGATGTCACAAGCTAGGTCACGAAGCTAAGGATTGCAGGAGCCCGCGTCCTGCGAATCAGAATCGCCAACAACAACAACAAGCTCCACAGAACCACCAGCAGCAACAACAGCAGGGCAATAAAGGATGCTTTCAGTGTGGCGCTGAAGGCCACTTTAAGAGGAACTGTCCTCAGCTGAACCAGAATCAGAACAACAACAACCAAGGACATGGGAACAACAATGGAGGCAACAACAGGGGTAAAAATAATGGCAATGGAGCCAGGGGACGAGTTTTCGTGCTAGGTCAGGGTGATGCAAGGAACGATCCCAACGTTGTGATGGGTAAGTTTCTTCTGGATGATTTCTATGTTACTGTTTTATTCGATCCGGGTGCCGATACTAGTTATGTGTCCTTAAAAGTTAGCCAAATGCTTAAATGCACTCCAACACTTTTGACCACCAAACACATGGAAGAGCTAGCAAACGGTAAAAGTCTGGAGGCCAGGCACATAGTTAAGGGTTGTAACCTCGTCTTAGCTGGTCAGACCTTCTCTATCGACCTTATTCCTATCGTACTTGGTAGTTTCGACGTCGTTATTGGGATGGATTGGCTATCTCATCATCAAGCGGAGATTATTTGCAGGGAGAAAATCGTCCGTATCCCTCGTTCTGATAAAGAACCCCTCGTAATTCGTGGCGACAAGAGTGGTGCTGTTGTGGGCATCATCTCTTTCCTTAAGGCCTAGAAGTGTTTGCGCAAGGGCCACGCTGCTATTCTAGCCCTTGTTTCTGATACATCCTCGGAGGAAAGGAAGATAGAAGACATACCTATTGTACGTGATTTTCCTAAGGTGTTTCCTGAGGAATTACCTGGTCTTCCGCCTCATCGTCAAGTTGAGTTTCAAATCGAGCTGGCTCCTGGAGCAGCGCCCGTAGCTCGAGCACCGTATCATCTATCCCCATCAGAACTTGAAGAATTATCCGCGCAACTACAAGAACTCTTGGAAAAGGGTTTCATACGACCTAGCTCTTCGCCTTGGGGAGCTCCAATGTTATTCGTAAAGAAGAAAGACGGTACCTTCAAGATGTGTATTGACTACCGCGAACTCAACAAGGTGACCGTGAAGAATCGTTATCCTCTTCCACGCATAGATGACTTATTCGACCAGTTGCAAGGGTCGAGCTTCTACTCTAAGATTGACTTAATATCGGGCTATCATCAACTGAGAGTCCGAGAGGAGGACGTCTCCAAAACAGCATTCAAAACTCGTTACGGCCATTACGAGTTTCTGGTTATGCCTTTCGGATTAATGAATGCACCAGCGGTCTTCATGGATCTCATGAACCGAGTGTGCAAACGCTACCTGGATACATTTGTCATAGTGTTCATCGACGACATCCTGATCTATTCTAAGAGTCATGAGGAACACGAGCAACATCTGAGGCTTATTCTGGAACTTCTTCGAAAAGAGCAGTTGTATGCCAAGTTTTCGAAATGTGACTTCTGGCTTCGCGAAGTCCACTTTCTAGGCCATGTGGTAAACAAGGATGGGATTCATGTAGATCCATCCAAGATTGACTCGATCAAGAACTGGCCTGCACCCCGTACACCTACAGAAATCCGCCAATTTTTGGGTTTGGCAGGATATTACAGAAGGTTTATCAAAGATTTCACAAGGATTGCGCAACCTCTCACCTCCCTAACTCAGAAAGGTGTCACCTACCGTTGGGGTGATGCACGGGAGTCCGCGTTTCAGCACTTGAAAGACAGACTTTGTAGCGTGCCTATCCTCTCATTGCCTGAAGGCACAGATGATTTTGTGGTTTATTGTGACGCTTCCATCCAAGGACTTGGTTGCGTGTTGATGCAACGTGACAAGGTCATTGCCTACGCATCGCGCCAACTTAAAGTTCACGAAAGGAACTACACTACGCACGACTTGGAATTGAGAGCAGTTGTTTTCGCGCTTAAGATATGGAGACATTACCTGTACGGTACCAAGTGCACCATTTACACCGATCACAGGAGTCTCGAGCATATCTTCAAGCAAAAGGAATTAAACATGCGACAACGCCGATGGGTCGAGCTCTTGAACGATTATGAATGCGCTATCAAATACCATCCGGGCAAGGCCAATGTTGTGGCCGACGCCCTCAGCCGAAAGGATACTATACGTAAGCATGTACGTGCGTTACAGCTTACCATCTAATCTAACCTTCCCGCTCAGATTCGAGATGCTCAGGTTCAAGCATTGAAAGCAGAAAACATCAGGGCTGAGTCCTTACGAGGATCGAGGCAGCGGCTAGAACAAAAGGAAAACGGCGCCTACTATGTTAACGGACGCATCTGGGTTCAACTTTATGGAGACTTACGCGAGCTTGTGATGGATGAAGCACATAAGTCTCGTTATTCAGTACATCCGGTTCGGATAAGACGTACCACGACCTAAAGTCTACATACTAGTGGCCTGGCATGAAAGCCAGCATAGCAACCTAGGTCAGCAAATGTTTGACTTGTGCGAGAGTCAAGACTGAGTACCAGAGGCCTACTGCAACAACCAGATATCCTGAAATGGAAATGGGAGCAAATTTCCATGGATTTCGTTACTGGCCTGCCTAGATCTCAACGCGGAAATGATACCATTTGGGTATTCGTGGATCGAATGACCAAGTCTGCACATTTTCTAGCTATCAAGGAATCGAACAAGTTTTCTACTCTAGCAGACATCTACCTAAAGGAAGTGGTGTCAAGGCACAGAGTGCCAACTTCCATCACCTCTGATCGTGACTCACGTTTTACGTCTGAATTGTGGCAAGCTATGCACAAGTCTTTTGGCTCACGTTTAGATATGAGCACCGCTTATCATCCACAGACGGATGGGAAATCTGAACGCACCATCCAAACTCTTAAAGACATGCTTAGGTCATCCGTAATCGACTTTGGTAACGGCTGGGAAAAACATCTCCCGCTAGTGGAGTTCTCGTATAACAACAGTTACCACACCAGCATCCAGGCCGCTCCGTTTGAGGCATTGTATGGACGGAAGTGCCGATCACCTCTTTGTTGGGCAGAGGTTGGCGACAGTCAAATCACTGGCCTAGAACTTGTAGTAGATACAACCGAGAAGATTGCTCAGATACGACAACGAATGGCGCAGCTCGCGACCGTCAGAAAAGCTATGCTGAAAAGCACAGAAAACCACTCGAGTTCCAGGTTGGGGATCGAGTGCTACTCAAAGTCTCACCTTGGAAAGGTGTAGTCCGTTTTGGCAAACGAGGCAAGCTCAATCCGCGTTATGTCGGACCGTTCGAAATCATTGAGAAAATTGGCAAGGTGGCCTACATGTTGAATCTACCAGAAGAACTCAACGGAGTTTACAACGTATTCCACGTGTCAAATCTGAAGAAGTGCCTGTCAGATGAGACCCTCATAGTTCCCTTAAAGGAGCTCACTATCGACGACCAGCTACGATTCGTCGAGGAACCAGTAGAGATTACTGATCGAGATGTTAAGATTCTCAAGCGTACCAGGATACCTCTCGTTCGAGTTCGTTGGGATTCCCTTCGTGGCCCAGAGTATACCTGGGAACGAGAAGACCAAATGAAACTCAAGTATTCCCAGCTGTTTAAGAAAAATGCGACCACTACTCAGACTGAAGCTACTACAGAATTTCGGGACGAAATTCCAAATCAACGGGGGGATGATGTGACACCCCAGGAAAACCAGGAAACCAACGCAACTTAACTAGCTTCCTCAGTAACCACGTGCTAAATTTCGGGACGAAATTTTCTTAACAGGAGGAGAATGTGACAACCCTCATAATTTCATGTATCCGTACGATTCATTTATGTTAATTAAAGTGCTTGGTGACTGTGTTGAATGACTTAACTGTTTCCTGATTACTGTGTCATACTTACATGTGTTTGTTAACGTACTAGGCTTGTGTAGAAAACTTTACTAAATGGTCCTGAATATTCTCCTATGTGTTAGGAATTAAAAGTGTTACAAAAATATATATATATATATATATATATAATAGACACTTTACGGAATAATTAAACACTCTAACGAACCGGTATCAAACCGAACAACCGGACATTACCCGGGACACCAAATATTTGTCAAATACATTGTTGTATTTATTTTTGACTAGGCATGATCCCCGAACACCCTGACACCCACTAAATTCTCTAGTAAATAACATATGTAAACACATACTTGCATTTGAACTAATAATTACCATCTACCATCAAATTGTTACAAATAAACCCCCCCCCCACCCATACCTTCTTACGGTCACAAGAGGACCCACAAGATCCACACCAATTTCCTAGATCTCTTAGTATATTTTGGATAGATATTATTTGATTTGTTGCTTGTTAGGTTAGACAAGATATTAGATGAAGAGCTTTAAGTATGGCACATCACTTTCATATCATTCTAGGATCTTCACTCACTCTCTCACTCCTCACTCTCTCTCCCTCTCTCGGTCACTCTACCACCACCAACATCACCACCCTTCCACCACCATCTCTCCCATTTTACAAGCTTCATTTAAGTGTTGAAGGTGAATCAAAGGTACTTGAACTTGTGAAACTTCAAAAGGAGCTTTGTTCTTGCTTGTTCATCATCATTCTCATCATCTTTTCACCATAGATTCTCCCCTAGCCTTGTGCTAGTTGTAAGTCTTGATCTACCTTAGTTTACTTACATTTCGAGTAGATTAAAAAGTGTAGTACGTTGTATTTTACTGGAACACTAAAAAGATGAACATAAAAGTTACATGAAGATCTACATGATGAAATATTGTAGTGGGATGTTGTAGTGAACATGTTGTTGATTACTTGATGATTTACTTGCTAATGTTGATGTCAAATGTCGTTATTGATCTATAAACATGTTAACGGAACCAATATAACTCGAGTTAGAATGTTAAAAGCTGAAAAACAGGAGGCTGTTTAGTGATTACAGCCAACTTCAGTTGGCTGTAACCGAACCTTAATAAAACGAAAAATGCATTTTCTGAAGTCTAGATTTATGTATTATGGAATGCGGTTCTAATGGCACTAGAATCATAATTTTTCGACTTTGTTTACTATTTTTAAAGTGTCGTTTTGTAACAGCTGCTAAAGGTGCATTTTTGCTGCTGAAAATATGTGTTATATTCTTCATCATAACTTGAAACCTGAGTAGAACTACGTCACGAAATTGGTACTGTAGATGGACGATGTCGTAGTAATTGTCCCACTGGAATTTCGTGAATCCGACTTACAATGAATTTTTAATGAATTATCCCGTGGACTGCAGTCAGAAAATAATGAATCTGATTGCAGTCCGGAAAATGAATTTTTATAAAATATTGGTGATGAACTGGATCCCGAGATTTTTACACAATTATATTGGATCGTTTAGCACCTTCTGTAAAAAGTTGGGAATTTTTGAAGTAAGATAACTATTTTATTAAAATGCCCGAAAACAGCCCAATTTTGGATATTTAAGTTAAAATGACAAAAGTAGTTATTTGCGTGTCTAAATGTCGAGGATATTATCTGAGAATAATCTAACATGTTATATGTCAATAAAAGTGTTATGTTCAATTTCGTATGCTTGCTTATGAACGGGAATAGATGGGAGGCTTATAAGGGCATAAACCGTTAAAGTGATGCATGTTATGTGGTGGATGCGTGTAGGAATTTCGTGCTTATTTGAAGTCACTAATAAACTAAGTGGTAATCATACTAGGACGTGATGGACCGACCTTGACTGTTAGCTATTTTTGAGAGTCAAACCGAGCAACCGAGGTGAGTTCACACACTTTCTAAGGCATGGGATTCCCGGTGGCTGGGAATGGGTTAAAGAATTTAAAACGGAATCTACATATCCTCCTTGGGTAGGATATGTACGGCCATCCTCCATAGGTAGGATGCCAATATTAATCCTGCGTATTCTCCTTGGGTAGAACTACGTACATTCGTCCTCCTTGGATAGGACAACAACCTTAAACTTACTAGACAAAACTCTATCATGAAGTCGCTCAATTTATATCGACTTAATCGCCGAGGCCAATGGCAAGCGGGTCATTAGTTAATAGCGCTATTAGGTTTAACAAACCTCACACAGTGCCAATCGGGTGGGCGTGTACTAATGGACTATGGCAAACTGTCAGTGATGATAGACATTGATGTAGGGCACAACTTATTTGCGTTAGTAGTCGATATGGTACGGTCTAGTGGTTCACATGGGGAAGCCCCCACTGATCATGGATATGGTTTGGGTAATAAAGAATGAACTGGTTAATCATAGTTTCAACTATGGGGTAAACCCCACGGCAAATACGCCAACGAAAGACAAGCCATGTTTTCGGAAACAACTTAAAACTAAACAACCAACCGTGAACTCACTCAACTTTGTTGTTGACTCGTTGTTACATGCCTTACAGGTCGCTAGATGCATATGGAGCTTGCACGAGGAGGAGGTTGTTGTGGAATACGCATTGTTATGTTCTGTGATAAACACTTAATCCTTATGAACTTATCAACCTACGTTTTGGACTTTAAACTTATGAACTATGAACTTATATTTTGGGTTTTACCTTTAATGCTTCCGCTGTTTAAGTTGAACTTGGTTAACTAGTTTATGGTCACCAATTGTATTGTGGTTGGTTTTAATTACTTAATTACGTTGTTCAATATGATTGGTGGCTCGATCCTGGTCATGTCACGCCTCCAAGCGGTGGTACTCCGCATGGTGGATTTTGGGGGTGTGACACTCGCGGGATATCAAGTGGAAAGCTTTCAAAACCATGAGTATACTCGATCCCGTTTTACTTTTTAACACTTTGGGTGAAACATGTATGTTATACAAATCACACGAAACACTTAAACTATTTTAATCTCTATCCATGCTTAACATGAAACTATATGATGCGTGTGAATCTTATATGCTATGTAAACTTTTTGTGTCAATATATGCTCATTAACTTTTCTAGCCTACCTTAACAAATATTGCGCTATAGGATTAACTCACCGCCCACGAAACTTGGGGTATTGTTAAGTTAAACATGTTAACCTCCCCTTATTCTTTGGGATAGGCGAAATTAATGCGTTGTATACTTGGGTTTGAACATATAGTACACCGGTTCAGCATATTTGTAAACTTGCACATTGTGATTCATGTTGGATATGAGACTTTAAACTTTTATTCTATATTATGCTATGTATGAAAACTTATATACTCGCCAACTTTTGTTAATATATTTTAATACATGTTTCAGGTTGATAGACGAGGTGATGTATGCGAAGAAACGAGATTTAGGTGGACTTAGAAACACACCTAGATTAATTTTGTTATTTGATGTTATGTTTGAAACGATGTTGTCTTTATTTGAAAATTTTGTATGACGATTTAGTATTGCAATGAAATTTGAATTTAAATTATATTGTCACATAGTGTTATGAAGTTTTGAGCAATTTGTTCATCTCATCCCGATGTTTCTGCCATCGGTTGGGGTGTGACTGACTGGTATCAGAGCCATAACTATAGGGAATTAGGAAAAGTAGGAATGCTTTACCTAGTCTATAGTTTTAGGAACTTTGATTCTTATTTCTAGTTTAAAACTACATGCTTTCTACCTTATTTGTTTCTTGTCTATTCTTCTTTGGACTCTTAAGCTTACATGCCTTTCCTAAGGCTAACACAATACACTTTTGAAGATTTGAAGACAATCGTAACACAAACGAGACGAGTTTACCAAAATAGGCGTGAAACCCGCAATTTGGTAAACGACTCTCATTCCACTTGATTCTATTTTTGTACGAAATTACACCATTAAGTTAGGAGTGAAATCCAGATCTTAATGGTAATTTCCAATTCAACTCTAGTGGACCCTCGTCAGAGTGTCAAAATTTAATTTTGACCCGACGAGTACTGACGTGCGTTAGGTGTGATATGTTTTTATTGATATTTTTAGCCCTTTTAACACTTTAGTCAAGTTTTAAATTTATAAAACACGATATTCTACTAACACTAAACACACATATGGGTGCACCCATCGTGAGCGTAGTATAGCGTTGGTAAGATACCAATGTCGTCAAAGGACACAAGAGCTTTTAGTACCGGTTTATCCTCGACATCTAATCAAATCAAAATTTTTAGAAAAGGTTTTAAACATGAAAATAAAAACTAAAAATGCTAAAAAGTAAAATAAAATAAAGACAGATAGACAAGATGAATCACTTGGATCCGACTCGCCTTTAGTGTAACCTTTGATGATTTCCGCACTTTTGCACTTTTTAAGAGATTATCTTAGTTATAGTAGTAGGCCCCTCTTTTGAAGGTGACGTTACCCTCAACCCAGTAGTTTGAGTCAGCAAGGATACAATCCTAAAGGGTCGGAATATTGAAAGATAATTAATTAAGTTATTAATGCGTAATGTGGTAGGCCCCTCTTTTGAAGGTGACGTTACCCTCGGCTAAGTGGTTTGAGTCAGCAGGGATACAATCCCAAGTAGCCAGGTTAATGTATTAATAGTAGTTTACATATGAGGGGATCAAGCCATTCGCACCCCCGCCATCCAATACTAGTGGGTATTGAAGGAGGTCCTAATAAGCTTGACCCAGGTCCTTGCAGGATCTATACATTGAACAAGGCAAGAACCTTACCAAACCATTCCCTTAACCCCCGACCAGGTAGCCAACATATCACTATATAGACCGTAGAGATATGAATTGTGTAAATCTTTTATTTTATATAGACAGTAAAATAACGTCAAGACACCACGGACAAATGATAAGGAAGTTTCACCTTCAACATAAGAAACTAGTTATTAAAGTCATTAATACAAAACCAAATAAAAATTGCGAAAAGATTAAAAATCAAAAGTATTACACTAAATGCTTGTCTTCACCAAGTGATGTAAGATACTTGAGCAAACATGGCATTTGATTGTCAAGAACTCTTACTATCAATCTTGGATCCCGAGACTACTACACACACTCTAAGATGGATGATGGATGATGGTGGTGTATGTGGGTTGTAGTGGTGGTGGAGTGTGGGTGAAGTGGGAGAGAGGTGGTTTGCCAAGGGATGCCTTTGAAGTGAACCAAGCACCCATATTTATAGCCTGCACGGAAGCCCGGACACGGCCCCGTGTCCGTTGGGCACGGCCCCGTGTCCATCCTTATTCTCTTACTTCATTAATTGCAATTTGTCTGCATTAGCACCACACGCCCCCGTGTTCGCTGGGCACGGCCCCGTGTGCAGAAGTGTATCTGTACTATCAAGATTTGCTTGGATTATGCGAATCTTAGCGTTGACCATGACCCGTGTTGAGCTGGGCATGCCCCCGTGTTGGGAATAGAAGCTTCCATATCTTTGTCCTTTCTGCCGACAACTGGCCACGCCCCCGTGTCCGCTGGGCACGGGGCCGTGGTCAGCCTTCTGTTCTTTTGTTTTTGCTTGGGAAGATGCTGTCGAGGGGTCGGGCATGCCACGTTTATTCCTTTTCTTGTATTTATGTTAGATTTTGCAGCATATTTGTTCCTTCTGTTCATTTACGCTCATTTAGTCCTGAGAATACAAAAGGAAGACAAAAGCACACTTTTCCAACATTAGCACTAAAAAAGGGGTTAGTTTTATGCCTCAGTTGATGTAATTTATATGTTGCATTTTACACACATCAAGTACCAACCACCTTAGGGTACGAAATTGTAACAACTCTCGCCAAAATTATTATATCTTATTTTAGTAATCTCTATTAGGAAACCCTAATTGAGACCCCCAAGTAGTATAGCATGACTCATAAAATTTTCAGAACCGTGGAACTAGAATCAGGGCCCCATAAAACTCAGGGGGGGGGGGTATCCCCTAATTATGTTTATCTTTCGAAAACGGTTATAAAACACGTAATTTCGAATTTCATCGACTCAGCAGGGCTAAGCAGGTGACAAAGCAGGCGTAGCCTCCTTTGGGTTTCCCCGCGATGCGCGACAGGTGCGGGTGATCCTGTCGCGACACGCGGGAGGCTCCAATTTGGGCTATAAAGCCCCTGGCCTGGGACTTGAACTGTTTGCTTGTTTCGACGATAAAATTCACAACGTACGCACAATTATACACTGTATCGTTCAAAATAGTTATAGTACCGAGTCTCTACTGCGATTACAGGGTAATAACTCGATCACTGCTACGATACAATGTCCGATCGATTGAAACCAATCCAATGGATGTTTAAGTGTTGCCCGACTCGGGCTATACTTTGTCATTCGTCACGAATCTGATGGATGTTTAAGTGTTGCACTTTGTCATTCGTCGTGAGGGTTTTTAATCTCGTGAGCTAGCTTACCGTAAATATTGTATTAAGTTACTTACCTAGTTTCGTGTGCATTGTCATTTAATTTAGGTTACAAGGCTTATCAGTAGGCTAAACTCTGTCCGTTTAAATTTCCAATGTGAGTCATTCTCTTTTTATCAAAAGTATTTTACAATACCTCAAATTATTTTCACAGTTATAATTACAGGGATTAAGTCATGGTTATCTTGAATCACTGGCAAGTGGGGTATTGTGCACATTACTAATTTCTCACGGTTAGGTTCATTAACCTAACAGTGATAATCATCACTACTTGGGTGAAAGGACCCAATAGTGGTATGACCATCGTCACCAGGGTGTGACACGGCGCCAGATAAAAATAAGATAAAAGCCATTGTAATCGCTCTTATGCTGTAATTGATAGCTATGTGTCGTTTTATCAAATTCGAGTGACTCGCCAGTATTTCCCCGCTGATAAAATATTTTTAAAACATGTTTCAGGTGACCTATTGTGAATCAAGGAAAAATGCTATGGAGCACTAATCAAGCTTGAAGTGGTGGCTCTGTTAAATAAATAAACATGTTTTGTAAAACAGGGAATTTCCTCGTGAAATTTCTCTATTGTAAATTACGGGGTTCGTCCCAAATTATGAAATAAAATAATCGGACATTTTCAAGTTTAAAGATCCTGTTAAACTTCCGCTGACAAATCAAATAATAAATACCACGGGTTTCTGTACCGCGACTCCTGGACCGGGTAAAACCGGGACGGGGGCCGTGACAGAAATCGTCAAGTTAGGGGTGAAACCGGCATCTTGTCGATTAAGTCCCATCCCTCGATTTTCAATCTCGCCAAAGTCCCGATTGTTTCTATCGATTAGAAATGTGTATTAACTGGAAGGGTAAGATACCGTTAATCGCTTCCCGACGAGAGTATCTTACTTAGAGGCCAAAGCACATTTCTCTAATTCGAAAGGACTTTCGACCCACTTTGGAATAGTCGACGTTTCTCTACCCGAAACAATACAATGTTTTATGAGCCTCTCTTTTATGTTATCTCAATTTATATGGGATTTTATACTTGATACTTCGCTCATTTCAAAACCGTTGCACAATCCGCACGTTTCTCGTAATAAAAAACAATATAATAATCCCTCGTGAACAAACTAAATTTACGATGCTTTCATTATTCATGTTTTGCTATGTGGAATTCATGATTATGCTATGTGAAACTTTATGCTATGTGACGCATTCATGAGAACGATTTTCTTAAACAAACATTATGATCAAGTCCCACTTATTCGTTCTTTTGAATCTTAGATGTCTGGCCAACTCTCCAACTCGACTCAGAAGTCTAAGACCAGCTCCCAAAAGAAAATGATGGCATTCATGGCCGATCAGATTGCTTGCATCGTGCCAAAGATCGTCACTGAAATCCAACCTAGCTCTACTCCAAACTCCTCCATCGATTCAAAAGTCGAAGTGCGCAAGCCCGTGTCATTCAACTTCAAGCACTTCTCGTCTTGCAACCCTAAGCCGTTCAATGGCAACGATGGGGTGACCGCTATGCTAGAGTGGTTCGATAGCATAGAGGTTACGTTCATCAACAGCGAGTGTCCTGAAGAGCTCAAAACGCGTAGTGCTACTGGAGTCTTCCAAGGTAGGGCCTTGGAATGGTGGACCAACGAAAGGAACATTCGTTCAAACGAAGATGCCTATGCTCTACCTTGGGAAGAAGTCAAGGAACTTATGATGGAAGAATAATGTCCTCTGCGTGAGCAACAAAAGCTCGAGGAAGAATTATGGGCGCTCAAACAGGTTGATGACAACAACTTAGCCTATACCACCCGTTTCAAACAGCTTAGTTTCATTGTAACCCACCTTGTGTTGACCACCGAATGCACGATTCGAAAATACATCAATGGGTTTCAAATAACTTAGATTCATTGTACCCCACCTTGTGTTGACCACCGAACGCACGATTCAAAAATACATCAATGGTTTATCTTCTGCAATGCGTGATACCATTGAGGCAGCCAAACTCGATAATATCGAAGTCGTTTACCATCTCGCAGCTTCCCTGAACAACAATCGCATTCGCGGTAAACAAGCTGCAACTCCCGTTTCTTCCAAACCAGCCAACTAAATCACCCAACAATCGAGTAGCAACAAGGGGAAGAAGCGAAAGCATCAGAACCCTGGTTGCAATGCGATTGTATCAGCTATCAACCTGAACCCTGCTACGCCTGCAAACGATCAAAAGCCATACACTGGGATTCATCCCAAGTGTACCACTTGCAACTCTCATCACCCTGCCAAAGTCAATTGTCGCCATTGTACCACTTGTAACCGTTTTGGCCACAATACCGCTTACTGTCGTAATAATCCTACGCCACAAGCTCAACCAGCTCCTCAAAATGCTAAACCTGCTAGAGCCTATTACAAATGTGGTGACACAACACATCTCCGTCCTCAATGTCCTCAACTAAAGCAGAAACAACAACAACCTCCACAAGGATGAGCTTTCAACCTCAACGCAAATCAACCGTGCAACGACAATGAAATCGTTAATGGTACGTTTCTTGTTAATAATCTTTATGCATCGATACTATTTGATACTGGTGCGAACAAAAGCTTCGTGTCCGTTGAATTTGAACCTTTGTTAAATTGTACACGCTCTAAACTGCCTAAGTCGTTTTCCGTCGAAGTTGCCAATGGCAAATCCATCTTAGTCGACCCCGTTCTTCATGATTGCCTTCTCACTCTTAACGAGCACGTTTTTACTATCGACCTTATACTTATGCAACTGGGTAGTTTCGACATCATCGTAGGCATGGACTGGCTTCGAAAGAACCATGCTGAAATCGCTTGCCACGAGAAGTACGTTCGTTTACCTCTTCCTTCTGGTGACACCTTACATGTTTATGGAGACGGATTTTCAAAAGGACTGAAGTTGATGTCCTGCACACAAGTGAATAGATATTTAATTAACCTTTATCCAATGAGTCCTTACACTCGGATAGGTATAAACCACATTCTAATCAATCTACGCTTAATCTAGCAAATTAATCTTATTCTTACATAACGAGTTGTGTCAAAGGAACTAACCTATGACCCGTATACGTTCTAACAGATAGCTAAATCTGTTCACTCTGGACTATAGGACCCCCCAGATATTCGGACTTGAGTTTAATACTTTGTCTTTACGAATTTTACTAAATTAAAACCGTTATCGGTTGGAAGCTAGCTAAAAGGTAATACTCTTAACTTATTTTCTTTGAATACTTGGGGTATGGCGAATACGCCACTTGGAACGGGTATTACATAAATGAGCCGCCTATGATTGATCATAAATGTAAGAACCTGATTCAATCCGTTATATTTGATAACTAAAACAATTGGGGGTTATTGGTATCGTGTCCGGGCGTCCCAACTCATGAACTATTATGGCCATACAGAATATGGTGCCGGGGTAGGCATACTGACTGTAAGACACGTTATTCAACTTTGGTGTGTACCTTAATCATTATAGCACTGAAAATGACCACTTTTGATATCTTGTTCCCATTGTATGACAAATATGTAAATCTGGTGACAAGATAAAATCCCAAGAAATATTAAATGATTAGCTAAGGGTTTTCCCTATGTATAAAATCATTTTTGAAAAACTATTTTCAAAATGAGTCAGTTAATTGTATTTACCAGCGAAAGCTGACGTATTTTCAAAAGATTGAACTGCATGTACCGAACCTTGAATATTAGGCTGGGAATACGGGTCGACTATGAAAAAGGCTATGGAATTTGCAACTCCTAGCTTAAGGCCAATGATGTCTAAGCTTCGTTTTATCTCGATCTATCTGTGGGCTTAATCTTTAACACTTGAACATTGAATATTTTTACTCTTAATACTTCCGCTGCTTTATAATTATATTGTGATAACTGCTACCCAACCGTCACGACTAAACCCATCCGGGCCCACCGAAAATCTGGGTGTGACACAACCAAAGGGGATGACCTTCATGAGTTGACCCACATTCCCATGGCTTTCACCAATTTCAACAACATCAACTGCAGATATCTCATAAAATACCAAGTAAATAGAGTTGGAATATCATATATAAATTTGTTTTTTTACTTATTTTTAATGTATAAAAGAAAAGCGGATCCATCAAAAGATGTGATGCAATCATTTGCTTGGATGATTATCTCCAAATGCCCATCAACCTCAGGGTTTGCAAATGATGGATCTTCCCATGTTTGTGGAAGCAATTCGTAATTCCAGTTAATAATGTAACTGGAAATGGAATTCAGGCGTACAAAAGTTAAATTTTCTATGTATATGCAACTTTAAGTGTTGCAAATGCATTAGAGACCAAATAAGAAATTAAGCAGATCTTAAGGAAGGCTATGTTTCAATAAGTAGCTTTACACATTTTGGCAATCTAACATTTTGATCGTGCAGGTCCCATTTATATACTCAAAATAACACAAAGATGTTGTTAAGAATCACATTTACTTGACTGTAACATATAACCAGCAATGAAAATCAGTAGTAAGTGTTTGACAATCAGTCAGACAAATATCCCAATGGTTGCTATTCTCTGAATTTCCAGAGCCAAGAGGACCCGCTTTTCCGTAGCAGGGAACATGACGAATTTTAACAAACAGTAAATATAAACTTAGATATAAATAATGCGGATATAGAAACAATTTAAGTCAAATCATTATGATTAATGCATGTTTACCATAGTTTAGCATTATTCATCATACAATAATCATGTACAGTGCAAGAAGAGAACATTTATAACTTAAGACAAATATCAATTTGGAAAAATGAAAGGATTAGGGAACATATGTTTAACACCCGTCCAGCAAAAAATCTCTCTAGATCTGTTAATGCAAACGACTAATCACTTTAAGGAAACTGCCAAGTGTGAGTGGTCTGGTTCAAGGTAGATGGTCAGTCCCATTGGGAGTCATTCTCTAAATAAATTGATGCTCACTTTTCACCATTACACCGCCTGCAGTAGTCAAATAGTTGTATAGTTGGTTTCTTTATACTGTTAACCAGGAGGAGGATTTTATTCATACATGATTGGAAGTTTATTTGTTATAATGTTTCGTCCAAACATAAATGCAAGGACATGGGCAATGGCGCCTCCGCCTAACGCCTCGACTTTGAGTGCCGTAAGTGCAACCACAAACCCATCTTGACTGCTAGACTACAAACCCTTTGGTACCCATTTTAAGTCACCTAATTTTATACGAGGGGTACTAAAATATCAACTTAATGCAGGTGAAGTAAACCCATGTATGCTGTTTGTTTTGACTTTTGGAGTCAAAAGCCTTTAACATCAGGAGTAAAAAGACATGAGATCATAGAATTCCAGTTTCAAGGCTTTTAAAACCCAGGTTAACCAATCATCAATAACTTAACATTATAAATATTCATAACTGAAATTCGTTAATTTATTATTATGGCTTTGTCCCCTTTGAAACTGAAGACATTATAATTTGTTTTAGAATGACAATAAACTCATAGAATTGGATTAGTTAAAATTATGAATAGAGTAAAAATGGATCCTGAAATAGTTTAAATGAGCATGTTATTTGTTTTTATCAAGCTTATAACATGCTGCAACAAACATACAAACGTACGCGCATCTGCAGCTGCGCACTGTGTTTCGGTAGCCGCACGCTGCGTTTCTGAAGCTGCGCGCTACAGCGCTACGACAGTCGCGTCCGTTGCGTCTGCCTGCAGCAGTGCCGTTGTGTTTGGCCGCTGCGTTTCTACAACCGCGCTCTACGTTTCGACAGCCGTACGCTGTGGCAATAACACCCACTACGCTGTGGCAATAACACACACTATCTTTTTACAGAACCATTTAGTGTAAAATATTCAATTGACAAGCCTAGCAAATTAACTCAACTATTTGGACAAATATACAGAATCAAGCAAAATTAACAAGAGTAGCAAATTTGGGGGCAAGAAACTACACACAATTTAGGGCTTAAATGATTACCTTCTACGATTGACGACTTGGAATATATCAGAACTGATATTTGATACTTGGAACACAAAATATCGATCAGTTGACCGGGACGAGGAAGACCCAAGGACACAAGTTTATTCCAGGGTCGATGATTTTGACTCCAATTTGTCAATTACACGCTTCTTTATTCGCTTTTCACTTCTCTAACCTAATTTCGGTAACCACGCCTACCTATGGTCGGCCCTAGTTTTCAATCAAAATCCTAAATAATGAGCGAGATATTAACCCGCCTGGTTAAATTTGGGCTTAAAATTTCATTTTGTTACCGCTAGACGGTAGCAATTAAAAAAATACGCATATATTTGGGATAATCTAGGGAAGTTATTCTTATTTTTCCACGAATCTGTCACCAAAAATAGATGGTGGCAAAATTTTCCACCGCTTTGCTACCAAACGATGCTGAGTACGCTTAATTTACATATTCGTGGGAAATAGGTGGCTAAATTTGCCACCGATTTTTTCGATAACAAATTTTGGTGACAATTGCCAAGTTTTCTAGTAGTGAATCTTCAGTCACCAGCACTACACTTACATATTGGTTACCTAATCTTAGAACATTCTCATCGGAATCTCTAAACTTCGTTTATTTTCTAAAGATCTCTCACAATTTATTATTTATCTGTATCTTTATCTTACTAACAAATAAAAGACTTATTTTATTGTTTTTTATCACTTTTATACGTTTACAAAATTATATTTAGAGATGAATAGTAATCTCTATATCTAGGGTGTAGGGTATGATTCAAACACTTTAGGGTGTTTGAGTTTTTTCTATCAAATAATCTCATGCCATGTCAACTCCCCTCTTTCACTCCACATTTTCTACTCAAACACTAGGAATTATTCAAACACCCACTCAATTAAAAAAAATTTGATTGGTTCTCTATCTCCTCTCTCCTTTCTCTCTCCTCTCTCTCTCTCCCTTCCTTCTTCTTCACCTTCGGTGACTATACACCGATTTTGCATGTCCCCACTCACCGAAATCTGGCTGGCTTTCAATCACCGAGCGATGATTCTAAATCCCCGAAGGGTTTACCGCATTCATACCAACCCCTTATAGATGTAGTATCAACTTTTTAATGTTTTCATCATTATAGAGACTCTAATGTAGTAAAAAAATTTACAAAACTATATATCTTTTTGGAATGTGGTTTTAGAGATGCACATGGGAATTGTAAGTTATTCCATAACCATCAGGTACTTGATTACATATTGTCCATCACATATTAGTTATACACATTAGTTTATTAAGAATACACATTCGGATTAGCAATTTTACATTTATATATCATTTATTACTATTCTAATTTTCATGTAGTTATATTATCCAAGGAAACTAGGTAAATAAAATCCAAATAGTTGGTGGGTTATTTGTTTTATCACTTTATTACTTAAATACAAAGGAAAATAAAGATAAAAACATTATTTACATGCATAAACTGAAGAGAGATGTATGTATGTTTTGGGTAGAAAAGTACAACATCATCTAATATCATATTCATCTCATACTCGTAAATTTTAATAATCAAATATTCATAATTTATCCAAAATATTTCAAGTTTGCTCGTCGGATTCGAGTTCATTACATATCCCCATAAAAAGAATCGACCTGAACCGACCCATTTCATCACTTTAACACTTGCTCGTCGGATTCGAGTTCATTACATATATCCTCATAAAAAGAATCAACCCGAACCGACCCATTTCGCTTGAACACATTATTTCTACCACCGTTTATGTGAAATTGAAGTTTGTTTTTCTAAAGGGAGATTATTAATGTGTAAGTTTCTCACATGGAGTAGAGTTAAGCATATTATGTCATCTTTCTCTTGGGGTTGAGTTGTTTCCCACTCTCTCTCTCCCAATCTCTCTCTCTCTCTCCCATCTCTCTCTTAACCTCATCTTAGGCAACCAACCTGTCTCTTGTTGCCTTCATACTTGTCTTGTTGGAACCTCTGCAACACCACCTCTCTCTCTCTCTCTCCCTCTCTCTCTCTCTAAACTCCATGTAACCATATCACCATAACTCTTAACCCTCCATCCTCTCTCATCTGTTTCCCAGGTAAAGATTCTATCTTATTAGGGTTTTCCAATCTTCAAAACACATATAATTTCAGGGTTTTCAAGATTTAGCTTAGAACTATACTAGGTTACTTTTTGTTTCAAATCTTGTTAACAAAGAATCTTTGTAGGGTGTGATTCAAGACTTCATTAACTTTATCAAGTATCCTTAACAACAACAACAAGGAATGCAGACTTCATCTCCTTACAACAACAACAACAACCACTTGATCAGAGAATCATCATCCGAAACTGTGGATCATGGGTTGGATCCAGATCGGTTTCCGGGTACCGGAGCTTCAGTCACACCGATCTCCGTAGGATCTAAGTTGTTGAAATCAACGGTCCAGGTTCCAAGATATCGAGAATGCCTCAAAAACCATGCTGCTAACATGGGTGGAAACATAACTGATGGATGTGGAGAGTTTATGCCGTCAGGTGACGACGGAACCCTAGAAGCACTAAAATGCGCCGCTTGCAACTGCCACCGTAATTTCCACCGTATAGAGTACCCTACCACCAGCCCCTCCACCGGACCTTTCCTCCAACTCCCCCCACCGCTACCCTCCCCATCTCCATCCCCATCATTCCACCACCATCATCACCACCGTACCCCACCCGCCCTTTCGCACCACCACCCCCACCACCCGCACCCCAACTGGGCTTCGTCCATCAACGCCCCACCCGTCAAAATGGCGTTTGGAGGAAGCCTTGGGGGTGGCACTGGAGGAGCTGAGTCCTCAAGTGAGGAACTGAATTTTAATACCGGAGCGCATATTAATGCGCCCCAGTATGGGGTGACGAAGAAAAGATTTAGAACAAAATTTACACAAGATCAGAAGGATAAAATGCTGGAGTTTGCTGAGAAAGTAGGGTGGAGAATCCCTAGAGAAGATGATCCTGAAGTTCAAAGATTTTGTGCAGATGTTGGAGTTAAAAGAAAAGTCCTCAAGGTTTGGATGCATAATAATAAAGCCACTTCTGGGAAAAAGCAAGCTCAAGATTCCAATGACAACATTAATTGATTGTATGGTACAACCCAATTATGCATTAATGTGGTTAGAATGTTGTAGTGATTGTATATCAAGTGCTAGATAGAGATGCATCCTATTCTATTGTAGAATGCATCTTCTTGGGAGTTCTATTTTCATATATTTTTATTTTATTTTGGTTGGGTTGAATTTAAGGATTTTTATATCAATGTTGTTTTAGTTTATTGAAATTCTATTACTAGTTACTAGCTATTTTGGTTTAAAAAAGTATGCTTGATTACTTTAAAAACCCAATAAAATGTTGGAAAAGACTTGGAGATTTCATTGGGATTTTCCAAACAATGTTTTATATGTTTTTTGGTTTCCAAGACCTACTAAACAAAAGTTGTTTAAAACATGGAATGAGGGAATGGCTAACATTTGCTTGCAAGTACAAACCCTTTTCCCAATATGAAAAAGTCCACAAGTATTGAGTAGTTGTACATTGTACTTCTTTTGTTGTACATTGTTGGATGAATTGTTGAAACAAATGGTACCCCAAATGCTTGGTTCTAATAACCTTTCTTAGAATAAACTTAATTCTTTTAGTAAATATTAATTATTTTTATTTCTGCTAACCAAATAACCAATTGTGATCTTCTAAGATGTCTTTTATCTTTTAACAAGAGTAACTAATTATGTTTATAAAATAGACCAATGACATTGATATAAAACTTATCAAGTTAATATAAAAGATAGCAAGTCATTTTGTTGTTTTAAGTTATTTTAATTAGCTAACTAGTTAGATGTTAATAACTAGATACTTAGTTTGAAGCTTGTAAATAATAGAAGAGCTTTTTTTTATGTATCCAAACACCATACATATATATGTCACAAGTGGGAAAATAGTAAACTCTATACAATATAGTTCGCGTTCCAGGTTATACGGATCGGGATATATGGTTTTTGACATCTGATAAACATAACTAATAACCCAACTTATCAATTATTCCGGTTTCGGGTTATATCAACCGGGATGTGTGATTTTGATATCCTAAAAATATAACCAATAACCGGACTTATCAATAAATCAGGTTTCGGGTTCATTTAGATTCTTGTTCAATTTAGACAGCTGAATAGGTTGATGGGCCAAAACTATAGTGTTTGGGCTTTCATGTTAAGAACTTTAAGAGTGCATTGCATTATCATGTCTTAATCAAGCACGTATTTCGCATTGCATTATCATGTCTTAATCAAGCACACTTGTCTTAATCATTAATCAAGTACGTTTGGAAGCATATGTTTTCCATGCAAAAGCTTGTCTTAATCATGATTTATTTAGATTGAATAGACAACAAGTTTTACAAAATGTAACATCATTTATTTGGTATGATATATTAAATATATATCACCCATATGAAGGATTTTAGAGTAAATTGCATTTTTTGTCCTTGTGGTTTAGTGGTTATTGCTATTATTTATAAAATCCAAATGCTATTTTAATACCAAGTTTTCTATTTAATTGTGGTGTGGTCCACCATACTAACTCTTTCCAACTTATAGTTAAATCCTTCCACCATACTCATGTGACAAGTATTTAACTATAAGTTGGATGAAGTTAGTATGGTGGACCAAAACTGCAATAAAATAGAAACCTTGGTATTAAAATTACAATACATTTAGATTTTGTAAATAATAGCAATAACCACTAAATTATTAGGGACCAAAACCGTAATTTACTCTGGATTTTATTTACATTTTATGAACTTTTTTGTATGAATTAACATAATAACTTAGGGTCTTTAAATAATAGAAACAACTTGGAGAACAAAATACTCTGGCTAGCCCACTTGGTAGAGATTTATGTTTTCTTATAGGAGAGATCTTAGGTGTTCAATCCTATGCAAAGGTGTAACTTAGATTTATTGGTATAATTTATAGGAGTAAGATTTGCAATTAAAAAGGAGAATATGAAGGCAAACATAAGCATAAGCAATATTTCTCTAAGGCTTGTACTATTTTCATACCCCTATTTTCTTATTTTCACATCTCTAGGTGTATACGGGTCGTATAACCTTATACGGTCCGTATAGAATGTTGTTGCACAGAAATAAATGCGGTTGAATGTTTTTTTTTTGGTGTTACATGTATATGGGCCGTATAACATTATACGAGCCGTATACAATTGTATACGAGTAATATAATAGTATACAACCTATTGTGTTTATTTTGTGAGGTTTTATCAATTTTTTTGGGTTTTTAACAAATGTATACGGGCCGTATAATGTTATACGACTCGTATATTAAGTTTTTTTGTGTGAAACTGAACAACCGTTTAATAAGTTTTAGTAATTGTTTATATAGCATTTACCGTATTATTTAGATATATCGGATTATGTTACGAGTTTATAATTAAACGAACTAATAACGTTAAATAATTTTCCACTTTATTATGTGAAACCTCTACGTTACAATAGTATTTGCCGTATTATTTTTATATATATATATCGGAAAAGCAAAATATGTGCATATGATAAACAATATGATAACAATTATTAAACAAACACGATAAAATGTAAACATAATAAGATTAATATTTACAATGTTTTACATCTAAAACAACAAAAGATAAATTATTTACAATGTTTCAAATGTAAAACAACAAAACCAAAACAAAATAAGCAGCTACGATGATGGTGGTAGTGGTGGCGGTGCAACGCAGCTCGTGGAGGTAGGGGCGCGCCATAATACATAGCAATAACCGCCTCGGCCATCCACTGTACGTCGCTCTGTATATGGGATACGTCCACCCGTATAGCAGCTACATCCGACTCGACATGAGCCAGTCTCTCCTCCACCCCGGTGGAGGCATCACACGTGGTCTCACGCTCTGTCGCTCGTACGAGCTATCAACCTATACATCCTCCACACCCATCTGCAATATGTCGACCGCAACATGAACTGCCCCCTGTACCTCGCGTCTCTCTCCCTCGCCTCCTCCTCCCCCGCCTCCCTCACCCCCGTCACCCTCACCATCACCCTCACCTCCCTCGCCCCTCTGTCCCGCCTCTCTCGGCAGCGGCTGCCCTGGGTACCACTCGGTATGACCCTCATCAAGCGACCAAATACCCAGACCCTGTCCGGTAACACCTCGTGAGCAATCTTCATCGAGACTGTTGTGGCTCTACTTACCGGATCAATCTGGTGTGTGACGGTCATATCTAGAGCCACCTGCGGGGACAAGCGGCACGGCCAGTGCTTCGCCAGACGAGTGACGAAGCCGCCACAGCTAATGTGGCTAGAGGCACTCCTAAAAGCCTACTCGGCGAAGTATGTGGCAAACTTGTATGCCAAGTTACCCCCCCCCCCCCCCCCCCCCGCCGGTAAGTAAGTCATGAAAGAAGAATAGGTCATTTTGGGTGACCCACTCCTTACTATCGTGTCGACCCGCAATCGTCACGGCGATACACCGATGTAAGTATCAATGCAACAAGTCGTAAATGTGCGACACCCGCGCCTTCGAGGATCACGAATGCGGTGTCGCGAACTCCCTGGTCCCAATAGTCTGCCACCAGGGACACAACACGCCAGAGGACGTGGTGGTCGGCGCATCCAAAAATGCCTGGGATACTGACTCCTCCTATGAGTAAAGACCCGAGGCAATAGCAAACTGAGGGAGCGTTAACCGGCGAGCATCCCCGCAAAGAGTAAATGAAGTCGTGGTGGTATCCAAAAATGTTGTAAACCCCTACCCCGGGTGTCCGTAAATGCAAACGTACATAAAAACTCTAAATTTTCCCCCTGTGGGCTCGCTCTCGGGTGGACTCAAATAAACGGGCCCATGTGGAGGTAGCTGGCATGAACTCCTGGACCCGACCCGACCGATCGATCCAATTTCGGTCAAAAAACCAATATCAATGGTATGGGGCGCATCCAGCTCCATCTCGCGTAATCTACCCAAAAACCTGTGGGCAGTCGTACCTCGAGGGATAACACAAACAAACTGCGCCGTCTCCGTAAAATCTTCTACAACCTCCTCCTCCTGACCTCGTCCCCCTCCGCATCTCCGACCTCAACCTCGAGCTCGAAGAGCTCTACGTCCTCCAGCCGCTGATGACTCATCCATATCGTCTGTAAATAATAACAATCACAGGTCGGGAAGTATTATACGATTAACTTTCACGTATTATACGAGGTGTATACGATCTGTACAAAGCTCGTATGCGTTTCGTATACGCACGTATTATACGTCTCGTATACGCACGTATTATACATCTCATATACGATCCGTATTATACCTCTCTTATACGATCCGTACAAAACTCGTATATGTTACGCATACGCACGTATTAAACGTCCCGTATACGACCCGTACACAACAAGTATATGTTTCGTATACGCACGTACTATACGTCCCGTATACGCTAAAAACAATCTTGGAAATTGAAAATTCAAGGGTATACGATCTTATACAATGCATACGATCGTATATAGCTTGAATATTCAAGTTGTATACGATCGTATACAATGTATAACCTTAAACAACCCGTATACACCATGTGAGAAAAAGTTTTACCATGTGTGATTGTTAGTTCCCTTATCTAGAAATAAAAGATAGGCCCACATAATAATAAATCAACTTTAATTATTAAAAAAATTGAAATTTTCCTTTCTAAATCTAAAGTTTCAAATCTTTAGTAATTTAATTCTAAAGTTTTTTTTTTTTTTTTGTAATTTAACTCCTTTGATTAATATGATTCACTTCTAATTCAAAAGTTTCCATCTTTTCCAATTTAACCCTATTGATTTTTTTTTTTTTTTTTTGCTTTTAACATAAAGTTTGTCATCTTTTTCAATTTAACCCCAACATTTTTTTACTTTCAACTTTGGTCCCTTATACTTACATCTTTCGCAAGTTTTTCGTTTAACGTTTCGTTTTAAATTTTCCGAGTTAACACGCCGCAACATGCGTGTATGGTCTGTCATTTTTTTCATCTATTTTTATCTGTTTGACAGGCCCGTCGCAGAGCATCTATTTTCCCAATTTGATAGGTATGTCACCACACGCGGATCAGAGATCGACTTAGTTATTCTTTTCTATGTTTTACACAGGCTCGCGGTCATGTAAGAAACATTTGTGTTTCATCTAATATGATATATAACTAACGAGTCCCCACTGCATTGGGGTGGATGGTAATCCTAGTTATTTTTCATTTTAGTCCTTAAACTATAAATCTCATCCAAACCTCATCTTGAGATCTAGGGATGAGCAAATGGTACCGGGTACCGATTTGGAACCGGTACCAAGTTTCTCGAACCGACTTGTTTTTAGTATTGATTTGGTACTGACATTTAGTGTTTTCGGTATCGGAATTTACCGATATTTACCTTCAAATATTGGTATCGAATTGTACCGTACTGGTTATTTTAGGTACCGGTACCCATTTTTTGGTATTTCGATACCGGTATTTTCAGTGCCCGTTGGTCCCGAGCTCATTCCTATTGAGATCAGTACCGTATCACCTTGATGTATCGACATTGATTTTAGCACTCTTTCTCAATGATGATACCCTTCATACCCATGTCTTCTTGAAACTTTTTGAATCTTTGCACTTGGTAGACTTTTGGTGAACACATCATATTTGCGTTTTATTTTGTACACCCACTTGCATGAAAGCGGTTTCACATCACTTGGTTTTGGCACTAACAAGCATGTTTCATTCCGGTTTAAGGCATCGATTTCTTCTTTCATTGCTTACTTGCACTAATCCTTCGTACATGTTTCTTCAAATGTTTCTGGCTCGGTTTCGAATGGTTTGGTCAAGCCACATTGACCACATACTTAGGGTTTGGTTTTAATACCCTCGTCGACGACCTGAGCTCGTTCCCAGCCTCTTGCAAGTTTATGTCTTGGGTCGTAATATGCGACCCGGTTTGCCATGGTGAAGTTGTGGTTGTTTTTGGTTCTCGACTTGGAGTTTTATGTCCGACATCTTCATTATCAAGAAAAATAGTCTCAATTTCATCAAACTTGAGACAAACTTCAGTTTCTTTTAATATTTCTTTTATTTCATTAGTATAGGGTAGTTGTTCTTTACTCTCAGACCACCAGGACGAATTTTCATTAGAGACCGTGTTTCGTGAGACGTAACATCGGTTAGTAATTGGATTCCATGACTTCCAATCTTTCCTTTACTTTTCATATCCCACCAAAATATAACAAATGTCATTTTTCTCCATTTTGTTTTAAAGACCATTTGGTATGCAAACATAGCATATGCACCCGAAAACCCTAAGATGATTAACCTTAGATTTACATGTTCGGAGTTTCTCAAACAATGAAACATTACCTTGCCTTTGCGCCGGTAATCTATTGATGACATAAGTCTCGGTTCTCATTGCTTCAACCCAAAACAATTAGGGATATTCTTTGCATGCATGATACTCCTACATGCTTCTCTGAGATATCGATTTATTCTCTCGGGGATGTTGTTTTGTTGAGGAGTATTATAGCAAGTAAGTTGGCGACTAATCTTGTTTTCTAAATGCTTATCAAAAGAATTAGACAAGTATTCATCACCACTGTCTGATCTCAAGCACGTTGTCTCACCCCGTTGAAGCAGAAGTACGAGGCGCGATTGAAAATGTTTCATAAACATTGTTTAACGAGAAACTAAATTACATTCACGCACATCATCTGCGACACGTCGGAAATTCGTATCAAATAATTTGGCAACACGTGTCCAATCAACTCTCAAAATATGCCACAATGTTGGACGAGAGGGACTAAATGTGTAACAATGTGGAAGATTGGATGTGGAGGGACCATTTGTGTCAACATGTCAATAATTTGGCCTCTGAGTGACCTTTATGGACCATAAGGCTTAAAGCCTTACAGACCGTAAGGCTAATAGAATATTGTTTCATGCAAGCAGTTACAGATCATAAGCCTTAAGTGCTTACGGACCGTAAGCAATTCAAAAACCATGGGCGGTAAGAGGCTTACGAACTGTAAGCCTGAGACCCTTACGGTCCGTAAGGTAGCATGCTGGCAGTTTTTGTTTGCTACTCAAGGCAGCCTACATTGCTGCCACCTCTCTCGCATTTTGACACCATTCTTCAGCTTCTTACACCTCATAAACGAGCTGGAATCATCCTAGAACTACCCTTAACACTTGGCATGATCCTAGAAAGCTTTTGCAACTATAAATAGCAAGCTTGTTCCACCAAATCCTTTGCTCATTTCTCATTTCTTTTCTCTAACACTCTTGAAGCTGTTTCCTGACCAAAGGAAGCCTCCCAACTGAGTTCATTTTCATCCTAGAACACTTGTAAGTGTTCCTTCTAAGTTCTTTTATTTTGTAGGCTAAGTAATTAGGCGAAAGTCAAGCAAATTGACTTTTACTTTGACTTTTGGTTATGACCATTATGGTCCAGCCATTGTTCGAATTGAACATGGCTACGTGATCGTAATAAGGTAGGTGATAATCCCCTATGAGCGAACCTCCTGAAGATCACGTTAAATTGGTTAAATGATGGGTCAAAGTTATGTTTAAATAAAAGTCAAAACGCAGTTTTTCGAAAAACATATAAAATGAACTTATAAACATTTAAACACATATTTTTGACACAAGATCAGTTGGTAAATTATATTAGAACATGTCACAACATGTTCAACGTGTCATTTCCAGTTTATAGTCCGGTTCGCAACAGAAAGCCAAACAATTTGACTTCTACTTTGACTTTCGATTCTGACCCAATTTAGCCAAGTTAGCTACTAATTTGAAGTTGCATTATGATCATATTTATGTATGGAATAACCCTCTAATGTTATACCATTTGATCATGATCGTTTGTCGGGTTTTATGCAAGTTCATACATTATGCATAAAAATGCCAATTTTTCCCTTTTGCGCATGAATTGGTTAAAAAAAAAACATATTGAACATAAAAAGTGTAATACCTATTGATATGGTAACATAATAAAGATGTTTTAGCATAATGAAGTTGATACTAACTCATCCGATCACCCGATACCGCCTATGCGCGTACGGTTGACGTATGTAACTTAGTTTATGTACGTTAATCGAATTGAGTCAAATCCTTCAAATTCTTATCATTTCTAAAATGTACTATTGTTTACCCATATTATGCAAGTCTTAGTACTCGTGAGGGTTTAAAGTACATTCTATCCGGTCACCGCTTAATCTAGCGTATCATACCGTTTTCTTAATATATTAGATAACGGGTCCAAGTCTATGACTTGAATAGGAACCGTTAACATTCTAATTGGTTATTATACCATTCATTTCAGACTAGGGCATCCAGTAAATTGCAATCTTTCTAGTTGTTTTGTTATATCGGCTGTGCTTATATATTTGTCTTTGGATTCTAAAGACTTCAGCCAAGTAAATACTCTTAACCTATTTTCCCTATACGGCTTGGGATACGGTATATTATTACCGCTTGGTCGGGTATGGGATCAATGACCTATGTGTCTAGAATTCAAATAACCCGTTTTAATTCGTATTGCTTGATAACTTAAACATTGGGGGTTAATACGACCGTGTCTTGGATATCCTTGGCTCATTTAATTGCAAATGGCCACGATCTAAGCACGAGGTGTAGGCATATACCTAACAGATGCTAATGCTATGTTAAAATATTTTTATAACCCAATACGAGTTTGCCCAATAAGGGTATTAAAGTGGTGTGTCGGTTATCCATGATCTCGGCATAGTTTCCGGGCCCCATATGTATTGACAAGCATGTAAAACTGATAACAAGATATATATTTTATCCCCGGTTATTTATGAAAATGTGTGTACCATAGTGTACATTAATCAAACTGCAGGCCTCTGTAACCTCCACGTCCTCTGCCACGTGCATTTGATGACCGATTTCCTTCTTGCATAACCTGCAGGGCATGTTCTTCAAACTTTTCTATTTTCTCATGAGATCTGTTATTTATTCTTTCTTTTTGTGATTGCAAAGAACCCATCAGCCTCACAGGAGTGAGTTTGGACAGATCAAAGGATTCTTCAATAGATGGAACAATGTGATCAAACTTCGGAGATAAACTTCGAAGTATCTTCTCAACTATGGTTTGATCAGAAATGATCTCCCCATATGCTCTCTTCTGGCTCACATTCCCCATGACTCTAGAGAAGTATTCTCCAACTGTTTCATTGTCTTTCATAGAGAGATTCTCAAACTCTCTTCTTAATCCTTGCAATTTTATAGCTTTCACTTGGGTATCTCCTTGATACTCCATCTTCAGTATATCCCAACTCTCCTTGGATAATTCAGCAGCTGCAATTCGAGAAAATAGATGATCATGAACGGCCTGTTGGATAATGGCCATGGCATGAGCATCTCTTTTCTTAACATTCTTGAGTTTCTTCGCATCAGGTTCAGCATTGTTGACTCCTTGTTCCACCAGATCCCAAAGATCTCTAGACTATAAAACGGTTTTCATACGTATGCTCCAATGTTCATGCCCTTCTCCCTTAAAGACAGGAATCAGAGTAGGAGCAGTCGGCAAATTACTTGTTTGATCGGCCATAGAATGAGAGAGAAGTGAAAGGAATGGAGGAAAGGATCACACTCAAGCTCTGATACCACTGTTGATATCAAAACTTATAAGAATACTCAAATATATTGCTCACTTTGATCAATACTCAAGGCTTTTATTATGCAAAAGTGAATACAGAAAACAAGCAAAAAGGCTGCGTCTTATAGGCAGCATTACAACGGCATAAAACTGCAAAACCTACAATTGTGGATCACAAACTTATTCAATAATGTAAACAAAATAACCGGTAAACAAGCCTTGAACTTTAGATGACCAAACAAATCACCACATCACATGCATGTGATACGGGGTTTGAATCATATTTCAACACTATATTCATGTTTGAGCCCTTGAATAATGATTCTTTTCATACGAGCCTTGTTTATCCTTCACTATGCATTGAGATCACTAATTTCCCGACACAGGTTCTTAATCTTTCAAAAACACTGAGTGATTGGTAAGTATCCCTAATAGGCAGACATCAATTCTACTTCAAGCAACTAGAGACGAGTATCGTTTCATTTAGAAACAACGCTTTAAGGGTATCCCATGCCGTCTTCGGGTATTCGAAATCTTGAAGACAATCAAGAATATCTTCCTCCATGGTTGTTAGGATAATGAAATGGCTCAACCTACCTTCACCTGCCACTTTCCAAGTGCTCCTTCGATGTCGTTTGTAGGTTGCCTAGTGTCGTTGCCATTCATCACTTGCCATAGATCATGTCCTTGAAGCTAGGAGTTGATGTAAGTCACTCAGATCTTGTAGTTCGTCTACTTTAACTTCTTGATTCCTCTAGTTACTTGAAAATCTGCCATAGCTTGTCCTTGGGTCGTTTACTTTACGAACTAGACTCCAAACTTGCAGAAATCTTTATCGCTGGCAATTATATTTCGGACTCCCTCTGATTGGTTTATTTTTTCCAGCCGTGAACCAGGGTTATCGAGCCAAGATCGGATTCTTGTGCTCTGATACCATTTGCTGCAAAGTTGGTACCAAACTAACTGAAAAAATGAACAAAAAATTGCGGATTGTTTGTGACTTTTCTGAATGAATTAAACAAAATAATTTAGGATCTTTAAAATACGAGAAACAACCTGAGAACAAGATACTCTGAAGATGGAAAAGATAAACGTAAAAAATATAACCAATATTTATCTAAAACTAAAGATATAGGCGCAAATAATAAACAAATAAATATACTCTAATTATTATTTATTTGTTTCAATCCTTAGACTATAGATCTCCTTCATACCGCCACTTGAGATCAATGCCGTACCACCCTTGATGTATTGACATTGATTTTTAACAAATCCAGTTTTAGTCAACTAGAGAATTTGGAGTATTTTATTCTAACTTCGTGAAGTTGAGGGTTTTATGTTAAATCTAGTCCTAGCAACCATAAGTGTAAAGATAATGAGCCAAATTCTACATATATGTGATAACTAACGAGTTGGAGGTTGCAAAAGACTTAGGTAGTTTTCGTTTCTCGGAATGGAATGAAATGGAGTATGAATAGATTAGAATGTAGATTTCATTCCTTATCATGTTCGTTTCAACAAAAGAAGGAACTAGAAGCATAAATCGTGAGTTCACCTCCTACTTTCTAGATACATGCATTCCAAAGCATATAAGGTTTGTCTTCATTACATGAAACAAGACCATTGAATGCTAACTTAAAAACAATATCATTGTGGTGACCAAACCGTTGATACCAAATAGAATTAATGTGAGGGAGATGGATAGAGGCTATGGTGAAGAAGAAAGTGATAAAGATCGCTGATATTGGAGGAGAATGTGTTAAGTTTGGAAATCCTTTACGGAGAAACTGTATGGCATAAACTGAATAGAACATTTATTATTGGACATAAATGAGAATTTTAATGACGTTAGGGGTGACAAGGATGCATTTAAGGTAGAGTGTAACGATAAGGGGGTATGGAGGACCCATCACTGGATAAAAAAGGATGAGTACTAGTACGAGAAAGTAAACATGAGAATACATGTGTATGAAGTGATGTGGTAGGTCTAGTATCCATATACCACCCATGTATGTGTGGTAGTGAATGCCATAAATTGTGTGAATTGGAAGGAGCTAGAGAATGCAACACCTGTCATAGTAGAAAACAACTGATGGACTCGGTGAGTAATCAAAGAGAGTTAATAGCACGTGGACGTTGCGTGCTAATTGTCTTTTGGGTCGGAGGTTCTTAACTAGGCCAACAGGTGTGGTGGTGGAGGCTCACTCGTGATAGCGAGCCATAAAAACAAAAGGAGGTGGTGGCTTTGACGATGATGATGAAGGCGCTTCAGGTCAAGTGCAACGACAAATTTGGGAAAGGGGGGGGGGGGGTGCGAACAATCCAATAGTGGTGGTCTCAGTTAATTTGACTTGGATGTAGATTTGAAAAAGAATGTAGCTAGGGGGATTTGAGAGAGGAAGGGGTATCGAGTTTATTTGGCTCTAATACCATAAGTTTGTACATTTATGAGTATTTTGACAAATTAATTATAGTGAATAATTGTTTTTTTAACTAAATAGAACATTAACGGGTATTCCACAAATTAATTACTTATAATGAACATTATTCGAGAAAGAAAGCTAATCAACCTAACTCAAAATCTAAAAATAAAATATGGATGAAGTATATCTGTATATAACAGTTCTAAGAATAATTTATACATTTCACTTGCATTTTCAAAGGCAGCAACCCAATTTGACAAAAAAGATTTGGGCTTATAGTTTATCTAGTTGTGTAGAATTTGATCCAATTAGTTTTCTGGTGACAAAAAGATTTGGGCTTATAGTTTATCTAAGTTGTGTAGAATTTGATCCAATTAGTTTTCTGGTGACAAAAAGATTTGGGCTTATAGTATATCAATCTAGATTCTAGTGTCTTACATCATTAAAAAAAAAACTGTTCCAATACTTGCTATTAGACCCAATTTCAAGCAACGAAAGATAGACACTGGTTGAAAAAGAACCTAAAATGATGACCATACAAAGCCGACTCTTTTACAAATCTTTCCCCCAAACACCTACCGTTATCGAGTCGAAATGATAAGATAGATGACATGTAGGACCAGATAAAGGACCAAACTCAATAACAGTCCTAACCGGCCTTGATAGGTCCCTGTCGATTGTGATCAAGACGTTGTATAGACATCTATCTTGATGAACCAGAAAATATTAATGTGGCTCATAAATGTATAGTTTTCTTTCACATGCGGGCTTAGAGTCGAAGCTGCATGATTTTTCCGAAGTGTAGTATCACATCATCTTGTTCTATAGTTTGAGCATTTTGGGTCCGGTCAACTGCTAACTGAAAGTTCTTAACAGATGCAATCATGCAACCGTAACATGCCCTTTAAAGTTGGTTCTTTTTGTCACAAACCGATGATTTGGATGGCGGGTCTTGGGCATTGTTAGTTCTAGTTGAAAGAAATAAAGAACGATCTTAGTTTTCCGACGTATATATTGCTAGCACGAGAAAATCCATCGGCAGTTAAGGATATTGATAACTCTGTTCTGTGGCCTTTCTGGCGTTCTTTGTTGCCAACAATAACTTACTTGCATCCTCATCAAGTGCTATAATTACAAAAAGGTATCAATATTTAGTGGCAATTAACAATTTTCAAAAAGGAAAACAATAAATCATATAAATTTACTACTGAATTGACACCAAAATGTTGAGAAGTATCGTTCTTTTACTTGGGCTGAAGTAGTTCTATCCCGCCTTATAAGGCATTGAGTCTGTTCATTTCTTGGTCCAGGCTAAAAGAAAAAAAAAATACAAAACATAAGGCCTTTTTTAGTTCATGGAACTCTATGAAATTGGAATCGGAAATAATTGCATATAAACTCTTGTTTGATTAGATACTGAAATGGAAAAAATTCCTTCAAATTCCTTTACTTGAAGGAATTTAAGAATCCTTCTATTTACCACATAAAGTCTTTTTGTTAAAAATGACTAATATCTTTAATAACAAACTAATCAATATTTATTCTTAATCAAAATCAATGCTTTCTAACAATCAAATCCTTATTTTTTAGAATACGATTAAATTAGTTTTTTTTTATCAAACGAATTCTTTTACTGATATTTTCCATTAATTAAAAATACTGATGAGACACATAAATCAAAAACACTTTTTCAAATCCAATGATCTCTAGAGTTCCATAAACTAAAAAAGGCCTTATGTGAAAGATGCATGTTTGACTTTCACTTGGTGTAGAGTAAGGTATTAGTGGACAATGATAGCAGACCTAGGGAAACCTCGGTTCGATCCTTGAGTCAAACGGGTTTTACCGGTAATTCTACCGTCATGCCTACGACCGGGTGGTTACCGGGTTTTCCCCGGAATTGTTGGTGGATACGGATTACTCTCGAAGTAATCCGTTTGGTCCAATGGGTGCCCTGAGAGTGCTCGGGATTGATTTCGTTGGTCGTTCAAAAGAAACATTTTTTTTCAAAAAGTGATATAAAAACAAATAGAGTAAATTACTATTTTGGCCCCCGTGGTTTAGTCAGTTTAACTTTTTTAGCCCATTAATAATCTTTTGACATATCAGACCCCGAGGTTGCGTTTTATAATGATTTTAGCCCCTGACACTAACTTTGTTATTTTTTTGCAGTTAAGTGTAGGGATAATTAGGTTATTGATAATTACAACATTCTTTTAATATTTAACAGATTATTAATGCAATTACTCAAGGTTTTTTAATCTATTTTTTTGTTAATTTTACGATTATTATTTAACAAAATACGTTTTAAATATACAAATAAAAATGTATTTTTATTAACCGTTTGTTTTTTATAAACGTCGTTTTTAAAATCATTTCTTTTTAACGTTTTTTTTAAAACCGTTATCATTTTAAAATTGTTCCTTTCTAAACCGTTTGCTTTTTTTAAATCGTTCATTTTAAAGTGTGTCTTTTATAGTTTTTTTTAAACAACTCATTTTATACCGTTCTTTTTAAAATCATTTGTGTTTTAAACTTTTTTCTTTCAGTTCGCTTTTTTAAATCGTTCGTTTTTATAATTTTAAAAAACGACGCTTATAAAAAATAAAAGAAATGGAAGATTTAAAAAAAAAAAGATGAACCATTCTAATAAAAAGTTTGCAAAAGACTGTTCATTTTTCAAACTTTTTCTTAGAATGGTTTATCTTTTTTTATATCTTCCAGGTTTTTGGACCATTCGTTACTTCAAAATTCGTTATTTATTTAGCCTTTTGTTTATTAAATTTGTTTTTAAAACCTTACACTTGTTAACTTATTTTTTTAAGGTTTCATTTTTTATAAACGTTTTTTTTAATCTACGTTTTTAAACCACCCGTTTGTTTAAAATCGGTCGCTTTTAAATTTCTTCATGTTTTTAAATTTTTTTTCCTAACGGCTATAAGTAAATTGAATAGAAAGTTTCCAAAATGAACGATTTCAAAAATGGTTCTAAAAGGAACGGTTTAAAAAGAAACACTTTAAAAAATGAACGAATTTAAAGAATAAATTGTTCAAAAAAAGTTAGACAATTTTAAAAAACCAACAGTATAAAATGAACTGTTTAAAAAATCTTTAAAGGGTAAACGACTTTAAAAAGAACGAATTTAAAAAAAAACAAACAATGTAAAAAGGAACAATTTTAAAACGCTAGACGGTTTAGAAAAAAGTTATAAAACAAATGATATTAAAATGACGTTTATAAAAAACAAATGTTAATGAAAATACATATTTATTTGTATATTTAAAACGTATTTTGTTAGATTATAATCGTTAACATAACGAAATATAAAAAAAAAACTTGAGTAATTGCATTAATAATCTTTTAAATATTAAAAGAACTTTGTAATTATCAAAAACAACCCCTAAGGTATATAATAACCTAATTACCCTTACACTTGACTGTAAAAAAATAAAAAAAAATAGTGTTAGTGGCCAAAACTGTTATAAAATGCAACCCCAAGATCTGATATGTTAAAATATTCCTTTTTGGGTTAAAAGGTTAAACTGGTTAAACCATAGGGATCAAAACAGTAATCTACTCAAACACATATTATAAATAGAGTAAAATAAAAGAACTAGAAAAAATTATAAAACAAATGATCTGGTTAATTCCATTTATCGTTTATCAAAGCAAAACTTTATACAATAATCCATGAGAGGAAGGTTGTTGAACACGATGGATGAAACAATGGTTCGCATAATTATATATATATATATATATATATATATATATATATATATATATAGGGGTAAGATCAAATAAAAAGTTTATTTTACCTAAGTAGGATAAGAAGGAATCTTAACCATTCATTTTTCAAATCAATGGTTAAGATGAAAGTGTAGGAGAAAGAAGGAGTCTAAGGGTATCTTGGAAAATCCTATTTATGGACTTTCTCTCTCCACATGCAAGACATATGCATATTCCATCCCCATTTTTTAAACGTTCATAATTTTTTTATACGACATTATTTTTCCATAAAAATTTCAACGTAAAATCGAGCGTCTTTTTATATTTAATTTGAGTATCATATTGCTATATAAAATATGAAGACTAAAAAAACCCACTAAAATGTGTTGTATTTCTATGTTGTATAACATTTTTTTGTGTTGGATTTTTGTACTATATTTTTGTGCTAAATTTTTTGGGCTAAATTTTTTTGTGCTGAATGTTTTTGTCTTAATTTATTTTTCTCAATTTTTTGTGCTGAATTTTTTTGTACTACATTTTTTTGCTGAATTTTTTCGTGTTATATTTTTTTGTACTAAATTCTTGTGTGCTATATTTTTTTTGTACTACATTTTTTGTGCTATATTTTTGTGTACTAGATTTTTGTGCTAGATTTTTTATACTATAGTTTTTTTTGTTGTATTTAAAAAAAAACAAAATGGGTGCCACATGTCATTTTCACTCCTATTTATAAGGATCAAAATGTCATTCATTCCTACTTATTAGGAGTGCCACATATTATCGTCACAATCCTTTTTAGGCTACTTAGACAAAATTCACTTTTTAGTGGATCCTTCCCCTATATATATATATATATATATATTTCAAATGAAAACCACTTTTATTGTGAAAACTCGAAAACTAACTAAAAAAGCCTAAAAAACACACCAAAAAAAATTTTTCAATTTTTTTTTATAAAAATCGCAGGTTTTTATATATAAAAAAAACTTTTTTTTTCAAAAAAAAAAATTGTAGTACACATGTGTAATAATACACATGTGCACTACAAATTTTTTTTTTTTTGAAAATTTTTTTATATATATTAAGTTGCGAAAATTGGTATGCAAAAAAAAATTTTTGGTATCCTTTTTTGGCTTTTTTAATTAGTTTTCGAGTTTTCACAATAACTAGTGGTTTTCATTTAAACTTTCTCCTATATATATATACTAGGTGTAGTACCCGTGTAACCACACGGGTATGTTTAGTAATGATCGAAATCAAATACTAAAAAACAGATTATAATATATCATTTAAATTTTGGTCTTTATTTCTATATCTTTATAAAGTAATGTTGAAGACAGTATGTGTGACCACTGATGCGTGCTAGTGTGTATATATTTTAGATGTACATTTTAAGCCCTATTTACACTTTTAGCCAAGTTTTAAATTTATAAAACACGATATTCACTAACACAAAACACACATATGGGCAAGTGCACCCATCGTGGACGTAGTATAGTGTTGGTAAGATACCGAGGTCGTCCAAGGACACAAGAGCTTTTAATACCGGTTTATCCTCAACGTCTAACCAAATCAAAATGTTAGAAAAGATTTTTAAACTACGAAAATAAAAACTAACTAAATGCTGAAAAATAAAAATAAAATAAAAACAGATAGACAAGATGAATCACTTGGATCCGACTCGTGTATTAGTATAACCTTTGATTATTTTCGCACTTTTGCACTTGTTTAAGAGATTATCTTAGTTATTGTAGTAGGCCCCTCTTTTGAAGGTGACGTTACCCTCAACCCAGTAGTTTGAGTCAGCAAGGATACAATCCTAAAGGGTCGGATTATTGAAAGATAATGAATTAAGTTATTAATGCAAATTATGGTAGGCCCCTCTTTTGGAGGTGACGTTACCCTCGACTAAGTAGTCTGAGTCAGCAGGGATACAATCCTAAATAGCCGGGTTATAGTATTAATAGTAGTTAACTTATGAGGGGGTCAAAGAGTTTGGATCCCCGCCATCCAATACCTATGGGCATTGAAGGAGATCCTACTAAATTTGACCCAGGTCCCTTGCAGGACCTCTAAACGCTGAACAAGGGCAAGACCCTTACCAAACCGTTCCCTTAACCCCCGACCAGGTAGCCAACAAACCTCCATATAGACCGTGGAGATATGAATGGTGAAAATCTTTTATTTTATATAGACAGTAAAATAATGCCAAGACACCACGGACAAACGATAAGGAAGAATCACCTTCAACATAAGCAACTAGTTATTAAAGTCATTAATACAAAACCAAATAAAAAGTGCAAAAGAGTAAAAATAAAAAGTATTATACTAAACACTTGTCTTCACCAAGTGATGTAAGAGACTTAGGCAAACATGGCCTTGATTGTCAAGAACTCTTACGATCAATCTTGGATCCCGAGACGACTCACACACTCTATGATGGACAATGGATGATGGTGTTATGGTGGTGGTGGGTGGTGGATGAAGTGTGAGAGAGGTGGTGTGCCAAGGGATGAGTTGCAATGAAACCAAGCACTCCTATTTATAGGCTGAACAGAAGGCTGGGCACGGCCCCGTGCCTGTCTGACAGTCTCTCTCTTCATTAATTGTAATTCGCAATTACAATTAATGCGCCTGCACTACTTTCGCCACGCACCCGTGTTTGCTGGGCATGGCCCCGTGGTGGGCAATAGAAGCTTCTATAGGTTTGTCTTTTCTGCTGCTTCTTGGGCACGACCCCGTGCTGGCTGAGCACGGGACGTGTTCAGTCTTCTGCCTTCTCTGTTTTGCTTGGGAGGATGCTGTCGAGGGGTCGGGCAATCCACTTATGTTCCTTTTCTTGTATTTATATTAGATTTAGCTGCCTTTTTACTTCTTTTGTTAATTTGAGCTCATTTAATCCTGAAAATACAAAAGGAAGACAAAAACACTCTTTTTCCAACATTAGTACTTAAAAAGGGTTAGTTTTATGCCTCATTTGATGTAATTTATATGTTTCATTTTACACACATCAAATACCCCCACACTTGAATTTTTGCTTGTCCTCAAGCAAAACTCTTTAATATGTGGCTTACACTCCCAAATGGAATGGGTAGAAGAGAAGGTTTTGGCTTGTCATAGAGTGTCGGGAATCCAAGAACTTTATTGGGTTTTATTTTAATTTACAATCTTATTCGTTATGATTTATTTAGAACGTTTCATAAGAGAAATTACTTATTTGGGCATAGCATGCCTTTTTAAATTTCCACTTATATACAAGTTCACATACCTCACGGGAGAAATCACTCACACTCGGCCGAAGGTGTATTTTTTTAGTGAATCACTCGAGAGCGGCATGGAACTTATTCCTACCATAGGCTTGCCAAGCAATCAATTCTCCTCCTTTTTAACTTTTTACCTTTGTAAATATCAAGAGGACTTTTTGGGTAAAAGCTTGGGCTAAAGGTGGGTAGTTGGGTTAGTGGTTAGTAGAAAAGGACGAAAAGCGTAAAAAGCGTCGGTTTTCGTAAAACATTTTGTTTTAGTGACTTTTTATTCTCAATGAAGTATTTCTTCAAACAAGCTTTTTAGGAGCTTTGTTTGTTTATTTCTAACTTCATTGTAAAATTCTCTCTCTCTTTTTTTTTTTGTCACACGAAAACCGAGCTTGTTACTAAAATAAGGGGAAAAAATAAAAAGGGTTTTTGGTGGGTAAGAAGGGTTTTGGGTTAAGAAATGAAAAGGTTTAGGCTCAAAGGGGTTAACTAGGGGGAGTTTTTGGGTAGGTGAAAAGAAAAATAAAAATAATGGTTTTGAAAGGAAAAAGGGTTAGTCCTAATGCCTCCATCATTTACTTACTTGGGTTTAAGTTGGTAAGGACCGGTAATGAATTGTCGTGGCAAGTTCTAGAGTCGTAAGAACCAAGCGGCTATTCACACAAGAAACGAAAAATGAGCATTCAGCGTAAAGATGTATATTTGTATGCTCAATAAAGGCTCAAAACTCACTTTTTGTGGGAATGGGTTTTTCTATGTGATCAAGTATATATAATCGAATTTTAACTAAGCTTGTCATGCCGTTTCACAATTTTCTTATGTTAGTTCTTTTTATCACGATGCTATCGGTTGTAAATTTGTAAAAATAGAACCTTGTTAGTCTTAGAATTCCCAACTTAAACTTTAGACAAGTAAAAAAAATGAAAATTGATTAGCGGTTCCAATAGAGTTTTGTGTAAGGCTTGTTATTAGGACTTGTAAAATTCAAGGTTTTAGCATCCCCACACACTTAAATTACACATTGTCCTCAATGTGTCCCAAAAATAAATTTTTAGGTTGATTGAATGTGTAACATGGTGTTAAAAGCAAAAATTTATGTTACTGGCAGTCTGGACACGGCCCCGCGGGGACCGGGCACGGCCCCGTGTTCAGGTGACAGTAACGATAATTAAAGAAAAGAAACAGAAGCCTGGACACGGGGGCGTGTCTGGTGAACACGGCCCGTGTCCAGTTACCTGAACTGTGCGTTTTTCTGCAGGGTGTTCAGCACGGGGCCGTGTGGGCTGGGCACGTGTCACACCCCGATTTTTCCACGTGTCTCACCGGTGGGCCTGGTGGGGGATTATCGTGACGTAGTTGGCAATAATATAGTCAAACCACACAATATATGAATGCACAGCGGAAGCATAAAGATAATTATATTTCAACCATTTTTTGCAATATCAAAGTATTACGAATAGTCGAAAATGTATCCACAGGGGATCAAATAAAAATATAAGTTTTGTTCAACAGACAAAGGCATCTTAAGCTTGCGAGACTCTTTATGATGCTAAGGAGAATATCCAGCCAATTACGCATAGTACCTGCATTTAGTCTTTTTGGGAAAATACGTCAGTTTACACTGGTAAATACATTCAACCGACACTTTTGAAAAATGTTTATTAAAATTGATTTGAATGCACAAGGCACAAAATCTTTTATAACTCGGGAGAATTATTTAAATATATAATCTTGTGAACGAATTACATGTTCCTTATGCGTTCAGTAGCCCGGATCAAGTCCGGGTTAAAGATCAATAGACACACCACAGCGACTATTTATGCACTGATGAGTGTACGCCTACACTCTGCGCTTAGGTCGTGGCCATTTCGTAAAATGATGCCAGGGATATCCGGGACATGGTCATTAACCCCCCAAAGGCTTTTAAGTAAAGACTCTTTAAACGAGCCGATCAAATTTATTCAATTACCCACTTAACTGAGGAGAATTTGATGCCCGATCAAGCGGTATGCTATATACCGTAACCCAAGCCCGTATAACGGAAAATAAGTTAAAAGTATTTACCTTTGCAAGTATAAATCCTTAATCGAAATAAATTGCAGATAGCTTTTACTGGTCTCCTATTCTGGAACGAAGGTTTAAAATAACCTATTAGAATCCTAACGGGTCTTTAATTTAGCCGTAGCTTGGACCGGTCAGTTTCAAAGGATAGTTACGGTTTAATCGCGTGAAAGGCGAAAACCGGGAATGGAATGTGATTTGGACCCAACAAGTTTGAAGACTTGTTTTATTTGGGTATAATAACCACACTCTGAATTTTGGGGTCAAAACAATAAGGTCTGACCCGTTTCGGCTAGTTTATGTAAACTAGCTACATAAGCCGAACCGTGCGTGCAAAAGGCGCAACGGGTAACCGTAAGAGTCCTACACTGGTTTCCTAAGTCAATATGCTTTAAAGAGGTTGTGGTATCAGTAGGATACCTTCCATAATGCCCGTAACGAGTTTAAATCTATTTTATGCCCCGTAGGGGTATTTCGGTCTTTTTAAAGATTATAAAAGAGGTTTCGGAGTTCTACAGGAAATCTGAGTTTCCCGAACAGTTTATAAAGTCTAAAATACTTTATTTATTATTTAAAATCAGTAGCAACTGGAATCGGGTCAAAAGACCTTGTAGAACTCAAGTTATGGCCGAAAAGGGTATATTCGGTATTTACCGAACCGATGCCATAACCGCAGGTTATGAGCAGGTTAAAAATAATTAAAAATCTTTAAAAATCCCAAAATATTATTTTACATCAGTGTGTAAAAGGTTTGGTGTCGAAATCTGGGTTTAGATAGGCGTTATGCTAATTGCGCTACTTAATTACAAAGTTTCCGTAATTTGCGCTATTTAGCATAACTCCTATTCTGGACCTCGGATTGACGTGAAATTTTAGGGACATGCTTAGAAATCAGTAACTAAGGTTATGGCTCTTTCACATGTCCGAAATTCTCGTTTTAAATTAAAAAAGGGCGTTGCGGTCAACTTTTAAGCATTTAACGGAAATGTGTAAAAGACTGGGACAAACAACGAACCGGTCACAGAGGGTTATACCATCATGTAACCTGGTCCTAAGAGAGTCCTAAGGCATATCTAAATCATACTTTAACGGGTCAGACCTGAAGTCAATGCAAAAGTCAAAGCTTTGCGACTTTCGGCTCCGAACCGGGTCAAAACAGTAAATGGTCGGATCAAACAAGCTTAGACTAGTTAATATACTTATTATCATGTTTTATGAGTGTTTAAACAGGTTACACATCATCTACATTACTGATTATACATTAAATCGCAAAATGGCATTTCTGTTGACTTTTTCTAAGCACGTTTGACTCGACATTCGGACTAGATAGAGTGGGAATCAGAGGGTGCCCTTTTAGGGGTTTAAAGCCCACATGATTACCAACATATAACTACATTTGATTCGACAAACCACTGGACCATTTGTGATTTATCGTAAGGTCAATCGTTAGTTACGACGGATTGACTTTTAAGCTAAACTAAGCATAAACTAAGCCACAAAAGTCTAGGCATACTTACAGAAGCTTGGTGCACGACTATGGATGTTAGGAGAATGCTTGAGAGCTCTAGAAATGATCAGAAGGCAGGTTTGAGGTGTGTTTCACAATGGAACACTACCATGCCTTTTATAGTGAAAAACTTAGCTCAAGATCATTACAACTCAACCTACAAGGGTTCATGGATGATCAGCAGGTGTCCCTGAGTTCTAGGGGGCATGTAGAGGGCGCCCATGCTTCAATTAATGCCTCAATGATCGTTCACAAGCTCAAACATTGAATCTGTCCAAGAATTCTGCATCTGGGGCTCGTACGCGGCCCGCTTTAGGATTCTGGCCACTTGGACGCGGGCCGCATGAATCCTAAAGTCAGTAAACGTATCTTCAACTGGCGCGCGGCCCGCATTAGCTCACCTGTTTCCTTAACGCGGCCCGCCTGAGGGTTGATTTCCAAGATTTTCAAATCTTTTGTAATGATTAACCTGACCTTTCGGTTTCGAAGGGGTAACTTTGCGATTCGGCCCTCGATTATTTACAATTAAGGGCCTCGTGACTTTTACCCGCATTGTTAAGTCCCTGGTTAGTTTAATTACTATCCGAAAAGCCTTAACTTTTATTGTTGACGCTTTTAACCCCTCGCATACGAATTTGATCATAACTTTCTCGTTTTAAAACGGAACTTCGCGAAATTTATATCGTATATTCTAGTGAGCGTATTTTACTGTTACAAAGCCTCGGGTTCGTCAAAGGGTCACTCAGAGATATAAATTAAACATGTTGACACAATTAACCCCTGTAGCTTGTAATCTCTCACTTTCTCCCGCGTTTCGCTCCGTACGATCCACGATTTATTCGTTTGACGGTACGAGCATCATTTAGGGTTACTATACAGTATATTTACCCCTCGTTGACATTTTTTTTAACCCTCGAATTTACATACTTTCAAGGTTTGTCAACTTTAGTCCTTTATCTAGTATTTAATACCACGTGTAAACTCATGACACGTGTCAACACATTATTGGACACAAAATTTCGAGGTGTTACATCCTCACCCCCTTAAAATAAATCTCGACCCGAGATTTACTGAAATAAATAAAGGTATTTTTCTTTCATCGTGGATTCAACCTCCCACGTGAATTCGGGACCTCTACGGGCATCCCATTTGACCTTAACAATAGGTACATGCTTCCTTCGAAGCTTCTTTACCTGTCGATCTTCAATCGACAAAGGTTTTTCCACGAATTTTAAGCTCTCATCTATATGCACATCTGTATGTGGTATTACCAGTGATTCATCAGCGAAGCACTTCTTTAGATTGCAGATGTGGAACACATTGTGAATTCCATTGAGCTCTTCGGGTAAGTTTAACTTGTAGGCAACAGACCCGACACGTTCGATAACCTCGAAAGGTCCTATGTATCTCGGGCTTAGTTTGCCTTTCTTACCGAAACGCATCACCCCCTTCCAGGGTGATACTTTAGGCAACACTTTTTCACCTACTTCGAAGTGAAAATCTTTACGCTTTGGATCTGCGTAACTTTTCTGCCTATCTCGGGCAGCCTTGAGACGGTCTCGAATCTGGACAATCTTGTCCGTTGTTTCGAAGACTATCTCTGGTCCTGATAATTGGACATCTCCAACTTCCGCCCAACAAACAGGCGATCTACACTTTCTACCGTATAATGCCTCGAAGGGCGCAGCCTTAATGCTGGTGTGGTAGCTATTGTTGTAGGAGAATTCGATTAATGGTAGGTTCTTATCCCAACTACCACCCAAATCGATAGCACATGCACGCAGCATGTCTTCCAACGTCTGAATAGTACGCTCACTCTGACCGTCTGTCTGAGGATGGTAAGCCGTACTAAAATTCAAACGTGTGCCCAAAGATTGCTGGAAGCTTTTCCAGAAATGCGACGTGTATCTAGTATCTCTATCGGAGATAATAGACACAGGTATGCCATGCAAGGCTACAATCTTATCAACGTATAACTGGGCTAACATGTCGGAGCTATAAGTCTCCTTGATGGGTAAGAAATGTGCTGACTTAGTCAGTCTGTCAACTATAACCCATATTGTATCATTTCCTTTCCTCGTCTTGGGTAACTTGGTAATAAAATCCATAGTTACACATTCCCACTTCCATTCGGGAAGTTCAGGCTGTTGTAGCAAGCCTGATGGCTTTTGATGCTCAGCTTTGACTTGCGCACAAGTCAAGCATTTTGCTACATAAGCGGCTACAGACTTTTTCAAGCCTATCCACCAATAATTTTCCTTTAGATCCTGATACATCTTATCAGCTCCAGGGTGAACAGAATATTTGGAACTATGGGCTTCCTGGAGGATAACATCTCGTAATCCTCCATAAGTTGGAACCCATATTCGTCCATTTAATCGTAAAATTCCGTCCTTGCTAAGAGTTAACTGCTCCTCAGTTACTCCTAGCTTTTCTTTAGGATAGTTAGCTTCCAACACAGCTTCTCACTGTGCAGCTAACAACCTTTCAATCAAATTATTCTTCACTTCAATGCTCTTGGCATTGATTCGAATGGGTTTCACCCTTTCCTTTCTACTCAGGGCATCAGCGACTACATTCGCCTTTCTAGGATGATATCTGATTTCACAATCATAATCATTTAAAGTCTCCATCCAACGGCGTTGCCTCATGTTTAGCTCCTTCTGATTAAACAGATGTTGAAGGCTCTTATGATCCGAATAGATCACAAACTTGATACCATACAGATAATACCTCCACAGTTTTAGTGCGAACACAACGGCACCCAGCTCCAAGTCATGGGTGGTGTAATTCTTCTCATGCACCTTTAACTGTCTCGAAGCATAGGCAATAACCTTGCCTTTCTGCAAGAGCACACATCCCATGCCAGTGTGTGATGCGTCGCAGTAAACTACGAACTCTTCGGTACCTTCAGGCAATGTCAGCACAGGAGCGTTGCTCAACTTTTGCTTTAGAATATCAAAGGACTCTGGCTGCTTAGGGCCCCAAACGAACTTTACTTTCTTCTTGGTCAAGGAAGTTAAGGGCGCAACAATCCTTGAAAAATTTTCAATGAATCGCCTGTAATATCCTGCTAACCCTAGGAAACTACGAATCTCTGTAGGCGTCTTTGGCTCTTGCCAATTCATGACAGCTTCTACTTTAGCGGGATCCACTTGGATACCGCGCTCGCTGACAACGTGTCCAAGAAATTGGACTTCTCGAAGCCAGAATTCGCACTTAGAGAATTTGGCATAGAGTTTCTCATGATGCAGGAGTTTGAGAATACAGCGAAGGTGTTTCTCATGGTCAGCTCGGTTCTTAGAGTAGATAAGAATGTCGTCGATGAAAACGATGACGAATTTGTCTAAGTACGGCTTGCAAACGCGATTCATGAGATCCATGAACGCAGCCGGTGCATTAGTGAGCCCAAAAGGCATCACTAGGAACTCGTAGTGACCGTAACGAGTCCTAAATGCGGTCTTATGTACGTCTTCATCTCTGACTTTCAGTTGATGGTAGCCTGACCTCAAGTCAATCTTCGAGAAATAACTTGCCCCTTGTAACTGATCGAACAAATCGTCGATCCTCGGCAAGGGATATCTAGTCTTTATCGTGACCTTATCAAGCTCACGATAATCGATGCACAGACGCATCGATCCGTCCTTCTTCTTGACAAACAGGACTGGTGCTCCCCAGGGAGACGAACTAGGTTTGATGAAACCTTTAGCTAGCAGTTCATCCAGTTGGGTCCTCAACTCCTTCATTTCAGTTGGTGCTAACCTGTAAAGTGCTCTAGCAACAGGTGCTGCTCCAGGGATGATATCAATCCTGAATTCCACTTGCCTATCTGGTGGCAAACCAGGTAGATCTTCAGGGAAAACTTCAGGATATTCCGAAATGACGGGAATGTCTTTTATCTTCGGTTTTGGCTCTTCAATAATTACCTGTGCCATGTAGATGACACAACCCTTCTTTAGACATTTTGAAGCCTTGAGCATAGTCACTTGCTCAGGCAATCCATACTGGGTATCTCCTCGAATGGTAAGCGATTCCCCAGACGGAGTCTTTATCACCACTTGCTTTCTATTGCAGACGATTTGGGCCTGGTTGTGAGATAACCAGTCCATACCCAGAACTATGTCAAAACCGGCCAATTTAAAGGGAAGTAGAGATAGAGGAAAAGAGTGGTTCTTAATGGATATCACACATCCATCTAACACAGTGGAGACGGTTTCTATGGTGCCATCTGCTAGCTCTACCTCATAATTCACATTTAAGGTTTTGACAGGCATATTCAGCAATTTGCAAAATTTATGATCTACGAAAGACTTATCAGCGCCCGAATCAAAAATTACTCTTGCAAAGATATCATTTACGAGGAAAGTACCTGTGATCACGTTATCGTCTAGCACTGCTTCTTTCGCATCCATCCTGAAGATTCTCGCATTGGTCTTCTTGGCCTCTTCAGGCTTCTTGGCGTTTTTAGGGCAGTTGGTTCTAATGTGCCCCTTCTCGTTGCAGCTGTAGCAAGTTGCATCCTTTATCTTTTTGCAATCCAAGGTCTTGTGGTCCTTGGACTTGCATAACCCGCAAGCAAATGACTTCGACTGAGTCTGCGAGTTTGATTCGAGTCTGCACTTTCCATAATGGTGTCTCTTGCAATTCTTGCACTTGGGCTTCTCACCAGACTGTTGCCCATCCTTCCTTAACTCAGACCCTCTCTTGCTGTCACCATTTCCACGGTGCTTCTTGCCCGACCTTCGTGAAGTATCATCTTCACGCTTTCTCTTCTCAGCCGTTTTATTCCTCAGCGATCTTTGTTGGACCGCATCCAGAGTAAGGGACAAAGATATGTCGGCTACAGATCTAAAGGTCGCTGGCCGAGAGGCCTTTACACTTGCCTTTATCTCGGTGGCTAAACCATCGATAAAACGAGCTATTCTCTTTGGCTCCGGGGTTACCAGATACGGAACCAACCGGGACATTGTGTTGAAGCTCGTGAGGTAAGCTTGACAGTCAAGGTTCGTCATAACCAACGATAGAAAATCAGTCTCTATCTTCTCAACGAGGTTTCTTCTTCATCTCTGTGGTTCTTCACTCCTTGAACTGGAAGGAGCTCGCATGTTCGAAGGTCCAGCCTCATGATCATTGTGAGTAATGATCGTCCCTTTGCCTCTTCCTCCTCTTCCTCGTCTGATTGCTGGTGGCATATTTCCTGTTTTTAAAACTTTAAATAACAATAAACAATAAAAAGACAAACTGGAATAACAATTCGAATTTGTCGTATGTTCTTGTCTAGACTCAAGTATGTGCAATTGTGTAACTGAGATTAAACACAAAGGCTAGTGTTTAATTCACTCAGTGTTGGCTCTGATACTAACCTGTCACACCCCGATTTTTCCACGTGTCTCACCGGTGGGCCCGGTGGGGGATTATCGTGACGTAGTTGGCAATAATATAGTCAAACCACACAATATATGAATGCACAGCGGAAGCATAAAGATAATTATATTTCAACCATTGTTTGCAATATCAAAGTATTACGAATAGTCAAAAATGTATCCACAGGGGATCAAATAAAAATATAAGTTTTGTTCAACAAACAAAGGCATCTTAAGCTTGCGAGACTCTTTATGATGCTAAGGAGAATATCCAGCCAATTACGCATAGTACCTGCATTTAGTCTTTTTGGGAAAATACGTCAGTTTACACTGGTAAATACATTCAACCGACACTTTTGAAAAATGTTTATTAAAATTGATTTGAATACACAAGGCACAAACTCTTTTATAACTCGGGAGAATTATTTAAATATATAATCTTGTGAACGAATTACATGTTCCTTATGCGTTCAGTAGCCCGGATCAAGTCCGGGTTAAAGATCAATAGACACACCACAGCGACTATTTATGCACTGACGAGTGTACGCCTACACTCTGCGCTTAGGTCGTGGCCATTTCGTAAAATGATGCCAGGGATATCCGGGACATGGTCATTAACCCCCCCAAAGGCTTTTAAGTAAAGACTGTTTAAACGAGCCGATCAAATTTATTCAATTACCCACTTAACTGAGGAGAATTTGATGCCCGATCAAGCGGTATGCTATATACCGTAACCCAAGCCCGTATAACGGAAAATAAGTTAAAAGTATTTACCTTTGCAAGTATAAATCCTTAATCGAAATAAATTGCAGATAGCTTTTACTGGTCTCCTATTCTGGAACGAAGGTTTAAAATAACCTATTAGAATCCTAACGGGTCTTTAATTTAGCCGTAGCTTGGACCGGTCAGTTTCAAAGGATAGTTACGGTTTAATCGCGTGAAAGGCGAAAACCGGGAATGGAATGTGATTTGGACCCAACAAGTTTGAAGACTTGTTTTATTTGGGTATAATAACCACACTCTAAATTTTGGGGTCAAAACAATAAGGTCTGACCCGTTTCGGCTAGTTTATGTAAACTAGTTACATAAGTCGAACCGTGCGTGCAAAAGGCGCAACGGGTAACCGTAAGAGTCCTACACTGGTTTCCTAAGTCAATATGCTTTAAAGAGGTTGTGGTATCAGTAGGATACCTTCCATAATGCCCGTAACGAGTTTAAATCTATTTTATGCCCCGTAGGGGTATTTCGGTCTTTTTAAAGATTATAAAAGAGGTTTCGGAGTTCTACAGGAAATCTGAGTTTCCCGAACAGTTTATAAAGTCTAAAATACTTTATTTATTATTTAAAATCAGTAGCAACTGGAATCGGGTCAAAAGACCTTGTAGAACTCAAGTTATGGCCGAAAAGGGTATATTCGGTATTTACCGAACCGATGCCATAACCGCAGGTTATGAGCAGGTTAAAAATAATTAAAAATCTTTAAAAATCCCAAAATATTATTTTACATCAGTGTGTAAAAGGTTTGGTGTCGAAATCTGGGTTTAGATAGGCGTTATGCTAATTGCGCTACTTAATTACAAAGTTTCCGTAATTTGCGCTATTTAGCATAACTCCTATTCTGGACCTCGGATTGACGTGAAATTTTAGGGACATGCTTAGAAATCAGTAACTAAGGTTATGGCTCTTTCACATGTCCGAAATTCTCGTTTTAAATTAAAAAAGGGCGTTGCGGTCAACTTTTAAGCATTTAACGGAAATGTGTAAAAGACTGGGACAAACAACGAACCGGTCACAGAGGGTTATACCATCATGTAACCTGGTCCTAAGAGAGTCCTAAGGCATATCTAAATCATACTTTAACGGGTCAGACCTGAAGTCAATGCAAAAGTCAAAGCTTTGCGACTTTCGGCTCCGAACCGGGTCAAAACAGTAAATGGTCGGATCAAACAAGCTTAGACTAGTTAATATACTTATTATCATGTTTTATGAGTGTTTAAACAGGTTACACATCATCTACATTACTGATTATACATTAAATCGCAAAATGGCATTTCTGTTGACTTTTTCTAAGCACGTTTGACTCGACATTCGGACTAGATAGAGTGGGAATCAGAGGGTGCCCTTTTAGGGGTTTAAAGCCCACATGATTACCAACATATAACTACCTTTGATTCGACAAACCACTGGACCATTTATGATTTATCGTAAAGTCAATCGTTAGTTACGACGGATTGACTTTTAAGCTAAACTAAGCATAAACTAAGCCACAAAAGTGTAGGCATACTTACAGAAGCTTGGTGCACGACTATGGATGTTAGGAGAATGCTTGAGAGCTCCAGAAATGATCAGAAGGCAGGTTTGATGTGTGTTTCACAATGGAACACTACCATGCCTTTTATAGTGAAAAACTTAGCTCAAGATCATTACAACTCAACCTACAAGGGTTCATGGATGATCAGCAGGTGTCCCTGAGTGCTAGGGGGCATGTAGAGGGCGCCCATGCTTCAATTAATGCCTCAATGATCGTTCACAAGCTCAAACATTGAATCTGTCCAAGAATTCTGCATCTGGGGCTCGTACGCGGCCCGCTTTAGGATTCTGGCCACTTGGACGCGGGCCGCATGAATCCTAAAGTCAGTAAACGTATCTTCAACTGGTGCGCGGCCCGCATTAGCTCACCTGTTTCCTTAACGCGGCCCGCCTGAGGGTTGATTTCCAAGATTTTCAAATCTTTTGTAATGATTAACCTGACCTTTCGGTTTCGAAGGGGTAACTTTGCGATTCGGCCCTCGATTATTTACAATTAAGGGCCTCGTGACTTTTACCCGCATTGTTAAGTCCCTGGTTAGTTTAATTACTATCCGAAAAGCCTTAACTTTTATTGTTGACGCTTTTAACCCCTCGCATACGAATTTGATCATAACTTTCTCGTTTTAAAACGGAACTTCGCGAAATTTATATCGTATATTCTAGTGAGCGTATTTTACTGTTACAAAGCCTCGGGTTCGTTAAAGGGTCACTCAGAGGTATAAATTAAACATGTTGACACAATTAACCCCTGTAGCTTGTAATCTCTCACTTTCTCCCGCGTTTCGCTCCGTACGATCCACGATTTATTCGTTTGAAGGTACGAGCATCATTTAGGGTTACTATACAGTATATTTACCCCTCGTTGACATTTTTTTTAACCCTCGAATTTACATACTTTCAAGGTTTGTCAACTTTAGTCCTTTATTTAGTATTTAATACCACGTGTAAACTCATGACATGTGTCAACACATTATTGGACACAAAATTTCGAGGTGTTACATCCTCACCCCCTTAAAATAAATCTCGACCCGAGATTTACTGAAATAAATAAGGGTATTTTTCTTTCATCATGGATTCAACCTCCCACGTGAATTCGGGACCTCTACGGGCATCCCATTTGACCTTAACAATAGGTACATGCTTCCTTCGAAGCTTCTTTACCTGTCGATCTTCAATCGACAAAGGTTTTTCCACGAATTTTAAGCTCTCATCTATATGCACATCTGTATGTGGTATTACCAGTGATTCATCAGCGAAGCACTTCTTTAGATTGCAGATGTGGAACACATTGTGAATTCCATTGAGCTCTTCGGGTAAGTTTAACTTGTAGGCAACAGACCCGACACGTTCGATAACCTCGAAAGGTCCTATGTATCTCGGGCTTAGTTTGCCTTTCTTACCGAAACGCATCACCCCCTTCCAGGGTGATACTTTAAGCAACACTTTTTCACCTACTTCGAAGTGAAAATCTTTACGCTTTGGATCTGCGTAACTTTTCTGCCTATCTCGGGCAGCCTTGAGACGGTCTCGAATCTGGACAATCTTGTCCGTTGTTTCGAAGACTATCTCTGGTCCTGATAATTGGACATCTCCAACTTCCGCCCAACAAACAGGCGATCTACACTTTCTACCGTATAATGCCTCGAAGGGCGCAGCCTTAATGCTGGTGTGGTAGCTATTGTTGTAGGAGAATTCGATTAATGGTAGGTTCTTATCCCAACTACCACCCAAATCGATAGCACATGCACGCAGCATGTCTTCCAACGTCTGAATAGTACGCTCACTCTGACCGTCTGTCTGAGGATGGTAAGCCGTACTAAAATTCAAACGTGTGCCCAAAGATTGCTGGAAGCTTTTCCAGAAATGCGACGTGTATCTAGTATCTCTATCGGAGATAATAGACACAGGTATGCCATGCAAGGCTACAATCTTATCAACGTATAACTGGGCTAACATGTCGGAGCTATAAGTCTCCTTGATGGGTAAGAAATGTGCTGACTTAGTCAGTCTGTCAACTATAACCCATATTGTATCATTTCCTTTCCTCGTCTTGGGTAACTTGGTAATAAAATCCATAGTTACACATTCCCACTTCCATTCGGGAAGTTCAGGCTGTTGTAGCAAGCCTGATGGCTTTTGATGCTCAGCTTTGACTTGCGCACAAGTCAAGCATTTTGCTACATAAGCGGCTACAGACTTTTTCAAGCCTATCCACCAATAATTTTCCTTTAGATCCTGATACATCTTATCAGCTCCAGGGTGAACAGAATATTTGGAACTATGGGCTTCCTGGAGGATAACATCTCGTAGTCCTCCATAAGTTGGAACCCATATTCGTCCATTTAATCGTAAAATTCCGTCCTTGCTAAGAGTTAACTGCTCCTCAGTTACTCCTAGCTTTTCTTTAGGATAGTTAGCTTCCAACACAGCTTCTCACTGTGCAGCTAACAACCTTTCAATCAAATTATTCTTCACTTCAATGCTCTTGGCATTGATTCGAATGGGTTTCACCCTTTCCTTTCTACTCAGGGCATCAGCGACTACATTCGCCTTTCCGGGATGATATCTGATTTCACAATCATAATCATTTAAAGTCTCCATCCAACGGCGTTGCCTCATGTTTAGCTCCTTCTGATTAAACAGATGTTGAAGGCTCTTATGATCCGAATAGATCACAAACTTGATACCATACAGATAATACCTCCACAGTTTTAGTGCGAACACAACGGCACCCAGCTCCAAGTCATGGGTGGTGTAATTCTTCTCATGCACCTTTAACTGTCTCGAAGCATAGGCAATAACCTTACCTTTCTGCAAGAGCACACATCCCATGCCAGTGTGTGATGCGTCGCAGTAAACTACGAACTCTTCGGTACCTTCAGGCAATGTCAGCACAGGAGCGTTGCTCAACTTTTGCTTTAGAATATCAAAGGACTCTTGCTGCTTAGGGCCCCAAACGAACTTTACTTTCTTCTTGGTCAAGGAAGTTAAGGGCGCAACAATCCTTGAAAAATTTTCAATGAATCGCCTGTAATATCCTGCTAACCCTAGGAAACTACGAATCTCTGTAGGCGTCTTTGGCTCTTGCCAATTCATGACAGCTTCTACTTTAGCGGGATCCACTTGGATACCGCGCTCGCTGACAACGTGTCCAAGAAATTGGACTTCTCGAAGCCAGAATTCGCACTTAGAGAATTTGGCATAGAGTTTCTCATGATGCAGGAGTTTGAGAATACAGCGAAGGTGTTTCTCATGGTCAGCTCGGTTCTTAGAGTAGATAAGAATGTCGTCGATGAAAACGATGACGAATTTGTCTAAGTACGGCTTGCAAACGCGATTCATGAGATCCATGAACGCAGCCGGTGCATTAGTGAGCCCAAAAGGCATCACTAGGAACTCGTAGTGACCGTAACGAGTCCTAAATGCGGTCTTATGTACGTCTTCATCTCTGACTTTCAGTTGATGGTAGCCTGACCTCAAGTCAATCTTCGAGAAATAACTTGCCCCTTGTAACTGATCGAACAAATCGTCGATCCTCGGCAAGGGATATCTAGTCTTTATCGTGACCTTATTAAGCTCACGATAATCGATGCACAGACGCATCGATCCGTCCTTCTTCTTGACAAACAGGACTGGTGCTCCCCAGGGAGACGAACTAGGTTTGATGAAACCTTTAGCTAGCAGTTCATCCAGTTGGGTCCTCAACTCCTTCATTTCAGTTGGTGCTAACCTGTAAAGTGCTCTAGCAACAGGTGCTGCTCCAGGGATGATATCAATCCTGAATTCCACTTGCCTATCTGGTGGCAAACCAGGTAGATCTTCAGGGAAAACTTCAGGATATTCCGAAATGACGGGAATGTCTTTTATCTTCGGTTTTGGCTCTTCAATAATTACCTGTGCCATGTAGATGACACAACCCTTCTTTAGACATTTTGAAGCCTTGAGCATAGTCACTTGCTCAGGCAATCCATACTGGGTATCTCCCCGAATGGTAAGCGATTCACCAGACGGAGTCTTTATCACCACTTGCTTTCTATTGCAGACGATTTGGGCCTGGTTGTGAGATAACCAGTCCATACCCAGAACTATGTCAAAACCGGCCAATTTAAAGGGAAGTAGAGATAGAGGAAAAGAGTGGTTCTTAATGGATATCACACATCCATCTAACACAGTGGAGACGGTTTCTATGGTGCCATCTGCTAGCTCTACCTCATAATTCACATTTAAGGTTTTGACAGGCATATTCAGCAATTTGCAAAATTTATGATCTACGAAAGACTTATCAGCGCCCGAATCAAAAATTACTCTTGCAAAGATATCATTTACGAGGAAAGTACCTGTGATCACGTTATCGTCTAGCACTGCTTCTTTCGCATCCATCCTGAAGATTCTCGCATTGGTCTTCTTGGCCTCTTCAGGCTTCTTGGCGTTTTTAGGGCAGTTAGTTCTAATGTGCCCCTTCTCGTTGCAGCTGTAGCAAGTTGCATCCTTTATCTTTTTGCAATCCAAGGTCTTGTGGTCCTTGGACTTGCATAACCCGCAAGTAAATGACTTCGACTGAGTCTGCGAGTTTGATTCGAGTCTGCACTTTCCATAATGGTGTCTCTTGCAATTCTTGCACTTGGGCTTCTCACCAGACTGTTGCCCATCCTTCCTTGACTCAGACCCTCTCTTGCTGTCACCATTTCCACGGTGCTTCTTGCCCGACCTTCGTGAAGTATCATCTTCACGCTTTCTCTTCTCAGCCGTTTTGTTCCTCAGCGATCTTTGTTGGACCGCATCCAGAGTAAGGGACAAAGATATGTCGGCTACAGATCTAAAGGTCGCTGGCCGAGAGGCCTTTACACTTGCCTTTATCTCGGGGGCTAAACCACCGATAAAACGAGCTATTCTCTTTGGCTCCGGGGTTACCAGATACGGAACCAACCGGGACATTGTGTTGAAGCTCGTGAGGTAAGCTTGACAGTCAAGGTTCGTCATAACCAACGATAGAAAATCAGTCTCTATCTTTTCAACCTCATGTTGAGGGCAGTAATTTTCCTTGATGAGAGAAATGAATTCCTCCCATGTCATGCTGTATAAAACAGCCTTCCCTGAGGCCTGAACCAACGACCTCCACCAAGCCAGGGCCTCGCCCTTGAATGATTGTGAAACAAACTTTACCACATCTTTCTCTGCGCAACCACTGATGTCCACCACGGTGTCCATCTCGTCTAGCCACGTCATGCAATCTACCGCGCCTTTCTCCCCAGTGAAGTCTCAGGGTTTGCAAGATACGAATTATTTGTAGGTGCAGCCCCTGGCGCGAGATGCATCAGTATACACTTTTTCTGGACGGACACTGTTTTCATTGGATGAGTGATTATCATCGTCCTTTTTTGTAACACCTCGAATTTTTGTGTCCAATAATGTGTTAACACGTGTCATTTGATTACACGTGGCATTGATATCAAATAAAGGACTAATATTGACAAACCTTGAAAATATATAAATTCGAGGGTTATAAATGTCAATCAAGGGTAAATATACCGTATAGTAACCCTAAATAATGCTTGTACCTTCAAACGAGTAAATCATGGATCGTACGGAAGTGAAACACGGAAGAAAGTGAGAGATTACAAACCACAGGGGTTAACTGTGTCAACATGTTTAAATTATACCTCTGAGTGACCCTTTAACGTTCCCAAAGCTTTGTAACAGTGTTATACACTCACTAGAATGTAATATATAAATTTCGCGAAGTTTCGTTGTGAAACGAGAAAGTTACGATCGAATTCGTAGGAGAAGGGTTAAAAGCGTCAATAATAAAATTTAAGGCCTTCTGAATAATAAATAAATTAACCAGGGGCTTAACGATACGGGTAAATAACGCGAGGTCCTTAATTGTAATTAACCGAGGGCCATATCGCAAAGTTACCCCTTCAAACCCGAAAGGCCAGGTAATTAATTACCAAGATTTTTAATCATTACAAAAAGATTTGAAAAAGATTTAATTTTAACCCCTTACGGACCGTAAAGGGTATGCCTTACGGACCGTAAGGAGGGGGAATGATTGCTGAGATCCGCCTATGGCTTACGGACCGCAAGGCCGAAGCCATACGGTCCGTAAGCAGCGCCCAGCGACAGATTGTTGGCTGTTGGCTGATTTAAGCGCCAAGACATGAATTTATGGGTTTTTCAGAGGTATGGTTGCCCCCTACTCGACCCATAACCCTCTAGGACACATGCCACTGATCCACATTCATCCATAGCATGAGTTGTAATGATCTAAAGGCTTGTCCTTGACTATAAATAAGCACCTTATGCTCACAACATTCATCACAACTCAAACACTCTCATCTGATCATTCCAAAAGCTTTCAAGTCTTCTTCTCTGCTCTATAATCAAGTCTTAACTTCAGTAAGTTGCTTAGATCCTTTGTAGTTCAATTTATGCTTAGTAAATCACTAGAAACCAAACCGTCGTAAATACGGTTTGACTTTAAAATAAATCCAAGATGGTTCAGTCTTATGACGAATCAAAGGTAGTTATGAGTTGGTATTAATGTGGGTAATAAACCTCTAAAAGGGTTCCCTCTGATCACCACTCTAACTAGCTCAAATGTCGAGTCAAACGAACGGTTAAAAAGTCAACAGAAAGCTATTTTTGCGATTTATGCATAATCTGTAATGTATATACTATGGAACCTGTTTAGACACTCATAAAACATGATAATAAGTATACAAACTTGTTTGCGCTCGTTTGAATCGACCATTTGCTATATTGAACCGGTTCGGAGCCGAATGTCGCAAAAGTTTGACTTTTGCTTTGACTTCAGTTCTGACCCGTATTAGTGAGGTATAGATATGCCTTAGGACTCTCTTAGGACCAGGTTACATGATGGTATAGACCTCTGTGATCGGTTCATGATTTGTCCGAGTCTTCTACGCATTTCCGTTAATCGCCTAAAGGTTGACCGTAACGGCCTTTTTGAAATAAAACGAGTATTTCGGACACGTGAACGGACCATAACCTTGCTTATTAAATTATAAGCATGTCCTTAAAGTTTCACGTCAATCCGAGGTCTAGAATGAGAGTTATGCTAAATAGCACATTTATAAGAAACTTTTGTAATAAACGGCACAATTAGCATAACGCCTATCTAAACCAAGATTTCATCACCAAGACTTTTACCCACTGTCATAAAATAATATTTTTGGAATTTTAAAGATTTTTAATAATTTTTACCTTGCTCATAACCTGCGGTTATGGCTACGGTTCGGTAAATACCGAATATGCCCTTTTCGGCCAAAACTTGAGTTCTACAATGTCTTTTGACCCGATTCCAATTGCTACTGATTTTAAATAATAAATAAAGTATTTTAGACTTTATAAACTGTTCGGGAAATTCAGATTTCCTGTAGAACTCGAAAAGCTCTTTAAAAGTCTTTAAAATGACCGAAAAGCCCCTACGGGGCGTAATATTAACTTAAACTCGTTACGGGCATCACGGAAGGTATCCTACTGATACCACAACCTCTTTAAGGCATATTGACTTAGGAAATAAGCGTAAGACTCTCATGGTTAACCGTTTCGCCTATTGCGCGCACGGTTCGGCTTATGAAACTAGTTTTCGTAAATTAGCCGATACGGGTCAAATTATATTATTTGGACCCCAAAATCCAGAGTGTGAACCTTGAACCCATATAAAACAAGTCTCTGAACTTGTTTGGGGCAGAATCACATTCCATTCTCGGTTTTCGCATTTTCGCGCGATTAAACCACATTTATATTCCGGAACCAACCGGTCTAGGCTACGGCCAATATAAAGACCCGTTAGGATTCTAAGAGGTTAATTAAAACCTTCGTTCCAGATTAGGAGCCCAGTAAAAGCTATCGGTGATTTAATCAAATTAAGGAATAATACTTGCAAAGGTAAATACTTTTAACTTATTTCCCCTATACGGGCTTGGGTTACGGTATATTAATACCGCTTGATTGAGCATTATATTTTCCATCGCTTAGGTGGTTAATTGAATAATATGATCGGCTCATTTAAACAGTTTTGTTTCTTAAAAGCCTTTGGGGGTTTAATGACCGTTGTCCCGGATATCCTTGGCATCATTTTACGAAATGGCCACGACCATCGACATCCCGGTGTAGGCGTACACCCGGTATATATTGTCGACATTTAATTAAAAGACGTAGCCGTTGGTTTCTATACTACGGTTTTACGCATTGTGGTGTGTCTATTAATCTTTAACCCGGCACGATCTGGGCTACTGAACGCATAAAAGAACATGTAATACGTTCACAAGATTTTAATAATTTTCCCAAGTTATAAAAGAGTTTGTGCCTTGTGCATTAAAATCAATTTTAATAAACATTTTCAAATGTGTCAGTTGAATGTATTTACCAGTGTAAACTGACGTATTTTCCCCAAAAAAAAGACTAATTTTCAGGTACTATACGAAATTGGCTGGTATTAGCTTCCTAAGCATCACGAATAGTCACGCAAACTCGATGCCGTATCTGAATGAACAATATTTTATTATTTTGATCCGCTGTGGATACATTCGACTTCTGTAATACATTTGATATTACAACCAGAGGTTGAAGTATATATTTATCTTTAAGCTTCCGCTGTGCATTTATATAATTGTGTGGTTTGACTATATTGTTGCCAACTACGTCACGGTAATCCCCCACCGGGCCCACCGGTGATACACGTGGAAATCGGGGTGTGACAGGTTGGTATCAGAGCCAACGTTGAGCGAATTAAACACTATCCTATTGTGTTTAATCTCAATGACACAATTGCACATACTTGAGTCTAGACAATAACTTAGGACAAATTCGGATTAATACTCCTTTTTGTCTTTATTTTCATTTCGATTTTTAATAAGTTTTGGAGCAGGAAAATGCCACCTGTTATATTTCGAGGAAGAGGAAGGGGAAGAAGAGGCAGAGGAGATATCGTGACACATCACGATCACGAAGCTGGACCGTCAGGTACAAGACCTCCTTCGATGACAAGGAGCGAAGAACCACAACGACGAAGAGACCTTTACGAACCCGCGAGGCATTCCACCTCACACAGCTCGACGCCATCATACCGGCACTCCTTTGGGCCAAACTCAGAGAATGATCCCAACAACCCACAACCTTCCTTCTTACCTCTACAACGTTCGGTATCGCACCGAAATTACGACGACCCTACTCCATACTTCATAGGTCAGTTTAATCCAGCTGACTACATACAGGAACCTTCAGGCTTTGTTCCCTTAGGGCCACAAGATCACTTCTCCGAAGACCATATGGATGAAGATACTGATCCAACTGAACCTGCTCATGGTACGCCCACGCATCCGATAGAAGTCTCTGATGGGTCATCCTTCCATGGCACACCCTATCAGGGGCCAGATAGTTTCCAAGCGTTGTTCGACCGACATGAGTGGTACTACACACCACCTCAACAGACATCACAACAACCGCGACATCCACAGGATCCTTCTGAGGATTCACGCTTTGTGGCAGTTACGCCACCACCTCCGCCACCGGCGCAACCAGTAATGCCTGATCCGCCAAGGCGTAGGAGGACGAATGCTCGTATGTCCACACGAGGAGGAGGGGGTATCCACTTCAGCACCCCTCGACACTCTAGTAGTAGCCACTATCCGCCACTACAAGAAGAAGGACCTTCAAGTCCTATACAGGAGGCGAACTCCGCACCAGCTGCACCAAATTCGCCACCATTTGGGTATGACCAACCCATACCTGCTTACACGGGTCCAACGGCTTACAACCCGTTCGAACCGTCACAAGAACATTACAACTACAATTATGAGCGCGACCCATATGTGGTGTCGGCTAGATACAATGCACGCTACCCTGACGGAGCTCATGGGAACATGGGAGCACCGGACTACTCAGCTCATGGGTATCCAATACCTCCCAGACCTCCAGTTCCGCAACAAGCGCCACAACCACGTTTCTCTCCTCCTGAACAGGAAGAAATACTCCATCGACTAGATCGTGTGGAGAGAGAGTTCGAGGAAGAGAAAAAGAGCCACCGAGGATTTCTCAAAGGCTTGGCGAACCTACTAAAGGGCAAAAAGAAGAAACGTGACCACTAGCCCTTAATAGTTGTACTAATGTAATTTCTACTTTGAAAGAAGTCACTGCGTGGACATTTATCGTATTTCAGTCCCTACGAGGACTTATCTTTTAGTCCTTACATGGACACTTATCTTATGTTAGTCCCTGCGTGGACTTGTCACTTATTTTAAACCTCTATGGAGGTATGTACTATTTGAAAGACCCATTTAGGGCAATATGTGATTGTATTTGAGATTATGGAATGTATGTTATGAGTTTTGTTTTAATATGTATGAAATAAATCAAAACCATTCCTTTTAAATTGATCTGCCTAAATAAAGAATCTTACGAGTGAAACCTAGCCTGGTGTCTTTTAAGATCCGGCCAAGATGGTAGGACTTAATTAAAAGATTCAGATTCCCTGTTAACCGCTGCAAGCATGTTAACAATCATGGCAGATGTGATTCGTTAAAATCACGCGCGTCATTCGTATACAATAATCCTTTAAGGATTTCAAAACCCAACTAAATGATTTATAAATCGTGGGTTAAACCACCAATGAAGGTGATCAATCTTATTTTAAAACATCCATTAGTGATGTAGTGCCCACGGGCCAAATTTTATTAAAACATCCATTAAGCGATGTAGTGCCTACGGGCCAACCATATTAAAACATCCATTAAGCGATGTAGTGCCTACGGGCCAACCATATTAAAACATCCATTAGAGGTGTAGTGCCTATGGGCCGTAATAATTGTCGTATAAAGACAAAAGGCAGTGGTGGTCTATGACTCCCTGTCAGAAAGAGATAAAAGAACTACGGTTCAAATCTCTATGCCTTTGATTCTCTGAAATCTCGGCTAATAGTATAAAACATCCTCGTGATTAGGCTTTATGCCGCCAATATTATTGTTATAGCTAAAATAGGATGTATTCGAATCCTAAAACTAAGTGAGTAATAAGATACCAAATATGGTCTCTGTTACCATGGTTGACAAATTGTCATAAAAGACAATTATATAATAATCTCCTGAATAAAATTTTGTTATCTTCTGTAACAGATTCAAGTTACAATGGCGGATCCCAATGGAGAGAACAGCCATACAAATGAAGATGACTACGACAATGCGCCAGTGCATCTGACAGGCGCACAGCTAAAGGCTCTAATTGACAATGCTGTCCAGGCAGCTCTTGATCGTCAATACACTGAGTCTCATAGCAGATCTGTAACAAAACCACTCTCCAAACCAAAGACACACTCCAAACCACCCTCTCAACCCAAGAAGGATGACGACAATCACTCGTCAGCTGAAAATAGTATTCGTCGTGAACGAGAGTACACTGATGCATCTGGTGCCAAGGGTTGCACCTACAAGTATTTTGTATCTTGTAAGCCCCGGGAATTTACGGGGGAGAAAGGTGCTGTTGATTGTATCACCTAGCTAGATGAGATGGACACTATTGTGGACATCAGTGGGTGCGCAGAGAAGGATGTGGTGAAGTTTGTGTCCCAGTCATTTAAGGGTGAGGCCCTGGCATGGTGGAGAGCGTTGGTGCAGGCATCAGGTAAGTCTGCTTTATACAAGATGACATGGGAGGAATTTATTGCTCTCATTAAGGAAAACTACTGCCCTCAGCATGAGGTTGAGAAGATCGAGGCTGACTTTGTGTCACTGGTGATGACGAACCTGGACTGCCAGGCTTATTTGACGAGCTTCAATACGATGTCTCGCCTGGTTCCGTACCTTGTGACACCAGAGTCTAGAAGAATCGCCCGTTTCATTGGAGGCTTGGAGCCTGCGATAAAGGCGAGTGTGAAGGCCTCTCGGACGACGACCTTCAGGGCAGTTACTGACCTCTCCTTGTCTCTCACTTTAGATGTTGTCCGTCTGAGGACGCTAAGGAGCAAGGAGGCTGAGAAGAGGAAACGTGAGGATGATACCTCACGAAGGTCTGGAAAGAAGCACCGTGGAAACGGTGATGGCAAAAGAGGGTCGGAGACGAAGAAGGATGGGCAGGCTGGTGAAAGACCCAATTGCAAAATCTGCAAGAAACCCCACTCTGGGAAATGTAGGTTTGCGTCGAATTCACAGTCGCAGCCAAAGACTTCCTCCTGTGGACTATGCAAGTCCAAGGATCATAAGACGGTGGATTGTAAGAAAATCAAGGACGCAACCTGCTACGGTTGCAATGAAAAGGGGCATATCAAGAGTAACTGCCCTAAGAACGCCAAGAAGGCGGAAGAGACCAAGAAGACAAACGCAAGAGTCTTCCGCATGGATGCAAAGGAGGCAGTACAGAACGACAATGTGCTTACAGGTACTTTTCTCGTAAATAATATATTTGCAAGAGTACTTTTCGATTCTGGCGCTGATAAGTCCTTTGTAGACCAAAAGTTTTGTAAACTATTGAACATGCCGATCAAAACCCTAGATATGAAATACGAGGTAGAGTTAGCAGACGGCACGATAGAAACCGTCTCCACTGTGCTAGAGGGATGTGAAATGTCCATTAAGAACCATTCTTTTCCCCTATCTCTACTTCCCTTCAAACTAGAGGGTTTCGACATTGTTCTAGGCATGGACTGGTTATCCCATAATCAGGCCCAAATCATTTGCGGCAAAAGGCATATAGTATTAAAGACTCCGAGTGGCGAATCGCTTACCATTCGAGGAGATACGCAGTACGGATTACCCGAGGACGTATCTATGCTCAAAGCTTCTAGATGTTTGAACAGAGGCTGTGTAATTTACATGGCTCAGGTGATAATTGAAGAACCTAAGCCGAAGATCGAGGATCTTCCTGTCATTTCTGAATATCCCGAGGTTTTCCCCGAAGAACTACCTGGTTTACCACCAGATAGACACGTGGAATTCAGAATAGATATCATACCAGGAGCAGCTCCTATAGCTAGAGCACCTTACAGGCTAGCTCCTACTGAAATGAAGGAACTGAGAACCCAGTTGGATGAATTGTTGGCAAAAGGTTTTATCAGATGTCACACCCCCAAAATCCACCTGCGGAGTATCACCGCTTGGGAGCGTGACTGACCAGGATCAAGCCACCAATCATACAGAACAATACATATAATAAAAGTAATTGTCATTTAAACCAAACCAAATCCATATGAAAGGTGTTCCAAATCATAAGAATGTTATCTTTGTTTAGCGGAAGCGTATAAATAAAACCCATCGTAAACAAGTATCAAATCTCAAAAGTGTTTAATAAGATAATCACGATCCAAGCCCACAACGACCCGCTCCTCCATGTGCAAGCTCCATATACCTAACGACCTGCAAGGCATGTAACAGTGGATCAACAACTAGTTGAGCGAGTTCACAGAAAGTAAATGCGTAATAATAAGTTCGTTTGTAACAGGTGGCTCTACTGGGCCGTTAGTACGTTCTATTGGTGGGGGCTTCCCATGTTGTATAACCACTAGACTACTCGTAACCATAAGTATCCTTCACAACCGAGGATAGTAATAAGCATAGGTATCCTTCACATCCGAGGATAGTAATAAGTATAAGTATCCTTCACATCCGAGGATAGTAGTAAGTATAAGTATCCTTCACAACCGAGGATAGTAGTAAGTATAAGTATCCTTCACATCCGAGGATAGTAGTAAGTATAAGTATCCTTCACAACCGAGGATAGTAGTAAGTGTAAGTCTACGTAGATTGTAAGTATGTGTCCTGCACAACCGAGGACAGTGAATAGCATAAGTATGTGTCCTGCACAACCGAGGACAGTGGTATGGTAGTCTAGTATTGGCGTCAGTACGAATCTATTCAATCTTATTCCATCAATCCCATTCCCAAGCCCTTGGGAATCCCATGCCTTAGTAAGGGTGTGAACTCACCTTGGTTTGCTCGGTATGCTAAACTATGTGTTCACAAGTAATCAGTCGAGTCCTATTGTATGCACGTATAACAAATCAGTTCATGTTCATAATGATATGCATGTAATCTATGTCACAAGGCATTTGACAGTTATCATCATGTATCAAATAAACAGCTAATCACATTTATGCAGCTTGAGCTTACAATCAGGGTTGTTCTTAGACGTTTTAACTCAGATATTCATCAACAGTCTTAGTAATTGTAATCGTGTTACATCGTTGTCCAAGATTACAGAACTGGCATGCATAAGAGAGTTTATATACGTAACAGTGTTATTACATCAAACAGTGTCATCATGCTAACAGACAATGAAACTCAGACTAGGTTTACAAAGCATGGGGGTTAGCATATTGAACAACTTTGGATATCACTTATCTACAAAAGTCGGACAACCTTATGCACATAATTTCATAAAATTCGGACAGGGAGTGGGGGTTTGGGTCATGAAACTCGGACAAGGGGTAAGGGTAAACAACCCTTACAAACTCGGACCACATGTGTTTTCACTTTGCAAACTCGGACACATGCCACCCTTCAAGAAAGTCGGACCTAGAGATCTTAGATTAAACTCGGACCCATGAGTGTGTGAGAGTTTCTTTGATTAAACTCGGACCCATGAGTGTGTGAGAGTTTCTTTGATTAAACTCGGACCCATGAGTGCATTAAACAAACTCGGATCCCCTTTGTTTTTATATGAAACTCGGAAAGAAACTCGGACCAACAATTGCTACAAGGTCGGACTAGGTGACAATATTATAAACTCGGGCTAATCATCACTCCACAAACTCGGACCCTATGTTATATGATTAAACTCGGGCCTTTGTTTATTGTAAAGGTCGGACATAACACATTTCACCAAAACTCAGACAATTCTACAACTCAAACGTCGGGCCACGGGTAACATAAATCATCAAGCATATCATCAACTACATGAACAACAGTTACGTTCTTACGATCGTGAAAACCCTAATTTCATTGCATTTGCATTGCAGTAATCCCATTACCAAATCAATCATTCTACATATCATGTATTTTTAATCATCAGACAATAAATTATACGCCTAATCACATCATTAACATAATAATCAGAATCAATTCAATAACTACAGAACTAGTGATGTGAAGAACTAGGGTTTACATGCATCAATCAACCAACAATTAATCACAATCACAAACAATGATTAAACAATTACCTTGATTCGATTCTAGATGGATTGGTAATCAAACTTGATGCAAAGGAACTTGTGAATCCAAAAATGATGGGAAGATGGTTGTAGAGAGGATTAGAGAGTACAGTGCTTTCATTTCTTGTGAAAATGATTAGTGAAAGGGATTAGGGTTAGAAATGATTAGAGTTTCACTAATTGCTCTATGCATCCCTAAGTATCATATTTTACACATGTACACAATCTCATAACAATTTCATAGTTTCATCACCAAGTTTATATATATGGCAAATCTTTCATAATTAGCAAACAACCATGTACAATCACACACTACGGTTTATTGCACCAAAGCGTATACAATTCCATAGCCAATTATTAGCACAATTAACAACTAAACAAAACAAGAACGTGCAATAAATGCGAATTAGAATCTTGGAAATTCGAATTGTCACATCAGACCTAGTTTATCTCCCTGGGGAGCACCTGTCCTATTTGTAAAGAAGAAGGACGGATCGATGCGGGTGTGCATCGATTACCGTGAGCTGAACAAAGTTACCATAAAGAATAGATATCCTTTGCCAAGGATCGACGATCTGTTCGATCAGCTGCAAGGAGCGAGCTACTTCTCAAAGATCGACTTGAGGTCGGGCTATCATCAGCTAAGGGTCAGAGATGAAGATGTACATAAGACAGCATTTAGGACTTGCTATGGTCATTACGAGTTCCTAGTGATGCCTTTTGGGCTCACAAATGCACCGGCTGCGTTCAGGATCTCATGAATCGCGTCTGCAAGCCGTATTTGGACAAATTTGTCATCGTCTTCATCGACGACATTCTTATATATTCCAAAAGCCAAGCTGACCACGAGAAGCACCTCCGTTGCATTCTCAAATTACTACAGCGTGAGAAACTCTACGCCAAATTCTCGAAATGTGAATTCTGGCTACGAGAGGTTCAGTTTTTAGGTCACGTTGTAAGTGAGCGTGGTATCCAAGTGGATCCCGCTAAGGTAGAGGCGGTCATGAACTGGCAAGAGCCAAAGACGCCTACCGAAATTCGTAGTTTCCTGGGATTGGCAGGATACTACAGGAGGTTTATTGAAAAATTTTCGAGGATTGCTGCACCCTTAACCTCCCTAACCAAGAAGAAGGAAAAGTTTATTTGGGGCCCAAAGCAGCAAGAGTCCTTCGAAGTTCTGAAGCAGAAGCTAAGCAACGCACCTGTGTTGACATTACCGGAAGGTACAGATGAATTCGTAGTTTACTGCGATGCATCACACACAGGCATGGGGTGTGTGCTTATGCAGAAGGGCAAGGTGATTGCCTATGCTTCAAGGCAATTAAAGGTGCACGAAAAGAATTACACCACCCACGACTTGGAGTTGGGCGCCGTTGTATTTGCACTGAAGTTGTGGAGGCATTACCTTTATGGTATTAAATTTGTGATATATTCTGATCACAAAAGCCTCCAGCACCTGTTCAACCAGAAGGAGTTGAACATGAGGCAGCGCCGTTGGATGGAAACCTTGAATGACTATGATTGTGAGATCAGGCACCATCCCGGCAAAGCGAATGTAGTCGCTGATGCCTTGAGCAGGAAAGAAAGGGTAAAACCTATTCGAATCAATGCCAAGAGCATTGAGGTCAAGAACAATTTAATTGAAAGGATATTAGCTGCACAGCGAGAGGCTGTGTTGGAAGCTAATTATCCTAATGAAAAGTTAGGAGTAACTGAGGAGCAGTTGACTCTTAGCAAGGATGGAATCCTTAGACTGAACGGACGTATATGGGTTCCGATTTATGGAGGACTACGAGATGTTATCCTCCAGGAAGCCCATAGTTCCAAATATTCTGTCCATCCCGGTGCAGACAAGATGTATCAAGATTTAAAGGCGAACTATTGGTGGATAGGCTTGAAAAAGTCTGTGGCCGCCCATGTAGCAAAGTGCTTGACTTGTGCTCAAGTCAAAGCCGAGCACCAAAAGCCGTCTGGCTTGCTACAACAGCCTGAGCTTCCCGAGTGGAAGTGGGAATGTGTAACTATGGACTTCATAACCAAGTTACCCAAAACCAGGAAAGGAAACGATACAATATGGGTTATAGTCGATAGGCTGACTAAATCAGCTCATTTCTTACCCATCAAGGAGACGTATAGCTCCGATATGTTAGCCCAACTGTATGTTGATAAGATTGTAGCCTTACACGGCATACCTGTGTCTATCATCTCCGACAGGGATACTAGATATACGTCTCATTTCTGGAAGAGTTTCCAGCAATCTTTGGGCACGCGTTTGAACTTCAGTACGGCTTACCATCCACAGACGGACGGTCAGAGTGAGCGTACCATTCAAACATTAGAGGACATGCTACGCGCGTGTGCAATCGATTTAGGTGGTAACTGGGATAAGAACCTACCCCTAATCGAATTCTCCTACAATAATAGCTACCATACCAGCATAAAGGCTGCGCCTTTCGAGGCACTATACGGTAGGAAATGTAGATCGCCAGTTTGTTGGGCGGAAGTAGGAGAGGTCCAATTATCAGGACTAGAGATAGTTTTCCAGACAACGGACAAGATTGTCCAGATACGGGAACATCTCAAGGCTGCCCGTGATAGGCAGAAAAGCTACGCTGATCCGAAGCGTAAGGACCTTCACTTTGATGTAGGTGAAAAGGTGTTGCTTAAAGTGTCGCCCTGGAAAGGGGTGATGCGTTTCGGCAATAAAGGCAAGCTGAGTCCGAGGTACATAGGACCTTTTGAGGTCATTGAACGTGTTGGGTCAGTTGCCTATAAGTTGAACTTGCCTGAAGAGCTCAATGGAATTCACAATGTGTTCCACATCTGCAATCTCAAAAAGTGCTTCGCTGATGAGTCATTGGTGATTCCACACACGGATGTGCATATAGATGAGAGCTTAAAGTTTGTAGAAAAACCTTTGTCGATAGAAGATCGACAGGTGAAGAAGCTTCGAAGAAAGCACGTACCGATTGTAAAAGTCAAATGGGATGCTCATAGAGGTCCCGAATATACGTGGGAAGTCGAAGACACAATGAAAGAAAAATACCCCTATTTATTTGAGTAAATCTCGGGTCGAGATTTATTTTAAGGGGGTGAGGATGTAACACCTCGAATTTTTGTGTCCAATAATGTGTTAACACGTGTCATTTGATTACACGTGGCATTGATATCAAATAAAGGACTAATATTGACAAACCTTGAAAATATATAAATTCGAGGGTTATAAATGTCAATCAAGGGTAAATATACCGTATAGTAACCCTAAATAATGCTTGTACCTTCAAACGAGTAAATCATGGATCGTACGGAAGTGAAACACGGAAGAAAGTGAGAGATTACAAACCACAGGGGTTAACTGTGTCAACATGTTTAAATTATACCTCTGAGTGACCCTTTAACGTTCCCAAAGCTTTGTAACAGTGTTATACACTCACTAGAATGTAATATATAAATTTCGCGAAGTTTCGTTGTGAAACGAGAAAGTTACGATCGAATTCGTAGGAGAAGGGTTAAAAGCGTCAATAATAAAATTTAAGGCCTTCTGAATAATAAATAAATTAACCAGGGGCTTAACGATACGGGTAAATAACGCGAGGTCCTTAATTGTAATTAACCGAGGGCCATATCGCAAAGTTACCCCTTCAAACCCGAAAGGCCAGGTAATTAATTACCAAGATTTTTAATCATTACAAAAAGATTTGAAAAAGATTTAATTTTAACCCCTTACGGACCGTAAAGGGTATGCCTTACGGACCGTAAGGAGGGGGAATGATTGCTGAGATCCGCCTATGGCTTACGGACCGCAAGGCCGAAGCCATACGGTCCGTAAGCAGCGCCCAGCGACAGATTGTTGGCTGTTGGCTGATTTAAGCGCCAAGACATGAATTTATGGGTTTTTCAGAGGTATGGTTGCCCCCTACTCGACCCATAACCCTCTAGGACACATGCCACTGATCCACATTCATCCATAGCATGAGTTGTAATGATCTAAAGGCTTGTCCTTGACTATAAATAAGCACCTTATGTTCACAACATTCATCACAACTCAAACACTCTCATCTGTTCATTCCAAAAGCTTTCAAGTCTTCTTCTCTGCTCTATAATCAAGTCTTAACTTCAGTAAGTTGCTTAGATCCTTTGTAGTTCAATTTATGCTTAGTAAATCACTAGAAACCAAACCGTCGTAAATACGGTTTGACTTTAAAATAAATCCAAGATGGTTCAGTCTTATGACGAATCAAAGGTAGTTATGAGTTGGTATTAATGTGGGTAATAAACCTCTAAAAGGGTTCCCTCTGATCACCACTCTAACTAGCTCAAATGTCGAGTCAAACGAACGGTTAAAAAGTCAACAGAAAGCTATTTTTGCGATTTATGCATAATCTGTAATGTATATACTATGGAACCTGTTTAGACACTCATAAAACATGATAATAAGTATACAAACTTGTTTGCGCTCGTTTGAATCGACCATTTGCTATATTGAACCGGTTCGGAGCCGAATGTCCCAAAAGTTTGACTTTTGCTTTGACTTCAGTTCTGACCCGTATTAGTGAGGTATAGATATGCCTTAGGACTCTCTTAGGACCAGGTTACATGATGGTATAGACCTCTGTGATCGGTTCATGATTTGTCCGAGTCTTTTACGCATTTCCGTTAATCGCCTAAAGGTTGACCGTAACGGCCTTTTTGAAATAAAACGAGTATTTCGGACACGTGAACGGACCATAACCTTGCTTATTAAATTATAAGCATGTCCTTAAAGTTTCACGTCAATCCGAGGTCTAGAATGAGAGTTATGCTAAATAGCACATTTATAAGAAACTTTTGTAATAAACGGCGCAATTAGCATAACGCCTATCTAAACCAAGATTTCGTCACCAAGACTTTTACCCACTATCATAAAATAATATTTTTGGAATTTTAAAGATTTTTAATAATTTTTACCTTGCTCATAACCTGCGGTTATGGCTACGGTTCGGTAAATACCGAATATGCCCTTTTCGGCCAAAACTTGAGTTCTACAAGGTCTTTTGACCCGATTCCAATTGCTACTGATTTTAAATAATAAATAAAGTATTTTAGACTTAATAAACTGTTCGGGAAATTCAGATTTCCTGTAGAACTCGAAAAGCTCTTTAAAAGTCTTTAAAATGACCGAAAAGCCCCTACGGGGCGTAATATTAACTTAAACTCGTTACGGGCATCACGGAAGGTATCCTACTGATACCACAACCTCTTTAAGGCATATTGACTTAGGAAATAAGCGTAAGACTCTCATGGTTAACCGTTTCGCCTATTGCGCGCACGGTTCGGCTTATGAAACTAGTTTTCGTAAATTAGTCGATACGGGTCAAATTATATTATTTGGACCCCAAAATCCAGAGTGTGAACCTTGAACCCATATAAAACAAGTCTCTGAACTTGTTTGGGGCAGAATCACATTCCATTCTCGGTTTTCGCCTTTTCGCGCGATTAAACCACATTTATATTCCAGAACCAACCGGTCTAGGCTACGGCCAATATAAAGACCCGTTAGGATTCTAAGAGGTTAATTAAAACCTTCGTTCCAGATTAGGAGCCCAGTAAAAGCTATCGGTGATTTAATCAAATTAAGGAATAATACTTGCAAAGGTAAATACTTTTAACTTATTTCCCCTATACGGGCTTGGGTTACGGTATATTAATACCGCTTGATTGAGCATTATATTTTCCATCGCTTAGGTGGTTAATTGAATAATATGATCGGCTCATTTAAACAGTTTTGTTTCTTAAAAGCCTTTGGGGGTTTAATGACCGTTGTCCCGGATATCCTTGGCATCATTTTACGAAATGGCCACGACCATCGACATCCCGGTGTAGGCGTACACCCGGTATATATTGTCGACATTTAATTAAAAGACGTAGCCGTTGGTTTCTATACTACGGTTTTACGCATTGTGGTGTGTCTATTAATCTTTAACCCGGCACGATCCGGGCTACTGAACGCATAAAAGAACATGTAATACGTTCACAAGATTTTAATAATTTCCCCAAGTTATAAAAGAGTTTGTGCCTTGTGCATTCAAATCAATTTTAATAAACATTTTCAAATGTGTCAGTTGAATGTATTTACCAGTGTAAACTGACGTATTTTCCCCAAAAAAAAGACTAATTGCAGGTACTATACGAAATTGGCTGGTATTAGCTTCCTAAGCATCACGAATAGTCTCGCAAACTCGATGTCATATCTGAATGAACAATATTTTATTATTTTGATCCGCTGTGGATACATTCGACTTCTGTAATACATTTGATATTACAACCAGAGGTTGAAGTATATATTTATCTTTAAGCTTCCGCTGTGCATTTATATAATTGTGTGGTTTGACTATATTGTTGCCAACTACGTCACGGTAATCCCCCACCGGGCCCACCGGTGATACACGTGGAAATCGGGGTGTGACATTTTTGGGCTTAGACGGGGGTTTGCTATGAGATTTTGAGTGGGTTTTTGGCTTTGAGTGTGGTTTAAATATGGTTCTGCTCCGGGATTCAGTATACTCTTCGTACTGTCGACCCAGGGCTGCCTTAACAGCACCGTCGACAAGAGCTTTCAATTATGCGCCCGTCAAATGAACCTGGGCGTTATCGTATTCATCTTCTTCCGAATGACTATTCTCCTCATTTGGATCGGCCATCATAACTTGAATCTGCTACAAAAGATAACGAAAAACTTTTATTTAGGAGTTTATTATGGAATTGTCTTTTATGGCAATTCATTAACCATGGTAAACAGAGACCATATCTGGTTAATTTGTTACTTACTTTTTATTTAGGATTTGAATATAACTTATCCTAATTACAAACAATATTGTTAGTGGCATAAAAGCCTAGTCACGAGGACGTTTTATAATATAAGCCGGGATTATAGAGAATCAAGGCATGAAGGTTTGAACCGTAGTCCTTTTACCTTTTCTGACAGGGAGTCATAGACTACCACTGCCTTTTGTCTTATATGACAATAATTATGGCCCGTAGGCACTACATCACTAATGGATGTTTATAAGTTTGGCCCGTAGGCACTACATCACTAATGGATGTTTAATAAGTTTGGCCCGTAGGCACTACATCACTAATGGATGTCTAATAAATGATCATCTTCATTGATGATTTAACCCATGATTTATAAATCATTAATTTGGGCTTTGGAATCCTTAAAAGGATTCTTGTATAAGAATGACGCGTGCGATTTTTAACGAATCACATCTGCCATGAACGTTAACATGCTTACAGAGGTTAACAGGGAATCTGAATCTTTTAATCAGGTCTTACCATCTTGGCCGGGTCTTATAAAGACACCTGGCTAGGTTTCACTCTTCAGATTCTTTATTTAGGCAGATTTAAATTTAAAAGGAATGATTTTTGATTTATTTCATATATCATAATAACAAAAATGAAATTTATAACATAATATTCCATAAATTTTAAATATGATTACACGCTGCCCTAAACGGGACTTTTTAAATAAGTAAATACCTACGCAGAGGTTTATAGAAAAACAAGTCCACGCAGGGACCAAATACAAGATAGATGTCCGTGCAGGGACTAAAAGATAAGTCCACGTAGGGACTGAAATACGATAAATGTCCACGCAGGGACTAAATTGTAAATACAACAATACCTAAGGAGACTAATGATCTCGTTTCTTCCTCCCTTTTAGTAGGTTTGCTAAGCCTTTGAGAAATCCACGATTACTCTTACGTTCTTGTTCGAAGTCTCGTTCTACACGGTTTAAACGGTGGAGTATTTCTTCTTGCTCCGGTGGAGAAAAACGCGGCTGTTGCGACGGTTGCTGAACCGGAGGTCTAGGAGGTATTGGATACCCATGAGCTGAGTAATCTGGTCTCCAAGAGGTTCCATGGAGAGCATTGTAATTAGCCGCAACCACGTATGGATCGGCATCATAGTTATAGTTGTAGTGCGTGTGAGTCGGCTGCTCAAACGGATTGTACGCGGTGGAACCGCCGTACGCTGGTATCGGATTGTCATATCCGAATGGTGGCGGAGGTGGTGCAACTGGTGCAGAATTCACCTCTGCAGGGTGACCAGAAGATTCCCCTAATTTCAGCACTCGAGTGGCGAGGGGTGCTGAAATGGAATTCCCCTCCTCGGGTGGACATCTGTGCGCCTGATCTTCTACGCCTTGGCGGATCTGGAATTACTGGTTGAACCGGTGGCGGTGGCGGTGGCGGTGGCGGTGGCGTAACTGCCACAAACCGCGAATCCTCGGAAGGATCCTGTTGTTGCTGTTGGTCATGAGGCGAGAAATGATGTGAAGGTGTAAAGTACCAATTACATTGGTCAAACCTCGCCTGGTAGCTGTCGGGACCTTGATAGGGTGTTCCATGAAAGGATGACCCATCTGAGATCTCGATTGGATGGTTGGGAGTACCCCTTGCAGGCTCGACGGGATCTGTATCCTCGTCCATATCCACGGCATTATCTTCAGAAAAGTGATCCTCTGGTCCTAAAGGGTTATACCCTATTGGCTCTTGGACATAATCCGCAGGGTTAAACTGTCCTACGAAGAAAGGTGAAGGATCGCCATAAGAACGGTGTGAAGCAGATCGCTGGAGAGGTATGAACGATGGTTGAGGGTTATTGGGGTCATTTTCTGAGTTTGGACCAAAAGAATGACGGTATGAGGGTGTTGAGCTATGCGAGGTAGAATGTCTCGCAGGTTCAAAGAGGTTTCTTCTTCGTCTCTGTGGTTCTTCACTCCTTGAACTGGAAGGAGCTCGCATGTTCGAAGGTCCAGCCTCATGATCATTGTGAGTAATGATCGTCCCTTTGCCTCTTCCTCCTCTTCCTCGTCTAATTGCTGGTGGCATATTTCCTGTTTTTAAAACTTTAAATAACAATAAACAATAAAAAGACAAACTGGAATAACAATTCGAATTTGTCCTATGTTCTTGTCTAGACTCAAGTATGTGCAATTGTGTAACTGAGATTAAACACAAAGGCTAGTGTTTAATTCACTCAGTGTTGGCTCTGATACTAACCTGTCACACCCCGATTTTTCCACGTGTCTCACCGGTGGGCCCGGTGGGGGATTATCGTGACGTAGTTGGCAATAATATAGTCTAACCACACAATATATGAATGCACAGCGGAAGCATAAAGATAATTATATTTCAACCATTGTTTGCAATATCAAAGTATTATGAATAGTCGAAAATGTATCCACAGGGGATCAAATAAAAATATAAGTTTTGTTCAACAACCAAAGGCATCTTAAGCTTGCGAGACTCTTTGTGATGCTAAGGAGAATATCCAGCCAATTACGCATAGTACCTGCATTTAGTCTTTTTGGGAAAATACGTCAGTTTACACTGGTAAATACATTCAACCGACACTTTTGAAAAATGTTTATTAAAATTGATTTGAATGCACAAGGCACAAACTCTTTTATAACTCGGGAGAATTATTTAAATATATAATCTTGTGAACGAATTACATGTTCCTTATGCGTTCAGTAGCCCGGATCAAGTCCGGATTAAAGATCAATAGACACACCACAGCGACTATTTATGCACTGACGAGTGTACGCCTACACTCTGCGCTTAGGTCGTGGCCATTTCGTAAAATGATGCCAGGGATATCCGGGACATGGTCATTAACCCCCCCAAAGGCTTTTAAGTAAAGACTGTTTAAACGAGCCGATCAAATTTATTCAATTACCAACTTAACTGAGGAGAATTTGATGCCCGATCAAGCGGTATGCTATATACCATAACCCAAGCCCGTATAACGGAAAATAAGTTAAAAGTATTTACCTTTGCAAGTATAAATCCTTAATCGAAATAAATTGCAGATAGCTTTTACTGGTCTCCTATTCTGGAACGAAGGTTTAAAATAACCTATTAGAATCCTAACGGGTCTTTAATTTAGCCGTAGCTTGGACTTGTCAGTTTCAAAGGATAGTTACGGTTTAATCGCGTGAAAGGCGAAAACCGGGAATGGAATGTGATTTGGACCCAACAAGTTTGAAGACTTGTTTTATTTGGGTATAATAACCACACTCTGAATTTTGGGGTCAAAACAATAAGGTCTGACCCGTTTCGGCTAGTTTATGTAAACTAGTTACATAAGCCGAACCGTGCGCACAAAAGGCGCAACGGGTAACTGTAAGAGTCCTACACTGGTTTCCTAAGTCAATATGCTTTAAAGAGGTTGTGGTATCAGTAGGATACCTTCCATAATGCCCGTAACGAGTTTAAATCTATTTTATGCCCCGTAGGGGTATTTCGGTCTTTTTAAAGATTATAAAAGAGGTTTCGGAGTTCTACAGGAAATCTGAGTTTCCCAAACAGTTTATAAAGTCTAAAATACTTTATTTATTATTTAAAATCAGTAGCAACTGGAATCGGGTCAAAAGACCTTGTAGAACTCAAGTTATGGCCGAAAAGGGTATATTCGGTATTTACCGAACCGATGCCATAACCGCAGGTTATGAGCAGGTTAAAAATAATTAAAAATCTTTAGAAATCCCAAAATATTATTTTACATCAGTGTGTAAAAGGTTTGGTGTCGAAATCTGGGTTTAGATAGGCGTTATGCTAATTGCGCTACTTAATTACAAAGTTTCCGTAATTTACGCTATTTAGCATAACTCCTATTCTGGACCTCGGATTGACGTGAAATTTTAGGGACATGCTTAGAAATCAGTAACTAAGGTTATGGCTCTTTCACATGTCCGAAATTCTCGTTTTAAATTAAAAAAGGGCGTTGCGGTCAACTTTTAAGCATTTAACGGAAATGTGTAAAAGACTGGGACAAACAACGAACCGGTCACAGAGGGTTATACCATCATGTAACCTGGTCCTAAGAGAGTCCTAAGGCATATCTAAATCATACTTTAACGGGTCAGAACTGAAGTCAATGCAAAAGTCAAAGCTTTGCGACTTTCGGCTCCGAACCGGGTCAAAACAGTAAATGGTCGGATCAAACAAGCTTAGACTAGTTAATATACTTATTATCATGTTTTATGAGTGTTTAAACAGGTTACACATCATCTACATTACTGCTTATACATTAAATCGCAAAATGGCATTTCTGTTGACTTTTTCTAAGCACGTTTGACTCGACATTCGAACTAGATAGAGTGGGAATCAGAGGGTGCCCATTTAGGGGTTTAAAGCCCACATGATTACCAACATATAACTACCTTTGATTCGACAAACCACTGGACCATTTGTGATTTATCATAAAGTCAATCGTTAGTTACGACGGATTGACTTTCAAGCTAAACTAAGCATAAACTAAGCCACAAAAGTGTAGGCATACTTACAGAAGCTTGGTGCACGACTATGGATGTTAGGAGAATGCTTGAGAGCTCCAGAAATGATCAGAAGGCAGGTTTGAGGTGTGTTTCACAATGGAACACTACCATGCCTTTTATAGTGAAAAACTTAGCTCAAGATCATTACAACTCAACCTACAAGGGTTCATGGATGATCAGCAGGTGTCCCTGAGTGCTAGGGGGCATGTAGAGGGCGCCCATGCTTCAATTAATGCCTCAATGATCGTTCACAAGCTCAAACATTGAATCTGTCCAAGAATTCTGCATCTGGGGCTCGTACGCGGCCCTCTTTAGGATTCTGGCCACTTGGACGCGGACCGCATGAATCCTAAAGTCAGTAAACGTATCTTCAACTGGCTCACGGCCCGCATTAGCTCACCTGTTTCCTTAACGCGGCCCGCCTGAGGGTTGATTTCCAAGATTTTCAAATCTTTTGTAATGATTAACCTGACCTTTCAGTTTCGAAGGGGTAGCTTTGCGATTCGGCCCTCGATTATTTACAATTAAGGGCCTCGTGACTTTTACCCGCATTGTTAAGTCCCCGGTTAGTTTAATTACTATCCAAGAAGCCTTAACTTTTATTGTTGACGCTTTTAACCCCTCGCATACGAATTTGATCATAACTTTCTTGTTTTAAAACGGAACTTCGCGAAATTTATATCGTATGTTCTAGTGAGCGTATTTTACTGTTACAAAGCCTCAGGTTCGTCAAAGGGTCACTCAGAGGTATAAATTAAACGTGTTGACACAATTAACCCCTGTAGCTTGTAATCTCTCACTTTCTCCCGCGTTTCGCTCCGTACGATCCACGATTTATTCGTTTGAAGGTACGAGCATCATTTAGGGTTACTATACAGTATATTTACCCCTCGTTGACATTTTTTTAACCCTCGAATTTACATACTTTCAAGGTTTGTCAACTTTAGTCCTTTATTTAGTATTTAATACCACGTGTAAACTCATGACACATGTCAACACATTATTGGACACAAAATTTCGAGGTGTTACAGCACGGCCCATGCTGAACCTTCTGTAATGGAGAAATTGTTGTCGTGTGGCCTTGTTCTCGTGCATGGGGCCATGTTCCTCATTTCCCTTATCATCCTTTACCACCATGAGTGTGTCTTATATATTATGAACCATTCAAACCTTAAAACCATCATTCCATTAAAACCATAGAGAGATACATAATATTCCTAAAATAAATAATAAAAACTTAACTAATTAGGTCAGGAGGTACACGAGGTTATCACAAGGAGTTCTACTTTTCAAGAAAATTTCGAGAATAGTTTCCCGATGTAGTAGGACTTTCGGTCGACGGTTTTGTCCCCTAGATGTTGCTAAAGCCATTCTTCTATCTCCCTCGGAAGGAAGAAGGCAGCTTCATTTTCCTCAGCAACTTGTGGAGGAGGGGGAACACTCACCGGGACTCCTTGCACTACCCTTTGCGGAGGCTCAGGGTGCATGGCGTACCATTCGGCCGGTATGATGACTTCGGGCACCATGTTCCACGCCCTTTGGGTTATTATAGGTACCAAAGGCGGGGAGGCGAGAAGGTTTAACCTCTGGTGCAAGAGGTTTACCTCTCGGAGACATCCCTCTAGTCCCACCGTTAGATGGTTGATACGGTCGACCAATGCTTCTTCCACTCCCGTCATTTCATCAATAGCCTCCCTTAGGGCGTAAACATAGTTTACAAGAGAGTCTTCCGCCGTCGATGATCTCCTCCCTTGTCGGTTGTTCCTTGAAGATGTTCCACTTGTTCTGCTTGCCATTTCTGGGAAATAAACTGAAGAAAACTAAATTTTTACGAAACAGAACCTCCGACACGGCCCCGTGCTTGCTGAGCATGGCCCCGTGTCCACTTGTCTGCAGGATTTTAGGCTAAAGAGTCTTGGAGTTTTAAATTATTTTTATGATTTTCAGCTGGGTTTTAAGCACAGATAATTTAAAATAAAGTTATACAACTAACTTTAAACAAGAATCCTTAGCAAATAATCTTACAAACTTCACATTAAAGGTTGGAATCATGGAGTTTCCAAGCTTTCATGGAGGAAATGTTTGAAATTTTTTGAAAGAAGAGGTAATGAATAAAAGTGGAAGGGACAAGAGGGTTCTTGGGAACCTTCTTTTAGAACTTACCTAGGATGGTATAAGTGAAGATCCCAGGAATCTCTGTCTTTGGAAGTGGTCAAAAATGAGCAGGAATCAGGCTGCATTTAAAGAAAACGACAGCGCACTGGACACGCCCCCGTGTTGGTTGGACACGGCCCCGTGTGCAAATGAAATCCTGAAACATTTTGTCCGTATTCTGACAAAATCAGCAGAGAATCTTTTAGGTGAGCACGGGGGCGTGTTGACCTGGACACGGCCCCGTGTCTGGAAGCTGTCTTATGGTGTCTCTTTAATTCTAAGTAACTTATTGATATCGGGTGGTTCCTTACTGGTTGGAACAACCCCAAAGTGCCTAAGATACCTTAATTGTCCTAGACTAAGGCAAGAATGCAAGAGGTTGTCGGTGAGGGTAATTTCTATTTTTATTCTAGGTGGACAAGTCCAACCCTTTTCCGGGCTCTCGTTAAAGAAGGTATATGCCGAATCGCTCAGGTCTATGTATGCACCGAACGAAGTCGATAGAGAGTCCTTCACGGCACAATCGGCACAGGGACGACTATCGTCCAAGTCTTCGCTAGGTATGAAGGTATTTTTGGGAGCAACGAGGTTGTTGGAATGCGGTCCCAACATTTCTTCATGGTCATCGTCTTGGGGTGGATCAATGAAATCCTTCCTAAGCTCTTTTGACCAATTTAAAATTAGATCTTCTAGTTGAAATAACTCGTCAAGGAGCATTTCTCCTAGAATATCTGGCTGGGCGCATTCGAGGGAGAGATAGTGATTATTTTTACTTTCGCCTCTCTTAAGGTTATAAGGAGCTGGTGGGTCTATATAGTGGGGCTTATAGTTTAGAAAGTAACATTCTAATTCTTTATGTTCGCCTCCACATAATTGACACCATGTACCATAAGAGTGCCGAAAGTAAAAAGAATTACCATAACTCATGTTTGTGTCAGAAATTACCAACCGCCGGGATCTAACGGTTCTGTTTTCAGTAAGTGAATCTTGGGCACGGGGGCGTGTTAAGTGAGCACGGCCCCGTGTTCAGCTTACGGTCTGACTTAAAACAAGATTGCCAGTTCCAATGATTGGGCACGAGGGCGTGTTCAGCAGGCACGGCCCGTGCTGAGCTCTGCAGAAGCTGAAAAACTAAGAAAATCCTAAAAAATTAAAAAGAAAAATAAAAAATATGATTAGGTCGTTGATTTCTAACTTTCTTAAAATCCTTGTGTCCCCGGCAACGGCGCCAAAAACTTGATGTGTGCTAGTGTGTATATATTTTAGATGTATATTTTAAGTCCTTTTTACACTTTTAGCCAAGTTTTAAATTTATAAAACACGATATTCACTAACACTAAACACACATATGGGCAAGTGCACCCATCGTGGACGTAGTATAGTGTTGGTAAGATACCGAGGTCGTCCAAGGACACAAGAGCTTTTAATACCGGTTTATCCTCAACGTCTAACCAAATCAATATGTTAGAAAAGATTTTTAAACTACGAAAATAAAAACTAACTAAATGCTGAAAAATAAAAATAAAAGTAAAAACAGATAGACAAGATGAATCACTTGGATCCGACTCGTGTATTAGTATAACCTTTGATTATTTTCGCACTTTTGCACTTGTTTAAGAGATTATCTTAGTTATTGTAGTAGGCCCCTCTTTTGAAGGTGACGTTACTCTCAACCCAGTAGTTTGAGTCAGCAAGGATACAATCCTAAAAGGGTCGGATTATTGAAAGATAATGAATTAAGTTATTAATGCAAATTATGATAGGCTCCTCTTTTGGAGGTGACGTTACCCTCGACTAAGTAGTCTGTGTCAGCAGGGATACAATCATAAATAGCCGGGTTATAGTATTAATAGTAGTTAACTTATGAGGGGGTCAAAGAGTTTGGATCCCCGCCATCCAATACCTATGGGCATTGAAGGAGATCCTACTAAATTTGACCCAGGTCCCTTGCAGGACCTCTAAATGCTGAACAAGGGCAAGACCCTTACCAAACCGTTCCCTTAACCCCCGACCAGGTAGCCAACATACCTCCATATAGACCGTGGAGATATGAATAGTGAAAATCTTTTATTTTATATAGACAGTAAAATAATGCCAAGACACCACGGACAAACAATAAGGAAGAATCACCTTCAACATAAGCAACTAGTTATTAAAGTCATTAATACAAAACCAAATAAAAAGTGCAAAAGATTAAAAATAAAAAGTATTATACTAAACACTTGTCTTCACCAAGTGATGTAAGAGACTTAGGCAAACATGGCCTTGATTGTCAAGAACTCTTACGATCAATCTTGGATCCCGAGACGACTCACACACTCTATGATGGACAATGGATGATGGTTGTGGATGATGGTGTTATGGTGGTGGTGGGTGGTGGATAAAGTGTGAGAGAGGTGGTGTGCTAAGGGATGAGTTGCAATGAAACAAAGCACTCCTATTTATAGGCTGAACAGAAGGCTGGGCACGGCCCCGTGTCCGCTGGGCACGACCCCGTGCCTGTTTGACAGTCTCTCTCTTCATTAATTGTAATTCGCAATTACAATTAATGCGCATGCAGTACTTTCGCCACGCCCCCGTGTTCGCTGGGCACGGCCCCGTGGTGGGCAATAGAAGCTTCTATAGGTTTGTCTTTTCTGCTGCTTCTTGTGCACGGCCCCGTGCTGGCTGAGCACAGGGCGTGTTCAGTCTTCTGCCTTCTCTGTTTTGCTTGGGAGGATGCTGTCGAGGGGTCGGGCAATCCACTTATGTTCGTTTTCTTGTATTTATGTTAGATTTAGCTGCCTTTTTGCTTCTTTTGTTAATTTGAGCTCATTTAATCTTGAAAATACAAAAGGAAGACAAAAACACTCTTTTTCCAACATTAGTACTTAAAAAGGGTTAGTTTTATGCCTCATTTGATGTAATTTATATGTTGCATTTTACACACATCAACCACACGGGTAGTTTTAATAACCATCGAATTAGATTATAGTACATCATTTAAATTGTTTGTATTTAGTTCATGTTTGATATAGAAATTAGCTAACTAACTCAAAATTTCTTGTCTAAACTGAAAGCATGACCTAATTTTATATTGTCTAATAATTAAAGCCTGACCTAATTCAAATAACCAAATGGTATTAAACAGTTCAATAAAGCCCCTTATATTTGATCCAATTAAGCTTACTAATGGATTAGATTTTGTAGGCCCGTTAAAACCCTTCTATCAAATATGGATTAGATTTGTTAAAGACATGTATGAAATGTCCTTAATACCCTTATCCCTTAATATCCCTTAATATTCCTTAATACCCTTATCCCTTAATACCCGTAACATTGGCAGATTTACATCAGATTATAATATATCATTTAAATTTTGGTCTTTAGTTCTATTTATACTATATTAGACCATGTTTTATAGATAAGTATTACTTTAGTTTAATCTTTTCTAATTAATTTATATATAATCCTCCTACTAAATATTATTTAGTTTAATTTTTTATGGATAATTATTTTTTAGTTTAATCTCCTTGTCATCATCACACTTCTCCAAAAATGCAACTTGACTGTTATAAGTTGTATGAAATGACTAACATCATCACCGATCATTATCATCATCACACTTCCCCAAAAATCTCCAAATATCTCTCTCAACTCTCAACAGTCAACACAGATCTTCATCATCTTCATCCAGCTTCATCATCTTCATCCATCTTCATCTTGAAAACAGAGGTTTGAATCATCATCTTATCTATATATATTTTTGATATTTGTGATGTTTTTGTAAAAAACAGAGGGTTGATTTGGGTATTTTGTTTCAGTTTTTGATAATGATAATCTGAATGCCGCATGATGATGATGATGATGATGATGATGATAATAATCAGTTTTTTGTGAATGTTTTTTTGAAAAAACAGAGGGTTGATTTGGGTATTTAGGTTTCAGTTTTTGATAATGATAATCTGAATGCCGCATGATGACGATGATGATAATCAGTTATTTGTGAATTAGTTTTTGATAATTAGTTTCTTATAATCAGTTCTTTGATAATCAGTTTTTGATAATCAGTTCTTTGATAATCTGAATGCCGTATGATGATGATAATCACTTATTTGTGAATGGGTTGATTTGGGTATTTTGCTTTCAGTTTTTCAGGTTTGTTTGTTCTGTTTTTGTTCTGTTTTGGTTCTGTTTTGTTCTGTTTTTTGTTCTGTTTTTTTGTTTTGTTTTTGTTCTGCTTTGTTATGTTTGTTTGTTTTGTTTGTTTTGCTTTGAAAAAACAGAGGGTTGATTTGTTTTGCTTTGTTCAGGTTTGTTTGTGATGTTTTTTTGTGAAAATTTTGTTGTCACACCCCTAATTTCCACGTGTCACCGGTGGGCCCGGTGGGGGAGTATCGTGACGTAGTTGATATCATCATAGTCAAACAACACAAATTATAAATGCACAGCGGAAGCATAAAGATAGATTTATTTCAACCAACAAATTGTAATATCCAAGTATCACAAGTAGTCGAAACAGATCCACAGGCGGATCAAAATAAAAAGGAAAATTGTTCAACAGATTCACTGCATCCAAGCTTGCGAGACTCTAAACGATGCTAAGGAGAGGCCAGCCTATTTCGTGAAGAACCTGCACTTAATCTTTTGGGGAAAATACGTCAGTTTACACTGGTAAATACAATTTAACTGACTCATTTTGAAAATGTTTTAAAAATTGATTTAAATGCACATGGCACAAAACTTTTTATAACTTGGGATAATTGATCAAATCTAAACTTGTAAAAGAATTACATGTTTGTTATGCGTTCAGTCGCCCGGTTCGTGGCGGGTTTAAGATTAATAGACACACCACATAGTATAAACCCGCGGCGGGAAACCAACGGATTATACCTAAATAATATGGACACATTGTCGGGTGTACGCCTACACCCGCGTGTCAAGGTCCTGGCCATTTCATGAATGATGCCAAGGATATCCGGGACATGGTCATTAAACTCCCAAAGGCGTAAAACAAACAAAACCAATTTTCAAACGGGTCATCTTGATAATACTTAACCACTAATCGATTAAGGTCAATTGCCCGACCAAGCGGTATTTTATATACCGTACCCCAAGCCCGTATAAGGGAAAATAAGTTAAAAGTATTTACCTTTGCAAGTATAATTCACAACAAGCAAGTGCACGTATCTTTTACTGGATCTCCTATTCTGGAACGAAGGTTTATAATAACCTATTAGAATCCTAACGGATCTTTAATTTAGCCTAAGCTTAGACCGGTTAGTTTTAATAAAAGAATACGGTTCAATCGCATGGAAGGCGAAGACCGGATTAGAATGTGGTTTAGACCCAACAAGTTTGGAGACTTGTATAATATGGGCAAACTAAACACATTCTGGATTTTGAGACAAAGATGATATGGTTTGACCCGTTTCGGCTAATATGCGTAAACTAGTTACATAAGCCGATCCGAACGCGAAAGTGCGTAACGGGTAACCATATAAATCATATACAAGTTTCCTGAGATTATATGCACTAAATATGTTGTGACATCAGTAAGATATGTCCAATTATGCCCAAAATAATTTTAAACTCAATTTATGCCTTATAAGGGCGTTTTGGTCATTTTAAAGGGTATAATAGAGTTAAACTAGTAATCTGAGTTACATATCTGAATAAATCAATAAATATACTTAGTTTACTATGTTATAACAGTAGGGTATCATATTTATGTGAATTTTATAGCTATAACCATCCTATGCACCGAAAGGGCATTTTGGTAATTCCGCATAAGCCTAAAAGGTCAAAACTGGAAATCTGAGTTTGGAACTTTAGCTTACTGTTATAATATAAAATTTTACTGAATATATCAGTAGGTATCAACCCTTATATATATAAACTAGTTTTAATACATACTATGTCGTAAAAATGCCTAAAAAGACAATTTGGAGCCAAATTCCAGGTTTTGAAAGAAAAGCTGATATTTTTATAATTCCAGAAGGCTCAAAATAATATATTTGACATAATAAATCAATAGAAAAGGGTTTGGGGTCAAAAGGATTTATAAAACTCATTTTATGGCCAAAAAGGGCAAAACCGGCAACAACCGAATTAAGCTTAAAACTCTAAGTTATGCTCAGCCTAAAAATAAATAAAAATCTTTAAAAATACCAAAATATTATTATATATCAGTGGGTATAAAGTTTGATATAAAAATTTGGGTTTAGATAGGCTATATGCTAATTATGCTAATTAATTACTAAGAAAGCTTCTAATTACGCTAATGAGCATAACTCTTAATCTAGATCTCAAACTGTTGTCAAATTTTAGGTACAAGTTTATAATTCAGTAACTAAGATGTCTATCCTTTTATATTTTCAAAAATCACATTTTATGGACATTTGGCATAATGGTCAACATATGGGCATTTAACGGAAACTTGCATAATAATTAGATAGCTAGTGAACCAAGCCGTATAATCACAGAGGGTTATACTAACATGTAACTAGGTCCAAAAGAAGCCTTAAGGCAATCCTAAACTTGACCAAATGGGTCAGAACTGAAAGTCAAAGCGAAAGTCAAACTATGCGGCTTTCGGTTCCAAACCGGGTCTAAACAGAAAATTGTCGAGTTGAACATGTTGGGACATGTTCTTACATTAGTTACCAAGTTATATTAATGATCAAACAGGTTGCATGTATCCTACATTGCTAATTATGAGTTAATTTGGATTTAAGCATTCTGTTGACTTTTTAAAGTAAGCTTTGACTCGACAATTATCATGGTTAGAGTGGGAATTTGTAAATACCCTTTTAAGGGTTTGTTACCCACATAATTACCTACTTATAAGTATTTTTAATTCGAGATTCGACTGAGTAATTATTGACTAATCTCGAAGTCAAACCTTAATTACGATGGTTTGACTTTTAGCTAATTAACTAGGCTAAACTGAATTAAGGGAGGTTAAGGACACTTACGAGAGTCCTAATTACTGCTAGATATCACTAAGAAGGTTGCTTGTTGTCTAGAGAGCTCCAGAGAAGTCTTGAACAAAAGTTCCAAGTGAGCAAGTCTAATGTTCACAACTCAAGCTCCTTATATAGTGAACCTCATGGCTCAAGATCATGCCAAGTGACCCTACAATTGTTGTGAGATGATCCCAGGTGCCCCTATGTGGCTAAATACTGCCTAGCAAGTCCCTGGTTTCGAAAACCATGCTCATAAGTCGGTGCAACAGGCTGAACAGGCAGCTGTCCATTTTCTGCTGCCAGCGACAGGCTTACGGATCGTAAGCCTAAGACCTTGCGGTCCGTATGCTCCTCTTGCGGACCGTATGCTTGAACCGTTACGGTCCGTAACCGACCCTTGCTGAAATCGCCCAGGTATGCACCTTACGGACCGTAAGCTTAAAGCCATACGGTCCGTAACCGATGGCCAGAAGCCAAAAATCTTGCAAACTTCCAAGTATTGACCATGCAATTGTGTAGTGTCGGATTCCTCATGCTTTTACTGCAGTGTAGGGACCATTATCTTAGACCTTGCATGCTTGCATGCCTTTACATCACTTTGGCTTTTTGTCTCAAGCTTTGGAAATGTCGGAAATGTAATAGACATTAATTTGTTCCAATTCAATTCTTTTTAAATCAAAATCTAACTTCCGAATGTCATAGCAATATTCTTAAAATTCAAATTTTCCATATAGAAATGGAATTTTATTTATTTAGAACAACCGGTTATATATCAGATGTTTATCAAACGATTTAAGGATCTTGGGATTTATAATTTGGGTCGCTCAGAGGTGTTTTAATAACATGTCGCCCTTGGGTCGTTCAGAGGTAATTTCAATAACATGACGCCCCTCTTTAAATCCTACCATACATCTTTATTTGATCCGGGTTCCTGACACGTTTATCTCACATGACACGTGTCTTTGTTTTATTGGACAGGAATTTCCGAGGTGTTACATCCTCACCCCCTTAAAAGAAATCTCGACCTCGAGATTTACTTAAATAATTGAGGGTATTTTTCTTTCATTGTGGATTCTAACTCCCATGTATAATTGGGACCTCTACGGCCATCCCATTTGAACTTGACAATAGGCACATACTTCCTTCGAAGCTTCTTTACCTGTCGATCCTCAATCGACACAGGTTTTTCCACAAATTTCAAGCTCTCGTCTATATGCACATCTGTGTGTGGTATGACTAGTGATTCATCAGCTAGACATTTCTTCAGATTGCAGATGTGGAACACATTGTGAATACCACTGAGCTTCTCAGGTAAGCTTAACTTATAAGCCACAGACCCAACACATTCGATGATCTCAAATGGTCCTATATACCTCGGGCTTAACTTACCCCCTTCCAGGGTGATACTTTGAGCAGAACTTTATCACCAACCTCGAACTTGAGGGGTTTTCGCCTTTTATCAGCATAGCTCTTCTGCCTATCCCGGGCAGCTTTCAGGCGGTCACGAATTTGGACAATCTTGTCCGTCGTTTCAAAGACTAGATCGGGACCTGATAATTGAGTGTCTCCTACCTCTGCCCAACAAATGGGCGTTCTTCACTTCCTACCATATAATGCCTCAAAAGGCGCAGCCTGAATGCTGGTATGATAGCTATTGTTGTAGGAGAACTCGACCAAGGGTAGGTGCCTATCCCAACTACCTCCTAAATCAATCACACATGCACGAAGCATGTCTTCCAAGGTCTGGATGGTACGCTCACTTTGCCCATCCGTCTGAGGATGGTATGCCGTACTAAAATTTAATTGCGTGCCCAGAGACTATTGGAAACTTTTCCAAAAATGAGATGTGTATCTAGTATCCCTATCAGAGATAATAGATACTGGTACCCCATGCAGGGACACGATTTTATCAACATACAGTTGGGCCAACATGTCCGAACTGTAAGTCTCCTTAATGGGTAGGAAATGTGCTGACTTAGTCAGTCTGTCAACTATGACCCATATAGTATCATTTCCTTTCTGCGTCTTTGGCAACTTGGTGATGAAATCCATCGTCACCATTTCCCATTTCCAAGTGGGAATTTCAGGTTGTTGTAGCAAACCTGACGGCTTCTGGTGCTCAGCCTTGACTTGAGCACATGTCAGACATTTAGCTACATAGGCAGCTATAGACTTCTTCAAGCCTATCCACCAATAATTTGCCTTCAAATCCTGGTACATCTTATCGGCTCCAGGATGAACGGAATATTTGGAGCTGTGGGCTTCCTGAAGGATGATGTCCCGTAGTCCTCCATAAACAGAAACCCATATCCTTCCATTTAACCTTAAAATTCCATCTTTACCATAGGATAACTGCTCTTCAGTCACTCCTAGCTTTTCCTTAGGATAATTAGCTTCTAGCACAGCTTCCTTCTGTGCAGCTAATAACCTCTCATTCAAGCTATTCTTGATTTCAATGCTCTTGGCATTGATCCTCATCGGCTTTACTCTTTCTTTTCTGCTCAATGCATCTGCAACTACATTAGCCTTGCCTGGATGGTATCTTATTTCACAATCATAATCGTTCAAAGTTTCCATCCAGCGTCGCTGCCTCATGTTCAAATCCTTCTGATTGAACAGATGCTGAAGGCTTTTGTGATCAGAATAGATCACACACTTAGTTCCATACAGATAATGCCTCCAAAAGCTTAAGTGCGAATACAACGGCACCCAACTCCAAGTCATGGGTGGTGTAATTCTTCTCGTGCACCTTTAGCTGTCGTGAAGCATAGGCAATGACCTTGCCTTTCTGCATTAACACACAACCCATCCCGGTGTGTGATGCATCACAGTAAACTACAAACTCTTCAATTCCTTCAGGTAACGTCAGCACCGGAGCGTTGCTCAACTTCTGCTTCAAAATATCGAAGGATTCTTGCTGCTTAGGCCCCCAATTAAACTTGCTATTCTTGCGAGTCAGCAAAGTCAGGGGTGCTGCAATTCTTGAAAAGTTCTTGATAAAGCGTCTGTAGTATCCTGCCAATCCTAGGAAACTGCGAATCTCCGTAGGCGTCTTCGGCTCTTGCCAGTTCATGACAGCTTCAACCTTAGCGGGATCTACTTGGATACCACGCTCACTCACAACATGTCCAAGAAATTGGACTTCTCGAAGCCAGAACTCACATTTAGAAAATTTGGCACAGAGCTTTTCTTGTTGTAGCAGTTTCAGAATGCAACGGAGATGCTTCTCGTGGTCAGCTTGATTCTTCGAGTAGATGAGAATGTCGTCGATAAAGACGATGACGAATTTATCTAGATAAGGCTTGCAGACGCGATTCATGAGATCCATGAATGCGGCAGGTGCGTTAGTGAGCCCAAAAGGCATCACTAGGAACTCGTAATGACCGTAATGAGTCCTAAACGCAGTTTTGTGTACATCTTCATCCTTGACCTTCAATTGATGGTAGTCTGACCTTAGATCAATCTTGGAGAAGTAGCTCGCCCCTTGAAGCTGATCGAACAGATCGTCGATCCTGGGCAGAGGATACCTATTCTTTATAGTGACCTTATTAAGCTCACGGTAATCGATGCACAAATGCATCGAACCATCTTTCTTCTTGACGAACAAGATTGGCGCTCCCCATGGAGATGAACTAGGTCTAATAAAACCTTTGGCTAGCAGATCATCTAGCTGCGTCCTTAATTCCTTCATTTCTGTTGGTGCTAGTCTATAAGGCGTTCTTGCAATAGGTGCAGCTCCTGGAATGATGTCAATTCTGAATTCTACTTGTCTATCTGGTGGTAAACCAGGTAGTTCTTCCGGGAAAACTTCAGGGTAGTCAGAGATGACTGGAATATCTTCAATCTTGGATCTCTCCTCACCAATGGTTACCTATGCCATATAAATGACACAACCTTTCTTTAAACATCTGGATGCCTTTAGCATAGCCACTTGCTCAGGCAATCCATGTTGAGTATCCCCCTGAATGGTAAGTGGCTCACCAGACGGAGTCTTGATCACCACTTGTTTCTTGTTGCACACTATCTGAGCTTGGTTACGCGATAACCAATCCATGCCTATTACAATTTCGAATCCGGCTAGCTTAAAGGGTAATAAGGACAGAGAAAAAGAGTGGTTCCTAATGGATATGACACATCCATCTAACACAGTCGAAACTGTTTCCATGGTTCCATCAGCTAATTCCACCTCATATTTCACACTTAAAGCCTTAACAGGTAATCTTAACAACTCACAAAACTTATTATCTACAAAGGATTTATCTACTCCAGAATCAAACAATACTCTTGCAAAAACATCATTAATGAGAAACGTACCGGTTATGACGTTGTCGTTCTGGATGGCCTCCTGAGCATTCATTTGAAAGACCCTGACGTTGGTCTTTTTCCCTTCCTCAGCTTTCTTTGTCAGTTTTGGGCAGTTGGTCTTGATATGTCCTTTTTCATTGCAACTATAGCAAGTTGCATCCTTCATCTTTTTGCACTCAAGGGTCCTGTGCTCAGAGGACTTGCAAATCCCACACGCCTTAGGCTGGGATTGGGACTTCTGCTCAAACCTGCACCTCCTGAAATGGTTCTTCTTGCAAGTCTTGCACTTGGGCCTATCACCCGATTTTTGATCACCCTTCTTAGCTTCAGACCCCTTCTTGCGGACATGGTTTCCCCTGTGCTTCTTGCTCGACCGATGTGAATTATCATCTTCACGTTTCCTTTTCTCCGCGTCAGTATTTCTCAGTGATCTCTGTCTCACTGCATCCAGTGTGAGGGACAGAGATATATCAGCTGCGGATCTAAATGTAGCGGGCCGAGAGGCTTTCACGCTTGTTTTTATTTCTGGGGCTAAACCCCCAATGAAACGTGCAATTCTTTTGGGTTCCGGGGTCACAAGGTACGGAACCAATCTTGACATGGTGTTGAAGCTCGTGAGATAAGCCTGGCAATCCAGGTTCTTCATGACCAGAGATAGGAAGTCAGATTCTATCTTTTCAACCTCATGCTGAGGGCAGTAATTCTCTTTGATAAGAGCAACAAATTGCTCCCAAGACATGCTATACAATGGAACCTTTCCCGAAGCTTGAATCAATGATCTCCACCATGCTAGGGCTTCACCCTTAAATGACTGGGATACAAACTTTACAGTGTCCCTTTCAGCACAACCACTAATGTCCACAACAGTGTCCATTTCATCCAGCCAGGTCATGCAATCCATAGCGCCCTTTTCCCCAGTAAAATCTCGGGGCTTGCATGAAACAAAGTACTTGTATGTGCAACCCTTGGCGCGAGGTGCATCATCGAACACTATCTTTTTAGGGTGAACGTTGTTCTCATTTGATGAGTGTCGATCATCATCTTTCTTAGACTCATCCTTCTTAGACTTAGGCGGGGTAGGTGGTGGTTTGCTGTGAGCCTCAGAATGGGTCTTAGGCTTAGAATGTGGTGTAGACAGGGTTCTACTTTGGGTCCCAGAGGACTCACTGTACTGTCTATCCAAAGCTTTTGTGATAGCATTATCCACTAATGCTTGCAGCTCCGCACCAGTTAACTGTATTCTAGCGTTATCGTGGTTTTCCACCGGATGACTATTGACTTCATCCGACCCAGCCATGTAGCTTCAATTGCTACATATAGAAATAATGGGCAAGGTTTTATTTAGAAGCTTTTACAGTATTTTATATTCTATTAACCATGGTTTTAAATTGCCATTTTAGGTTAATTTGCTACAATTTTAGGATCTTTATTATTATCCTAAGTTATGAAATAATAGCACATAAGGCCTAGTCACAAGGACAATTTAATTTAATAATAAACCAGGACTTTACAGTATCCAGGTATTTAGTTTTGAACCACAGTTCATCACCTTTTCTTGACAGGGAGTCGTAAGCTACCACTGTCCTTAGTCCCAAAGGACATTTAATTATTGCCTACAGGCACTTCACCTTTAAGGGGCGGTTATTTATAAGTAAGGGAATTTAACTTAACCCTTTTTAAAAGATGGCCTGTGTGACTTTACTGATTCACAGTTTGCCAAGAATGTTAACATACTCAGAGATGTTAACAAAATTTGGAATCCTTTGGACAGGTTCTACTGTCTTGGCCCTGTCTACAATGACACTGGCTAGGTTTTACCCCCAAGATTCTTTTAATAATTAACGCAGAGCAATCCTAATTTGAGATGTTAAATTGGATCTAAATCTTAATTATGGAACTGCCATCTTGGCCTTGTCTTAAGATAACATATGGCTAGGTCTTGTCCCTTTTTAGATTTTTGCCATTTTATTATAATGGTAGATCTCTTAATAAAAAGTTAATTTCATTTATGTTATATTTTATAATTATGCATATAATAATTAATAAGCAGAAATGAAAATTTTTAAATCATACACCTCATTAAGATTCAAACAGTACATTTTCCCCTAAACGGGACTTCTACAAAAATAATATGCCCGCGCAGGGGCGAAAAACAAACAAATAAACCCACGCAGGGGTCAACTAAAAGACATGCCCACGCAGGGGCAGAAAAAGACAAGCCCACGCAGGGGCTGAGTACAGAAACAAAAAGTCCGCGCAGGGACTGATTACAACTAAACAAATAACCAACAAAGGTCTTTAATGACCCCTTCTCTTGGACTTCCCTTTGAGTAGGTCCGACAGACCCTTGAAGAAGCCTCGGTTGCTCTCCCGCACCGTTCGAATTTCCTCTTCACAGTGGTCCAATCTGTCGAGGACCTCTTGCTGGCGCTCCGGCGGGATTAGCTGCGGCTGCGGCGGCTGATACAGAGGTTGAGGAGGTGGCGGACGCTGGTACCCATAAGTTGGGTAACCCGTGGTCCAAAGACCACCATAGGGTCCCTTTGTGACGAGCGTTGTAGTCCCACGCCTCTTGGTATGGGTCCACATTGGCATAGTCATAATGGGTATGAGCCGGCTGCTCAAAGGGGTTATACGCCGCTGAACCGGCGTATGCAGGGATTGGGTTATCGAAACCCACTGGTGGCGCCATAGGCGCAGAGTTGATATCTGGGATGGGGTTCGATGGACCCCCCATCTGTTGGTTTTCTTCTTCTTCTTGGAGTGGCGGATAATGACTGCCACTTGAGGGCTGAGGAGTGCTAATACGGACTCCTCCTCGCACGGACATCCGTGCGTTTGATCTTCTCTGCCTCGGTGGCTCCGGAGGCGGTTGTTGTTCCACTGGTGGTGGTGGTGGCGGAGTGACTGCCACAAATTGGTGATCCTCGGAAGGATCCTGCTGCTGCTGCTGGTATGGGGACGAGTGTTCAAAGGGCATGAAATACCAGTCCCACTGGTTAAACCTTGCCTGGTAGCTGTCAGGACCACGGTAAGGTGATCCATGAAAAGATGACCCATCGGAGATTTCGATGGGGTGGTTCGGAGTCCCGGTAGCAGGCTCCACAGGATCCGTATCCTCGTCCATGTTATTTTCACCCAAGAAATGATCCTCGGGTCCTAGTGGGTTAAAACCCACGGGGTCCTGAATAAAATTAGCCGGGTTGAACCGGCTTTGGAAAGCAGGGGTAGGGTCACCAAAAGAATGGTGCGAGTTCGACCGCTGCAATGGTATAAAAGAAGGTGGTTGGTTGTTGGGCTCGTTCTCTGATTGGGGCCCAAAAGAATGCTGATACGAAGGTGAGGAACTGAGAGAGACCAACCGCCTCCCGGGTTCGACGTAGAGCCTCCACGGCTCCTGAGGGCTTGTACTCATGGTGATCGATGGCGTTCGCCGGTGCGAAGGCCCGGCTTCATGATCATGGCCTGTAACTGGGCCCTTGCCTCGTCCTCTCAAAAACCTTGGTGGCATGGTTGACCTGCATACATGATTATGATAACAACAAAGATATATAAAATAAAAGACAACGCAAAATAAAACGAAAACAGAATTTGTCCTATGTTCTTTGTCTAGACTCGGAACTCGAGGAATGTGCAATTTGTGCACTAAGATTAAACACAAAAGGCTAGTGTTTAATTCACTCAGTGTTGGCTCTGATACCAACCTGTCACACCCCTATTTCCACGTGTCACCGGTGGGCCCGGTGGAGGAGTATCGTGACGTAGTTGATATCACCATAGTCAAACAACACAAATTATAAATGCACAGCGGAAGCATAAAGATAGATTTATTTCAACCAACAAATTGTAATATCCAAGTATCACAAGTAGTCGAAACAGATCCACAGGCGGATCAAAATAAAAAGGAAAATTGTTCAACAGATTCATTGCATCCAAGCTTGCGAGACTCTAAACGATGCTCAGGAGAGGCCAGCCTATTTCGTGAAGAACCTGCACTTAATCTTTTGGGGAAAATACGTCATTTTACACTGGTAAATACAATTTAACTGACTCATTTTGAAAATGTTTTAAAAATTGATTTAAATGCACATGGCACAAAACTTTTTATAACTTGGGATAATTGATCAAATCTAAACTTGTAAAAGAATTACATGTTTGTTATGCGTTCAGTCGTCCAGTTCGTGTCGGGTTTAAGATTAATAGACATACCACATAGTATAAACCCGCGGCGGGAAACCAACAGATTATACCTAAATAATATGGACACATTGTCGGGTGTACGCCTACACCCGCGTGTCAAGGTCGTGGCCATTTCATGAATGATGTCAAGGATATCCGGGACATGGTCATTAAACTCCCAAAGGCGTAAAACAAACAAAACCAATTTTCAAACGGGTCATCTTGATAATACTTAACCACTAATCGATTAAGGTCAATTGCCCGACCAAGCGGTATTTTATATACCGTACCCCAAGCCCGTATAAGGGAAAATAAGTTAAAAGTATTTACCTTTGCAAGTATAATTCACAACAAGCAAGTCCACGTATGTTTTACTGGATCTCTTATTCTGGAACGAAGGTTTATAATAACCTATTAGAATCCTAACGGGTCTTTAATTTAGCCTAAGCTTAGACCGGTTAGTTTTAATAAAAGAATACGGTTCAATCGCATGGAAGGCGAAGATCGGATTAGAATGTGGTTTAGACCCAACAAGTTTGGAGACTTGTATAATATGGGCAAACTAAACACATTCTGGATTTTGAGACAAAGATGATATGGTTTGACCCGTTTCAGCTAAAATGCGTAAACTAGTTACATAAGCCGATCCGAACGCGAAAGTGCGTAACGGGTAACCATATAAATCATATACAAGTTTCCTGAGATTATATGCACTAAATATGTTGTGACATCAGTAAGATATGTCCAATTATGCCCAAAATAATTTTAAACTCAATTTATGCCTTATAAGGGCGTTTTGGTCATTTTAAAGGGTATAATAGAGTTAAACTAATAATCTGAGTTACATATCTGAATAAATCAGTAAATATACTTAGTTTACTATGTTATAACAGTAGGGTATCATATTTATGTGAATTTTATAGCTATAACCATCCTATGCACCGAAAGGGCATTTTGGTAATTCCACATAAGCCTAAAAGGTCAAAATTGGAAATTTGAGTTTGGAACTTTAGCTTACTGTTATAATATAAAATTTTACTGAATATATCAGTAGGTATCAACCCTTATATATATAAACTAGTTTTAATACATACTATGTCGTAAAAATGCCTAAAAAGGCGATTTGGAGCCAAATTCCGGGTTTTGAAAGAAAAGCTGATATTTTTATAATTCCAGAAGGCTCAAAATAATATATTTGACATAGAAATCAGTAGAAAAGGGTTTGGGATCAAAAGGATTTATAAAACTCATTTTATGGCCAAAAAGGGCAAAACCGGCAACAACCGAATTAAGCTTAAAACTCTAAGTTATGCTCAGCATAAAAATAAATAAAAATCTTTAAAAATCCCAAAATATTATTATATATCAGTGGGTATAAAGTTTGATATAAAAATTTGGGTTTAGATAGGCTATATGCTAATTATGCTAATTAATTACTAAGAAAGCTTCTAATTACGCTAATGAGCATAACTCTTAATCTAGATCTCAAACTGATGTCAAATTTTAGGTACAAGTTTATAATTCAGTAACTAAGATGTCTATCCTTTTATATTTTCAAAAATCACATTTTATGGACATTTGGCATAATGGTCAACATATGGGCATTTAACGGAAACTTGCATAATAATTAGACAGCTAGTGAACCAAGCCGTATAATCACAGAGGGTTATACTAAAATGTAACTAGGTCCAAAAGAAGCCTTAAGGCAATCCTAAACTTGACCAAAACGGGTCAGAACTGAAAGTCAAAGCGAAAGTCAAACTATGCGACTTTCGGTTCTAAACCGGGTCTAAACAGAAAATTGTCGAGTTGAACATGTTGGGATATGTTCTTACATTAGTTACCAAGTTATATTAATGATCAAACAGGTTGCATGTATCCTACATTGCTAATTAAGAGTTAATTTGGATTTAAGCATTCTGTTGACTTTTTAAAGTAAGCTTTGACTCGACAATTATCATGGTTAGAGTGGGAATTTGGAAATACCCTTTTAAGGGTTTGTTACCCACATAATTACCTACTTATAGGTATTTTTAATTCGAGATTTGACTGAGTAATTATTGACTAATCTCGAAGTCAAACCTTAATTACGATGGTTTGACTTTTAGCTAATTAACTAGGCTAAATTGAATTAAGGGAGGTTAAGGACACTTACGAGAGTCCTAATTACTGCTAGAGATCACTAAGAAGGTTGCTTGCTGTCCAGAGAGCTCCAGAGAAGTCTTGAACAAAAGTTCCAAGTGAGCAAGTCTAATGTTCACAACTCAAGCTCCTTATATAGTGAACCTCATGGCTCAAGATCATGCCAAGTGACCACAATTGTTGTGAGATGATCCCAGGTGCTCCTATGTGGCTAAATACTGCCTAGAAAGTCCCTGGTTTCGAAAACCATGCTCATAAGTCGGTGCAACAGGCTGAACAGGCAGCTGTCCATTTTCTGCTGCCAGCGACAGGCTTACGGACCGTAAGCCTAAGACCTTGCGGTCCGTATGCTCCTCTTGCGGACCGTATGTGTCACACCCCCAAAATCCACCTGCGGAGTACTACCGCTTGGAGGCGTGACTGACCAGGATCCAGCCACCAATCATATTGAACAAGCATATAAGTAGTTATAAAGTCTAACCAATACAATTGGTGTTTAATCAAAACATATTTTAAGTTGCAAGCGGAAGCATAAGTCTCAAAAGTAAAACATAAGTTCAATTGTTTTCAAGTTTAACATGGCACACAGCTATCCATGTCCCACAACGACTCTCCTCCATGCAAGCTCCAGCTGAGTACCTATGGTCCTGCAAAGCATGTAGTAACGAGTCAACAACTAGTTGAGTGAGTTCACGGTTGGGTGTTCGTTTTAAGTTGTTTCGAAAACAGTTTCCGTTATCTGGCATCCTGCCGTGGGGGTTACCCCATAGTTGAAAACGTGACTTGTTTATTCCCGGTTACTCTGACATTCCAGCCGTGGGGGCTACCCCATGTTAGTTATCTGGCATTTCAGCCATGGGGGCTACCCCATGTATCCACTAGACTCGTTACCATATCGACTGCTGACTGTAGTCATGTTTATGTGCCCTGAAACTGTCAATGTCTATCATCATTGACGTGCCCCAGATCCATTAGTTCACGCCCGTCCTCTGCGGCACGGTGTGAGGTTTGTCAGACCTAAATAGCGCTATCTAACTAATGACCCGCTCGCCATTGGCCCGGCGATTAAGTCGATATAAAAGGAGGGACTTCGTGATAGAGTTTTAGTCTAGTACGAGTTGTCTGTCCATCAGGACGAGGAATCACATTCCTGAACCATTGCTGTCCTACCCAAGGAGGACGAGGAATCCACGTTCCTTAACCCCATTCCCAACCCAGGGAATCCCATGCTTTGTAGAGGGTGTGAACTCACCTTGGTTTGCTCGGCAGATACACATAAAGTCAATCAAGTTGCAAGTGGTCAACTATGTCCTAACATAGATGCCATTCAAGTCAGGTTGTATCCAAGTATTGCACGTATAACTACACGTATTCATACGCATGTAACGATCAGGGCATACATGTTTATCATGGCAGTTCAACAACAGTGCACAACATACTCAATTAACAGTAGCACATATAGCCCATATGTTCGGCCCAATCACTTAATCCCGTAATCATGCAAGTCCAACAAGCGTGGTCTCGAGTCGAGACTGTGCGGTCTCTAGTCGAGACTGTGCGGTCTCGGGTGTAGCTGACAGGGTCTCGAGTCGCAATCTGAGGAGGTCTCGGGTCATGCACGTATTGATCTCGAGTCGCAACCGGACTCGCAGGCATGGTCTCGAGTCATGCTGTTTGTGTTGATCATGTGTGATCTCGAGTCGAGACTAGGGGTTCTCGGCTCGCAACCTGTGTCGCAAACTGTGGTCTCGAGTTGTCATGCTCAGGTCTCGAGTCGCAACCAGGTGTTTCGACTCCCAGCACCTGCTGATCCTTCGCAGTTGTACTATCCAATGAAATTCTAATATCATGCAGCAGTAATGTACTATCCACTAAACATGTTTTGTTGTCTAACATTTAACTAAAATGGATCAAACATAGCAGAATTCAAATATCCAAATCATATTCATAGCACATTCATGTTGTTCTTCACATATTCATCATGTTCATCAAATATTCATAACACAAACAACTCTTATTCAAACCAAAATTATGAACCACAACTCACTAGCATGCATCCTATTATGACAAGCATTCGGTTTCCATTCATCAATCAATCCAACTTGTATAAACACCCAAACCCTTCGGATCCAAACCCAAGTAAAGCCGATAACACTCATTCATAGTCAAGCATATATTACACATCTTAACATAACAATGCATTATCTTACAATCATCATCAACATAACATGGAAACTTATGAACCGATTACTTGAACACTAACTCATCATGTCTTGCTTACAAGTTAATGTAAAAATCATATGAATCAAGGCACTTTTTGACAAGACAACAAACATCATGAAACACTAACATTAACAATAAACATCAAGAAACACTAACCGGTTGATGGTTTTCAAAGGTGTGTATGAAACTTCCAACCGAGTGTGTGTGTGTGCCGATCCAAGGGTCCAAATCCGAGAAGAAGGAGAAGAATGTTGTGGCTTAGGGTTTTTGTGAGAGAAAGGGAGAGTGTGTGTAGGAGAGTGAGTGTGTTGTTTGTCCAAGAAAATGGCAAGCATGGCTAGGAGTGTGATATATATAGTAGTTCCACAAGGTGCACCCTAATGGGTTTCGGATGAGGTACACGGCCCAACCGGCCCAACCGGTTACACTATTCACTCGAGACCACATGGTCTCGAGTCGGGTCCTTGTTGTCTCGGTTCATATACATACACGCATACATACAATTACAACACATAAACGTAACACGTAATCACATAGGATGTTCACATATATCATTACACCAATACGTCAACTAGTCACATAACGTTTCAAGTAGGTTACATCAAGATACAACGAAAGGTTCTAAGTTTCGAGTTGTCACATCATCCCCAAGTTGAAAGAAATTTCGTCCCGAAATTTGGTGGCACTCACTGAGGAAGCTAGTTAAGTTGTATGGTTTTCCCGGTTTTCCTGGGGTGTCACATCCTCCCCCCGTTGATCTGGAATTTCGTCCCGAAATTCCGTAGCTTCAGCCTCAGTAGTGGTTGTATTGTTTGCAAACAGTTGGGGATACTTTTGTTTCATCTGATCTTCGCGCTCCCAGGTGAACTCTGTGCCGCGACGTGAGTTCCAAAGAACTCGAACGAGAGGTATTCTAGTGCTTTTGAGGACCTTAACATCCTGGTCCGTGATTTCAACTGGTTCCTCGACGAATCGTAACTGCTCGTCGATAGTGAGTTCCTTCAGAGGAACTACGTGGGTCTCATCTGACAGACACTTCTTCAGATTCGACACGTGAAAAACGTTGTGAACTGCACCGAGTTCTGCTGGTAAGTTTAGTCTGTAGGCCACCTTGCCTATTTTCTCAATGATCTCGAAAGGTCCAACGTATCGTGGGTTAAGTTTGCCTCGTTTACCAAAACGAACCACACCCTTCCAGGGTGAAACTTTGAGTAGTACCCGCTCCCCAACCTGGAGCTCAAGTGGTTTCCTGCCCTTATCGGCGTAGGCTTTCTGACGGTCACGAGCGGCCGCCATGCGTTGTCGTATTTGAGCAATCCGCTCAGTAGTGTCTACCACATGTTCCGGACCAGTGATTTGACTATCCCCCACCTCTGCCCAACAAAGAGGTGACCGGCATTTACGTCTGTACAATGCCTCAAACGGAGCAGCTTTAATGCTGGTGTGGTAGCTGTTATTGTACGAGAATTCCACAAGTGGCAGATGCTTTTCCCAGCCGTTGCCAAAGTCGATTACACATGCACGAAGCATGTCTTCTAAGGTCTGAATAGTGCGCTCGGACTGCCCGTCCGTCTGAGGGTGATACGCTGTGCTCATATCTAAACGTGAGCCAAAGGATTTGTGCATTGCTTGCCACAGCTCTGAGGTAAAACGTGCATCTCGATCAGAGATGATAGAGGTGGGCACCCCGTGCCTCGAAACAACTTCCTTGAGGTATATCTCCGCTAGAGTGGAGAATTTATCCGTTTCCTTAATCGCCAAGAAGTGTGCGGATTTTGTGAGTCGATCCACGATCACCCAAATAGTATCGTTTCCGCGCTGAGATCTAGGTAGGCTAGTAACAAAATCCATGGAAATTTGCTCCCATTTCCATTGTGGTATCTCTGGTTGCTGAAGTAGGCCTGAGGGTTTCTGATATTCTGTCTTGACTCGCGCACAAGTCAGACACTTGCTGACGTAAGTTGCTATATGGGCCTTCATGCTAGGCCACCAATACGTAGTTTTAATATCGTGGTACATCTTATCCGAACCAGGGTGTACCGAGTAGCGAGATTTGTGTGCTTCATCCAGCACAAGCTCTCGTAGGTTGCCATAGAGTGGGACCCAAATGCGTCCTGTTACGTAGTAAGCACCGTCTTTCTTCTGTTCTAAGCGTTGTCTTGACCCGCGTAGGGCTTCAGCCCTGACGTTTTCTGGTTTCAGTGCTTCTATCTGAGCAGCCCGTATTTGAGAAGGGAGACTAGAATGTATAGTGAGTTGTAAAGCTCTCACGCGCTTAGGCGCAGTGTCCTTTCGACTGAGGGCGTCAGCCACTACATTGGCCTTGCCCGGGTGATACCTGATGGAGCACTCGTAGTCATTCAGTAGTTCGACCCATCGTCGTTGCCGCATATTTAGTTCCTTCTGTTTGAATATGTGCTCTAGGCTCCTGTGGTCGGTGTAGATGGCGCACTTGGTACCGTACAGGTAATGTCGCCATAACTTAAGTGCGAAAACAACAGCTCCCAGCTCTAAATCGTGTGTAGTGTAGTTCTTCTCGTGAACTTTGAGTTGTCGTGAGGCGTAGGCTATGACTTTATCTCGTTGCATCAACACACAACCAAGACCTTGAATTGATGCATCACAGTAAACCACAAAATCGTCTGTGCCCTCTGGCAGTGAAAGGATAGGTGCACTACAAAGTCTATCCTTTAGATGTTGAAAGGCTAACTCTTGTGCATTTCCCCAATGATAAACGACGCCTTTCTGCGTTAGCGAGGTGAGAGGCTGTGCGATCTTAGAAAAATCCTTAATGAACATCCTGTAGTAACCTGCCAATCCCAAGAATTGGCGAATTTCCTTTGGTGTGCGAGGTGCAGGCCAGTTCTTAATAGAGTCTACCTTGGATGGATCAACGTGAATCCCATCCTTGTTTACCACGTGGCCTAGGAAATGGACTTCTCGAAGCCAGAAGTCGCATTTCGAGAACTTTGCGTAAAGTTGTTCGGTTCAAAGGAGTTCCAAAATAAGCCGTAGATGATGTTCGTGTTCCTCCTGACTCTTAGAATAGATCAGGATGTCGTCGATGAAGACTATAACGAACTTGTCCAGATAAGGCTTGCACACTCGGTTCATCAAGTCCATGAAAACTGCGGGTGCGTTTGTCAGCCCAAACGGCATGACCAAAAACTCATAGTGCCCATAACGAGTTCTAAAGGCTGTCTTAGAGACCTCCTCTTCTCGAACTCTCAGCTGGTGATATCCCGATCTCAGGTCGATCTTTGAATAGTAGCTCGACCCCTGCAACTGGTCGAACAAGTCGTCAATACGTGGTAGAGGATAACGGTTCTTCACAGTCACCTTTTTGAGTTCACGATAGTCGATACACATTCTGAAGGTACCGTCCTTCTTTTTCACAAATAGTACTGGAGCTCCCCAGGGCGATGAACTAGGACGAATAAAACCCTTATCCAAGAGTTCTTGTAGTTGCGTAGAGAGTTCTTCCAACTCAGATGGAGTTAAACGATAAGGTGCACGAGCTATAGGCGCAGCTCCAGGAGCTAGTTCAATCTGAAACTCGACTTGGCGATGGGGTGGAAGACCAGGTAATTCCTCAGGGAATACCTCAGGATAGTCACGTACAACTGGAAAATCTTCTAGCTTATTCTCTTTCTCCGTGGTGTCAGTAACGAGAGCCAAAACCGCAGTGTGGCCCTTTCGTAAGCACTTCTGGGCCTTAAGGAGAGAGATGATGTTCTCAACAGCACTTCTCTTGTCGCCACGAATCATGAGTGGTTCACTACCGGAACCAGGAATACGAACGATCTTCTCGTTGCAAAGAATCTCTGCTCGGTGTTGGGATAACCAATCCATCCCAATGACAACGTCGAAACTACCCAAGACGATGGGAATAAGGTCAATAGAGAAGGTCTGGTTAGCGAGAATAAGTTTGCAACCTTTGACTACGTGCGAGGCCTCCAAACTCTTACCATTAGCTAGCTCTACAGTGTGCTTGTTGCTCAGGGGTGTTGGGACACGCTTAAGCATTTAACTAACTTCTAGTGACACATAGCTAGTATCGGCACCCGAATCAAATAAAACTGTAACATAAAAGTCGTCGAGAAGGAACTTACCTGTCACCACGTTGGGATCATTCCTTGCTTCACCTTGACCAATCACGAACACTCGCCCCCTGGCACCATTGTTGTTGTTGTGGTTCCCATTGTTGCCGTTCCCCTGATTGTTGTTGTTGTTCTGGTTCGGGTTCAGTTGGGGACAATCTTTCTTGAAATGGCCTTCAGCTCCACACTGAAAGCACCCTTTGTTGTTACCCTGTTGCTGCCGCTGATTCTGTTGAGTTTGCTGATGATTCTGATTGGCGGGGTATAAGCTCCTGCAATCCTTTGCAACATGACCAGGCTTGTTGCACCGATGACAGTTGCCCCTGGTGCATGGCCCACTGTGGTGTAGGTTGCAGCGATTGCATTTGGGATGATTCCCCTTGTACCCACCATGACTTTGACCACCAGACGATTGCTGACTGGGGCTCTTGTGGTCGTCAGTCTTTCTCTGCTGAGACTGAGATTGCACAGAAGTTGAACCCTTGCTTGAAGTTCCATCCCATTTCCGTTTGCTGTCACTAGAGGAACCAGAAGTAACTGTAGCACCTATACGCTTTGGTAACTTGTTCTGCTCCACCGCCTGATCAGTAAGACGGTGAGCCAACTGAACAACTTGCTGGATAGTGGCCAGGTTTGCTGAAGTCACATGACTTTGGATTTCTGGCACCAAGCCCTTGAGATAGAGTTCAATTCGCTTATATGGAGGGTCCACCATAGTAGGACACAATAAGGCAAGCTCATGCGATCTCTTAGTATACGCCTCAATCTCTGACCCCGTCATCTTGAGGTTGTAGAACTCGTCTTCCAACTTATGAATGTCATCGCGACTGCAGTATTCCTCCTTGATCATCTCCTTGAAAGTTTCCCATGGGGTGGCGTTGGCAGCAACCAACCCCAGCATTTGAACTTGAGCGTTCCACCACGTGAGGGCTAAACCCTCGAGAGTACCAGTAGCATACTTCACCCTGCGCGCTTCAGGGCATTCACACATTTCGAAGACAGATTCTAGTTTCTCAAACCAGTGGAGGAGACCTACTGCTCCTTCAGTTCCGCTAAAAGTAGTGGGTCGGCAGTCCATAAAGGTCTTAAAGGTGCACACCGGTGTCTAAGCATGTTGACCTAAGGTGGGTGAAAGAAAGACAGATTTTAACACAAAGGTTGGTTCACGAGAGTAGGATCCTAAAGATCCTAGAATAAGTTCGGACTGCAGGATATACCTCCTGCGTATGCAGCTGCAAGTGCTGCGGCAACTCGTTCGTTGATCAGAGCCGTCAACTGGGCTTGTGTCATGTTAACGCGTCCAGACATGATTCTTCATATCAAGAGTAACACGAGTGAGAGAGGTTCGCGAAAGTACGACGGCATGATAGAATAAGCACGCACGTGTTCAAGCAACAGTAGTTATACTAATCAAGCATACCATGGGCAATGTACTATGTAACTAACAAGTAGGCAATATACACAGATCATATCACCTAGGATGTCAAGCCTTGCATGTGGAGTGAAGCGTCGTTGTGGACCGTTGAGCACTATACCGGTTATAGTCTGGTTTTAACAAAAACGTTTCTCCTTTATTAAAACCTAGTTCACTATAACCAATGGCTCTGATACCAATCTGTCACACCCCCAAAATCCACCTGCGGAGTACTACCGCTTGGAGGCGTGACTGACCAGGATCCAGCCACCAATCATATTGAACAAGCATATAAGTAGTTATAAAGTCTAACCAATACAATTGGTGTTTAATCAAAACATAGTTTAAGTTGCAAGCGGAAGCATAAGTCTCAAAAGTAAAACATAAGTTCAATTGTTTTCAAGTTTAACATGGCACACAGCTATCCATGTCCCACAACGACTCTCCTCCATGCAAGCTCCAGCTGAGTACCTATGGTCCTGCAAAGCATGTAGTAACGAGTCAACAACTAGTTGAGTGAGTTCACGGTTGGGTGTTCGTTTTAAGTTGTTTCGAAAACAGTTTCCTTTATCTGGCATCCAGCCGTGGGGGTTACCCCATAGTTGAAAACGTGACTTGTTTATTCCCGGTTACTCTGGCATTCCAGCCGTGGGGGCTACCCCATGTTAGTTATCTGGCATTTCGGCCGTGGGGGCTACCCCATGTATCCACTAGACTCGTTACCATATCGACTGCTGACTGTAGTCATGTTTATGTGCCCTGAAACTGTCAATGTCTATCATCATTGACGTGCCCCAGATCCATTAGTTCACGCCCGTCCTCTGCGGCACGGTGTGAGGTTTGTCAGACCTAAATAGCGCTATCTAACTAATGACCCGCTCGCCATTGGCCCGGCGATTAAGTCGATATAAAAGGAGGGACTTCGTGATAGAGTTTTAGTCTAGTACGAGTTGTCTGTCCATCAGGACGAGGAATCACATTCCTGAACCATTGCTGTCCTACCCAAGGAGGACGAGGAATCCACGTTCCTTAACCCCATTCCCAACCCAGGGAATCCCATGCTTTGTAGAGGGTGTGAACTCACCTTGGTTTGCTCGGCAGATACACATAAAGTCAATCAAGTTGCAAGTGGTCAACTATGTCCTAACATAGATGCCATTCAAGTCAGGTTGTATCCAAGTATTGCACGTATAACTACACGTATTCATACGCATGTAACGATCAGGGCATACATGTTTATCATGGCAGTTCAACAACAGTGCACAACATACTCAATTAACAGTAGCACATATAGCCCATATGTTCGGCCCAATCACTTAATCCCGTAATCATGCAAGTCCAACAAGCGTGGTCTCGAGTCGAGACTGTGCGGTCTCTAGTCGAGACTGTGCGGTCTCGGGTGTAGCTGACAGGGTCTCGAGTCGCAATCTGAGGAGGTCTCGGGTCATGCACGTATTGATCTCGAGTCGCAACCGGACTCGCAGGCATGGTCTCGAGTCATGCTGTTTGTGTTGATCATGTGTGATCTCGAGTCGAGACTAGGGGTTCTCGGCTCGCAACCTGTGTCGCAAACTGTGGTCTCGAGTTGTCATGCTCAGGTCTCGAGTCGCAACCAGGTGTTTCGACTCCCAGCACCTGCTGATCCTTCGCAGTTGTACTATCCAATGAAATTCTAATATCATGCAGCAGTAATGTACTATCCACTAAACATGTTTTGTTGTCTAACATTTAACTAAAATGGATCAAACATAGCAGAATTCAAATATCCAAATCATATTCATAGCACATTCATGTTGTTCTTCACATATTCATCATGTTCATCAAATATTCATAACACAAACAACTCTTATTCAAACCAAAATTATGAACCACAACTCACTAGCATGCATCCTATTATGACAAGCATTCGGTTTCCATTCATCAATCAATCCAACTTGTATAAACACCCAAACCCTTCGGATCCAAACCCAAGTAAAGCCGATAACACTCATTCATAGTCAAGCATATATTACACATCTTAACATAACAATGCATTATCTTACAATCATCATCAACATAACATGGAAACTTATGAACCGATTACTTGAACACTAACTCATCATGTCTTGCTTACAAGTTAATGTAAAAATCATATGAATCAAGGCACTTTTTGACAAGACAACAAACATCATGAAACACTAACATTAACAATAAACATCAAGAAACACTAACCGGTTGATGGTTTTCAAAGGTGTGTATGAAACTTCCAACCGAGTGTGTGTGTGTGCCGATCCAAGGGTCCAAATCCGAGAAGAAGGAGAAGAATGTTGTGGCTTAGGGTTTTTGTGAGAGAAAGGGAGAGTGTGTGTAGGAGAGTGAGTGTGTTGTTTGTCCAAGAAAATGACAAGCATGGCTAGGAGTGTGATATATATACTAGTTCCACAAGGTGCACCCTAATGGGTTTCGGATGAGGTACACGGCCCAACCGGCCCAACCGGTTACACTATTCACTCGAGACCACATGGTCTCGAGTCGGGACCTTGTTGTCTCGGTTCATATACATACACGCATACATACAATTACAACACATAAACGTAACACGTAATCACATAGGATGTTCACATATATCATTACACCAATACGTCAACTAGTCACATAACGTTTCAAGTAGGTTACATCAAGATACAACGAAAGGTTCTAAGTTTCGAGTTGTCACAGTATGCTTGAACCGTTACGGTCCGTAACCGACCCTTGCTGAAATCGCCCAGGTATGCACCTTACGGACCGTAAGCTTAAAGCCATACGGTCCGTAACCGATGGCCAGAAGCCAAAAATCTTGCAAACTTCCAAGTATTGACCATGCAATTGTGTAGTGTCGGATTCCTCATGCTTTTACTGCAGTGTAGGGACCATTATCTCAGACCTTGCATGCTTGCATGCCTTTACATCACTTTGGCTTTTTGTCTCAAGCTTTGGAAATGTCGGAAATGTAATAGACATTAATTTGTTCCAATTCAATTCTTTTTAAATCAAAATCCAACTTCCGAATGTCATAGCAATATTCCTAAAATTCAAATTTTCCATATAGAAATGGAATTTACTTATTTAGAACAACCGGTTATATATCAGATGTTTATCAAACGATTTAAGGATCTTGGGATTTATAATTTGGGTTGCTCAGAGGTGTTTTAATAACATGTCGCCCTTGGGTCGTTCAGAGGTAATTTCAATAACATGACGCCCCTCTTTAAATCCTACCATACATCTTTATTTGATCCGGGTTCCTGACACGTTTGTCTCACATGACACGTGTCTTTATTTTATTGGACAGGAATTTCCGAGGTGTTACATCTGTACAGAATGGCTGTGGATGTAAAGATATGCAAAACACCAACTACGAAGGCGAGAACACTTGACAACCTCCTAGAAGATAGTACGGTGCACATAAGGAAGTGATTGATCAAAACGATCAATTGCATATGAATGAATACAACCCCAGTGGTAGATATGTAATTAGCGAACTCTGGAATTTCAAGGAAAATCTAAGAGCTACACTGGCGTTATATTCATTCATATGAATGAATATAACCCAAGTGGCAGATATGTAATTAGCTACACTGGGGTTATATTCATTCATATCTGCTACATTCCGAAGTGCACCGTCAGTAAAGATCCACAATTGCTTGTGGTGGTATGAAGTTTTGTCTCTGTATTGTATGTTACAGTCTTTTGTTATCTAGTCTTTAAGTTCCGTCAAGTCTACGAAGTTGGTATGACGTTTTGTCTCTGTATTGTATGTATTAAAACTTTACATTTAATATACAATTTAGGCTTTAATAATTTGTTATAATTTGTTATAAAAAATATTAACAATGCCAATACAACTTTCATCAACAACTCTCCTTAAATATCAGGTTATGTGAATGATATGAGAGAACCAACTGGATCAACTTTTTCTGTAATACGCAACTCTTCTGGAAGATGTCCTCCTTTCATCAGTTACAATAGATAAATCAACATTCAATGAATGATTAATAGTTATAAAAAAACTCTATAGAGAATACAGTTTGTAATATTTGTTAATGGGCTGCTCTCAATGTTATGATTTGACGATTCAAGTTGTGTGACCATTGAAGATACAAACAATGATAGATTGGTGAATTATACTTAGTGTTGTTAAAAAACTGTTTTGAAAACACTTTTGGCTTAAAACATTGATTTCAAACACTGTCCTTAAATCAACAGTAGTTTCAAACAGTGTTAACCCAAAAATGGTTTCAAAACATATCATTAACAACACTATTTTAACCGAACAGTGACAAACTAAACTACTGCTTCTTCCTTCCATTGTTGCATGTCAAGCACTGATGTTTGACATTCAGTGGTTTCTTCAAAGTTGATCAGTCCTTGAGTGGGCACTACTTTAATCAACAGCAATACTTATATAGCATCAGTAGATTGAACCAGCAGTGTTTAATCCTTAACAGTCTTCAGGGCTTCATCAGCAGTTTGAAGGACAGCAACTGTTGTATAGAGACAGTGGATAGAGGACATCAGATGTTATAAACACTTTCAAGGGGAAAGCCTAGTGTAAACTACTGCTTATGATGAATGATTAATAGTAATAAGAAAACTCTATACACCATACAATTACTGAATTTAGGCACAAGTTATCAAATCCACCTGAGAAGGTTTCCACGACAACGCCAAAAAATATCATTAACAACACTATTTTAGCCGAACAGTGGTTTCAAACACTGCTAACCTTAACCACTGATTCTATACAATATAAGTGACAAACTAAACTACTGCTTCTTCCTTCCATTGTTGCATGTCAAGCACTGATGTTTGACACCCAGTGGTTTCTTCAAAGTTGATCAGTCCTTAAGTGGGCAGTACTTTAATCAATAGCAGTACTTAGATAGCATCAGTAGATTGAACCACCAGTGTTTAATCCTTAACAGTCTTCAGGACTTCATCAGCAGTTTGAAGGACAGCAACTGTTGTATAGAGACAGTGGATAGAGGACATCAGATGTTATAAACACTTTCAAGGGGAAAGCCTGGTGTAAACTACTGCTTATGATAAATCCACTGTTGTGAACTAGTTTTGGCTTTAATTATCTGTTCCTTTGATAGGGTTCAATCCCAATACTCTTTAGATTATTTTTCAGTACTGTAAAATTATCAAAGTTTGAATTTTCTTCATTCATGCAATAATAAACCATAGTATTACAAAATTATGATTTTGAAAAATAATAAAAATTAAACATTAAACATTACAATTAACACTTCCTAGAATATCTCGTTCTCTCACCTTCTTCCATCCAATTTCTTTTTTTGTTTTAATTTGCAGATCAGCTATCATATCACAGGTATTCTGATCCTGTTTCAACAAATTTGTGATAAACTCTTCCGCTTTTTCTTTAAATTCTGTTGGAGTAGAAGAGGCAACTTCATCCACCAGTGCAATGCTACTCCAGGTTTGCTTATAATATTTATCACTAACCATACCAACTTTTTTGTTGAGTTCTTCAGCGTTTCTCTGTTCTTGGAGTAACCATGTTGAAAATTCGATTTTAAGATCAGTAGTATCCGACCAGTGGTAGAAGGTTTTCCTTGCCATTTACGAAGAATGTGAGTGTTTTTGGACGGTTTGCTTTAGGATGAACGTTTTTTTTTTAAATTGAAGTGTTGATGTTTTCAAGTAAACTAATAATGATCCTTTATAGTGTTTAAAATGTTTGATAGATAACTGAAGAGACGTCTCCTATTTGTGATAACCTTTTTTGAAGGTTTCAATTTTGTTCTTTGGTTTTCTACATATTTAATTTTACTTGTTTTCCCATGAAAACTCATTTTTCAAAGGTTTTGCATTAAAATGTTTGATAGGGTGACTGAACAGGCATCTCCCATATACATGTTTTTGACTGTTAAATCATTAAATGTACATAGTTTTTAAGTATAAATGTTTATTTAATGATTGCATTTAAATCTGACCTTTAGCCTGTTTACATATATTCTATATAATAGCATTGCTAATAAAAAGTTTTTTCATCAAAACAGATTCATTCAATGAAACAGAAGAGTAACTATTATTATTTTGCCTTAATTCTTATAAATATACTAAAATGGAGTCATATACTTCTGCAAAATATGACGATTTCAAGCAACGTTTTATTAAACAAATCGAAGACCAAGTTTTAGTTGATATGTATACTCTTCAACAGTTGAAGAGGTGTTTTAACGGTCTGGAAGTTGGTCTGCTGACAAGAGACCAGGTTTCGAGGGACTTGAGGGCGACGCCGACTACTTCCGTTTGTGACCTGTGTGTTGCGAGTAATATAGAATGTGGAGAAAGAGACCTGGAGTTCATGAGAAAGATCAATGAGATACATCGAGAGGTTCAGCGCTCCATGGAGTTGAAGTTAAAGTTTCTTGATTCTTGTTATTAGAGTTAGATGTGTCTGATTAGTTTTCTTTTTGTATGTAATTGCTACTTTCTTAATACTTCATATTTTAATCGTATTAATTTGTCAGCAGTTTTTACATTCCACTGCTTCATTCCAAGCAGGGCTTTGCTCTTTAGCAGCACTTGAGTTAGGACAGTAGATTAAGTAGCAGCACCTTGTCTTCAGCAGTTGTTGTACACAAGCAGTACTTAATGGACAGTAGTTGTAGTATACAAATAATGGATGAGGGGCATCAGATGTTATAACCACTTTCAAGGGGATAGTCTAATGCAAACAGCTGCTTATGATGAATCCACTGATGTGAACCAGTTTTGGCTCTTATTATCTATTCCTCTGATAGGGTTCAATCCCAACAAAAGAGGCGTGTACAAAAGAGGCGCATCAAATTCAGATTATAATATATCATTTAAATTGTGGTCTTTAGTTCTATATCTTTATAAAATAATGTTAAATACAATATGTATTAGTATTATAATAACCATAATGATAAAAGTTTTTGTCTATGTAAACTATCATGTGAACAAATATTTGATGAATTGACATTCGCACAAACTTTCATTAAAAGCAGTCTTATTTGGCCCAAACAAAACTTGTTCTTAGTTAAGTGTAACAAACGGATTTTCTTTAGTGGATAAGTTCAAAATACATCTAACATTCTATAAAAAACATCATTAACAACACTATCTCGATGGTTAATAAAAATATTATGATATTGAAAAATAAGATGGTGGTACCTCTTCTTCTAATTTGACAACTTTAATATTGAAATGCTGATGAAATTGTTCTTTTGCATAATTAATATAAAACTGCTATATTAGCCATAACATAAGAGCAAATACAACCCAAATAGAACAAAAGCAACAAACAAACTACACAGAAGCCTATACAAAATCTAAGTTTTACAAAATTGTTCCAGCTATCTAAGGTGAGATCCGCAATTTTTCTCCTTTTAACCATCCACCGGTATGATTTCATTCTGCCTTTATACTTTCCAGGAGATGTGTTGATGTATCCATATACTTTAGTTCAAAAACCCTCTCGTCTCGGTTCTTCCAATAAAGCTCTAAAAACATTTCATAAATTCAGCCAATTTCACTACATACAAATAGAAAAAAAAACGTAAATGGAAAGAACTACGTTGATATGAAACCACCAAATCACAAAACCACTTTATTACCCTTCGCTTCCACACTTTCAACACATCCAAACACTTTCAACACACATCCAAACAGTGGTTTCAACCACTGTTTTAACCCAGCAATGGTTTCAAACCTCCGTTTTAACCGAACAGTAGTTTCAAGCAGTGGTTTGAACAATATTATTTCAATTTTTAAACTCAACTAAAACAAATTAATAACGTTAAAAATTACAATCATTAATATACCTTCATGATGATAGCATACGCATGATTTTTCTTTGTGTTGTGGCATTCATCAAATATTAACACCTTGATAATATCCAACGTTAAGAATCTATGCCTCAATGCATTCCTTAAAATGTCAGGGGTCATGACCAATAGCTGTAAGAATGATGTATAACATATACGTGTGTTCAGTTTAAATTGAAAAATAAAAACTACATGATACAACAAAGGTAAAGAGTAACACAATAAAAGTTTATTACTCAAGACTGCATTTGTCTGCCTCAGGGGTACTTTACGTATATGATCATTAGTCAAAATTCTGATGAGATTGTATGCGGTCAACAAAAAAGTCAAATGTTGACTTGTCATACCTGATTCTGATATCGTTGTTTCTTCCAATCAGCAGCATTCCAAAAATCAACACCTTTTTCACCCCAATACTCCTCCTCTTTCAAATCAAGGTGCTTTCTCACATACTCCGCTTGCTAATAAGACAGACAAAGCTTCCATTAGTATGCTTTAACCACATGTTGAAAACATGTTCAAGAAAGAACTAAGTCAACCGACATACCTGTTTGACCAATACAATAGTGGGTACCAATTACCAAGAACACAGCAATACACGGGGAGGGTTTTTTCAGCAGATAAGCGTAGTGACATAAAAGCATAATCGCGATCAACGTCTTGCCTGATCCCGTCTCAAAGAACACTATAGTGTTCTCCTAATTGCCTGAGCTAATGCTTCTATCTGATAACTGCTATATTAGCCATAACATAAGAACAAATACACCCCAAATAGAACAAAAACAACAAACAAACTACAGAGAAGCCTATACAAAATCCAGGTTTTAAAAAATTGTTCCAGCTATCTAAGGTGAGATCCGCAATTTTTCTCCTTTTAACCATCCACCGGTATGATTTCATTCTGCCTTTATACTTTCCAGGAGATGTGTTGATGTATCCATATACTTTAGTTCAAAAACCCTCTCGTCTCGGTTCTTCCAATAAAGCTCTAAAAACATTTCATAAATTCAGCCAATTTCACTACATACAAATAGAAAAAAACGTAAATGGAAAGAACTACATTGATATGAAACCACCAAATCACAAAACCACTTTATTACCCTTCGCTTCCACACTTTCAACACATCCAAACACTTTCAACACACATCCAAACAGTGGTTCCAACCACTGTTTTAACCCAACAATGGTTTCAAACCTCCGTTTTAACCGAACAGTAGTTTCAATCAGTGGTTTGAACAAAAAAGTGGTTTGAACCACCGTTTTAACCCCAACGGTGGTTTCAACCACCATTTTAACCCAACACTGGTTTCAACCACCGTTTTAACCCAACACTGGTTTCAACCACTATTTTCTACACAGAACACTGTTTAACCCAACAGTCGTTTGAAACATCTGTTTTATATTCTAACATCTGTTCACAATAAACAGAGGTTTCAAACATAAAACAGACCTTTGCCAAATACATGTTTGACAACAAACTTAATTTATACTATCTATTAACTAAACCGCTTTTCTGAACCACAAGTGATGATTGCATAAGGATCCAACATTCCATTCAGATTAGCACCAATAAGATTCTTCGCTGCTAACAGTTCCATTGAGATTAGCATAAGGATCCAACATTCCATTCGATTCGATTAAACCAAAACTCGTCCAATGAAACAGGTGCCCAATTCATCCATCCATCTCTACACAAAATTCAATCCCTAAACTAAATAATAAAAATGAAGATGTTATCATCCCATGAAATTAATTTGAACCAAGAATATGTGAGAGCACATACCTTGGTTTACCAAAACTTTTGGTTCACATTAATAAACTTAATTAAAAATCAAAATCCGTTCAATCAGTCGATTATTAGGCACAAATTATCACAAGTTCAAATCATAAACATAAAGCACAATCGGTTTAACAATTGTGAATACAATAAATAATTTTATTTCAACCCACAAACCTTTGCAAAACTCACCTACATCAACAACTACTGCTACTGCTGCTGAATCAACAACTGCTGCTACTGAACCTCACAAATTCAATCTTCATATCCCTGAACCTCACAAATTCAATCATTTTGGTTTAACAATGGTGAATACAATAAATAATATAATTTCAATCAGTCGATTATTAACTGAACCTCACAAATTCAATCTTCATATTCATGCATCAACAACTACTGCTGCTGAATTTGTCGTTGATTCGGCTACAACACAACTGGAGCAAGAAACCCAACTGTCTCTTTCTTCTCTATTCATGGTGAAGTTGCAAAACATTTATATTTTCAGAGGGTCACGCTCAGATTAAGAGGTCGGTGACATTGTCGAGGGTTGTCAGGAAATGCTATCACTTTGCATTTCCTGACAACCTCGACAACGTCACCGACCCCTCCAAGTTTTCCACCAAAACACTCTCACTAGTTGCTTCTTCAACAAAGTTACATACAGCCTCAAAAACTTGGATTTCTTACAGTTACATCGCTTGCAAGCCTCCACCTCTCCAGCAGTTTCCGCTTTACACCTATAAAATTCAACCAAAACGTTAATAACCATTACGCTTAGCATATTGAAACGTTATACACCGACACTATAATGATCTATATAGCTGTATATAAAACTGAAACTCATACCTGAAAGTCTTTCTTCTTGCCACCAGACCTTTCTCTGATAACGTTGTCATCAATTCTAACTTCACCTTTATTAGCAAGAACATATCTTCCTTTATAATAACTAATAACTCTTAAGTTGGTTCTCATACCTGAAACTCTTTCTTCTTCTACCACAGATACATACTGATGACACGGAAATCCCCATTACCTAAATTAACAATCAACTTGTTACTCACAACCATAGTAATTAGTAATTTCAATAAAAAAAACTCGTTCATCACCATTTGTAAGATCGGGGTATTCATATTTTTTAATTCTGTATAAGATTATACTGCACAAATATCGGCTCATAAAACTCTGCGAAACATAAATGCTTTTTAACCTAGTGAAATTAGCTCATAATACTTTGCCAAACATAAATGCTTTTTATCCCCTAGGTTATTAATGATATATGTTTGTTTATGGGCTCATAATCTACACATCGAGAGTCAGGTAACGATTAACAACAGGTCATACAAATACAATAATATTCAAATCGATGGCAAAGATGATGAATAAACAGTACATGAGGGTCAAGATTCGGTGTAATATTCAACTACCTGTGCCCTGATGACTCTAAAAACCCTAATATGGTTCCAGTAAATAAAAAGTAAGAAATCGAAAGAAAAGGCAAGAAAACCAAGATTGAATGTTACCAAAGAGATGGAATTGTACCTTTGTGATGAAGATTTCGTAAGGCTGAAGGACGGCAGGCAGAATTAGGGCAGAAGATTTCGATATGAAGAAGAAATTGAAATAATTCCAGTTCTTGCCAAAGAAGAAAGATTTATCTTTCAAAAGAGGGGCCTGCTACTGTGAACCGAATGATTTATCTTTCAAAAGACTGTGAATTTTAGAGAGAGAGAGTTGAGAGAGAAATTGATTAGAGAGGGTAATTAATTGAAGAATATAATAGGTTATATATCTGGAGCCATAATTTTGAATTTTGAATTTGGAGCCATAATTTTGATTTTGAATCATCAGTGGTTGATTTTGAATCATCAGTTCGTGACTTTTGGAGTTGACCAGTGGTTTGGATGATCATCAGTGTTTGCCCTTTTGCCCATTTAGATACTGATTATATATTTTAGATAGATTATTAATTAATAGATATGATTACTTCTTAGAGTGCATTAATTGCTGATTTCTTCTCCCCATGCAATTTCAAACTTCCCTCCTAAATAAATCTCTTATTTACTAATAATAAAATCTGATTATATATTTTAGAAAGATTTATACATATCTAAATATTGAAAAAGGAATTATGACATCAACGATTACATGTGGCATACCTTAGAAATTGACACATGAGCTCATAATCTCTTATTATAGATAGTATAGATATTGGAGAGTTCAAATGAGAAGAAATTTTTTGTAAGAATAAAAAAGAAGAAATTTCAACCAATAAGAATGTTTCATTTTACTTCATTTAATTTTTGTATTTAATATTACTGTAAAGGTATATTGGTAAACTTAGATGGATCATTAATTGGTAGTCTTCATTTTTAATAGCTAACTACATTAAATTTGTAACTTCTTTTCAAAAAAACATATTTTTCAAAAAAAGAAAAAATATATAATTTAAAGTGTAGTATAAATTACGAGGTGTGTAGGATGAATTACGAGCTGTGTAGGATAAATTTCAATATGTGTAGGATAAATTTTAAAACGTGTAGGATAAATTTTGATGTATGTAAGCAAAAATTTAAGTGTGGAGGATGATAGTGTTTATAGCTAATTAATTAGTCAAAGATAATAATAAATGAGTTGAGAGAAAAACTATTTAATGTTTTACATTTCTACCCTTTGTTCGTTTTCTTCTTAATTTAATTTTCTTCTCAAATGAACCTTCCCCTAGATATATATATATATATATATATATATATATATATATATATATATATATATATATATATATATATATATATTGTTCCCGTTAAGTCTAACCAACTCTCAAATCAATCTCCACCGTTAGATTTGGCTGAGATTAAATCTCAGCCACTTAAACTCCCAAAATTAACCGCTATGATGGCGGTTTTCTACAGTTACTTGCAGTTTTCACAGGTTACCAAATAACTCCCCACTCTCCCCTATCCTCCCATATAGTTCTCGCACAGTGGGAGAGGTTTTAGGGTTCTTTATCCATATCGAACCGTCACTCACACGCATTTCACTATCTTTCTCTCTTGTCTGAAGCCCACCAGACCACCATGTTCGTAGACCCTCCGGCGAACCACTGTGAACCGTCATTCCTGAATCACCCCACCATCGTTGAATCGTTTGGGGATTTTTGAGTTTAATCATCCAAGCGTTCTTCAAACGCGAGATAGGGTAAGCATCTAGATTGAAATTAGGGTTTCTTATGATTGTAATTTTTATGTTCTAGAACTTCCATCAGTTGGTGTAGTTCATCAAACCAGGATGCCTTCCACTGATCCAGTTCTCCTCCCGCGAGTTCAAGGTTAGTAAGTTCTTAGTCTGAGATTATTTTTTTTATTTCTTCTGATTATTTCCTACTGTTTCCAATCACCGCCATTTAACCTCCCGTCACAGGAAACCATCATCGTCACCATCGCAGGTAGCCTTTTGTTCAGATTCGAAAGTATCATAGAGCTCATTCCGGAAGTTGGTGCTCCTGTCATGGCTGTGGTATGTTTCTCTCTTGTATAAAACATAGTTTTTTTTTCATACTGAATGATGGGTTTTATATTTCTGTTTTGACAGAGCGCACTTGGCTCACGGTTTCTTTCTGAGGGTCACAATGTTTATGAAGCAGAACAAGGCGAAAAGGTATACATAACAGAAGCGAACAATGTGACACATTTTGTTTAAGATGACTGTTAATTAACATGTAAGTGCCATTTATATGTTCAGCAACTGAGAGTTCAACTTGCTTCCACGTTTTATCCAAACCTTTGCATAGAGGAAGATGACATCTTTGTATCTGGTGGTGCACAGTCTGACATTTCCCGCCTTCAGGTCTTTGTTTGATTTAATCTTTCTTTGTATTTTTTTAATTCAATCATTTGCGGTGTCGACATTCAGTTCCATTTAGCTCAATATCATCTGGTTATTGTGTATAAAGACATTAGTAATTTATGCGTTTGACCTCTACTTCTTATTGATATTTGTATTCAACTTCTAGCGTTTCATCATCTTGCTTTCCAAGTAAGTAATAATCTTGAGAGACAGTAAAACATTCTTATAAAGTAGATATTTGTATTGAAAATTCTAACATTATTACTTTCTACTAGGTTGACACAAATGTGGGACACTAGGATGTATAGCTGTAAGACTTGGGTGTGTACCTTGGCTACCACTTCCCAAGTCCCTTCAGTTGTATCTCTTAGAACTGTAAGCACTAAAGCTTATGCGAAGTTTCTGGCTTGAAAAATATGACTTAACATCTATATGCGTATCCAGGTATCCGGTTCAAGAGACCATTCAAAAGTATTAACAGCCTACAATGTGCAAGTTTGACCAGAGAACTTTGATGAGGAGATAATAGCAGGTTTTTTCTTTCACATACTTATATGCTTTTTAATTTTTTGATTTGATATTTATAATCCAAACACTGGCGATCATGTAATATATATGGTTCTCTGTTTGTTTATATTGGCCTTCTTTCCATGTCTTTGTTGGATCAAATGATATTCGTACAAAGAACTATGTTTTGTGAGTTTTAGGTTAAACCTTAAAGCAAACACATGTGTAATGTTATTTTTTTATTTAGAATTTATTGGAAATGCCACTATACTTGCTCTGAAGAAGTATCTCTTCTGTTGTTTGTGAGCAGGATATTAATTGAAGAAAAGCTCAATAACTAATGGATGAAGTGCTAAGAGTGACACATGTTGATTAAATACATTCACACTTCACATGGGTGGGTATCTTTAAGGACATACCTTTATGTTCTAGCACAAAATTGCTAATTTCTGAACACATTTTTTATTACTAATTGATGCATTGAATAACACATTTTTCATTTGCTATCTTTTTTCTCAATGGTTTTCAAATGTAAGGATCAAGGTTTCAAGTTCAACCCATATCAGTGCGCATTTATGACTGAACTTGAAGTTGACTCACCTGTTACACAAGTAATTTTATGACCTAGAGTTTTACGGTTTTCAGGATCTTCACTTTATATAAACAATTAGGCTATAGTTATCAACATATCCCTTCATGGAAAAAAGGAACATGGAGTTTTTTTATTGAACGCATGGGTGATCTCTCAATGGAAAAACAAAAGGTTGGATTCTTTTTTGTAAGACGATCGACCTATTTTTAGTCTTCATTGCTCATTTTCCTTTGGTACGTTAAACTTTAACTTTTGTCCTAGATATCTAAATTTCAACAAAACAGCGGAGAGTTCTGACAAGATACTATGTGCATTTTGTTTTGATATGTTTCTGTGAAGATATGTGCAGTGTTATTCATATGTTATTTTAGTTTTACTTATTCTTTCCACAAACTGATCTGAACTTATAAAATCCAAGTCAAAGTGCTCCTCTAAATATCCTTTATAGATTTATTATATTACTTAGTCTATGCACTTTGATGCAATATATGAATCTTCTTATTTGATCATATATTTCTTTAATATGCTCACAGCTTCAGAATTGCATCACTTAATGGTCCAGTCAGCAGAAGCACTGAAAATTGAAGACTTGTATGTACAACAAGCCGGGTACCTAACACATATACTCTAGCGTTTAATGGTAAAAACCCATTTGTTGTTCATACAAGCCTTTTAGAACTACTTACAAGATTGGAGTTGCAGGTATACTTTGGCACAAGTGTTTAGTTAAATTCACTTGTATACATATACTTATTCGTGATTTTAGATATAGACTAAATACTATTAATACAATACGTTAAACATTTATTAACAGGCTGTTTTGGATCATGAGCTAGGATACCTTAAATCTGATCATGGTATGTGGTTAACATTAGCAACTATTCTTACCCATAAAGCCTATAAATTAAAAAAAATGGAGAAATTAAGTGATGAAAGTCTTACATATTGTTTTGTTTTTTTGCATGGATTGGAAGTTTGATGGCCCATAATTTAGAAGAACAATTATTTCGTTGGCTTCGGGTTGCAGAGCTTACTTGTGATCGGGGTGCTCTTCTTGTAGTTCAAGATCCCAAGGTATATAATAAGCAAGTTTTTTCTTATAACCAATGTTTATATTTATGAATTTAATATTCTTTTTATTTTTTTATGGTCCTACAAGAGGTGGTCATTTTTGTTCTAATAAAACTTGCTAGAGGATGCCTATCTTTGGCTAAACAGTTATACATGAATGTTTTTTAGAACAAGCCCGATCTTAACTTGCTAGAGGACGCCTATCTTTGGCTAAACAGTTATACATGAATGTTTTTTTAGAATAAGCCCGATCTTATAGAAGGTGTCTATAAGTCCGGTAGGATGATATATAACGTAAACCAGATTCTTATAATGAGTATAGGTGAGAAAATGGACATTTTTGGTAGTGTGTCCAAACATGTTTGGTCAAAATGAAAAATTTCTTTTACATGAATCTGAGTGCTTTTGAGTGTTTGGATTCTTTGCATGTTTTTTTCTACTTCAATATGTGTGTATATGTTGTTATATTTATTCCTATTTTACTCCACCACTTTTTTGGTTAACATTTACTTATGAAAGATACAAGTGGCATTTTCAGTTTTAACCCATCTACCTAAGAATGAGTCGATCTGGGTTTTATTTTAGCTCTAATGGGTAAAACGGGTTTTAAAAGTAGCTAAAAGGGAAACGGGTCAAATGGGTAGAACAATTGGATAGTTGCCCAAGTGTATCTTTAATGCATATATTCTTCTAAACCGTTTGTTCAACCCGGCCAGTTTCGTTCTGCATAAAAGGTCCAACTTATAGGACATGTTATCTTGCAGGTAGTACCATATGTATGTTTTTTAACTTTCTTTTTACGGTTTACAGTTTGCACACATCATTTTGTAGAAATAACGTGTGTCCTGCAAACATGAAGTGATCATGGAATTAGTGGTTGGTGTGGTCAGTAATGTATCAAGAAACATTTAGTGAGTTATAATACCATTCAAACATTTACTTGCTAATACTTAAATCTAATATAAATTATTAAATTGAGTAAGATTTAAGTTTTTCCTTTTGACATTTCATATTTGAAATTATAACCTATAAAAGTAGAAGTGAATCAGCAAAATATCATAATGATATGCAGAGCAGGGCTGGATTAATTGCAAGGGTGAGAACGTCTTTTCAAACACGTCGAGTAGCAAATGCCTTGTGGCATCAAGGATGCAAGGTATTGGCTCTTGCACTCCAAAGCCGAGTCAGTGAGGCAATGATATGTTTTTTTTTTGTAATTTATCTTATATATGGTATCTTTTTTTATTTCTATTTGTTCCATTTTGTGTAGGCATTTGGACTTGATATAGATGTTTCAGAACGATTTCTTCAACATTAATAGTAGATTTAATATTTGATTTTTACAGGTAACTGTTTCTCTTGTGGGTACACAATTGTTGAAATCGGGGAGAGGATATTAATGGATCAAGGGACAAGCTTGGTTATTGGAGAAATTGTTGTCATTGGACATAGAGTTTCACTAATGCTTGTAAGTTCATTTTAGTACTTGATTTGAAGTTACACTTCTGGATGTGGATAATGATAATATACATATAGGTATTCTTATTGGATTGGATTGTATGGTGAAATTGTGCCAAAATGTGTCGGTACGTTGAATTTTTTTTTCAACTTTGTCTTTGATCGTTTTTTGTTGTTATTTGCCCGTTTAAGTATGCATATTGCTCTCTAGGCATTTTAAATATCATAAGAATATTTAAATTTTCAAAACTGAACTATCTACTAACTATTTTTTTCATCTTTCAGGAAATTTCAGAAAACAGACAGCGCTGATGATCTGTCCCGCTCATTCCAAGGGAAATCCACCGCCTTAATATAGGTTTGCTTTGTTTATCACGTTGTTTATAGGTTTATTCATGTTGTTACTATATAATACATCAATGTAACTCGTCCACCGAATGGGTATTAAACTAGTTTTCTATGGTTCGGGGATAATTTTGTCTTTTAGGCATTTTAACATTTCAATTCTATTAACAAATTGAAGGGGTAAGGTCCCAAAAACCTCATAAAAAGGATTTGAGACCATACCACAAACTGGCCTTTCAACCTTTTAACCTTGTGCGGCCGCGCATTGGTCTTACAAAAGGGAGAAAGTAATCAACAATTTATAGTCGCGCACCCAAAGGAAAGCATAAGATCCTTGCGCCTTCTTCCATTAGCAAAGGATCAAAATCCTGAAGATCAATACTTCCGCCCAAATATCCAAACTTGGATATTATTTTGCCCAGACTTGGGATTTATACATCTGTGTCCACACAGTAAGGTGTCACACTAGATTACAGCAGTAATCCTCTAGAAAGAATATGATCGTGCACCACCCAGACGGTTACAACCGTCTGGACACGTGTCATTACCACAGGCATCCCTGAAACCACAACGAAAGCATGCAACTGGAGAATGATCTCCACTTAATCACTTTCCACGTGGCAATCCCACAGCCATAGATCAAACCACGATCCGTGTGCATTCACATCGGATCGAGGCAACTTGACGTGGGATCAAAGAACTTAACGGAAGAAAATATAACCGCTACGGCGTTAGCATCTTCCGTCATCTTTTCAATAACAGGTTTTCCCTCCCAAACTCCCGGTTATAAATACGAGAACTGTTCAGGTATAAACTCAGATCACACTCACTTCTAAAATACTTTCTCTTCTCCATTACCAATACTTATTCTCACATCGGAGTTGCGTCAAGGAGAGAACCCTCTTCTCCCCTTGGCGAGGCTAACGGTGCTCGTTTTTGCAGAATCACCGGAGAAGAAGTTCGGCAGCAACTGAATCAACCGAGAGAGAGCTAACCCTTTTATGCGGATTCAAACCCCCTAGATATTTCGGTTCCGACCATTTATCTAGTGTTTCTTCATTGGCGCCCACCGTTTTCTCAGTTTTTCTAGTTTCTACCTCGTTTCGATTCAGTTCATTCCATTTTTCTGTTTTTGCACGTGGCAGAAAATTCGTCTTCTCACCGGCAACCTGGTCCTCGACCAAAAGTCGGAAACAATTTCCAAATAGAAGGATCCCCAGAACATTGGGTTAACAGATGCCAAGCTGCTTTAGACACAATCGTTATGCAAATCTCCAGATCTGATTTCCCAAACATCAGATCTGGAAAAGAAATCAATACTACAGAATTGGACCCACCAACACCACGTTGGGGGGACATCCAGTCCAGCCAATCCAGAGATAGCAGTTATCAGAAACAAATACACATGGTTCAAGGAGGTCCGTCATGAAGACCAAATAAACGAAACTATGATCAACATTAGAGAGAACAGCAAGTCGTGTTCCCTGTTGTTCCTGGGGGCCCTCAGGAAGAACGACCAGTGATTATCACTGGTATTTTCGGTCATTACCGAACGGACTATATGTTCATAGATCCAGGAAGCTCGATGGACATCATATACGAACAGTGCTTTAAACAGCTCGATTCAGAAGATAAAGCACGTTTAGAACCGGTCGATTTTCCCCTCACCGGATTCTGTAATGAAGCTGTATTCCCATTAGGGCAAATCGCTTTCCCGGTGACTTTATCAGATGGCGAACATTCACGAACAGTTACAGTCAATTTCATGGTCATGCCAGCAACATCACGTCATGATGTTTTGCTCGAGAGAAGGTCACAAAGAGAATTCAGCATGATCACTTCCATTCCACATGCTGCTTGTGGATTTCCGACAGAAACCGGAGTTGCAATTCTCTATTCAAGCAAAGAAGTCATGTCCGTGGACGATGAACCACCAGCAAAGGTAGTCAAATCTTCGGCACCAAACGAACCAGAGAAATGGGTTCTGAACAACGAATACCCAGAGAAGACCATTCTGCTAGGACAAGCCATTTCACCAGCAACACGCATACGACTGAAAGAGTTGTTGTCTAACAACAAAGATATATTTGCCTGGTGCCCAGCAGACATGACTAGAGTTCCACGCGACATCGCGCAACATTGTCTAAACATCAAACCATCAGTAGAACCTGTTGCTCAGGGGAGGCGCAGCTTCAGTGAAGAAAAAGCAAAAGCAATGGACGAGCAAGTGACAGAGTTACTCAATGCGGGAATCTTGCGCGAAGTGAAATACCATACATGGGTTGCCAACCCAGTAATGGTACAAAAACATAGCGGCGGGTGGAGAATGTGTGTCGACTTCAAGGACCTAAACAAAGCATGCCCCAAAGATTGCTACGCGCTCCCAGAGATAGACAAAAAAGTCGACTCTCTAGCATCATTCAGATGGAAATGCTTTCTCGACTGTTATAAGGGTTATCACCAGGTCCAGATGAAAAAAGAAGACGAAGACAAAACCGCGTTCCGCACAGATAAAGGCATCTACTGCTACACGAAAATGCCGTTTGGCTTGCGCAACGCAGGCGCAACTTATCAACGCCTAATGGACACAGTCTTCAGCGGGGATATTGGCAAAACTGTCGAAGTATACATGGATGACCTCGTCATCATGAGCCATGAAGAGGAGACAATGCTCAACAATATCCAGCGCACGTTCGATTCCTTACGTAGCGTGAACTTAAAACTTAACCCGACAAAATGCTCCTTCGGCATGGAAGAAAGAAAATTTTTGGGTTTCATAGTTACAAGAGACGGCTTTAAGGTTAATCCAGAAAAAGTGCAGGCCATCCAACTAATGCCATCACCTGCAACAGTCAAAGAAATGCAAAGGCTCGCCGGACGATTAGCAGCTCTGAACAGATTCTTGGCTAATCATGCGGCAAAATCTTATCCATTTATCAGTACGCTTCGAAACTGCGGAAAGAAAACTCCTTTTCAATGGACGCCTGAAGCAGAAGCAGCATTCAAGCAAATGAAAGAATGTTTAATTCAGCTGCCAACACTGACCGCGCCAAAAGAAAAAGAACTGTTAATCTTATATCTGTCAGCCGCGGAAGTAGCGGTAGGCGCAGTATTAATGGTAGAACGGGAAAATATCCAGACTCCAATCTACTATATCAGCAAAATGCTCACTGGCCCCGAAACTCGTTACTCAATGATAGAAAAATTGGTTCTAGCACTAATACACGCATCCAGACGCTTGCGCAGGTACTTGTCAGGCCATGTCATCACAATTCTCACGAATTATCATTTAGGCCAAATCTTGTCAAAACCTGATGTGGCGGGAAGATTAGCTAAATGGGCCATTGAGCTGGGAGGCTACAACATTTTTTACAGGCCAAGACCAGCAATCAAAGGGCAAGTTCTAGCAGACTTCGCCACTGAAGTTCCCATCGATAAAATACAAGAATGTGAGGTAATCCAGAACCCAACACCTGTTTTCGACGACAGAGTCTGGACCTTACACACAGATGGTGCTTCCAATGATGATGGAGCAGGAGCAGGTCTCCGATTAGTCAGTCCGGATAATCACGAACTTACATATGCCATACGCTTAGATTTCCAAAGTACCAACAATGAAGCAGAATACTAAGCATTTTTAGCAGGACTCCGTCTAGCACTCAAAATGGGGGCAAGAAACCTTGAAGCCAACGTTGACTCAAAGCTAGTAGCCGAACAAGTTAACAGTCGTTATGATGCGAAAGGGGAAGTTATGGCGTTATACCTTGAACAAACGCGGATGTTAATCAGCCAATTTCAAACATTCAAAGTTAATCACATAAACAGAAGCGAGAACAAGCACGCTGACGCGCTAAGCAAGTTAGCTGCTACCAGCTTTAAGCACTTAGCAAAGGAGGTCCGCATAGAGGTATTATCCAACCCTTCCATTCATCTCAAGCAAGTAAGCGTCATAGAAATGGGAGATCCATCCTGGATGTCTCCAATTATCTTGTACCTTCAACACGGAAAACTTCCGGAAGGAAAGGCAGAAGCTCGAAAAATACAACACAAAGCACTAAATTACGAGATGGCGGATGGCGTCCTTTATCGAAAATCATTCATGGGCCCATTAGTACACTGTGTTGGTAAAACAGATGCCCAATACCTAGTCAGAGAAATCCACGAGAGATTATGCGGGATACACGCGGGACCGCGCATGGTCGTGGCAAAAATAATGAGCGTCGGATACTACTGGCCAGGAATGCACATGGACGCAGTTGATCTATTAAGAAGATGCGAGGCATGTCAACGCCACGCACCAAAGACATTCCGACCCAAAAATCCGCTAATTCCCGTTACTTCCGCCTGGCCATTCCAACAGTGGGGCATCGATCTTGTTGGCCCATTTCCTGATGCGCCGGGTGCAGTAAAATTCATCATCGTCGCGGTGGATTACTTCACAAAATGGGTGGAAGCTAAAGCTTTGGCCTCAACAACAGCAATGGTAATCCGCAAATTTATATGGGAACATATCATTTGCAGATTTGGATTACCATTGCGCATTATTTCCGACAATGGTACAAACTTCGCCGCAGAAGATCTTCAAAAATGGTTCAAAGAAATGAAGATCGAGCACAACTTTGCCTCCGTTGCGCATCCTCAAGCGAACGGTCAGGTAGAAAGCGTAAACAAACAAATCGTTGACGGAATAAAAGCGCGACTTGGGACAGCGCGCAGAGGGTGGGTTGAAGAACTTCCCAGCATCCTCTGGGCGCATCGAACAATGCCAAAGACTAGCACCGGCGAAACTCCGTTCAGTCTAGTCTATGGGTCTAAGGCCGTCATTCCAGCTGAGATAGGTTTACCGTCACCGCGCATGATAGCCATGGAAAAACAGAACAATGAACAAGAGCGAAGAATGGATTTGGATCTTCTGGAAGAGAGGCGCGAGAACGCCGCCATAACGGAAGCAAGGTACAAATCCAAGCTCGAAAAATATTACAATGCGAGCGATCGTGTTTGCACCTTTGTCCCCGGCGATTTTGTCTTGCACGACAATGAGGCTTCAAACGCTGAAAAGCCCGGAAAATTAGCGCCAAGATGGGAAGGACCATACGTCATTAACGAGGTCCTAGGCAAGGGGCATATACCCTAAAAAGGATCGATGGGACCCTAGTCCCCCGCACCTGGAACGCACAACAATTGCGCAGGTGTTACATATGAACCAAGTCTACAAAAGCGGAAAGAACATACAGGCAATGTATTTATTTATTATGTCTTGTATCACAAGCCTTGCACTCTTATCAATACAAACATCATTTCTACTTATATCACTGTTTATTACAAATTGCATGTAATTTCTTTGGTTCGCGCGAAAACAATATGGTCAAACATTGTACACCTCATGAACAGTCTAAAACAGGCAAGCTGTTGTGCCTTTTAGACAAACGTTCACACATGAGCACAATACCATCCCTCATTCGCCTTACCTATCCAAAAGCAATTATACACATGCAACATATTGTAATCCACACATACAGGAATTAAACCCTACGGGAGTAGAAGTATATCACAATATACATCATCAAAAAAGTGTAACATAAACACTTAACAAGATCATAGCAATGATCTTCAAAAAATTGTCCAGTACCAAAAACTTACAAAAAGCATTAACAAAAGACGAAAACTGGTCCTAAGGTTAAACACCTAACCAGCATCGGAATCATCATCAACAACAGACACCTGCTCACTCCGACGAATTTTCCAGCGTTGATACACTAACCGGCATTCTCCTTTTTGAAGCATCGGGAACCGAGCCATCAACCCATCGGCATCCAACACAATACTAGCACCAGCAGTAACATCCGTATGCTGAAGAGCCTTGCAGTCAGAATCAACAACCGCCGGAGAAACAGGTTTGACCAGATTCTTTACCGGAATAGTAGTGAGTGGCGGTGAACAAGAAAGAAGTATAAGACCTTCAACAGCTTCATACACCCTAACAACATCCAGCAAGAGACAAGTATGGTAAGAACGTTTCATCTTTTTTGATAAGAATCAACTAGGAGACAAGGTATCTCGAAAATACACATATATAAAGAGAACTCAACCTCGGGAAAGGAGAAACCAACCCATCATTAACTATCAGAATTACATCACATCCAAACGGCGCTACAGGAACCAGGGTCATTTCCTCATTAATGAAGTCTGACAAGCGCCACTACAAATCTCAAGACACTCTTACTGCCAGTTGACGTCATTACATGTCAGAGCATGATTACAAAGTCACATTTTTTCCCTTTTCCAACAAAATAAAGCTTCCAAGAGAAGATTTCTTACGTCTCGCGCCCAAAAAGCATTTCCCTCTCATAAGTCCAGTGCTCCACTTATTTGCATAAGTACAACACTAGACTGGGGGGACTTGAAGGGGTAAGGTCCCAAAAACCTCATAAAAAGGATTTGAGACCATACCACAAACTGGCCTTTCAACCTTTTAACCTTGCGCGGCCGCGCATTGGTCTTACAAAAGGGAGAAAGTAATCAACAATGTATAGTCGCGCACCCAAAGGAAAGCATAAGATCCTTGCGCCTTCTTCCATTAGCAAAGGATTAAAATCCTGAAGATCAATACTTCCGCCCAAATATCCAAACTTGGATATTATTTTGCCCAGACTTGGGATTTATACATCTGTGTCCACACAGTAAGGTGTCACACTAGATTACAGCAGTAATCCTCTAGAAAGAATATGATCGTGCACCACCCAGACGGTTACAACCGTCTGGACACGTGTCATTACCACAGGCATCCCTGAAACCACAACGAAAGCATGCAACTGGAGAATGATCTCCACTTAATCACTTTCCACGTGGCAATCCCCCAGCCATAGATCAAACCACGATCCGTGTGCATTCACATCGGATCGAGGCAACTTGACGTGGGATCAAAGAACTTAACGGAAGAAAATATAACCGCTACGGCATTAGCATCTTCCGTCATCTTTTCAATAACAGGTTTTCCCTCCCAAACTCCCGGTTATAAATACGAGAACTGTTCAGGTATAAACTCAGATCACACTCACTTCTAAAATACTTTCTCTTCTCCATTACCAATACTTATTCTCACACCGGAGTTGCGTCAAGGAGAGAACCCTCTTCTCCCCTTGGCGAGGCTAACGGTGCTCGTTTTTGCAGAATCACCGGAGAAGAAGTTCGGCAGCAACTGAATCAACCGAGAGAGAGCTAACCCTTTTATGCGGATTCAAACCCCCTAGATATTTCGGTTCCGACCATTTATCTAGTGTTTCTTCACAAATATAATAACCAAACATGTTAAAAAATTTCAAAGAATTCCATTTAAATTCCATTTCCAATTCCTTTACAAAATATTTTGTGAACCAAACACGCCTTAAGTAAATATCCAATCTCTTGTCAATGAAGAACAAAAAAAAATAAATTAAAACAAATTGGATTACAAGGCGATCAAGAATTAAAGATCAACTACCTGCTTTAGTGACACAAGACATGTGATTAATCCAAATTGTTTAGTTGTTTTGATGATATGTTTAACTGTATCCCTCCATAACCTGCAAAATGCAGCACAAGACACCAAATCTCTCATTACATCTGTTTCCATGTATAGTTTGTATAATAATTTGAGTCGTTTTGTGTCACACTCTCAAATTCCACATACGGGGTTTTACCGTGAGGCGCGTGACATACTAGGATCAAGCCATTAATCATATTAAACTATTTTAAATTAATTGGAAAATCGGTAACCACCACATTCAACATGAACAGTGATCATAGTTTCAAAAGTTGAAAATGTAAGTTTAAGTTAACAGCGGAAGCTAAAGTATAAAAGTCCAGACAATATCAAAAACCCATACTTGTTTAGCATAAATAATGAAAAACAGTTTAAAAAAACATCCTGATATGGTAACCGTTTTATCGTTAGTTGCTATTCACATAAGTCACTTTAGTTCTACATGTATACTACCACATAATATGCATACATGTTGACACTTAGTTGTATGTTCGTGTGGTTATGTGCATGTGTATAACTCTTAACATGTAACACATTCAAGGATTTTCGCTTAGATATCACATAACAATTAACACTTCGTAGCAACAAGCAAATGCATTTATAAACATTAACATCAAGTTTTAGCGGTTTTAGCTCAATGTTCGTTGTTGAGCTATTTTTGTGATTTTCATTTAGAATACTAAACGGACTAGAAAAATTACGAATAATTTATGAGACATGTCATTAGGCCCAAAAAGGTTTGTGTAATTTTATCAAAGTCTATTTGTTCATAGAAAAATCACTAAAACTCATTTAGCACATAAAGGGCAATTTCGTCACATTCTGTCGACAGTTTATGGTTTATTTTATAAATAAATCCTCGTCAATCCAATTGATAAAATTCCAATTGGAGAATTTCATAATATCCTAGGACTATCTATTGTAAAATTTTCAAGTATGAACTCCAACCAGAAACCAAGTTATGACTTTCATAACAGGCTATAATTTTTGTAGAAAAAACGCAGCTTGTACCTGTGTTTTTGTTTTATTCTTTTAATGGACCTAAACTTGTCGAAAAATTATAAATCCAGTTAGATTTGAAAGCTATTCTTTTGAACTTCGTTTTAGACTCAAGAACCACTCGTTTTCGTTATGTTTTGATTAAGTTACAGCCAATACAAGATGACATAAAATTCTACGTAAAATCTGTTTGCTTTCAGATCTTTATAAAAACGTGTTCGTGATGATTTCATCAAGCTATTTGCTATTTGACTACTAAAACATGTACAATAATATGCCCTGTTGTATCATCGAGTTATCATCAAGATCATGTAACAAATCAAAAACCCTAAGCATACATGCATATATACGAAAACTATGATTTAACAAACTTCATAAACATAAAGATTCTTGTCACTAGTAAACCCTATGTTTCATTCATCATGTGATCATCAAAACGCAGCCATGACTTCACGTATAAACAAGAGCTACAAGCAAGATTAAAATAGATCACCGGAAGCGATAGAGAGATTGCAAGAAGCTTAAAAACCAAGAGAATTGAAAGCCTTGATGCTATAGTCGTCGATCAGAGAGAAGGAAAAAGAGATCGCAGAAGCTGAATACTATTTAGGGTTTGCATGGATATATATATATATATATATATATATATATATATATATATATATATATATATATATATGAAACTTGAGTCTGTGGTGGGGTTTCCGAGTTTATATAAAACCCCAAAGGGATTTCTGAGTTTGGGTGAGTGTAAGGGTTTAAGGGTTGGGTCAGTTTTTTTCCGAATTTGAGATGGAGTTATGAGTTTGTGTGTGGGTTTAGGAGTTCTGAGTTTACGTTTAGGTGTAGGAAGGTTCCGAATTTATGAAGTTGTTTTATATAAAATACACATTAAGTCCCTCAAGTTACGAACCTTATAATTCGGGTAGAAAGTTAGCATTTTAAGTTAAACAAAACTAGTCTCACTAGTTTATGTTAGTTCGAGCGTTATAAATCTACACGTGTAAAGTGCATGCAAGTACGTAAGCGCTAGAAAGTCGTAAAAATTTAACTGAGAAAGTTAACAGTAATAACCTGAAAATGCGAGTTGTCACATTTTGTATCGTTTTACCATTGGTTTTGTATATTATTGTGTCTTGTGTGCTTTGCAGGGTTCCGGAAGTAAAAAATGAGTTAAAACGTTAAAGAAACGAGCACACAATAGAAGGTTTGGGCTTAGTGAAGGGTTCTCATGGAATGGAAATGAGTATTTAGGAAGATGAGATGATGAAGAATTGAATTACGATGTTGTAGGTGAAAACAGTGAAGAAAACGGAGTTGAAACGAAGAAGTTATGATGAAAACAATTTTCTTAGTACGCATGTTGATCGCGTCGCACGACCAGGAAGCTTTAAGAAGCCTGCGCGACGCGAGCGAGAGCCTGTTCAGCGTGAAACTTCATTATTCACCCAATTTAAGCCCATAATTAACCCTAAACATATCCCAGACAACTCTAGACGAATTAAGAAGCTGAAAACGGAGATTTTGTAGATCAAGAGAGCTCGGGAGTGAAGAATTGAAGCGTGGGATCAAATCTTTCGAGTGTTAAGCATCTTATTAATCGGTTTTTTGTTTATATTCTTTTTACCATGTTTGCTAAACTCTTGAAGATGATTGTTCTTGATTTCATGACAATGTTAGGCTATATTTATTATCACTATCTAGGTCGAATGATGAATACACTTGGATGATAATTGTTTCTTCTGGTTTTTGGATTGTTATGTAGATTTAATTAATAAAGTAGTTAACTTTGGTGTCAATGCTCTTATGTATATGTGTGCTTAAGCTTAATTGAATCTTTATCATATGTTTCACGTGTGTTTTTTGGATATCTTCCATGTATGAATGCTTGTTAGGTCGTGGACTGTGTGTTAGTGGCTAGTTTTACGGTTAATACTATATGATTTCCCGTAGAAACTATGATTAGGGTTTGAATAGGATTGAGTGTTTTACCAATTTTCGATATCCGTGAGGTGAGAGGTTGTTGGCTAGTCTCGAGTGATTAGCTTTCTAGGATAGATACCTTGTGAGAAGATCCCCTAGTTCACGGTCTCCGTCTTCTAGCTGAGTTAGATTATAAACCATAGTTTCCCTAGATTTTCATGTCGTGAGGTAGAGTGTCCAAGGGTGCTTTATTATTACACTAGGATATCCTTGTAAAGGAGTCCTTTAAACCGGTAGTGAAACAGCCTAGTAGGTTGCCATATGTGTCTTCTTGAGAAGGGTCGAGTGTCTTGTTCGGTTATCCTTTAGGTTTAGCATCTTAAGATCCCGGTTTCCAAATTAGTTCCAAAACCGATAGAACATGTCTTGCAAGTGTATGATTCAAACCTAGGTAGTGTATCTTATATTATCTGATCACATCTCCCGTTTAGTTCGTGTGTCCTTGTCAGTTCTAGTTTATTTAGTTAATTTAGTAGTTCGTTGGAAACCCCCCCAATAAACAAAACAAATAAGTTGTGTCAGTCTAGTAATTAATAATCGAGTCTAGTAAACAGTGGCGAAGCTTGAAAATTTCCACCGGCGGGTCGGAAGTCACCGGACTTAAAAATTCTATATAAGTAATTTTTTTTTTATAAAACCGGGGGTCAAAAACGTATATACCTAAAAAAATTTCTACGAAACGTACATACGTAACACTACTGAGCGAAAAGTTGGGGGGAGGCTTGAAAGCTACGCCCCTGCTAGTAAACGTAATTAGAGAGTCTCGTGGGTTCGATACTCGGACTTACTTAGGCTATACTTCATTCACCGGTACACTTGCCGGTTGTGTGGTCTAGGCTTTAGAGAGTCTGTTTTTATAAATTTAAAGCTTAATGTGTCTAGTTTAGGTTAATATTAGTTAGCTTTTATTTGACCACTTTAAGAATATCAACCCCACGAAAAAACATTCTTAGTTTTGTATTTTGATTGTAAAGATATAAAATGTGAAATTTATTAAGGAAACAACAAAGCTTTTGAAATATAACGCCATCATAACATGCGAGCACACATCCCACATGTTACGCATGTCCTCCCACATGTTACACTCAATGTATAACAGATACATAATTTCTTTTAGGGTAACGTGTACAACTTCATTTCTTGAATTATGTTGAGAAGCATCAAGTACAGATATAGTGTTTTTACAAATAAATTTGCATTATAAAAGGACCATGCTATTCACACACGGCCAAAATTATTTTCACACCTCAAAGCGCCCCGCTATGGCCAAAGAGGGGCGCTTTGGTGTAAAGTCAACAGACAAGGTCTGAACCGGTCAGACCTTGTCTGTTGCTTTACATCAAAGCGCCCCGCTTTGGCCTAAGCTGGGCGCTTTGGTTTTTTTTTTTTTTTTTTTTTTACATTTTGGGGCAAAGCGCCCCTCTTAGGTCAAAGCGCAGCGTTTAGGGTCTTTTTTTAATTTTTTAAAATTGTTTTTAATTCACAAACGCGTCGATAATAGCCTAAATTTTACGCTTTTTCCATTATACATCATTTTTTAATATATATGGACTATACTGCAAGTTTCGAATCAAATCGGTTACGTGTGATGTCGTATTCCATTATATCGTATCATTTTGATTTGAAAGCACAAGTACTCCTATGAGTAGTTTTATGTGTATCAGCCGCCTACCGTACATGTATATGACGTATTTTTTCATTAATTATAGTATTATGATGTATATTGTCATTTTGGGTCGTACAAGTGCGTATTGAATCTGATTGGGTCGTGTCGGTGACATTCGGTTTTTAACGTGATGTAACGCATATATTGAACAAACACAAACGTACTTTTGGATTGTAAAAGAATTAACGTCAATATTATTAAACACATTTAACTTTTCGTTCAGTAGTGGAGAGTATGTATTTCGTATAGAAATTTTTGGGTATATACGTTTCCGACCCCCTAGTTTTATAGAAATTTTAGGTACGGTGACTTCCACCCCCCAGTTAGAAATCTCAAGCTTCGCCACTAAAAGCACTTAACCATTATATAAACTAGAAGATTTCACTAAATAATGTTGGGATCTATCTAATACATTAAAAAGGTAGAGTAGCTTCAGCATCGACAAAATATTTTCCTGACAATGTCGTCGGGATAGGCCGTCGGAAAAAGTCGACTTGTCAGACAAAATTTCTTGTAGTGTCATTCATGGACCCTCACCTCTACTATCTAGCTATCATCTTACTATATTAGTCAAATATAGCTAGCAATTATATTTCAAACATATTAATTTTTCGTGTCGACATTATAGATGAATTTTGTTTTTCAAAAAATGTTAACAAGAACTCATTTAAGCTCCGTCGGTAGTGAGGTCCATGCCATCTTTAACCAATCACACCTTTTTTTTAAAAAAAAGTTTACCACTTCACCAAGTGTCTAACCCTACACCCTAATGTATACTATATTTCATTGTGGCAAGTGGTATTGTGGAGCCCACAAGAACTGCTAAATGTATACTATAGCACGGATGAGACTAGTCAAAGAGTTGGAAAGGGTTGTACATGACAGTGAGATGCCTCAACAAATTAAATATTGAGATGAGACTTCACCTTTAGATATATGTGCACAAACAAATTAAATATTGTAAAATTTGGACCAAAAATGTAAAATTTGAACTTAAACGTAGACCAGTCACCAGTCAAAAATACGCCCAAAATGTAAAAAAAAAAAAAAAAAAAAAAAAAAAAAAAAAAAAAACCAAAGCGCCCAGCTTAGGCCAAAGCGGGGCGTTTTGAAAAAAAAAACCAAAGCGCCCAGCTTAGGCCAAAGCGGGGCGCTTTGATGTAAAGTCAACAGACAAGGACTGAACCTGTCAGACCTTGTCTGTTGACTTTACACCAAAGCGCCCCTCTTTGGCCATAGCGGGGCGCTTTGGGGTGTTTAAATAGACCAAGAGTGTGTGCGAATAGACCAGACCTTATAAAAACACATTGTTTACTCAATCGTACCATGTTTGATCCTTGGTACATCACGATCAACAAAAAATGAATCGGACAAATATAAAACAAATAATAATAAAATAACGTAGTTCTTAAAAAACTAAATATACCTTTGATGCGTTTAAAGTTTCAACAATAGTTACAGATAGTACATGTAAAATATTGTTTGTTTAAAGATTTTGTTTTTTTGACGACGTACTAAATTTAAAAGTTTCTTTTGTTACGACATATATATTCTGACAACTCATTGGTTAAGGGCAACAATAAAAACTATTATGTTTACATTGGTTTGTACGTATACATAAAATGTTACTTAATTAGATGAAGAGTTTATTTATAAATTGTGCGTTGAATCCAAATTATAAGTTTAATAAAGAATAATACTCGTAAGATTATGGATTTAAGCTATTGGTGGGTCTCTCTTTATCAAGACACTAGATTATAAACTTGTGTCTTACACGGATCTAAAGATAGAAATCATGTAACTTTACAATATCTGCACAAATATACACAAGTAAATTATTTTTATACATAAACCAATTTACATAAATTAGTTATTCTTGTTCTTTGTCGGAAAGCAATGAAAGTAGGTGATCATTTACTTTATATACAACTTCGTTCGTAGCAAGTATGACTCTGTTATGAAAATATTTAGATATTTTTGAAATATTGAAGAATAATAGCGGCGGTATGGTATTTTATGGAATGTTAATAGAAAAGGTAAACCAATATGCTTTGGTAAAGTTAAAATTGTTATTAGCGGTGATGTTTATAGATTTCCATTTAGATGAACATGGATAACTTGAGATTGACTATTTTTAAAATTTTGAAATCCTAAAATGCATTTTGATAATAGATATAGAAATTAGAGTCATAAATGCAAATGTGGAGATGTTCTCTGATTTGATTGATCGAACCCGTAAATGACCAAAATAAAGGACGTGAGAACCTAATTATCTTTACATCATTTAAACATTGAAGTTGTTTATAATACAATACAATACAATACATAATAATATATTAATGATAACAATATTAGATATTAATATAATAAATAGTATATTAATAATATTATTGATAAATTAATATAACTCATAACATATTTTAAAAAAATGCTCTACAGTTATTAATTATAATATTAGATAACCATTAGAATTATTAATTATAATATTAGATACCCATTAGAATTATTGTTGAACTAATTATTATTTTAGTTATATTTAACTAATATTATTATTAAATTAAGGGCTATTTGTATAACTATTTGATGAAAGAAAAACTATATAATTATGAAGAGGTATGGTCCCAGATCTCGTGTCAGCACGATCGCGAGTGACCATTACCCTTATTGAAAACCCCCACCAGCAAGAACTTATCTATGTTCGTGCGGGCATGCGCGAACACAGAGGTCGAATCCAATATGTCAAGTGATGGGAAAATAAAGATAGGCATAAGCGATGCGGCCTGGCACTGCATCCTATGAATATCTCCTTACCTGGTGTATGAAAATGGGTGTGCACATAGCGATGCGGTCTCGCACCGCATCCTGTGAACGTTTTCATCAATACAAGGGATCTGGACAACAGCAACAGTCACCACAGGTGGCGATGCGGCCTGGCACCGCATCCCGCAAACTTAGCCAGAGTAAGAACGCGGAAACAGCAGTAGTTACCGCAGGCAGCGATGCGGCGCGGCACGGTATCCTGCCCACAAGGCAAGTGGGACTGACACCACAAAGCAAGTGGCACCACTGGCAGTCGCCTGTCAGTCCATACGTAAGCAACAGACTGACACCGCAGTAGGACGTGGCTTCATCTCCACAGCCGACAAGCCTGACACACCTGCATAAGGGCGGCGCGTCGTCAGTCTGTCAACTCAACCACCCTCCTTCACTCCTCGGCTATAAATACCAACCCCAAACCAGGTTTGAGGTATCTCTTCACAACTCTCACTACTACTACTATCACACTTTGCTTCCCAAGCAAATTACTGATTCTCACGCTGGAGAGTGGTAACAAGGAGCACCCCCACCCCATCCTCCTTGTTACGAGTCACGACTTGTTTCCTTGTGCAGGAGATCAACCAGCGGACGATCTAGCCAGCGATCCTCGGGAGGAAGGGATTAACCCTTCTTGACGAGACCAGTGAATTAACCTCCCTTGGTTGACCACTGTTTCATCAAATTAATATTTATAATGTTTAAATATATTACATTTACAATTGCAATAATATAATTTATATTAACTGTTTTTATCGTTAATACTAATTTAGAATATTTTGTTATTCGTTCATCGCGAAAATCTAAAATATTTTGAGTATCCAACTAAAACTAATAAATAATATAGATGTTCATAATATATATATTATGATGAAGAGATTTATATTTAACATTAATATTAGAAGAAGAGATTTAATGATATTTTTTAAAACATTTATTATTTTACGGATTAAGATAACAGTAAGTGATATTTATTATATATTAAATTAGAAAATGTATAAATAAAATTTGTGAGATTGAAGGAACAAATGCTATGTTGCATTATTATTACTAAATAAATAAAAAAAATGTCATTTGGCATTAAAAAGATTTATTTATTAGTATTAGAAGATTAGAAGATATAACATAATTGATTCCACACCTGGACTGTAAAAAATGTCTTTATTTAGGCACTTAAGCCAAATAAACAAAAAACATGGGCCCTAATATTAATACATGGCAAAAACTTATTTACACTTGGTGTATACGGGCTGTATATAGTTATACGGCCCGTATAGAATAAAATAAAACTAACAAAGTCTGTGCCTTCAGACTTTGTCAGTTTTTTTCATTCCAAACGGGCCGTATAACTGTATACGGCCCGTATACACCATGTGTAAAGAATTTGCCTGGTCGTATACAATGGATACGAACGATGTATACGGGCCGTATAACTGTATACGACCCGTATGAAAAGAAAATTAGATTTTACCCAAAGTATTTAATGGATTTAAGGTGCCAATCACACGAGACATTTTACGGTCGTTAGGTGGTCAAATCTTTCTAAAAGTAGAAAAAAAAATAAAACTTTAACAAGTAACAAAGATTGAAGAACAAAAAAACGTGTCGTATGACTGTAATAAAAAGGAAGGGTGAGGCATTTGATGAGAGTTGTAAGGAGAAGCGTTTTAATCACTTGTTTTCAACGAGGATGTAATGCAATGATTCTACTAGTGGTCGGGCTTCCAATGCTTACACAGGGTGATAAACAACGCTGATGAACACAAACCAACTGCTTTGTCTTGAGTCGTCAGGAAAACTTTTCCTCAGGGGAGGGTGAGTAGTATGAGTCTGAGCCCATTGTGGTTCGTGAATGTTTCGAATCATCATAGAAGACGTGTCGGGTTCTGCTAGAAGAGTATCAGGATTTTGTTGGTTTGTTTCCAAGTAGGGTTTAGAATGTTTGAAGTATTCTTGGTTCAATACCAACTCTTCTGAAAGACAAGAATACAACGTTCATGTATCACAAGGAATGACCGATCTAAGGCAGAGAACCTGATTTAGATACACAAATTCATCACCGGTTTCTACAGCACAAACACATACACAGTTTGTTGGAAGAACCCGACACGTCTTCTGCTAGTTACTCTTTTCTTCGATTTCAACAAATCTTTTAAGGTCTTAAGTGATGGACAATTGGTTAAAAGATGTAGAAGAGTTTGTGTAGAGATCTTTACGTACAAATTTGCATCATCCTTACGGTTACAAATGAAGTATTAAAAGATGTTAGTTTCTTGACAATATGGTTTCTCGACAAATGAAGTATTATCTGTCCTTGCTGCCTCTTCGGTTGGTAAAAGACATAGGATGGTTTCTAATACAGGCTCTTTTAGAGAAGCGTTGGGATTCAAGGGTTTATGAGTAAAAGATGGTAGTTTCTTGACAGTATGGTTTCTCGACAAATGAAGTATTATCTGTCCTTGCTGCCTCTTCGGTTGGTAAAAGACATAGGATGGTTTCTAATACAGGCTCTTTGTCAGTTGTGGTTGATTTATAGGAGGAGGTTATGAAACGAGTATATGTTTATGCGAATTCACAACATCCTTGCTTTATTCTCTTTAATCTATTAGAACGATCCTTGTTTTGTCACGTACATGCGTTTAATTCCCAACATCCTTATTGTATCAGACTATCTCACCTCCTTTTCTCTCTCTGACAACCTAGACCCAAACCACCGCAATATTCCCGTTCACAAGTTGTTGATACATATGGTCCGTTGTTGATACATAATATTCTTCATAGCTATATTCCCGTTCACAAGTTGTTGATACATATCGTCCGTTCAAGTTGAGCTTCCTGATACATATCGTTTGTAAGAAACTTTTCGTGCACTGAACCTTCAGTTGTGTACCCTTCAATCTTCTTGAGTATTTTTCTAACTTTATGCTTGCATCCACCACAGTGAATATTAACTTTGAGTGAAAGAGTTTGGAAACCGGACGGAATCTACGAAGAAACTGTTGGAATTTGTGGATTTCAGTTGGTTCAGAAACTTAACAAGAGAAGCAACTAAAAAAATACAATTGATTTCTCTTCCGGTTACCAGGCCTATCATCTCCGTCTACGTTTGGTTTCCTCAACGAAAAACCATCATCCATTATCACATGTCGATTGTTGACAATTTGAATTGATTATTTGTTATCGGGTGAATTTCTGCTTATAGTTCTTTCTTGGCACTTTTATCATCACTTTTTCCTTTGGTTTCTGGTTGATTTTGAGGGTGAGGTTTTAAATTGATTCCTGCGCTCAAGTTTCAACTACTGGAGTGAAATATTTGTTGGAATTTGTAGATCAACAGAAATAACTGAATACAACCGGTCAAATCACACACTATATAAAGTGTAAAGTTACCGTGTGTTGTAGCTTGGAAAGATGACCGAATAGAGATCTGAATCAAGATTTACGTCAGATGTCCAAGTTTGATCACATTTGACTTTGTTCTTCGTTTTTTGGATCGTTGTAATAGATTAAACAGAGTAAACCATTTTTTACTCTGTTTATACGGGGCGTATACTATTATACGGCCCGTATACACCATGTGAAAAAAAATTTACTGGGTCATTTTTTACCCTTTAAACACGGGCCGTATACTATTATACGACCGTATACAGCATGTGAAAAATTTTTTACCGATCGTATACTATGTATACGATGATAGTATACTGGCCGTATATTGTTATACGGCCCGTATACTAAGGGTAAAAATTGGTTTATTCTCTGTAATCTATTAGAACAAATCCTTGTAATCATCAACCGGCTTTGAACGACTGTACAACACTCGCGGCTTTGAAACCGGACGGAATCTACGAAGAAATTGTTGGAATATGTGGATTTTGGGAGAATAGTTTTTAGTAGATACCTTTGGCTGCTTTCATTTGAATATGAAGATGAAGATGAAGAAACGAGGGTTTATTCTCTTTAATCTATTAGAACGATCCTGATTCTGATTTAAACAATGAAATTTGTGGATCAACAGAAATAACTCGTCATTCTCTTGCACCTGTATACGTTGATTGTGGATTTAACTTGCAAGAATTGGGTCCGTCACATGATAGAAGATACATATCGTCCGTTCAAGTTGAGCTTCCTGATGCAATTTGTTGGAATTTGTGGATTTCGGTTGGATCAGATCTCGGAAGTACTGAACAACAGAAATAACAGCTTCGGTTTCATCAACCGGTTTTTTTACAAATCATCTGTTTCCTGAATCTGAATCTGAAAGTTAACTAGACCCCTCAAGTTGTCATTCATAACAACTAAGCGTCTGGAGAAGAGTATGTTGATATAGGAGAGTTGATGCAATTTTACAAGCATTTTATCGTGTGTTGTAATTTTAATGAAGCAATGAAGATTGAATATGCAAACCACATCCGTCTGCTGTGATGATTCGAAACATTCCGAATAACTAGCAGAACCCGACACGTCTTCTGTGATGATTCGAAACATTCCGAATAACTAGCAGAACCCGACACGTCTTCTGTGATGATTGGAAACATTCTGAATAACTAGCAGAACCCGACACGTCTTCATAACCAATTGTTCATCACTTAAGACCTTGAAAAGATTTGTTGAAATCGAAGAAAAGAGTAACTAGCAGAAGACGTGTCGGGTTCTTCCAACAAATTGTGTATGTGCTTGTGCTGTAGAAACCGGTCGGGTTCTTCCAAAGTTGTTGATCTTTGAGTGGTGATTTACTCCCGAACAAACCATGCCCACCTTGACCAAATAGATAAGTGTATCACCCGATCCACTTACATTCGAATAACGCTGAGAATCCACAACGCTTATAGCCAGATTATTTCCTTCAATCTTGGCAAAATCAATGCCTGCTTGTTTTATTATACGAAAGTACTGAACAACCGAGATAACAGCTCCGGTATTTATCACCAACTCAACTTTAGTAGTGTTTGTTTGAGAACCTGATTCAGACACACGACGGTCTTTTTTATTCGTCCACTAGAACTATTTGTGTATGCATTCTTTTGGTAGTTAACAACGTTAATTAGAAAAAATCTGAAAAAAATTAATCATATCGATTGCTATAACAGGATGGATGTGATACACACATATAGATAAGCTGTCACAGTTGTCAAGACTGTTTGTCGGGTTTCCAATGCTCACACAGGGTGATAAACAACGCTGATACAAACGCATGTGTTTCGAAATAGGCTTTGTTCTTGGTTTAATGAAGTTACACGTAACATCTAGTTATATTCAGATTTAAACAATGCCCGCCTAAACTGAGATAACGGACATCCATCAAGCTCAAAAAGAAAATTGTGTTTCCCATAGTCACAAAAGATTGCGGTTTGTATTTCGCATAGCCACCGTTTCCGTAGTAAAAAACGATTGCGGTTTGTATTTCGCATAGCCACCGACACGTCTTCATTTTACGGAGAATGTTCTAGAAATTGAAGGAAAAGGAAAAGATTTCTTGAAATCGAATTTGACAACTATGGCAGCTTATTAAAAGTAGCAATCACCTCCAATCATTTCCCTGGTCAAATCACACACTATAAAGTTTAAAGTTATCGTGTGTTATAGTTTGGAAAGATGATCGAATAGAGATCTGAATAACAAACTGTGGAGAACTTGTTTGTGTCGGGTTCTTCTGCTAGTTACTCGATCAACGGACTGATCAGTAACGTTACTCTACTTGTGCTCCGATTTAAGCGGCGTGTTCCGATCAACGTTGTTTAAAGGTGATGAAGAGTTTAAAAACCCTGGAATGATGGTGTTTTTACGGGAAAAAACACTATACTTGAAAAACATCCATATATACGGCCCGTATATAGTTATACGGCCCGTATACATTTGGTAAACATCAAAAAAAACCTCCCAAATAAATCCATTGAGCCGTATAGTTTTTATAAATCGTATACGGCTCGTATAACTATATACGGGCCGTATATAGTAAAATCAAAAAAACATTCTCTGCGCATTTTCCTATTCAAAAACATTCTATACGGGCCGTATATTTTGTATACGGCCCGTATACACTAGGGATGTGAAAATAAGATATAGGGGGTGTGGAAACAAGGGGGCCAAAAACATATGACCCTTCAGCTATTCAAATAGAAGACACTTGGCCTATGCCCACCCTACCTAAAATATGCATTCGCCACTAACAATAATATCAACAAATCATAAATATGTAAGAAGTGGAGGGTTCAATTGAGACAAAAAGATTTGTAAGAAGAAAAAAAAAAGAAATTTCAACAATAAAAATAGTTCATTTTACTTCATTTAATTTTAATGTAAATGTATTTTTGTTACTTACATAGATCATTAATTTTCTAGTCTTCCTTTTTAATAGTTAACTGCATTAAATTTATAACTTATTTTTAAAATATATATTTTTTAAAAAAATAAAAAAAAATAACAATTTAAATCTATGAGATAATAGAAGCTCTAGGTATAACAAAGGACCTTAGGTAATTATTTTCTATTTTGATGTTAGTATGATGTAATAACAGAAAAGTAAGTAAATCAATTTTATATAATAAATGTTTAAATAATTTATGATAAAGTTTAAATTATTACCATTTCTAAAAGTTAACGATAAAATAAGCAGATTTTTTTTTTAATTTGTCTCTTTCATTAAAAGGAAGAAAAAAGACAAAAAAAAAAAAAAAAACTACTGAATATTAACTAAAAACTCTGACCATATTTTGATTTTGTTTGAATTTAGAATAAACTTCATCAACTATTTTGGAATTTACTCTCTTCTTTATTTTGATATATACTTTATTTAATTTATCTGTGTGCTGCCCATTGAAATCCACCTACTATCCAATTCCACGTATGTCACCATCGCAAGTGGCTTTGAAATGTAACGATTTTTATTTTTATTTTATCAAAACTAATTAATACAAATACACTTATCATAAAAACATACGAATAGGGTGAAAAAGATAAAAAAACGCGATGATATTTTCATAATTATTTATTCGTAGATTAATTATCAAAATTACCCTACAAATGATCTTGTAGGGTAATTCTGTAAAATGTTCTTATAAGATAATTTTGATCTCGAAGAGTATCATAATTACCCTACAAATGATCTTGTATGGTAATTTTGATCTTGTAAAATAATTTTATCTTATAGGGTAATTTTGTAGAGTATCATAATTACTTTACAAGTGTATCAAAATTACTCTGTAAATTTCAAATTTACACTACAGGAACATTTTACAAAATTCTCTTACAAGATCAAAATTACCCTATAGGAACATTTTACAAAATTACCCTAAAAGATCATTTTAGAGTAGTTTTGATAATTACCTACGGGCAAATAATTACGAAAATGTCACCATTTTTTTTTTCTTTTTTATGCCTTCTATACGTTTTGTACGATAAGGATGTTTGTACATAAACTTAACCCTTAACATATAAATTCTTCTAGTTTATGTATGTGATCTGATGCTTGATGCAGGTTATGTTTAAATTCAATTTTATTACACAACAATAACCACTAACGTATAGAAAAGATTATTCAGTCAATTAATTTCTTTATATAAAGTACCCTTCTATCTAGTAACATCAATCATAATATAATGCAGGTTATGTTTAAATTCTATTTTATTACACAACAATAACCACTAACGTATAGAAAAGATTATTCAGTCAATTAATTTCTTTATAAAGTACCCTTCTATCTAGTAACATCGATCATAATATAAATATTTTATGTGACAAGACTAACGATATCTAGTAGCATGTTGCTCTCCAAAGCTCCCGACAAACATTGCCTCTTTTAACAATTTAATAATAATCTGGCAAGTAAAACAGCACGATGTGGATCTTTCTAGGAGGTGTGTCATGTCGACCAAAGCTTAGTGTCTTTTAGGGACTATTAAACTCAACTAACAAAACCACTATTCTTTTACTATATTTTACAGTTGTTGGATATGCATTTGAAATATCTTTAATGGGCTTTTAAAATTCATAAAGATAAGATCAAAATATAAAAAAGACATTCGCCGACAAGAGGGCTTTCCACGTTTCAACTATATCTTCAATCCTATACAATATATAAATATTGCACTAAAAAGGAGACTACCACCACTATCACTCGAAGAAAACACTGGTTTTGAAAGATTGAACAAACATGGGTTCTTTAATGGCAGGTTGGGACTCGCATGTTCCTGATCCAAAATCTGGTAAGTTTGTTCTCTTTCTATATTCCTTAATAATTAGACAAGATCGCTATATATATTTATACACACATGATGAAGGGTTGTAAACTAACTTGTGCAAGCGTTTTCAGTACAACTGGAGAGGAACAGGTCGATGACAAAGGAAGAAATCGCGACTTTTTGGAAATCAAAGAATAACGTTAAGGAAGAACAAGAACATGGTGGTGTTCTTAAAAAAGCTTGCACCTTTTCCGAGGCAAATCAGGTTATTAATTCAAATGATACAATTTAGTGCAAATTATTAATTAATTACATCGTTAGTTCATATGGTTGATTGAAAGTAACAAGGCCAGCAGGTATTAATAGTTTAATAGTTTAAAGTGACACTCAAAGGTTCTAACGTTTCATTTTGTAACAATATGAGGTACTAATGTTAGATTCAAGTGCTTTTAAGTCGTTTCATATCTAAAATGCTATTTTTGTAGCCTTATGGTTGACTAGGAACTATTATTAACTTATAAAGAAGCAACTTGAATATGTATTATTGTGTTGTAACATGTGTTTTGAGGGGTTTTCAAAAAAAAAACTAGAATTTTACTTTGTAACCCTAAAGTTTTTATCTTTAACAATTTAAGTTTAAAGTTTAGTCTTTGTTTCCTTTTAACCCTAAAGTTTTAATATTTAACAATTTAAGTTTAAAGTTTAAATCTTTGGCAATTTAACCCCTTTGATTAATATGATTTTCCACTTCTAATTTAAAAGTTTCTACCTTATACGATTTAACTACTTTGATTAATTTGATTTTTCACTTCTAATTCAAAAGTTTCTATTTTTTGCAATTTAACCACTTTGATTTTTTTTACTTATGTGTGGTAATCTTGGCTTTGGGGTTTTTTAAACAAAAAATGGTTATGCATATGGTTGTTAAAACCTTGGCTTTTGGGGGTTTTTTTTAAAAAATAATGTTTTTACTTTTCACTCAAAAGTATTTCATAAATTACTTTTAACTCAAAACTATTTGTTTTTTTTTTACTTTTAACACAAAACTTTTTATCTTTTGCAATCTATCCTCACAACTTTTTTTTTTATTTTCAGCTTTGGTCCTTTATAGTTTTTATTTTCCGCAAATTTTTCGCTTTATACTTCGTTCTAAATTTTGTGACTTAGCGCATCGGAACGTGCGTCTTTGGTTTAACGTTTTTACGTTTCGTTCTAAATTTTACGAGTTAACACGACGCAACGTGCGTGTGTGGGTGAACGTTTTTACATCGTCTATTTTTTCCCGTTTGACAGGTTCAACATAACATGCGCGTCTTAAATCGACTTAGTTATAACGAAAGAATCCCCGCCGCATTGCGGCGGGTCGTAATTCTAGTTTTTATAATTTATTAAAAATATATAAATTTATTTCTAGTCACCACGACCTAATCAATTTCATGGATCCCCTCAATTTAATTCAGCCGCTCTTCAGTTTATTATTCAATCTATTTTTTTAATAGCAAATTTCTTTTATTCTTGTCGTTTATACGACTTGAACCCAATACCTCCTCCTCCCAAAGTGTTTGGCTTTGCTTTTGGCAATGGATCATCACCCCATTGCTTATTATTCAAGCTATTTTGGCAATGGATCACCACCCCCATTGCTTATTATTCAAGCTAGTGATAACATGCACCTCTTCTTTCTCTTTTGTAATATACTAGTAGATGCCCCGCCCGCGTTGCGGGGCGATTGGGCGGGGCAATGGCCGAATAATTCTCAATCAATTACTAAAAGACTACTATAATTTTGCTATGGGAAAAAAAAACGATGATATGACTGTAATTTTGGGCCTCTCTCTGTATCGCTGTACATAGGGCAAAATCATAAATATATTTTGAACCGGAGGCGAAATCATAATTTTAAACTGATAGCAAAATCATAATTTTTAGCTAGGGGGAAAACATATTTTCATTTTGAACGGTGGGCAAAAGCGTAATTTTGAGTTAAGGGCAGAATCGTAATTTTGAGCTAGAGGGAAAAACAACATTTTATTTTTAGCTGGGGGAAGACGTAATTTTAAACAGATGGCGAAACCGTAACTTTAAACTGGGAACAAAAGCAAAAGTTAGGTTTTGGCCCGAGGGCAAAAGCGTAATTTTGAGTTAGGGGCAAGATTATAAATTTATTTTGAGCTAGGGGCATAACGGTAATTTTAAACGAAGGACGAAACCGTAATTTTAAGGCGAGAATAAAACTAAATTAAAAATGGGTTGGTCCAATGGGGGAGTGCCAGGCAGCTGCCTGGCACTATTCCCCCAGTTGGTTTTTGTAGTAGTTAGAATTACAAAAAGCGTCCTTTAATATATATATATATATATATATATATATATATATATATGTATATAGAATAAATTACCAAAATCATCCCTAAGGTTTGGGTATGGTTGTCATTTTCATCAAAAACAACTTTTTGTACCTTATAGTACTTTATTTTTTGGGATTTTTTGTCATTTTCATCCAAATGACTTACTTTTTTTTTTGCCAAAAGCGTCCCTGAGATTTTGGATTTTTTGCCATTTTCAACCAAATGTTTGATAGAAAAAATAATGCAAATTAGATGTTTGGATGAAAATGACAAATATGCCCAAACCTCAGGGACGATTTTGACAATTTACTCATATATTTATTTTTTAAGTAAATTATATAAACAGTCCCTCATTAATCATAAAATTACACAAATAGTCCTTTAAGTATGGAATGATTGAGATTCCCTTAGTCTTAGTACCATATGTTGTTACAAACTGAAACGTTAGAACCTTGGAGTATGACTTTAAACTATTAGTATTTTGCATAAACCATAGGGACTAATGGTGTAATTAACTCTATAGGTTATATAGAAGGTTCAAATCCAGCAAGTGCAAGTATAACTGTATTAGAGTATTTAGGAGTATATTAGTTTGTCGTTCAAAAATAAATTACGACTTATCTCATTAATCTTAATCTGGTTATTTTTTATTTGTTTGATAAGGTACTAGTTTATTTATGATATTTTTGTAAATAGTGAATTATTTTGTAATGTGTCCACGATTTCCGGCAACCATGCACACGTTTTCCATTTTACTAGCATGCGTTTCAAGTTTTATATTTGTTTAATTATCAGTTTATTCCTTTTCGTGTCTTTGCTTTGTATGGTTATATATTTTTGCAACAAGTACTTAATGAGAATTATGAATGAAAAATATGGTTTAGACTGAATTCTCTCTAAATATTCTGTCAAGCTACTTATCTTATTTCTTTGGATCAATTGGTAACGATTTAGTTTGTAACATTTCAACAGAAAAACGGAAGTGAGAAGATATATAGAAGATCAAACTCTCTTCCGATTATAAAAGAAGATTCCATTATAGAAACTCAAGAAGAAGAAGATGAAGAAGAAGAGGAGCTTTTCAAGAAGCATGGCTGGTAATTTATTATTTATTTGTAATTTGATACCAACTAATATTCAAGGTTCTTATAATTAAATACTAATAATTATTTTTATTACAATTGTAATGTAATTAAAACGAAAATTGGGTTTTGGTGCAGGTGGATTAATAGTAGATGGGCGTTCTTGAACGAACCACCGGTGATTGCATCAGAAACTCCGTCTAGATATGCTGCGCAATTCCATGTGGCTACTAGAACTTGATCACCGTGTGTTTTAACGTTATCATATTAATTATTAAACTTGTAAAACAATGTATACAACAGTAGTATGTGAACCTTTTGGGGTGGGTTTGATTTTCTGCTTGACGCTATGGTGATTATGTAAATATAATATAATATGCCTGTGGTGATAATATACCTATTCAATTTCAATTTTAACTTGTACTCGTGACAAATATGAACAGTTTTACCCGTTTGTCTAGATGTATTAAATGAGTTTGCAGATGGTAATATGGGATGTAAAAAATAAGTTAAAATAATAAAAACTCATGTCTACTGTAAATCAATTATTAAATATGTGACAGATATGAACAGTTCAACCTATTTGTCTAGATTTTAACCTATTCTATTTTAACTCGGTACAAACTTAAATATCATATACACACTATGTCACAAATATGAACGGTTTTAACTTGTTTGTCTAGATTTTAATCTATTTGTCTAGATGCATTAAGGGGTGTTTGGGATTGCGTTTTCAACCTGATTATTTTATTATTGTGTTTTGAAATCGTAAAAAATCTATTTTGAGTGTTTGGTAAAAAATTAATAAAAAGTGATTTTTTACGTTTTGTAGAGTTCAAAACGTGATAATCCATAAGTAGGTCACCCCTTGCTGCAGGAAAACGTGATAATCCAAAAACTGATTTTTTACGTTTTCACTTATTTATTTTTTTTAAAATATATATACTTGCCAAACACTCAAATAGTTGATTATCTGATTATTGTGATATGAAACAACATAATCAAATCCAAACAATGTTGATTATCTGATTATTGTGATATCAAACAACATAATCAAATCCAAACACTATCTTTTTGCAGCACGTTTTGTTACAGCTAATTATCTAATTCTGATTATTCAAAACGCATAATCTATTTTCAAAACTCAACCTCAAACACCCCTAAATGAGTTTGCATAAAGAAATCAAATTGGACATAATCAAGTTGGTGGGGTATAAAAAAATAAGTTGAGATAATAAGAACATGTATAGTGTAAATCAAGTTGGTGTGGGATGTAAAAAATAAGTTAAAATAATAAAAACCATCATGTATAGTGCAACTGTGATTACTTTCAACATAACATTAGTGTTGTAACTTTTTTCATTTAAAAGTTTCACTACCTTTTACTCATTTAGATGAATAGCACTGTTTCTAACGGGGATAAGATTGGTACCGTATCGACATCGAAAATTCTTAAAAGTAGTACACTAGTACGGTATTTGACGTCAAAAATCGATAAATTACCGGTACCGTACCAAAACGAGATTGGTACCGTATCGACACCGAAAATTCTTAAAAGTGGTACGGTATTTGACGCCAAAAATTGATAAATTACCGGTACCGTACCAAAACAAAAATACCGATCCTGAAAACAGTATAAAGTTCAATCAGTATGGTACCATATAGTACACAATTTTTCGATACCAGTAGCGTAATGCTCATCCCTAGTTACAACTCACATACCAGTGTACCACCCACCGCCAAAAGCTTTCTCTTTGATTTTCTATTTACATCTAAGTAGGCTGGCGAATCGTGTATCGGGTTTAACAAGTCTCTGACGACGCATATAACACAAGTATTAAATATGAATACAACTCATTTAACTACTTGATATCTCATGTCTATAACACAGTTTTATATTTTATGTACCAAGAAAAAGAAATGATGGATTCTAATCTCATAATTTTATTTATTTTTAAAAAAGTAAAAAAATCACATTGTGTACTTTTTAGTAAACAGATCTAATCATGTCTTAAACAGAAATCTATTTTCAGCCCCTACATCCAAGCCCTTCTTAAATCTAGATGTTAAATTTGCTCGATTGAAGAAATTACACAATATCTTAAAATCAAAAGTCGGTGGTTGTCATGTCAAAGCCACCGACCAAAACTAAGATATATGCATTACATGATCCACGTTTGGTAAAACTACTCCAAGTGATGTGCTGCTCTCTGTTTTGTAGTAAGGCTTTGCTTTTTATTCTTCCGCAGGTTCGCGTTCTTTTCTCTAACTCTCTATTGTGATTTATAATTTATTTCTTCAATTGCTTCTTATGTGTTTTTTAGAGTAAATTACAAGTTTTGTCCTTTATGTTTGCATCAAATTTCAGGCGCTGTCCTTTAGCGCAAAAGTTGATAGGCGGTGTCCTTTACCTTTCAAAATCTTGCACGTTTTGTCATTTAGGCCAAACTCAGTTAGCTTTTTAGTTAAATCTAGTCATGTGCAAGGCACATGAGGGCACTATTGTAATTTCAGCATTCAAGGGGTTATTGTGTAAGATAAATTATATCAAGGGGCTATTATGTAAAAATAAAACAAAATAATTTAAGATATTATTTTTATAACCATATATATATATATATATATATATATATATATATATATATCTGAAATTAGGAACAACTTATCACCACCATCCTCCACCTCCACCACCAACACCCTTCACCGCCACCACTACCACCTTTCATCATCTACAACCACCATACAATCAGACCAAACTTGCCCATAAAACAAGTACCAGATTCAGCCCATAAACTTGTGCAGATCAAAACCCCAAAACAAAACAAAATATATTTCAAAAAGCATATGATAAATGAAAACAGAGGCCTGGATTTTAAATAAACATATATTCAAGAAAATCTTGAAAAGACACAATCATTTTTATCTCATATATCTTTGATTCGCTTGTGCAGATTCAATAGATCAAGTCCACGACATCGGAGATTGTGGAATAGTGAAAAATCACCCCCTTCCACCTCCACCTCCCACCACCAACACCCATCGCCGCCACATTCCAGATCAAAGATTCAACGGAACAACGTGTGTTTCCGGCGAAAGAGAAAGGGGTTGTCGGCCTACTTCCGGCGAACTCCGATCGACGATGGCAAACCCAGATCGAAGATTCAACGGAACAACGTGGTTTGGTGACGTTCACATTATTTTTCGGGATCTTGTTGCTGATCAGAATTCAGTTGGGCGCTAAATTTAGAGATGTTTAGAACTGAATTCACCTCTCGGATCTTGTTGCAGTTCCGTTATCAACCATGAAGTGTTTATTCATATCTCCCACTGTGTAAACATGCTTCCCGGATTGTTGTTGGTTGTCTGTAGTGGTGCGGTGGTTAATGGCGGCTTGGAATCAAAAATATGGTGAAGGATAGTTGCAGGTCTTCTTTTGATTTTGTGTTTTGAGTTGATAACATAGAGAGGGAGAGAGTGAAGAGAGCAGGGATGACGGCTGCAAATCAAACAATTAGGGTTTCATATCTTTTAGCAGGTGTGTGTGAGAGAGATAAGAGAGAGTGCTGAGTTTTGTTTTTTTTTAAATATCTTTTTATTTTTTACACAATAGTCCTTTGATATAAGTTGTGTTACAGAATAGTACTTGAGGAGGTGAAAAGATAAGAAAGCCCTCATATGCCTTGCACATGACCAAACTTAACCAAAAAAATTAACTGGGTTGGGCTCAAAGGGCATAACATGCATGATTTTGATACGTTAAGGACAAAACTTGTCAACTTTTGCGCTAAAGGACAGCGCCTGCAATTTGGTGTAAACATAAAAACTTGTAATTTACTCGTTTTTTTATCTTTTCACCTTTTCTATATCTTTCTTTATTTGATTATTTTGGTTATTGTCTATTCAATTAATTATTTAACTAAATTACATTCTTTTATAGTTAAATAACAAAAAATCAACGATTAAAACACATCATGATATCCTTTTAGGTATATTACGACTTTTATTTACTTTTATTTTGTTGGTTATCTTTCGATCCTTTTAATGTTTAATTCATTTTTAAAGTTTTTTTCTCGAACATGTGTCGTTAAACTTTTGATCATATTATGACTTTTATTTAGTGGGTTTATTCTTTGGTTCCTACAACGATTGGTCGTATCGTATCGGTACCTTACCGTTTCATAACAAACCGAACCGATACCGACCGAGTCCCGCCGCGTCACCCGCCGCAACGCGCGGGCGATGATATTAGTTAAGAATGAAATAACCGAAGAGTCAGAAGAGGGGAACAGTGGGCTGTCAGTTTTTTTTCTACCATGATGGGCTCAAGTAAGGCTTTGTTGCCTTGTTGGGAGAACAAAGGGGCTTATTCCAATTGTAAGAGGCCTAGTTTATGCTTAAAACAGTTTTGTTTTACTGGGCCAAACTGGACTGGGGCTTCTCCTCCCCCACTCGTGCACTGGGCTAACAGTGGATCCGCTCATGAACACGGTGCATTTAATTAAACACGCCAAACAAAGAGCGACTAGCCGACTTGTTTATTAAATAGGTTAGATATGAGAACATAAATCTGATTATTTTCGTGTTATCTTTTGAGTGATTGGGAATTTGGCACCTCTTTTACAATTATGTATTATACTTGATATATATTTATTTAGATATGTTTTATTTTTGTTTTGCACACAGGACTTATATAGCACACGTTTTTACACACGAGATTTTATAGGATTTATAGGATTTATATACGTCCAGTGGCGGATCTAGGATTCCGACCAAGGGGTAACGTGTTATAAATAAGCCGTAACGAAATCAAAAAAACATCAAATTTTTCCAAAATTTACACTAATTTTTCCAAATTTTTTCCGACCAAGGGGTAGCGGGGGTTACCCCTACCAAAGAGGTAGGTCCGCCCCTGTATACGTCTGCTTCATAGTAACAGAAAAGCACAACAGGAAGGATTAAAAGGCCTAAATCCGTCTTATTCTAGTTCGGAGCAAATCCATCTTGTCAAATGCGTATGTTAAGACTCATTTGTATTTGATCTTTACCCTATATAACCATATAAAGGTGTGTGAATTCCGAGCTCAAGCTCGATTCCTTTTGAGATATACTTCTAAGGTTTGAACTTTGTTAGTGAGTGGTTTTTCAAGCTCAAGCTCGACTCGTCTTTTATTTATTAATTAATTTATGTACATTGATAATTAATTTAAGTATATATATTATATAACATAACCAGTAGCGGACCCAGAATTTTTTTCATGGGGGTGCGGAACATTTTTAAAAATTTTAGGCCCCTAGGTATATAAATAAAAAATTCGGTTCGTATCGGGTCGGGTCATGTAAACAAAAGAACATCAAACTAAATTTATATAATCATCAATAATACGTCAAACCTTGTTACAAATATAATTAAAACGTCGCCCTACGGGTATTCATTTTTTGAAATCTATCCAAAACATCATCTAAAGCTACTTTCTTATGCAAGTCTTTCTCTATATAACATATACAACTATCACTTAAATTCTCATCGGCAATCCGATTACGCAAGTCGCTCTTCACATTCTTCATTGCCGAAAAACATCTTTCAACGGTTGCAATTGCGACAGGTAATACGAGAACAAACTTCAATAACCGATATACCAATGTAAAATTTACGTGAATATTTGTTGAAACCATTAACCTTACAAGACTTGACAAGCCATCCAAGTTGGTGAATTGTTTAAAACTTAAATCTAATGTGGATTGGGCTTGGGTAACACTTATTGGGCTAAAGGTTAATTGGGTTAAGGTTATAAGGGTAAATTGGGTGAGTGGTTATAACTTTTAAGTTATATAATTAAAGTAGTTTATTTTAAAATCAGAGTTTACGAAAAAAAGTAGCTTCTTTTAAAATCAGAGTTTACGAAAAAAAATTAATATAAATTGCTAGGATTTGTTACCTAAGGGGTGCGGACGAAAAATTTTAAGGGGTGTGGACGAGATTTTCGATGGATAATACCATTAAATTTTTTTTCCTGAGGGTACGCCCGCCCACCTTAGGCTGGGTGTATGTCCGCCACTGAACATCACATATATTATATAATTATTTTATCATATACTTATAGATAAATAAATGTATTTAATATGTTAAATACAAATTTTATATCTAGCATGCTCACGAGTGAGCTTTTTCTTTTATATATACACTAGGTTAGAACCCTGTGTAATATACGGGTTGAATAAATATAATTTTATATAGCAAATAATAAAACAATATATCTTTAAAAATCTCGTTTATTACATGGCTTGAATAAATGTATTTTATATATTAATTAATAAAAAAGTTATATTTTTAAGAACCTCGTGTATTGTACGGGTTGAGTAAATTTAATTTTATATATTTAATGAAAAAAATTACATTTTTAAGAACCTCATGTATTGTATGGGTTGAGCATATGTAATTTTATATACCAATCAATAAAAATTTATATCTTGTTATAACTTTATATACCATGTGTATTATACGGATTGAATAAATCTAATTTTATATACCACATAATAAAAAAAGTTATATTTTTAGAAACCCGGTGTATTACACGGGTTGCATAAATGTAATTTTGTATAGTGAATAATAAAAATATTATATCTTTAAAAAACCTCATTTATTACACGAGTTGAATGAATCTTAATAAAAAATTATATCTTTAAAAAAACTAATGGATATACTCGATATATGATGGATGAGGTGATTGCGATTATGGTTCTTATAAATGTCACGTAAACATAGTGAATACCATATTTGAGTTGAGAGTTGAACACGAAAATAAAAGTATAGAACCAATAAACATTGATTAATGTTTTTGTTTACCCCTTATAAACATTTTTAAATAGGTTCTACCCTTAACTACTTTAGTTTAATAAAATAAATAAATCATTTATATTATTATATTAATTTATGTTTAGTGTATGTCTTTTGTTAATTTCAGGATAAATAATTTTGAAATCTAATAAATATTTCAAAATATTATATTATCTTCTATACAAATTGTTTAAATTTATATTAAATTTAATTTTATAATTATCTTTTAATTAATATTAATTATTTATAATTAAGTAGGACAGAGAGAGAAAAACTAAAAAATAGATGGCTTTAATGAATGACTTGTGTCTCTTTATTGGTTTCTTTTATTATATAGTACTAGCGGTAAGACCCGTGTGCAAACACGGGTGGTTTCTTAGAAAACCATGCATAACACATATTGATAGAAAGTAAAATAATAATTAGTGCAGACTTACAAAATTGATATAAACTAATAGTCAATAGATTTTATTCAACAGGAATTCCATTATGTTGATAACCAAACTACTGTTGTCTATTAACTGTTAAAAACCTCTGTTACTTTGCAACAGACTTTCCTAAAAACTGTCATCCATTATCTCCAACTGAGTTTCCAGATTGATAGATAGTAAGTATCAGATGTTAGTCAACCATGTTAAAAAGGTCAGTTAACAGAAATTATAAAGGTAAGTGAACATATGTTAAGATAATAATGTTATTAACAAAGAATTTAGTACTCTCATTAAAAATGAGACCTGCAAACTTGTTACTACAACGTCAGATATAAACATTTTTCGCAGCATGTGTTCTCAGGATAGGCTTAATGCAGAGCAAGTATCAGATGCTTTCAAAAAGTTGTATTGCTTTCCAACAAACATTTCCTAACAACAGTTCCTCCATTATACTCAACAGACGTTGCCAGGTTGACAAATGTTTAGTATCATCATAGATTTTGTAAAACTTCTTTGTAAACCACATTAGTAGTGGTTGTACAGACTCGTTTCTCTTTATCACAAATCAAAACTTTCAACCCCTTCTTACTTTTTACCCTAGATACAGCAACATAGAGCTGGCCATGACTAAACACTGGACGTGAAAGATACAAACCAGCACGCTCCAACGATTGTCCTTGACTTTTATTTATTGTCATAGCAAAACACAGTGAAAGTGGGAATTGTCTTCGAGAAATCTTCATTGATATTCTTTTATCAGAAGGTGTCATCTTCAGTCTTGAAATCAAAGTATGGTGACCTATATTAGTCCCTGTGATAATTTTTGCTTCAATCACAACTTTTTCGAGCTCGGGACTTGTAAACGTGTACCGTTACACAATCCATTTGCCTGATCAATGTTTCTGAGTAACATCACTGGAGCACCAAGTTTCAGTACTAATTTATGGCTAGGTAAACCAGATAAACAAAGATTGTTTAACACATCAGGAGGAAACAATGCCATGTTAAGCTCTGATTCTTCCTCAGATTGGCATAAACTATCTGAACTAAAATAAATCTTCTCTTCACCAGGCAGACTCTCTAACAACTCTTTATTTATTGAATCTACTACTTCATTACTTGGAGCAAGAATCGCTCTTTGTTGGAAATATGTTAAATCCCACAAAAACTTATTCATGTTCGGATATGTAAATGAAATGAGAGAAGAAATAGGATTGACTTGGTCATGAATAAGTAAATCATCTGGTATTTCAATATCTATCTCACCATCATTTTTTTCACCAAGCAGACCATCACCAGGCTTTAAAATCCATTCTGCAAATTGCTTTATTTTTTTCAAATCTGCTTCCTGACACCCAACTCTTAATCTCATATTCTCAGTTAGCTTTAGTACTTGACAGTATTGCCATATATAAGAAGAATTCAAACAAGCACTGACTATCATTGTTCTGGTACCTTTAGGGATGACCGAAAGAATTTGTCTAAAATCACCACCAAATAGAATGACCTTTCCCCCAAAAGGCTTGGATTCCATGTTCGGTTGACTGGAACGTGATATGTCTCTCATTGTTCTATCGAGAGCCTCGAAACAATGCTTGTGAGTCATAGGTGCTTCATCCCAAATAATCAAAGTTGCTGTTTTAACTAAATCACCTAACTCAGTATTAGGCTCTATCGAACATATTGAATTCTCATTAATGTTGATTGGAATTACAAACCTTGAATGAGCAGTTCTACCACCATCCAGCAAAAGTGAAGCAATTCCACTGGATGCAACATTCAATACAACTTCACCTTTCGATCGTAATGCAGCTAAGAATGTCTTCCAAAAAAACGTCTTTCCAGTTCCACCATAACCATATACAAAAAACACACCTCCATCACCTTTTTCAATCGCTTCCATAACAATTTTATATATCCTTTCCTGTTCGGCAGTTAAACACTTTACATAACCATCATGTTCCCTTTGAAGAGCTAGTCTGTCATACGATAGTTCTTTCATTATCAATCGATTGTTCGATGATGAAACATAATTGTCTGGAACACTTAGCATATCATCAAAATTTCTCATTGTACTTCCATTGATAAGTAGCACCTTTTCAATTTCAGATAGACAGATATTTTCAAGTTCTTCTTGTTGAAGAACCAAATCTAAAACAAATGATGAAAAAAGTATTAGTTTTTTCCCAATAACAGATCTATTGCATAATTTTAATGTAGTTGTATGTAACTTTAATAAAATAATCACATTACCTGCAATACCAGTTATCTTTCGTTGCTGATACAGAATGTCTTCACATAACAAGGACTTTGTTTCCGACCAAAAAACACCAGGACGAGATATCGAATTTGACAGCAACAACATTACAAAAAAAGTCCTCAAGAAATCACTGTTTGACCATGTGCTAGCTTCTTTGACAGCATTAACATATTCCTTATCATCATCCCACAGTCCCCGTGCAAAACATGCATCTTTAAATGTTTCAAAAACCTGTCCATCAACTGTTTTTGTGTCTTCAAAACAGGTTGGTCCCTTAATATGATTCAGTAAAATCCTTAAGTAATAACAATCACCAAATGATGGTGGGACATAATGTATCCTCCCAATTGATCCATACGGATTCTTTCTTCGATTCCATTTGCGATTTTTAGCTTTCCATACATAATATCCTGGAAACTGAACATACCTCAATGTCCTGGCAAATTCATCAACTTTGTTACAATTCATCCACTTTGTAAACATTGTCATTTTCACAGTTGGATCAGTAACAATATCACACAAATTATCATGATCGTTATACACAATACTCTGACCATCTTCACAATGAAAAGGCAATACTTCAATAGTTGGATATCTATAATGTATATCATACATGAATATTCTCCAAGCAGCTTCACAAGCAGAGATATATCTACAATCAAGGTATGCTTTTATCTCATCTACAGCTACATTCTGTTCTGTATCATTGTTGGTGCTATTGGATCGAAAAACAGAAGTCGTGACTCTATCAGGCCCCTTATTAATATATTTAAACAAATATTTGATAGAAACTGACTGGTTGCACCATTCAACGTTAACGTGGCACTGATATTTTCTGAGGAGGAGAGCATTGTAAGGAACTACAAATCTATTATCAAGTGCCACGCCATTCTTAACTACTGTATTACTTGTTTGACGACGACGATAGACAGGATATCCTTCAGAATCAACACAAGTCTCATCTACATATTTTTTGGGAAACTTTTTAGAACATTTTTGCTGAACCATACATGGACAAAGTGGTTGTCTGTACCACATGGTCCATGAATCATAAATTGCTTGACAAGCTCATATAATTTACGATCTCTTTCTTTATCTGGTATCTCAGCACTAATAACACGATCAATATCAGATGCAGTTGGAAATTTGCTTTCAGCACCCAAGAACAAACATATGTGAGCATGTGGGAGTCCACGCTTCTGAAATTCTACTGTATACATAACTGAAATTTTTCAACAGTGAGCTGTTAGATAAATATAATTAGATGTTTAAAGTAAAAAACTATAACTAAAGGGTACCGACTTGTATATCACCAAAGAATTTATCTTTCTTGAAATCTTTTATAAGATGATCCAATTTACACTTGAATAATCTAGAGATAATATCCGGTCTGTCTTCAGCATTAAGAGCTTTATCGTGCAAACACCTGTAAATCTCAGGCCAGTTTGGATTACAAGTCACCGTTATGAATAAATCGGGATATCCAACAGACTTGCAAATTGCCATAGCATCCAAGTACTTTTGCATCATATATCTAGAACCACCAGTAAATGATGAAGGTAAAAGTATAGGTTTACCACAACTTGAGGCATTATTCTCTCCACTTTCAACATTAGCATTCAAGTTCTTAAGACTTTGCGTTCTAAGTTTAGTTTGTTGTGACCTTATATAATTCAACCTGGCAGATTCTATCATCGTGTATCCATCAACCAAAAACTGTTGAAATAGTTTTTTCGCATTAACTAACAATGAAAACTGATTCTGTCTATCTTGAATTTTGTAACAAAAGAATTCTCTAATTGTAAGGTTGGTTCTAAGTACCTCATTATCAACCGTAATCCCTCTATGCTTAATACCAACTCTACAACCATCTTCTGTAAATGGGAAATAAGTGGATATTGCAAAGCAAGGTAAGAGGGATGAAGCTCACTAATTCTTTGAAGACCACCAGACTTCTTTCTAACGACTCTACACATCCCAATGGCGGTTTACCTTTTTACATAGAGGCAGATAGAAACATACTTTACCTTTTTAACGACTCTACACATCCCCTTACAAAATTTTTTGTCTGATCTCATAAAAAGTGCTTCAAGTTTTAATCACCGATGTCCATTTCAATATTCAATCATTCCACTTGAATACTTCTTACTTTTGACATCATCAACAACTTCGATCAAGGTATAATAAATTTTTTTAAAATTTGTATGCACATGAGTTTCATATGGACATAATTAACAACTTTTATGAAGACTGTTCTCATGTATTGCATGTTTTAGATGATGTATCAATTTAATTTTACAAGTTTTTTTATTTTTTATAATGTTTTCGATTTGAAGTTTTCTTTAATATGGTGCTACATTTGGTTTCTTGAAAGCAATCAATAAGGTATATTTTGTTGTTTTTCTTACTTGATATTAGATAATATGATTAAATGACCAATCTTTTATTTATGGACTTGCAGAAAAAAATGTTATTTCCTTGCTACTCGATTCTACAGTTTTTAGAGGAATCTTTATTTATTGATATGCTCTAATTAAATCGATAAATATTAAATGTGTTATCTGAATGACATAGATATGTTAAACATTGTTGGTTCATATTTGTTATCACAGTCTTTATAAATAATGAAGTATCTGATAAAATACATTGTCTCATTGTTTCTTTGATTTTTAACCAGAAACATCATATCTTGGAAGATGTCTTTTTATAAATATTTGGACTCTCTTAATTCCAAAATCTTGGTAAGATTATTACATTAAAACCATTTTCTACATTTTTATTGTTAACAATTAATTTACATATAGCACTTGCCAATACTTAAATACTTGAACTCAACAGATCATACCACAAAACTTTGCAAACAATCATTTACTCAATGAGGTTCCTGGTAATGTTCGCGTTATAGAGTGTGTAAACGGTATGAGATGAGATTACCGATTCTCAAAACACAGTGGAAGTTTTGCTCTAAAAGAAGGATGGTCCTCGGTTGTCTCTGGCCTTTCATTGAAAGAAGGATGTCTGTTGGTATTTAAAAAACTGCACCATATACATATCTGTTGACACCTTTTGAAAAGTTCATCGTTATCCAACAAAACTCCCAATGATTTATATGTTCACCTCAATATCGTTTGAGAGGAACTTTGGATGTATGGATTCATTCTTCCACAGTTTTACTGATGTTTGTAAGGACGTGTTGGTAAGTTTTGGTATTTTAATCCAATACTTAAATGTAACTATAGTAATTAGTGATATAGTTGTTAAATTTACTGTACCTTTGTTGATTTCATAATTTTATATCTTTTTGTTTAGCTAATACCAAGGACTTAGTTAACATCAGTATTGGAGTTGGTAAACTTAAAAAGACATTTAAGATCTATGTGAATCAGTGGGACTCTTTTGATGTAGTACTTCAACGTGATCCTCATTGTTACTTTATAACCGATGGATGGGAAAGGTTGTACACTACATGGGTCTGCAAACAGGAATTGTACTTGTTTTAAGATACGTAGCGGATTACATCTTTCTGCTTACTGTCTTTGATTTGAATGGATGTGAGATTGTTGCACCCAAAGCCAATGACAGTCCGAAAGACGATATTTCCTCACCCAATTTAGAAGTTGCTCCAATTACCGAGGATTTGGATCACCAGTCGGATGTTGAAGAATCCAATGACGCAGATTCTGATAGTGATTGTGTTGTATCGGATGAATCATCCGATGATGGCGACAACGCAGATTTTGATGCCGCTGTCTCAGATTATGAAGCTGATCCTGATGTATACCCCTTACAATTCGTATGGTATTGCAGCAAACATTTTGTAAGTTTGTTCTGTTAATATATTATGCCTCATTCTTTGGATGTTAAATGTTTGTTACAATTAAGCTGTTTTTTTTGTTACTTTCCATAAATACATTATTTATTTCTTATTAATTATTGGTATTTTATATTTATTTTTAAGCGTCTGAATGTGAAAGTAGCATCTTTATCAAGGATTCATAGATCATTGAAGATGACAGTTGAAAATCTGAATGGAGTTGACACTGTAATTGACTTTCGACGGGAGAAGCATGGCAAGGGATTTAGATACGCGGCTTGTCAATGGACCAAGAAGTTCACGAAGCCCAATGGTATCTACAGAAATATGAGATGCAAATTTGTCTACTCTACAGAAAAAGCCAAGCTGATCTTAAAGAAAGTCTACAGATAGTTGTGGTTGTTGGTATTATGATGGTGATGTATCAAACTTCTATATTTTGCAAACTTACGATTTATGAATCTTTAAATTATAATCATGTATGCTTATCTTGTTATTTATATTAACTTAAATTTTTGTTGTACATTCTCCATATATTTTAATTGGCTCTTCATGATACATTACAACTTGAATTACACTCTGTAAAATTTATGGGCAGTCATCGACACTTAAAAGGCTTCAACAAATTTATGGGTGATCGTTGTCATAACTTCACTTGAATTAACCTCTAATTACAAATAACAGTCTTTTAACATCTACAAAAGGGATGCACTCAACATCTATTTAGATAAAGTCTGCCAAACCAAAAGCTCTGTGAAACAGAAAATCTGTTCAAGCAAAGTCTGTTGTTCCAAACAACCTCTGCTGATAAACACAAAGACTGTTGTAGCAAACAACCTCTGCTGATAAACACAACCTCTGCTGCTGAATATAAATACAAAAGCATCATGAAGCTAACATCTGCTGTTACTTAACAGATGATACAGTCTTTAAACATCTGATACTAAAAGGACACACCCAACATCTATTTCGCTAAAGTCTGCCAAACCCAAAGCTCTCTTCATGACATCTGTTGAAGCAAAGTCTGTTGAACCAAAGGTCCTCTGCTGATGAACAAAAAAAACTGTTGAACCAAAGGTCCTCTTCATGACTTCTGTCAGTCCTTGTCTGTTGACCAAGCCAAAGCGCCCCGCTTTGGCCATAGCGAGGCGCTTTGGATGTGCAAAAAGACAACAGCCTTGGTTGGGGTTGATTTGGGTTGATGTGGGTTAGTTTGGTAGGGATTTTTGGTTGAATTAGTTTGTTAGGGATTTTTGGAGGAAAAATTTTTTATGTGAGAGTTGCCGTTGTGAATGGGAATTTGTTTTTGAATGATTGAATGTTGCCTTTTTGAATTAAAACGTTGTTTATTTTGTTAAATTAACGTTGTTTATTTTTATGTGAGAGTTGCCGTTGTGAATGGGAATTTGTTTTTGAATGATTGAATGTTGCCTTTTTGAATTAAAACGTTGTTTATTTTGTTAAATTAACGTTGTTTTATAATTACGTTATTACGTCATTATTTTTATAGAATGTGTATAATATAAGTTCTTAACGTTGTTTATTTTGTTAAATTAAAACGAACACGTTAAATAAAATGTACAGAAAGCCATAAGAAATAAACGTAAACAATCCAGAACCAACGTGATGTAAATAGAAGATTAACTGCAATATATATATATATATATATATATATATATATATATATATATATATATATATATATATATATATATATATATATATATATATATCAGTTTGTACATACAATACACAACAAAAAGGTACAACTAAGTACATAATACGTAACAAAACACTAAACAAACAAAGTAATGTACTAATCCTCGTGCGGTGGGAGGGGAAGTGGAGGCAACGCAGCGAGCTCTCGTAGATCAACGAGCGTCTGGACGATCCAGTCAATGCGTGCGCCCTGACGTCTGAGGCGCCGGTCGAAGTCCCGAGCCACCTCACGCGCTGCCGGAGGCAGGTCAGCGTAAACGTGTTGCGGGTACTGTGGCGGCTCAGGAGCTGGCTGAACTGGTGGTACCGGGACCTCCTCGACCCGCTCCTCCTGCGCCGGATCATCCTGAGCCTGAGCCTGAGCCTCAGGCTGAGCCTCAGGCTCATCGATGCCCAGAGCCTGTAGCTGAGCCCGCCGAGCGGCCCGCTGAACATCAAGAGGGGCTAACATCCCAGGCCTCACCTCAATAACAACCGGGATGACCTCCGGCAACACCTCTGGCTGCCAAATCAGCCCGTCACCACCCCTGAACCTCAGACCGACATCAAAGGTACGGGTGATCTGCATAGCGGCTACTGACGCGCGACCCAACCTGGATGACGGGACCGGATCGGACAGCAGCGGATCATGCTCGGGCACGATCCCTAGCGAGCGTGCAATGGCGGTGATAAATGAGCCAGTGTGAAGAAACCCGCGGAGCTGCCGGTGGTATGCAGTAGAAAAGTAATCTGCCAGGCTGGCTGCTAGATCGCAGGGCTGGCGGCGTAGTAGGCAGTATAGAAAGAAAAGGTCACTGAGGTTGACCTTCTCCTTGCTGGAACCCCGCGACACGATAGTCGACGCGATAACATGGTGCAGGTATCGGTACAAGGGGTCTCTAATGGTGGTGGCCTTTTGCCAGGATTTCCCAAAGGGAGCCCTGGAAATGGCCCTCCAGAAACTGATAAGCGTCTGCCTATCCATCATCGTAACCGCCTGCGTATATAAATCAGTATCAAGCTCAGGCTCAGTGTACAAACCTGTATGGACAGCAAACTCCCGCACACTCATCTCAAACTCCTGACCGGCGAGAAGGAATGTAACCTCGTGGACTGGAAAAGCAGGGTCCTCCACGTAATCCGCCGGATGCGGCGCGCATGTAAACGTGGAAAGAAACTCGACCGTAAGCTCAGGGTACGAGTCCTCCATCGCTAACTCAAATAGGCGCGACCAAGGAGTATCTAGCCCAATAATATCACGCGCCCGCTCGACCTCCCCCACGGTACTCAGCAGCTCCCAATCTATCCCTACATGCTCCCCAATCTCTATGGTGCGCAACCTAGCGCATCTCCCCCTCGCCCGTGACCCCACCGGAAACTGAAGATACGGACATGCCGGCTCCTCCTCGTCCCCCACCTCTACCTCAGCCTCCGTATGCTCAATCTCCTCATCGGATAAATCCATCTCTGCACGTTGATCAAATAATAATATTAATTAAACAAATAATATTAAATAAATAATAATATTAAATTAATAATATTAAATAAATAATATTAAATAAATAATAATATTAAATTAATAATATTAAATAAATAATATTAAATAAATAATAATATTAAATAATAATATTAAATAAATAATATTAAATAAATAATATTAAACAAATATTATTAAACAAATAATAATATTAAACAAATATTAATAAACAATTAATAATAATTAAACAAATAATATTAAATAAATAATAATATTAAACAAATATTAATAAACAAATAATAATATTAAACAAATATTAATAAACAACTAATAATAATTAAACAAATAATAATAATTAAACAAATAATAATAATTAAACAAATAATATTAAACAAATAATAATATTTAAACAAATAATAATCAATTAAAAAATAATAATAATTAAACAAATAATATTAAACAAATAATAATAATTAAACAATTAATAATAATTAAACAAATAATAATAATTAAACAAATAAAAAAAATAAATATGAACCAAAGCGCCCCGCTATGGCCTCGGCGCGGCGCTTTGGTTCTTCATTCTGAAGAACAGATCCAGTATAAATCGAGATTACCAAACAAACAACACAACAATCAACATGTATATTGTAAAGAAACGATTAAGGGTTTGAGATTATACCTTTTAGCGGTTGAAAACCTCGAAAAGATCCGAAAATGGTCGACTGTGTGAGATCGCACGTTTTGTGTGTGTTTTTTGATTTTGGGTGAAGTAGGGGAGAAGCTGCCCCGCTTCAGGGTATAACGAGGGTCCGAAACGCCCCGCTATGGCCATAGCGCGGCGCTTTGGCTCCAGAACGCAGCGTTATGAGCATAGCGGGGCGCTTTGGGCATTTTTTAAATTTTTTAAAATTGATTTTAATTCACAAACGCGTCGATAAATAGTCTAAATTTTCCGTTTTTTTCATTATACATCATTTTTTAATATATATGGACTATACTGCAAGTTCCGGATCAAATCGGTTACGTGTGATGTCTTATTCCGTTATCTCGTATCATTTAGGTTTGAAAGCACAAGTACTCCTGTGAGAAGTGTTATGTGTATCAGCCGCATACCGTACATGAACATGACGTATTTTTTCATTAATTGTAGTATTATGATCTATATTGTCATTTCGGGTCGTACAAGTGCGTATTGAATCTGATTGGGTCGTGTCGGTGACATTCGGTTTTTAACGTGATGTAACGCGTATATTGAACAAACACAAACGTGATTATTATTAAACACATTTAAGATACATCGTGAACATATGGGGTTACATTAAGGTCAGGGGCACGATACGTAAGCATTTCGTACGTGTTGATCTAATCCCTGTATAATGTATGCCAGGCTGTTGCGCGCTCTGTTCTGTTCGCTGTCCAGAGTAGGTTTGGGGGAGGCATTGGATAAGAACCTCCAAGCTCTACATGTATGAAATGCCCATTGTCGACGAACACAACCGCAACTACCAGGTGAGGTTCCTCAGCTTCGTTTGGGCCGCCCAGCATAGGGAAAATTGTATCGCTCCCACGAATGTCGAAGGTGTGAACAATCACACCGTATCGTTGGGCAATAAGAAACCCCGTCTCAGGCATCGACATGTAATTTTCGATACCTGCTCGTCCCACCCCCTTGAAATCGATCCATTTAACCAGCGCATCATAATGTCCTATGTTTTCCGGATCGAAAACCTGCCTCCAAAGCGATTCGTTCATATGTAACTCCTTTAGAAATTGTTCCCGGATCTTCAAATATGAATTTTGTTTCACTCCTAACCCAACAGCCACCGATCGAAATCCACAATGACCATCTGGTTTCACGTCCTTTATTCTAACGATGTATGGATGGATCACTTTGGGAATCTGAGATGCGTAGTTGCGGATCGCTATATCCGTCTTAGGACCGAGCTTGATATTCGAGAAATCAGGGTGTAGGTTGAGCGGTTTGGTATTCTTTTCTCTTCTAGAATCTTCGGCTGATATGTACGAGCTGTGACGGGGAAGATCGTCTGAGGCATCGACCCAAGTTTCTTCTGACGGAATGTAAGAGCTTTGTCTAGCGGTTTCAGCCTTTCTTTCTTCCTGCGTTTTCAATGTTGGGCGACCACGAGTTTTCTTCAGAACAGCAGGAGGTTTTTTGTTACTGTTCCCTGGATTGAGGATTTGCTTAAACTTTTCAAAGAAGCTCCTTTTCACTTGAGGGGGTGTTGGATCGATCTATTTTTTCAATTTTTCAAATTCCGCGTCTACATCGATATCCTCTATGTTATTCCTTGCAGGCTTGAAGTCAAGCTTCTTCCAAAACACGTCTATGTGTGTGATCCGGATTTGCTGACCTGTGGATGAAAACAAATTAGGTGGCAAAATCATAACGAGAAAGGTCAAAAATATTAATTACCTTTATTTTCCAACTTTTCCAAACGACAGGCACATGGCAAACCACAGCTGGTAAAAAGTTGGCAACCACAGCTTGCACCGTAGGCTCTCAACCCGTCTTCCTTACGTTTTAGTTCCATACTCAAAAGCTCAATCGCATATATTGAAACCTTTCTGAGAATATATGCAAGCATGGGCTGATTCTTGTGGTGCGTCATCACTTTTCGGAGGCTTGTTTCAAAGCTACTTCTAATCTCGGTGTATTGTTTATCAACAACATGATCAATATACAGTACAAGTTTATCCAGTGTGTTGCGATGACTTGGAAAGTGACTTTTTAATGTTGCATGCATGCTCTCAACCCTGTTGGTCGTAGTCTGGTGAAAGTTGATAGTTCGGTTAATCCAGCAAGATACAAACTTTTCACGGTACGGATCTAACCAGGATTTCTTCAAATAATCAAAAACCTCTAAAATTAAAAAACGTAAATAGTCAGTTTTTGTTATTATATAAAATTTGAACATAATTATGTAAGAAATACTCACGTTCACGGTCAGCTTCTTTCAGCTGTGCTTCAAGGTTTTCCAAGTTATACCTGTATATTTCCTCGGTCGTAGACTCGCACAATGTCCAAAATGTACGTACGAATTCTTTCTACTCCTTGTCAGAGAATTTCTTCTTGCTGTTCTTATTAATATTTTGTTGAATATGGAACCGACAAAGATACTTATGCGCTTTTGGAAAACTTGTTCACACGCGTTCATTAGCGCAAAATCCCTGTCTGTTAAAATCACGCGCGGTTCCATACATCCTGCCAGCATAGACTTGATCCTCTGCAACACCTATAGGTAGTTCTCTGACTTCTCAGCGGAAATTACCGCACAAGCAGCCGTAAACGATTTGTTTGTCGACGTCATGCCTACGACCTGAACAAATGGCAGGTTGTACATGTTCGTTTTGTATGTGGCGTCAATCATTAGCACATGCGGGAAGGCACACCACATAGTGAATGATTTTTCGTGAACAAAGAAGACGTCTTCAACTTCGTTCGATATCTCATTCGTGCGCATGTAATAAGTGTAATTTTTTTCGATAAGAATGTTTTCAAGTTTTTGCATCGGAGACTTACCGACATTTTTTTCGGCGTTGATCTTCTGAACAACGTTGTGTATATCTTTCGGAATAAGCTTTCTAGCCGGATTGTTTTTTGTCAGCGTTCGCCAGATACTTTGGTTGGGAATATCTTGCTCTGCCAACTCCTTAACCAGTTTTTTGTCCTCCGAAGAAAGCCTTCTCGCATACGCGTGACCCTCGAAGTTTTCAATAGGAGTGTGGTTATGCTTCGCCTTCGTCACCTCGATCCTCCAAACACTTCCGGATGATTCCGAAAACCCGATCATCTCGAACGGGCAGCCTATTTTCTTGCTACCCGTTTTCCTCTGTGTAGCTACACTCTTATGCTCCCCACCAAAAGTACATTGAAACCAAATCTTGTAATTCTCTCCTCTTTTATTCGACCTCTTAGTCACAATGAGGTAACCATTGTCTTTTGCCGTGTCTTGTACCCAACGCACCAACTCTTTACGTGACGAAAAGGTCTGCGTTGTATTAAACGAAAATGTAACCGGGTAACAACCTTCCTCGTCAACAGACACATCCTCCGGCTCACCATCGTCACCGAGGTTCGAATAGACTTGATGTTCAAAGCTCTGTTCACAACCGTAACTCTGGTTTGGATAACACTCCTGCTGTACAAAGCTTTGCTCGCCACCGTAACCGAAATTCGAATAACCTTGTTGACAACCGTAACTGTCGTTTGGATAACACTCCTGCTGTACAAAGCTATAGTCGCCACCGTAACCGAAATTCGAATAACCTTGTTGTGCGTAAGGGTCCTCCACAGGGGTATTCAAATCTAGCTGCACCGTGTTATCACGATAACGAATGCCAGATACAACCTCTGTCTCCCTCAAGTTGGACGACACCGGTTTCTCAAACGAGTCAGAAATAGCGGTCCCCTCGTAAGAATCAGGAACAACTGACTCGTCAGAATATTGACCGAAAAGATAGTTACTGAACCACGACATCGTTTTTTCAAAAAATGTAACTAATAGAGCAAAGAAGATCGACAAAAAACAATCCGAGTTATGAATGTCGAGTCTGGCCAGGGATTTAAAGGCAGCATTTGGGGTCGAAGCGCCGCGCTACGGCCAAAGCGCGACGCTTAGGGTTCACGGGGCGACTGAAACTCGTATCACCTTTATGTCTGTCAGCCTGTCAGTCAGTCAGTCATTCGAAACCTCGTATCAACTTTTGTCGTCCTAAGCGCCCCGCTTTGGCTATAGCGCGACGCTTAGGGGTGTGAAAATTATTTTGGCCGTGTGTAATTAGCATGATCCAATATCAAAATGTGCAATTTTATATGATAGTGCTTGGTTGTTTGAACGGATTCTATGTGGATGATGATGACGATTTCAAGTCAACATTCAGCAGGTGTGTAGGGACACTGAATAATTTGGCCGGCAAGAAGAGAGTCCTAGACAGGAATATGAATATATATATAGATAGTGTGTGTGTGTGTTTGAATATAATAATATTTGTATATTATACTCACTACTCAGTGGTCACTACCATCTCTATTATTGGTTCATGCATGTGGAATCTTCATAGCTATTCTAAATTGATATGATGGTCTAGTATATTTGAATATATATATTTTTTTAAACGGTCAACTAAATCACCGGATAAGTATCATGGGATGCCTTCAATCAAGTAAATGTATCTTCTCCTTTATAACGGTCAGAGTTGGATGTATACCCGAGCCACCAAGCCTCCAGTTCCGGAGAAAACCCGTCGCCCGAAGGCCCACTGCGGTAAAACCCGGTTCGGCTCGGTTTCGAACTGGCGACCTCCAAAGAGGACTAGTTCTTAACTTCATTGTCACCACTAATGTCCTTCAAAGTAATGCTAGTGGGAGTTGAACTTGGGACCTCAAGGAGAGAAACCAGATTTGAAAAAATATTAAAATATGTTTTTATTGTAAACTAGTGGAATACCGTACGCATTTTGCGGCTGATTCAAAACGAAGATAAAAATAGCAAATCGTAAACATAGAGATTAAAAAAACCACGTATCGATGATATATTCAAAAGTCACGGAAAAACCACATCTATATTGTATATGAAAGCCAAGTTATTCGAATAAAATTTACACCAAAACGTATATAAAGATAAACACGACGGTCGCGCATTATAGTGGGTTGGTTTAAACGTAGATAGAAAAAACACATCGCAATGGTGTATTTAGAATGAGCATTGGACGGTTTAAAAACCGAACAGTTAGATTTTTTTTTAAACAACTGGTTAATTAGAAAACAAAGTTACGAAAATTCACTTCTAAACACAGATAAACAAAAGTCGTGTGAGTGTTGCTAATAAAACGAAATCCATACAAAATCATGTAACAAAAAAAATCGTTAACAATTCAACATGACAACTTTATTAAAGTTCAGATATTGTAGTGTAAATCGGTTAAAGAAAAAAGATAAAGAAAATCAAGCAATCATCAAAAAGGGAATTCATATCACGATTTCGTGATTTAAAATTTCGTTAAATCTTTTAAAGTAAATTTATTAGTATTTTAAATTTGCCTTTTAGTAATTGTTACTCGAAATTATTAATTAGAACAACAATGCATCTTTTTATTTGTCGTCTTTAACAATATTTTCAAGAATGTGTTGACTCCGACATGATGAATAAGTGAATAAATGAACATAACGAAGAGTTACACCAATCGTGATATGAATTCCCTTTTTGAGGAACCAAGGTTTCAAAACTTGCCTACAACAAATATGCACCACACCTTTTGAAAGGAGCAAGTGTTGTGTTTCACCCCTGGCCCTTAAGATCGTTTAGCCTCCATAATATAGCAATTTCTTTCGATGGTTATTTTCTTAACATCCTTATCTTCATTCTAAGTGAAACTTACATAAAACTATTGGAAATAGTAGGACTAGGTCAAAAATTAAAGAGTTAACTGTCATTTACGTCCCCTATGGTTTGTCTAATTATGTCATTTCAGGCCAAATTTTGAATTTATATAATATTTCTTCTTGCCATTCTTGAAACATGTCATTTCAGCTCAAACCTTTTGTTAAATGGAGGGTAAAATTATCATTTTTCATTTTCATTTTCATTTATTATCCCTTTTTTTAAACACCAAATTGAGGGAAAAGGAGGATTAAAAGGGTTGGGATTTAATTGGGTTTTAAAAAGGTAAAAATAAATGTAAATGACAATTTTACTCTCCATTTAACAGCAGGTTTTAGCAGGGGTTAGATTTTTGTATTAAAATGGCATATTTTGAAAATTAAAGGAGGAAAATGGTACAAATTTGAAATTTAGCCTGATATGACATAGTTAGACAACCACAGGGACATATATAGCAATTAACTCTAAACTAAATGACCACTTAGCAATTACCAATATAACTTTTTTTTATATTTTATATATTTGTTATACATCCGGTATCTTAAGAATCTAAACTAATGTGGCTTTTTTGTATTTGTACCTTTAGGTGTTATACATAGTTAAATACTCATGGTTGTTTTATTTAAATGTGTATATAATGTTTTAAAATCCCAACCCGAGAAATATCAACAATGAGATTGGCGGGGAGGTAATTAGATGATGCAATCACAGTGATTCCGAGTATTATTTTACGATGGTTCTGAAGTATGATAGACACTTCATCTATGTGTATATACAATACTAAGATTATATGTTCATGGATGATGTGTCTGAAAGACAACATAGATTTCAATGTTTACCCCCCCCCCCCCCCAACCCCCATTTTAGAAGTTATTTATTGAAAATTTGTCTGGAATTGGTTAATTGTTTATGTGTTGGTATTTTGCATGTTCTAATGAGGAAAAGAAGGATTTCCAGGGTTAGAGACGAGATTAGATAAAGAAATCAGAAGAAGCTTGAGTTTGAGCCCAGTATAACCCATTCCATTTTAAGGTGGATACCGCTCATACCATGCGAAGACAAAAACGGACACCGCCTTAGAAGTCAAAACCCTAATGGCCACGGATGCTGATGTGGAAGTACGGGTCGTACCATTCAATAAATGTATGGGTCGTAACCTTGTCGAAACCCTAAAAGACTCTATGAAAGGATCATGACGGCTAAGAAACTCTAACTAACGAAATTGGGCGATTGTAAAAGTGAAAAGGAGGTTGTTCAAGTTTTCCAATCAAGTTTGAAGATCAAAGGAGCATAGGAACTAAATATTTGACATACAAGAGATTGTATTTGCAATTCTTACTGAGTTAGATACTTTTGATTTCTATTTTCCTTAGTCTTTGTCATGTATTCAATGAATTCTTGTTATTTAATTATGTATGTGGCTAGCTAACTGCCTTATAGCTGGTTAGGTAGGATGAAGTCTAGTATTTGTTGGGTTTGAATGATTTTGTTGATGAAATTGTGATACTTTGATAAGTAATTATTATTGAACTTGTGATGTGTATGACTATATGCAATGTATTAATCTTGGATGAGTTTATGTGGATAATCAAGGTCTTTCTATGAAGTTATGCATGTTTGATCTAATAAGTCTATCTTTGAGTTATATATGGATTGTAACTTAGGGCTTGAAACTTAGTAGGTAATAGATAAATTAATCCAAGTGTTGGTAAAATATATGGGCTACAAATGGAAAGGACTGGAAACTAGTTAGAGTTTCGTTGAAATTGAGTCCTATAGATAGTAAACATTCAGTTTATTAATCTATATAGCTAAACAATTAACAGGCTCTAAATCACAAGGAATTGGTAAATCACTTAGTTGCTTAAAATCAAATAATCAGGTGTGTCTATAACTTAGGTATTTGGGGTTATGTGGTCATCTTGGTAGGGTAATGATCTTTCAGCACTTCACACCTCACTTATGGTTTCTATCATAATGAGTTTTTTCATAAATATATAATCTGACAAACTTTTAAAAAGACTAGAAGGATTCTGACCAGAACTAGTTATCTTTTCTCATAGTTGATTTCGTTGATCATATGTTCAGTATTTCGTTTTTAATTAGTTTTTCTCAATTCATTAATATATAGGTAAAATATTACTAAGGGTTTATTATTTAAAACTATCGTGTCCTAGGATTGATACTCGGTAACTTACCAAAACTATGTTACACTATGATAGGTACACTTATTGAAAAAGCACACACTATTAGTTAAAGTTTAATGAATGATATATATTCTAAGTGTGCACAAATATTGGTATGTATTAGTTGATATCACTTTGTATTTAAAACGTCTGAAAATTGGATGAAATTATATTATATCTCCGTGAAAAAGACGTTTATCATTGATAGATGAAATTCAGAGAATTGAATATCAAAATTTGATGAATAGAATTTCTCATTTATACATGATTACTTTTATATTAAATTTAAAATTGGCTCCCTCAAATTTATTTTCAGGCCCAGCTCGAGCTTTTTGTGAGGCCAATTGGTTGTCCGACTCAAAATAGCATTGTAACAACCCGCACTTCCGCGCTTGTTACTCTTGTTACGCCTAGTACCAGAGATTCAGATCATGATGTAAACTATATCGCGGAGTACGCTACTTTGCATATTTTCGCGTTGCATCGCTTATTACACACACTATATCGCACAACGCATACGCTTATAACGCTAACACTTACACGATGACATCACGTGAGTATCTAAACTACTCGCTCTTGCTCATCACAATGCAAACTCAACGCAAACTCAAAACGCAGTTACTTATGCTATGACCTATTATATTATAATAATAGTTAGATATGAATATCTAAGCAATAAAACTTGTTTAAACACGCACAAACTGGCACGCGCAACTTAATTTATAGCACTGAAACGCAACAAAACACGATACTGCTTATCCCAATAAAACGCTTAAAATACCCACAATGTTTAACGCAACAAAACACGTCAAACGAACCAAAGTTGGAAAACTAACTAGCACAAGCTCGGCCGTCCGAATGGCCATCCCCCCGGATGACCATCCACCCGAATGCTCATTCGACCGGATGACCACTCGTCCAAACAGAGCCATTCGAACGCCACCCATCCGAACCCATTCTAGCGCACCGCCTTAAATCCCACCCTCACCTATAAATAGGGCCATTGTTTCCCATTTCAACACTTTGGTTCTCTCATTCGCTCCCCAGGTCTCTATCGCGAATCAAGGCCTTCTTGTAAGCTTTTTCTCTCAAATCTTCATCCATCTTCATCTCTAATCACTTCTACACTATCTTCTTCATCAAAATCACACACACACACACCTAAGCATTTTCCCGAAATCATCTGATTTGGACCTCTTGAAGGTGGTTTTCACTCGTTTTGCTTAGGCAAACGGTTGTGAAGCACCATTTAATCAAGATTGGTTCCAGATCGAAAGGATTTCCACACTTTTCAACTTAATCATGAAAGATTTACACTTTTTCTGTTTTCAACTTTTCTGCGGTTTTTGCATAAGTTTCGATGGAATCTGGACTCAATCAGACTCTCGACTCGTTCCTTAGTCGAGAGCCGGCTTGAAAACGGATTTCCACCGGAGAGATGGACCGATTTACGGGTCAAACATGAATCTTCATCAAGAACAGTGCGTTTGTTCGAATGGGCTGAGACCATCCGGCCGAATGAACTAGAATTGGTAGTTTTCCGTTGTTTGACACGTCATCACGTCGTCTCCGTTAAACTTAAAACTTGTTACTGAGAAAATTTTATAAAAACTTCAACTACAGATCATCTCGCTCGGATGACCGTCCGTCCGGATGACCTGACCCTTATAAATTCCTTTGTTTAAACGCTTTCAATGAAACTTCGAATTTTAACGATTCACAAACACCCACGCACTGTTCGAATGGCCATCCGCTCGGATGACCATCCTCTCAGATGGAACCCATCCTCTTGGATGGAACCCATCCGTTCGGATAGACTGTTGAACACTTTTCACCCCACACGACATTCTGTTTACAACCATTCAGCCCTGAGGAAGACTTATGCTTCTGTTTCCGTGCACAGGCTGACCCGACGCGCTCCCTTCAATCCAACCCAGCTTGTGTTTACTTGATAAACACAGACTGTGAGTATACTTGACCCCATTTTACGCTTTAAAACACACTTTTGGGGTGTAACATACGTTCATATCTAAAACGCACTTATCAAAACGCAATACACACTCTAAACTACTATCACATGCGAACGACTGACGCACATATTTACACGTGATGCTTGATACATATTTGCTAGGACTCTTACTCGTTACGTTCCACCTTAGCTAGTATGGTACTATAGTTCGACTCACACTCGACGGGATCTAGTTAAGGATAACACGCCCTGTTGGCTCTCCTTCGCAGTCATCTAGGGACTTAGCTGGTATTAATTGTGTTGTGAGTATATGTGTTGTGTTGTATCATTTTTATGTACGAAGAAGTTCGCAACGCTTTATCTACTTTACTATTATATCAAACCTGTATACTCACCAATACATTTTTGTATTGACATTATTTTAACGTATGTTGCAGGTTAATCTCAGGTTACCTCGAATCAAGTTTAGGAAGTCTAGAAACCCACATAAAATCTAGGTTGTCGGATTTGTATTGTTTGAGAGACATGAAATTTGTATAACTGTTTGCTGAAATATTGTTTATTAGTATGGGATAATGAACGTATTAAATATTGTCACTAAATAGTTGTTATGGATTCTCTTGAGCAATCTGATTCGCCTAGTGCCTTGCCCCGATGATTCCGCCATCGGTTGGGGTGTGACAAGCATAGACAAATAATCTTTCATTCTATTTTGGTGATGACTAGTGAAGTAAGTATCACGAAATGATCATAGTCCATTAAAGATAAAGGTACTTTTATCGAATACATCCCAAACGAGCGATAAAAACGAGCAAGTCAACAAGTCAAAGCTAAAGACAACTATAGACAAAGTGCAAAAGGTCTAATGAAGTTGCTCAAAAGATATCCTACCTTGTCATAAGTTTTAATGGTCTGATGAATCATGTGTTGATAAAAGTTTAAAGGATTAACATCTATAGACAAAGTGCAAGTCAACAAGTCAAAGCTAAAGACAAGTATCGGTCAACAAAGTCAAAGGCTGAAGACCAAAGTGTTGGGAACCAATGTACTCGACCCTCTAGTAGGTTTGGTTTCCCAGTAGTTCCTTGTATTTTTAGTAGTTTTAATTCGTTCAGTTGTTTGTAAATATCTCCTTTTTCAAGTTGTTTTGGGTCACTTTCAGGGTGACGTCACCTGCAATTCTCTCCTCTGCTATAAATAGAACAATACACATGATGTAACAGTAAACTCTTATAGCTGAATATCCGCAGATCAAAGAATCTAGAGAGAGAAAAACATAAGTAGTAAGAGGGAGAGTGCACCTGCTGAGGGGGAGTGATTATTGTACTTTGATTGTGTTGAAATCATTGAGTATATGAATCATTTGACAATCATTTCCCAAATCCAGTTGATGTTAGTACGATGTGTTTATTAATTACATGTTTTAATGAACTTTTGATTTTTTAAAAACTGTTTTTTTTTATCAAAAACACACACAAACACACACTCCTAAATCCAACATATCATGACCAATGTTGCATCATAGTTGCATGTGTGCATAACACATGATAGAAAGAGGTATGATCTACATCTTATTCAATGTTCAGGTCGAGTCTGCTTGCCCTTCTAACGACTTGGAAGCATCATTATCTTTGTATTACATGATTAGTGGTTGTTCGTGATTGGTTCGTAATGTATGCATCAACTTCCCATCCGTGTGGTGTTATGCAATTTTTCCAATGTATCAGCATATGAGAACACGATTAATCGGCACACACAAAAGCATGGTGCCTACACCTGATTCAGTGTTGGTACTAGGTGGTTTAAGTTCGTTGGTATCAGGCGATTTAAGTTTGTTTGCACCTCTTTAGTGAGTTTACAACTACATTGTTTGAATAGTTGGTTAGTGAGATCAACCATTTGATGGCAACTACAGAATCTATTTTAATGTATACATTCAAGGGAAAGAGAGTGGTGTTATACAATGTTCTCACTTTATCAGAACTCAAAAGATTATATCACGACCGTTGTCGCGTCGTAGTTACATGTGTTCATAACACATGATAGAAAAGGGTATGGTCTACATTTTCTAATGTTCGTTTTTAGATGGCTGAGTCTATTTACCCTCCTAATGACTTGAAAACTCCACTATCTTTGTATTACGATGTACACGAGCTATAAAACTTCATGTTTTGGCAAATGTTTGATCATAACTCTGCAAAAAGCTATGTTCGGCTAGACTTTCTGAATATATCAACAATTACGTCATACAAAGATGTCATATATGGTTGGGATTGGTGGCCAAATGTTATCCTTAACAAGCATAATATCACCATGATGACAACACTTAAATCGAGGCCCAATATATTCTAAAAGGGTCATGCTAATTACACACGCCCAAAATAATTTTCACACCCCTAAGCGCCACGCTATGGCCAAAGCGGGGCGCTTAGGGCGACAAAAGTTGATACGAGGTTTCGAATGACTGACTGACTGACTGACACAGAGACATAAAGGTGATACGAGGTTTCAGTCGCCCCGTGAACCCTAAGCGCCGCGCTTTGGCCATAGCGCGGCGCTTCGACCCCAAATGCTGCCTTTAAATCCCTGGACAGACTCGACATTCATAATTCAGATTGTTTTTTGTTGATCTTCTTTGCTCTATTAGTTACATGTTTTGAAAAAACGATGTCGTGGTTAAGTAATTATCTTTTCGGTCAATATTCTGACGAGTCAGTTGTTCCTGATTCTTACGAGGGGACCGCTATTTCTGACTCGTTTGAGAAACCGGTGTCGTCCAACTTGAGGGAGACAGAGGTTATATCTGGCATTCATTATCGTGATAACACGGTGCAGCTGGATTTGAATACCCCTGTGGAGGACCCTTACGCACAACAAGGTTATTCGAATTTCGGTTACGGTGGCGACTATAGCTTTGTACAGCAGGAGTGTTATCCAAACGACAGTTACGGTTGTCAACAGAGCTTACAAGGTTATTCGAATTTCGGTTACGGTGGCGAGCAAAGCTTTGTACAGCAGGAGTGTTATCCAAACCAGAGTTACGGTTGTGAACAGAGCTTTGAACATCAAGTCTATTCGAACCTCGGTGACGATGGTGAGCCGGAGGATGTGTCTGTTGACGAGGAAGGTTGTTACCCGGTTACATTTTCGTTTAATACAACGCAGACCTTTTCGTCACGTAAAGAGTTGGTGCGTTGGGTACAAGACACGGCAAAAGACAATGGTTACCTCATTGTGACTAAGAGGTCGAATAAAAGAGGAGAGAATTACAAGATTTGGTTTCAATGTACTTTTGGTGGGGAGCATAAGAGTGTAGCTACACAGAGGAAAACGGGTAGCAAGAAAATAGGCTGCCCGTTCGAGATGATCGGGTTTTCGGAATCATCCGGAAGTGTTTGGAGGATCGAGGTGACGAAGGCGAAGCATAACCACACTCCTATTGAAAACTTCGAGGGTCACGCGTATGCGAGAAGGCTTTCTTCGGAGGACAAAAAACTGGTTAAGGAGTTGGCAGAGCAAGATATTCCCAACCAAAGTATCTGGCGAACGCTGACAAAAAACAATCCGGCTAGAAAGCTTATTCCGAAAGATATACACAACGTTGTTCAGAAGATCAACGCCGAAAAAAATGTCGGTAAGTCTCCGATGCAAAAACTTGAAAACATTCTTATCGAAAAAAATTACACTTATTACATGCGCACGAATGAGATATCGAACGAAGTTGAAGACGTCTTCTTTGTTCACGAAAAATCATTCACTATGTGGTGTGCCTTCCCGCATGTGCTAATGATTGACGCCACATACAAAACGAACATGTACAACCTGCCATTTGTTCAGGTCGTAGGCATGACGTCGACAAACAAATCGTTTACGGCTGCTTGTGCGGTAATTTCCGCTGAGAAGTCAGAGAACTACCTATAGGTGTTGCAGAGGATCAAGTCTATGCTGGCAGGATGTATGGAACCGCGCGTGATTTTAACAGACAGGGATTTTGCGCTAATGAACGCGTGTGAACAAGTTTTCCAAAAGCGCATAAGTATCTTTGTCGGTTCCATATTCAACAAAATATTAATAAGAACAGTAAGAAGAAATTCTCTGACAAGGAGTAGAAAGAATTCGTACGTACATTTTGGACATTGTGCGAGTCTACGACCGAGGAAATATACAGGTATAACTTGGAAAACCTTGAAGCACAGCTGAAAGAAGCTGACCGTGAACGTGAGTATTTCTTACATAATTATGCTCAAATTTTATATAATAACAAAAACTGACTATTTACTTTTTTTAATTTTAGAGGTTTTTGATTATTTGAAGAAATCCTGGTTGGATCCGTACCGTGAAAAGTTTGTATCTTGCTGGATTAACCGAACTATCAACTTTCACCAGACTACGACCAACAGGGTTGAGAGCATGCATGCAACATTAAAAAGTCACTTTCCAAGTCATCGCAACACACTGGATAAACTTGTACTGTATATTGATCATGTTGTTGATAAACAATACACCGAGATTAGAAGTAGCTTTGAAACAAGCCTCCGAAAAGTGATGACGCACCACAAGAATCAGCCCATGCTTGCATATATTCTCAGAAAGGTTTCAATATATGCGATTGAGCTTTTGAGCATGGAACTAAAACGTAAGGAAGACGGGTTGTGGTTGCCAACTTTTTACCAGCTGTGGTTTGCCATGTGCCTGTCGTTTGGAAAAGTTGGAAAATAAAGGTAATTAATATTTTTGACCTTTCTCGTTATGATTTTACCACCTAATTTGTTTTCATCCACAGGTCAGCAAATCCGGATCATACATAGACGTGTTTTGGAAGAAGCTTGACTTCAAGCCTGCAAGGAATAACATAAAGGATATCGATGTAGACGCGGAATTTGAAAAATTGAAAAAACAGATCGATCCAACACCCCCTCAAGTGAAAAGGAGCTTCTTTGAAAAGTTTAAGCAAATCCTCAATCCAGGGAACAATAACAAAAAACCTCCTGCTGTTCTGAAGAAAACTCGTGGTCGCCCAACATTGAAAACGCAGGAAGAAAGAAAGGTTGAAACCGCTAGAAAAAGCTCTTACATTCCGTCAGAAGAAACTTGGGTCGAGGCCTCAAACGATCTTCCCCGTCACAGCTCGTACATATCAGCCGAAGATTATAGAAGAGAAAAGAATACCAAACCGCTCAACCTACACCCTGATTTCCCGATGATCAAGCTCGGTCCAAAGACGGATATAGCGATCCGCAACTACGCATCTCAGATTCCCAAAGTGATCCATCCATACATTGTTAGAATAAAGGACGTGAAACCAGATGGTCATTGTGGGTTTCGATCGGTGGCTGTTGGGTTAGGAGTGAAACAAAGTTCATATTTGATGATCCGGGAACAACTTCTAAAGGAGTTACGTATGAACGAATCGCTTTAGAGGCAGGTTTTCGATCCTGAAAACATAGGACATTATGATGCGCTGGTTACACGGATCGATTTCAAGGGGGTGGGACGAGCAGGTATCGAAAATTACATGACGATGCCTGAGACGGGGTTTCTTATTGCCCAACGATACGGTGTGATTGTTCACACGTGGGAGCGATACAATTTTCCCTCTGCTGGGCGGGCCAAACGAAGCTGAGGAACCTCACTTGGTAGTTGCGGTTGTGTTCGTCGACAATGGAAATTTCATACATGTAGAGCTTGGAGGTTGTTATCCAATGCCTCCCCCAAACCTACTCTGGACAGCGAACAGGATAGAGCGCACAGCAGCCTGGCATACATTATACAGGGATCAGATCAACGCGTACGAAATGCTTACGTATCGTGCCCCTGACCTTAATGTAACCCCATATGTTCACGATGTATCTTAAATGTGTTTAATAATAATCACGTTTGTGTTTGTTCAATATACGCGTTACATCACGTTAAAAACCGAATGTCACCGACACGACCCAATCAGATTCAATACGCACTTGTACGACCCGAGATGACAATATACATCATAATACTACAAGTAATGAAAAAATACGTCATGTTCATGTACGGTAGGCGGCTGATACACATAACACTGCTCACAGGAGTACTTGTGCTTTCAAACCTAAATGATACAAGATAACGGAATAAGACATCACACGTAACCGATTTGATCCGGAACTTGCAGTATAGTCCATATATATTAAAAAATGATGTATAATGGAAAAAACGGAAAATTTAGACTATTTATCGACGCGTTTGTGAATTAAAAACAATTTTAACAAATTTAAAAAATGCCCAAAACGCCCCGCTATGGTCATAACGCTGCGTTTTGGACCCAAAGCGCCGCGCTATGGCCATAGCGGGGCGCTTCGGTCCCTTGTTATACACTGAAGCGGGGCATCTTCTCCCCCACTTCACCCAAACCCAAAAACACACACCAAAGTGCGATCTCACACAGTCGAGCCATTTTCGGAGATTTTCGAGCTTTTCAACCGCTAAAAGGTGCGATCTCAAACCCTTAATCGTTTCTTTACACTATACATGTTGATTGTTGTGTTGGTTGTTTGGTAAGATCGATTGTTGCTGGATCTGTTCTTCAGAATGAAGAACCAAAGCGCCGCGCCGAGGCCAAAGCGGGGCGCTTTGGTTCATGTTTATTTTTTTTATTATTATTTGTTTAATTATTATTATTTGTTTAATATTATTAATTGTTTAATATTATTTGTTTATTAATATTTGTTTAATATTATTATTTGTTTATTAATATTTGTTTAATATTATTAATTGTTTAATATTATTTGTTTATTAATATTTGTTTAATATTATTATTTATTTAATATTATTATTTGTTTATTTAATATTATTAGTTTAATTATTATTATTATTTGTTTAATTATTATTAATTGTTTAATATTATTTGTTTATTAATATTTGTTTAATATTATTATTTGTTTATTAATATTTGTTTAATATTATTATTTATTTAATATTATTATTTTTTTATTTAATATTATTTGTTTAATATTATTTGTTTAATTATTATTATTTGTTTAATTATTATTAATTGTTTAATATTATTTGTTTATTAATATTTGTTTAATATTATTATTTGTTTATTAATATTTGTTTAATATTATTATTTATTTAATATTATTTGTTTAATTATTATTAATTGTTTAATATTATTTGTTTATTAATATTTGTTTAATATTATTATTTGTTTAATATTATTTGTTTAATTAATATTATTATTTGATCAACGTGCAGGGATGTATTTATCCGATGAGGAGATTGAGCATATGGAGGCTGAGGGAGAGGGGGGACGAGGAAGAGCCGGTATGTCCGTACCTGCAGTTTCCGCAGGGTTCACGGGCGAGGAGGAGATGCGCTAGGTTGCTCACCATAGAGATTGGGGAGCATGTAGGGATAGACTGGGAGCTGCTGACTACCTTGGGAGAGGTCGAGCGGGCGCGTGATATAGTTGGGCTAGATACTCCATGGTCGCGCCTATTTGAGTTAGCGATGGAGGACTCGTACCCTGAGCTTACGGTCGAGTTTCTTTCTACGTTTACATACGCGCCGCATCCGGCGGATTACGTGGAGGACCCTCATTTTCCAGTCCACGAGGTTACATTCCGTCTCGCCGGTCAGGAGTTTGAGATGAGTGTGCGGGAGTTTGCTGTCCATACAGGTTTGTACACTGAGCCTGAGCTTGATACTGATTTATATACGCAGGCGGTTACGATGATGGACAGGCAGACGCTTATCAGTTTTTGGAGGGTCATTTCCAGGGCTCCCTTTGGGAAATCCTAGCAAAAGGCCACCACCATTAGAGACCCCTTGCACCAATAACCTGCACCATGTTATCGCGTCGACTATCGTGCCGCGGGGTTCCAGCAAGGAGAAGGTCAACCTCAGTGACCTTTTCTTTCTATACTGCCTACTACGCCGCCAGCCCTGCGATCTAGCAGCCAGCCTGGCAGATTACTTTTCTACTGCATACCGCCGGCAGCTGCACACTGGCTCATTTATCACCGCCATTGCACGCTCGCTAGGGACCGTGCCCGAGCATGATCCGCTGCTGTCCGATCCGGTCCCGTCATCCAGGTTGGGCCGCGCGTCAGTATCCGCTATGCAGATCACCCGTACCTTTGATGTCGGTCTGAGGTTCAGGGGTGCTGACGGGCTGATTTGGCAGCCGGAGGTGTTGCCGGAGGTCATCCCGGTTGTTATTGAGGTGAGGCCTGGATTGTTAGCCCCTCCTGATGTTCAGCGGGCCGCTCGGCAGGCTCAGCTACAGGCTTTGGGCATCGATCAGCCTGAGGCTCAGGCTCAGGCTCAGGCTCAGGCTCAGGCTCAGGCTCAGCCTATATTCGAGGATCCGGCGCAGGAGGAGCGGGTCGATGAGATCCCGGTACCACCAGTTCAGCCAGCTCCTGAGCCGCCACAGTACCCGCAGCACGTTTATGCTGACCTGCCTCCGGCAGCGCGTGAGGTGGCTCGGGACTTCGACCGGCGCCTCAGACGTCAGGGCGCACGCATTGACTGGATCGTCCAAACGCTCGTTGATCTACGAGAGCTCGCTGCGTTGCCTCCACTTCCCCTCCCACCGTCCCCACCGCACGAGGATTAGTACATTACTTTGTTTGTTTAGTGTTTTGTTATGTATTATGTACTCAGTTGTACCTTTTTGTTGTGTATTGTATGTACAAACTGATATATATATATATATATATATATATATATATATATATATTGCAGTTAATCTACTATTTACATCACGTTGGTTCTGGATTGTTTACGTTTAATTCTTGTGGCTTTCTGTAAATTTTATTTAAGGCGTTCGTTTAATTTAACAAAATAAACAACGTTAAGAACTTATATTATACACATTCTATAAAAATAATGACGTAATGACGTAATTATAAAACAACTATGAATTATATGTAATAAAACTAAAATAAAAATTTTTTCCTCCAAAAATCTCTACCAAACTAATTCAAACAAAAATCCCTACCAAACTAACCCACATCAACCCCAACCAATCTGTTTAAAAATGCACATCCAAAGCGCCTCGCTATGGCCAAAGCGGGGCGCTTTGGTCTTGGTCAACAGACAAGGACTCAGTTGTACCTTTTTGTTGTGTATTGTATGTACAAACTGATATATATATATATATATATATATATATATATATATATATATATATATATATATATATATATATATATTGCAGTTAATCTACTATTTACATCACGTTGGTTCTGGATTGTTTACGTTTAATTCTTGTGGCTTTCTGTACATTTTATTTAACGCGTTCGTTTAATTTAACAAAATAAACAACGTTAAGAACTTATATTATACACATTCTATAAAAATAATGACGTAATGACGTAATTATAAAACAACTATGAATTATATGTAATAAAACTAAAATAAAAATTTTTTCCTCCAAAAATCTCTACCAAACTAATTCAAACAAAAATCCCTACCAAACTAACCCACATCAACCCCAACCAATCTGTTTAAAAATGCACATCCAAAGCGCCTCGCTATGGCCAAAGCGGGGCGCTTTGGTCTTGGTCAACAGACAAGGACTCAGTTGTACCTTTTTGTTGTGTATTGTATGTACAAACTGATATATATATATATACATATATATATATATATTGCAGTTAATCTACTATTTACATCACGTTGGTTCTGGATTGTTTACGTTTAATTCTTGTGGCTTTCTGTACATTTTATTTAACGCGTTCGTTTAATTTAACAAAATAAACAACGTTAAGAACTTATATTATACACATTCTATAAAAATAATGACGTAATGACGTAATTATAAAACAACTATTAATTATATGTAATAAAACTAAAATAAAAATTTTTTCCTCCAAAAATCTCTACCAAACTAATTCAAACAAAAATCCCTACCAAACTAACCCACATCAACCCCAACCAATCTGTTTAAAAATGCACATCCAAAGCGCCTCGCTATGGCCAAAGCGGGGCGCTTTGGTCTTGGTCAACAGACAAGGACTCAGTTGTACCTTTTTGTTGTGTATTGTATTTACAAACTGATATATATATATATATATATATATATATATATATATATATATATATATATATATATATTGCAGTTAATCTACTATTTACATCACGTTGGTTCTGGATTGTTTACGTTTAATTCTTGTGGCTTTCTGTACATTTTATTTAACGCGTTCGTTTAATTTAACAAAATAAACAACGTTAAGAACTTATATTATACACATTCTATAAAAATAATGACGTAATGACGTAATTATAAAACAACTATGAATTATATGTAATAAAACTAAAATAAAAATTTTTTCCTCCAAAAATCTCTACCAAACTAATTCAAACAAAAATCCCTACCAAACTAATCAACATCAACCCCAACCAATCTGTTTAAAAATGCACATCCAAAGCGCCTCGCTATGACCAAAGCGCCCCGCTTTGGCCATAGCGAGGCGCTTTGGATGTGCAAAAAGACAACAGGCGTGTGCGAATAGACCATACCATTCTAAAATGGTTTGTACCTATCAAAATTATAACATTATACGTTGAACATGGTGCTGGGAAATGGCTACTTGATTTTATGTTCTTTTACATAACTATAGTTATAACACTTAGGAAAATGACTACTTTTTTTTTCTTTTAGTTTAATACCATAAAAACAACATACAATTTAAGAAAAATGTTTATCAACCCACCTTATTAAAGTACATGAACTTATTAAAAAAGCACATACTTTGTCAACTAAAAAAATATCACATACCACTTAAATTAGTTAAAGTTTAATGAATGATATTCCAAGTGTGCACAAATATTGGTATGTATAAGTTGATATCAGTTTGTATTTAAAACGTCTTATATGTCCGTGAAAAAGACGTTTATCATTGATAGATGAAATTCAGAGAATTTAATATCAAAATTTGATGAATAGAAATTCTCATTTATACATGATTAGTTTTATATTAAATTTAAATTTGGCTCCCTCAAAGTTAGGATTTAAATTCGATGAATAGATTTCTCATTTATACGTTTATCATTGATAGATGAAATTCAGAGCTTTTTGTGAGGCCAATTGGTTGTCCGACTCAAAATAGCATAGACAAATAATCTTTCATTCTATTTTGGTGATGACTAGTGAAGCAAGTATCACGAAATGATCATAGTCCATTAAAGATAAAGGTACTTTTATCGAATCCATCCCAAATGAGCGAAAAAAAAAAAGAGCAATAATTGAAAGGTTGTATATGTATGAAAAATGGATAGCATGGTCCGTGATTTAAGGTAGGCTGGTAAATGGACAAAGTAGGGTTGTCATTCTCTCATTGGTATTATGTTTATCATAAATATTCCAGAAAAATAGTGCATTTTTGTATGCACTCAGAGGCTAAGAGCATTCGTATCCTCTTCACTATTCTTCACCTTATTTTTTAATTTTAAAAAATTAATAAAAATATTGTTAAAAGGTCTTGTTATCTTTGGTTCATTCATTCGGGCTTTATCATTTGTACTGGACTGGAAATATTGGACTTATATTTGGGCCTATAAACAGGCCTGTTGTATGGTTTTATGAGTTGTTAAATGTTACAGGTTGTTGCAACTACTTAAGGGGTCTTGATGTAAGATTTGGAGGTTTACGGTGAGGATTGTTATACTTCAGGGACTGGAGTGTATCTTGGCTATCTTGGAAGTATAAAACAGTGGAAATATCTAGATGATCAGCATTATTGTTTTGTTTACTTTCCCATTTTCTCTCTGTATCTTCTAGGGTTTTCTAGAGTTTTGTACGCTGTGTTCTTGGCGATCATCTCTCTGTTGTTGAGAGATTGTTGTGGTGACTTGGTAGATGATCATCAGTGGATGATCATCATTCGTTCTGTATTTCTGTATCGTTCTGTACTTGTTTAGATCTTATATTTGTAAGATCTATTTGGGAAATTGGGGGGTAATATTTTGGTTTGGGTTAATAAGATTTTTGGTCACGTTTTGTCGCTATTTCTGTGTTTGTGATTGTTATTTTCTGTTCATCAATCATCATACCATTGTTTTTAACATGGTATCAGAGCTATTGAGCTCCTGTTGATGATCTGGTTGTATATCCGCTGCGGTTAGTCTTGTGTTTTCTGATTAAGTTTTTTGTTGTTGTTTGTTTAGGGTTTCTGTGCTCGGAAACTTTTGTTGATACCAGATCTGGTTAGATCTGGTTGTTCTTGGTGGTGTTGATTGGAACCCTAACCTAGGGTTGGTGGTTGTTGAAGGATCTGGGCATTCTCTGGAGGTTCTTTGTATCTTCTGTTTGTCAAGACTTCTGTGTTGGTCTCTAGATCCTTAGAAGATCTAGGGCAAACTAGCCAGAAGGGTTTTCTTACATCAGATCCAGTAGTTCTTGAAAACTACAGATCTGGTGTTCTTTGAAGGTTTGCTTGCACCCACTGTAAGATTGTTCTATCTCTCTCTCTTTTATTTCTGTTGATTGGTTTAGTTGAAGTCGGGGTAGTGAGGACCGGCACATATATTTGTTCTTGGTTGTTTTTAGTTGGCTGATATTGTTTGGCTCCTGAGTAAAGGCTTGTCCAGGCACCTTTGAGTGATGAACCTGGAATCTGGTCCCTGACTCAGTTTCGCCTTTGTGTGTTTGGTTATTTGGTTTTTTGAGTGGTTCTTGTTGTTCACTTTCTGATTATCTGCTTGTATATTTGGTGTTTTATTGTTGTTGTCATTATGCCTCCTGAAAGTGCTCCTAGTACTTCTCAGACTTTGATTGGTAAACTGGATATAGGAGATCCATTGTACTTACATCCTAGTGACTCCAGTAGTTTGACCATTGTTAGTGTTAAACTCAAAGGTACTGAGAATTATGCTGTGTGGTCTAGTGCCATGAAATTGGCTTTAGAAGCTAAAAACAAGTATGGGTTTATAGATGGTAAGGTGGAAAAGTCTAAGGATGATGAAATATTAGCAGCTCAATGGGATAGGTGCAATTCTGTTGTGCTTACTTGGTTATTGAATTCTATTTCAGAAGAACTGTTTCTTGGTCAAGTTTTTTCAAAATTAGCTTCTGAAGTATGGACTGATTTAAAAGAGTCTTTTGATAAAATTGATGGTTCTGTTGTCTATGATCTGTATAAAAAGATAAACTGTATTGCTCAAAATGGTAGTACTGTTGCTGAGTATTATAACAGGTTGACAACAATGTGGAAGCAGTTTGATGCAATGCTTCAATTGCCTTCATGTTCTTGTCAAGCTGCTAAGGATTATAATGACTTTTCTGCTCTTATAAAATTAATGCAGTTTCTCATGGGGCTGGATGATGTATATCAGCCTGTGAGAACCAATATTTTAACAAGAGAGTCATTTCCATCGGTTAAAGTTGCTTTTTCTATTGTTTCAAGAGAGGAGTCACATAGACTCTCTAGTAGTGGGTCTAAGAGTCAAAGTGTTTCTTATGTTGCTAGATCTAGTCAACCTAATCAAAGTTCATCTAGGAGAAATTTTAGGGGTTCTAACTCTGTGTTGAAATGTACTCATTGTAATATGATGGGTCATACTGTTGATCGATGTTTTGAGATAATTGGATACCCTCCTGGTATGAAAAAGAGATCTGTAGGTCAGTCAGGTAGAAACAATGTGAATAGTAGGTCAAACCAATCTGCTGCTCCTTCTAGTTCTGTTGCATCTGCTCTTCCTTTTACTTCTGAGCAGATTACTAAGTTGATGAGTTTAATTGGTGAAAAGTCAGAAGGAGAGCAGCAAAAGTCTAACATGGCAGGTGAGTCTGGTTATGTGAATAGTTTTGTTAGCTGTTCTAGTTTTGTTAATTTTGAACATGGTTATAGATGGGTTGTTGATTCGGGAGCAAATCAACATATGGTTAATACTGATAAGGATATGTTTAATTGTGTTGATGTTTCTGAATGTGGTTTAAAAGTTGGTCATCCTAATGGAACTAGTGTAAACGTCATAAAGATTGGTGAATTAAAACTGATTAATAATGTTGTTTTAAAAGATGTTTTCTTTGTTCCTGATTATAGTGTCAATCTGCTTTCAGTGCATAAGTTAGCAAAAGACAATAATATTGCTGTATTGTTTAATGAAAGTAATTGTATGTTACAGGATTTGAAATCAAAGAAAGTCCTGGTGATTGGTAACCAGGATAACGGGCTGTATTATGTGGGTAGACATGGTAATAGTGTAAATTTGTGTTATAATAGTGTTGCTAAATCTAATGTGTGGCACAGTAGGTTAGGCCACCCTTCTGATCAAGTTCTGGCTGTGTTAAAAGATAAGCTTGAAATTAAAACTGTTGAGCATGATCCATGTGAAATTTGTCATAAGTCAAAGCAAGTTAGAGTGCCATTTCCGTTGAGTGATCATAAGTCTAAGAGCATTGGTGATTTAGTGCACTTAGACTTATGGGGTCCTTATAGGGTTACAAGTTATGAAGGATACAAGTATTTCTTAACTGTAGTTGATGACTATACTAGATCTGTTTGGTGTTACCTTCTTAAAAATAAAATGGAGGTTTTCGAAAATTTAAAAGATTTTTATGAGCTTATCTTAACTCAGTTTAAAACTAAAGTGAAAGTGTTTCGTAGTGATAATGGGACTGAATTTGTAAATAATCAGATGAACGGTTTTATGAAACAAAAAGGTATTTTGCATCAAACCTCCTGTTCATATACACCACAGCAAAATGGTGTAGTTGAACGTAAACATAGACATCTTTTAAACATAGCCAGGGCGTTGATGTTTCAGGGTGGGCTACCACTGAGGTTTTGGAGTGATTGTGTTCTAACTGCTGTGTATTTGATTAACAGGCTTCCTTCGTCTGTGTTAGGAGGTAAGAGTCCATATGAGTTGATGTTTGGTTTTGAACCCTCCTTGTCTCATTTGAGGTCTTTTGGGTGTTTATGCTTCAGTACAGTGTTAAATGAATCTGATAAGTTTGCTTATCATGCTGATAAGTGTGTTTTAATTGGATATTCAAGTGTGAAAAAAGGGTATAAACTGTGGAGTTTAGATGAAAAAAGGGTGTTTTTTTCTAGAGATGTAAAATTTTATGAACATGTGTTTCCTTTCAAGTCTAAACTCCTTGGTGTTGATATGGGTAATGTTGGTGTAGATAAAGGTTTAAATCATGTAAACTTCTTTGATCTGTATGAAGCATTTTCAACTGAAATTCCTCAAACTCCCAATGATGAAGAGGGTGAACAAAGATCTCATGACATAGTCAGTGAGGATCAGCAGCCGATTCCCTCTACTTCTGCCACTCCTGGACCAGTTGATTTAGGTCATAACATAGGGTCTAGTGTAGATAGTAGTGATAGAGAGGAGTCAGGCGTGGCAGAGGACACGGCTGTGTCAAATGATGAGATCAACCCATCTGAGGGAACTGTTGTTAGTGTTAGAAGGTCTACTAGGTCTTCTTCTGTTCCAAAACATTTTCAAGATTTTGTGCTTAATAGTTGTGTGAAATATGATATAAACAAAGTGGTTAATTATTCGTGCCTGTCTAAAGAATCTGTGTGTTTTATTAGTAATCTGAATAAGTCTGTTGAACCAAACAGTTTTAGTGAAGCTTCAAAAGACCCTAAATGGGTTGAAGCTATGAACTTGGAAATGGAAGCTTTACTTAGAAACCAAACCTGGACTGTTGTAGATTTACCTGCTAATAGAAAACCTATAGGATGCAAATGGGTTTTTAAAATAAAGTATAAGGCTAACGGGGAAATAGAAAGATACAAAGCCAGGTTGGTTGCAAAGGGTTATAACCAACGGGAGGGTTTGGATTTTGGGGAAACGTTTTCTCCGGTTGTGAAAATGGTAACTGTTAGGTGTATAATAAGTCTAGCCATTCAAAATGGCTGGACATTGTATCAGCTTGATGTTAATAACGCTTTCTTGTATGGATCTATATCTGAGGATGTGTATATGAATCTTCCTGAGGGTTACTACTCAAAAAATGATAAAAAGGTGTGTAAACTTGTCAAATCCTTATATGGGCTGAAACAGGCCCCTAGGAAGTGGAATGAGAAGTTGACTAATGTCTTAATTAGTGTTGGATTTGTTCAAAGTCAATGTGATCATTCGTTGTATGTGTTGAACAAAAGTTCTGTTTTTGTAGCTTTGTTAGTGTATGTAGATGACATAGTTGTTACAGGGAACAGCCTTTCAGAAATAAATAGGGTAAAAAGTCTTTTAAGCGAAAGTTTTCAAATAAAGGACTTGGGGGTTCTAAAGTATTTTCTGGGCTTAGAAGTTGTTTATAATGAAACTGGTGTGTGTTTGAATCAGCGTAAGTATTGCTTAGACCTTTTGTCTGAATTTGGTTATCTTGGTTGTAAGCCGGTAAATACCCCTATTGAGCTGAGTCATGTGGTTAATAGTAAAATGAGCAATGATAAGGAAGAGTTGGTTGATATTACAAACTACCAAAAGTTAATAGGGAAACTTATCTACTTGTCATTAACTCGACCTGATATATGCTATGCTGTTCAAGTTCTTAGTCAATATATGCATAAACCATGTATGTCTCATCTCAAAATTGCCTTAAGGCTGTTGAGATATCTTAAATTATGTCCTGGACAGGGGTTGTGGTTCAGGAAAAGTGATGATTTCGATATTACATGTTTTGCTGACTCTGATTGGGGAAAGTGTCTTAACACTAGAAAGTCTATCACTGGGTATTGTATTTTTCTGGGTCAAAATTTGATTTCCTGGAAGAGTAAAAAGCAGAGTACTGTGTCCAGGTCATCTGGAGAGGCTGAATACAGGGCCATGTGTTCAGCTACGTGTGAGGTTGTTTGGATTGTAAATCTGTTAAGTGAACTTGGTCTTAATTGTAAGATTCCTGTTAGATTATACTGTGATAGCAGTGCAGCTATATCTATTGCTGCTAACCCGGTTTTCCATGAGAGAACAAAGCATTTCGAACTGGATTTATATTTCCTTAGGGAAAAAATAAGTTCAGGTTTTATACAAACTGTGAAAGTTGACTCTGAAAGTCAACTTGCAGACATTTTTACAAAAGGTTTGAGTGCAAGTATGCATGAAGTTTTTTGTACAAAGCTGGGTTTGGTAAATTTGTTTAAAGCCGTTTGAATGAAGGGGGGATGTTAAAAGGTCTTGTTATCTTTGGTTCATTCATTCGGGCTTTATCATTTGTACTGGACTGGAAATATTGGACTTATATTTGGGCCTATAAACAGGCCTGTTGTATGGTTTTATGAGTTGTTAAATGTTACAGGTTGTTGCAACTACTTAAGGGGTCTTGATGTAAGATTTGGAGGTTTACGGTGAGGATTGTTATACTTCAGGGACTGGAGTGTATCTTGGCTATCTTGGAAGTATAAAACAGTGGAAATATCTAGATGATCAGCATTATTGTTTTGTTTACTTTCCCATTTTCTCTCTGTATCTTCTAGGGTTTTCTAGAGTTTTGTACGCTGTGTTCTTGGCGATCATCTCTCTGTTGTTGAGAGATTGTTGTGGTGACTTGGTAGATGATCATCAGTGGATGATCATCATTCGTTCTGTATTTCTGTATCGTTCTGTACTTGTTTAGATCTTATATTTGTAAGATCTATTTGGGAAATTGGGGGGTAATATTTTGGTTTGGGTTAATAAGATTTTTGGTCACGTTTTGTCGCTATTTCTGTGTTTGTGATTGTTATTTTCTGTTCATCAATCATCATACCATTGTTTTTAACAAATATCACTACATCCCTACATCACATTTACCATCTTTGTCTCTACTCTCTAAATTTTAGTAAAAACCTACACACTTCTCCTAAATTTGGAAAACTACTATTCACCTATATGACTATCTCCAATGCTAAGTGTGTTGTTAGTCGCCCTTAGCTGCCACGTCATCTGCCACATAATATCCTTATAAATTCTTAAAAACCCCACTTTCATCTTCAACCCTACAAATATCCTTACCCTTCTTAATTTTCACTCATTACACACAATATTTAAATAAAACTTTTCTTTTTTCACTTTGGACCCACCATATCGCATGAACTGAGGCAAAGCCATGCCCTTGTGTAAGGGCATCCAACCTAAGGGCTTATTGAGATGGATGAGCTTCAATGGTAAGGGTTTTTAAGGGCCTCTAAGGGCTTGTTCTCCAAGGGCTCATTGAAGATAGTCTCATATCTCTCATACACATATATTAATATTTAAAGATTATTAAATAATCAAAAAAAGAAAGAGAAAAAACAATATATATATATATATATATATATATATATAAAGATAGATATAGTGAATGAGATGTGAGTGATTTTTTAAAATGAGAGATAAATTTTAAAAACTAAACTTTTTAGTTTTTTTTTTTGAGAACAAATGGAAGCTACAAAAATGAACCAACAATTTCGGTCATCAGAGCAAATTACATAAGGATAGCAGGTAGACGAGCAACAAACTGCGCCGCCATCCCTTTTTGAATAGAAAACCCTAATCTACTAAAAACAAAGCCTCGCCCCTGAGGGGTCGAAAAGTTGCTATGGACCACACGCTGAACTCTAGACAAGAACCGAACTGCCTCCGGCGCCAAGGAGCCGAACGTGTCAAACGCCAGGGGGACAAAGGCATGTTGATTATCCTCACAAGCTTTCGCGTGCTTTTCCACCTTCTTTGACTCTGCTTTCAGTACCGCTTGCCCCGCCACAAATCCTTTTTCCCGGAACCCAGCTAGTGGGGATACACCTGTGAGATCGACACAAGCATGTTTCCCGCCCTCCCAACCAAAAACTAGCACGTCAGCTGGGCGTAGGGTGGATCTCCCCTCCGACGGGTCTGTAAGAAAATTAACCGGTGCCTCTTTCTTCGCCGAGATCCCTGCTCGTCTGAGAATATCCATTAACGCGTCTCGCACAAAGTCATGGCGATACTTAAACCCCGGCAACTCTCTACAGTGTAGTTAAATTGTAAATTGTAGGTTTTTTAAAAGGGGACATGAATGCCCTTAGACCATCATAATTACTCTAACTAGGTTTTTTAAAAGGGGGGATGAATGCCCTTACCATCATAATGTAAAACAAACGTGATTTGAAAATAAAATATGTTGTTAAGAAAGCTAGACCATTAGAACGATTTAGTTTATCATCGTATCGTTTTATGATACCAAATAGATACTTTATTTTGAGTACAACTTCGTTTTTAACAAAACTTATAACATAATGTCAGGAAAAAAATTAAGGACAACTACGTACTAAAGTTTTTAGAAAAAAGTTATAACGTAAATTATTAAAGAAGTATCAAATTAATTGATAAATTAATATATGTTTTAAAAAAAGAAAAAAAACTATTAAAAATGGTAAAAGAAATATATATTTTTTAAAAAAAGGAAAAAAATTAAAAATATGTTATTAAAAGTAAATATAATAATAAACTATTATAATATATTAAATAATAAAATTATAAAAGGCTATATATTATTATAAAAATAAAATTACTATTCATCAACCCTCGTCAACAATATATATATATATATATATATATATATATATATATATATATATATATATATATAATTGCCCAAAACATGTCCCATGTTATTTGTAAATGTATAAGGTAGGGTTGTCATTCTCTCGTAAATGTGTAATTGGGTGTCTTTTTCAACCTTACAAAAATATCCTTAGAACACCCGTAGTGGGGTGGAATTGAGGTCTGTTTGCTTCAAAACGCCCCACCACGCCGCCAGTTCCGCCCCAGGGCGTTTTTTTGGTAAAAATGGGCTTGAGCATGGCCATGAAAACGTCGGAAGTTTTGACATTTTTTTACCATTACATAACGGTAATAAAAAAAATTTAATCCTTCTATAAAAACCCACCTCAAACCCATTTTATATACCTTTCTCTCATTCTTTTAAACATCTTCCATACTTTTTATAAAAAAATAGTTAAATGTCATTTTAGTCCCTTTGGTTTCGGCCATATTGACAGTTTAGTCCAAATGTTTCATTTTTCGTCTGTGGGTCCAAAAAGGTTTTACCGATGCCGTTTTAGTCCACTAGGTTAGCTTCATCCATTTTTTCTATTAACGAGAAGAGCAGTTCGGTCATTTTTTTCTTGCATCTATCATTTTGAAGCCTTCATTGCCTCCATTGTTGCTCCATCACCATCATTGCACCTCTCTCCTTCACATACTCATATCCCGTTTATTTGTCCATTTTTGTTTCTCATCCCCATTTCAAATTTGGTTTACGTCATCGCCAGCAAAGTCAGCAACCACCATTGCTACCTCTCCATCCTCAAATAAGTGTTTGTTTGTGTCTTTGTGAAAGTACATCGTCGGCAAGAACAATTAGGCTTGAAATAAACGTATTTGGCTAGTGTTTTTGCTCCTGCTTCAATAGGGTTTTAATCGTTTTAGGTTAAACTATGTTTTCAAATTGTTTGTTACTTTTATTTGGTTAGGGTTTATGTGGCAGTAATGTGTGATAGGGTTTTGTGGTACGTGGTAATATGGGTGGTATATTTTTTTAGGTTGATTTTTATACATCCTAGTTAGGTCGCATAATCATTTCTTTTAGATGTCATAAATGAACTTAATAGGTCAAATGATCTTTTAAGTGAATAATCAATCCTAGTAGCATTAAAAATATAAACTTAACCCACGTCGGATACTAATTGAATTGATATGGCCCGAATACTAATGGTGATGTGATTTTGTCTTTTAATAAACATAGACCCAAATATATGAATTGTAACGCTTCGCATTTCTGTACTTTCTTTATTTACAGAGTTGTATTCTCATTTCTATTATTAGAAACTTGTAATAGTATTGTATTCGTATTTCACTTCCAAACTTATAATATGAGACTTCGATCGTAATGGAAATTCGTTTTTATACTTACACTAGTTATACTTGAACTTATATGCAATCAATCTTTGGATACATGTTTACGTGCAAAACTGAGACTTATTATACGCTCAAATTCTCATGTATACATACACGATACGTAGACCATACATGCTGTAACACCCCAAAATCGGGTTTGGTAATCAAAACACGTTAATATTAAAGAGTGGGTAAAGTACCGTTAGTGGTAAAAGTTAACCCGTAAATGAGGTTTAAATAGAAAAAACTAATGTTAAATAAAAAGTAAATAAGTGTTTATAAGAAACAGTGTACTAAGGGCCCGAGTGAACGGGACTTAAGTTGAATCGGGTTGTAACAACTCATATTTAGTAAATTGACTAGGAACATTTAAACCTAGTTATGAGAATTGGTTAATTGTTAGTAGTGTTTTATGGGGGTTTTAAACAAAACTAAAGCTAAGGGACCAAAGTTGTTAAAAAGAAACATGTGTTTTAATATGTAAAAACTAAAACACAACACACATACCTAGTGTGTGTGTGTGTGTGTCGATCACCAGGAGGACAAACAAGGGGAAAACCCTTGTTCATCCAAGAATCATCAAATTAAAGAAGGAATTGAGACTCAAATTCGTGCCTAAACACGAATTATCGATCACCTAGACAAGGGGATCATAAGGTATATCTTAAAACCCAGATTGGTGAAATTTGTGATTGAGACAAGTAGATTACTTGCAATTAGATTGTTGGATGATGATCAAAAGGTGAAATTAGGTATAGATGTATGCTTAATTTTGTTTAACATAAGGAAAGTATGAAACATTTGAAATATGGTTACTTGTAAGTGATTAACAAGTAGATTTTGAAATGGGTTTTGTATGATATGATGAAATTGATGTTGTGTCAAGGTTAATAGGTGCTTGAACTCATGTTTCCTACTAGTTTATATGTAGAACTTAATTATATTAGGTATTCGGATGAATGCCTAGTAATATGATGAAATGGGTTTTATATATAGACGAAAACCCTTAGTTCTAGCATAATGAATGGATAAATTAGCATTTATAATCGAAAACTAGGTTAACTTGATGTTAAAAATTGCATGAACTTAGTTGGGGAACGTGGTTATAATGGTGGCCTAAGAATAGTGCCTACTGGGTAATTAATGAAATACCTAAATGAGTTGTCGAACTTATTTGTGGGTTTGTATATGTTAATAGGCAGTTGACTTTTAAAAGTCAAACTGACCTATAATAAGATCAAATGGTAATTTTGATGTAAAATGCGTAAGATGGGATAGTCGTGATAAATGATGGCTAATCTAACCATATTGCGAATGATAAATAATAGTTTGACGCTTGGCAAGCAAGGTGGAAGCTTGGGAAGAAGCGGGTCAAACGGATCAAATACGTGGAAAAGCATAATTGGATGCAAGGTAAGTAAAGCTTACACCCTTCTAATAGAACATCTACTTATTGTATTGGTTATGAACAAGGTAAATTAGTATTTCAAATATGATGTTCCGACGCGAAATGATACGGGTCGGAACAAGTGAAAATGGTAAGAAATCATTTCTGATGGTAAAAAGGGTAAAACGGTAATTTGGTCAAGTGATGACGAATAAACAAAGAGTTTTGAAAAGTTACCTTATGGTGTAATCCATAATGGGTAAAAAGGGTACAATAGTAATCTGGTCATGAGTTGACGGATAAATAATGAGTTTTGAAAAAGATACTCTATGGTGTAAACCAAAATGGGTCAAATGAATTAAGAAAAGTCTTTTAAGTAAAATGATCATAGGGTGCAAGCCGAAACAGGCTAAATGAGTGAGATGGTAAATAATTACCGTCTCACGATAATAAAATGGTCATTTAGGCTAAACGGGTCAAATGGTGATGTTATCAACATTTGAATGATTAATGATCGTTTGTCGAGTTTTGTGCCCACAAGAAGGATAGCGTATGGATTGCATTGCTATTAATTAGCAATTAATAGTGCAAGGTATTAAAACGGGTCAATGCTAAGACCCGGGCCAGGTATGTGTAATGGGTCAAACTCTCAATGAGGAGTTAAGGTCTGACGAGAGTTAATCGAGTCATGGGTGGGCTTGGGATTACCTAAAGTGAGGTATATCTAATAATTTGAAATTTGAGAACATCATGTTCTTAGGAATTCAATGATTTAAATAGAACAACGGTTTAAGGTGCTCATTGTTATGGGTGAAATTCTGAGCCCATATCCTGGGAAATATTTTGAATTATATCTTGATTATGTGATATCTATTCATATCTGGGATGCTGATTCAGGATATTGGTAACATCCTGAATGGTATCCTCAGGATTACTAACGGATTGTGTGCAGGAGTACGAGTCCAAGTGACCAACGTTCGCGAAGACCCTTTCTCCGGGAGACTCGGTCTAAGTCGTTCAAATAAGGACGTTGAAGCCGCTTTTCCCGATCTGCAATGTTATTAATGGAATATTCGGGAGCATCCCATATTTATAGGAATTTTAGTTTGTATTTCGTAACTATAAATAGGTGGGTATACCAGATCGAATAGGGCATCACAGCTGCACTCACTACTCTCTCACACTTATTCTCTCGCAACTTTCACTTTCACAAAAAAGCATTGTAACACTTAGCGATCTGGTCTATATCCTGCACTGTATCCTGAAGTTGAAAGCAATAAGAAGAACAAGGCAGCTGCGATTGTCAGCTCCCAAGGTTTTATGCCGGCGATCTAGATTGATCAAGGGCTTTCCTCGTACATCTCGTGTCATTTCCTTTACTTTTTGCTCATAGTTTGATCGTAGATATAGCTCAATATCCTGAGCCGTATCCTGAAAACTGTTTTTCCTAAACAAGTTAACCAGCATATTTCCAACACACTTTTTAGCACGCTACCTCACTAAACTAATTTGATCACTTAATTGCTTCGGTAATTTTTGACCAAAAAAATTTGGCGCCCACCGTGGGGCAAGTGGTGCTATCTTTACTAAAAATCTTTGTGAAATCATTAATTGGTTTTCTATTTTCAAAACTTTTTTCCACATTGTTTACAATGGCCTCAGGATCAAACATGAGCTCCTCCACTGTGTCTGCTACAGCTTCTGCTACTACCGGTTCGGTGCTTCCGCCACCTCCTCCAAGGATGCCCGCTTCTTCACAACCTCAGGATATTATCCCTACTCGAAGTATTCAGGGATCTGCTCCCGTTTTTTAGCTTCTAATGATGAAATTCTAACCTTATTTGGAAGTGTGCAGGAACAAATGAGGCAGCAACAGGAAACAAACCAAATGCTGTTAAGGGAAATACAACTCTTAAAATCTAGTTCGAGCAGATCCACTGAGGATATCGTCAGTCTTTTACAACCCAGAACTTTGAACTTCAGTTCGGCTGTGTATACTGAGGATAATAGGGGAAATATTGTGCCTAGCCATCCCCATAACCATACTCCTGAAATACCCTCCTCGGTCAGGATGTCAACTGTGAGGAGCTCAGGATATGCTTCAGGATATGGCCAGAATCCTCAAACTGGTAACGTGTCAAATAATAATACACTTGCTACTAACGAAATTGGATCTTTTCATGATGCAGGTGTGACATCAGCATTGTCTAGGCAACTCCAGAAGCTAAAGGACATGATATCCAGTGTACCTGGGGTGGTTCAGCCAATTCCTGAAGTCTCCCAGGATAGCCACAGGATATCTCGGTTTGTGCATCATATTTGTGATGCTGAAATCCCAAAACGATTCCAGACTCCCAACATGAAGCTTTATGATGGGACCACAGATCCTGAGGAGCATATTGCCCAGTATAGAGAAAGGATGGAAATCAATCCTATCCCCCCAGAACTTAAGGAAGCATGCTTATGCAAAGGCTTCGGTTCAACTTTAACGGGATCGGCCTTAAAATGGCTTCTAAATGTTCCACCTTATTCAATTACATCATTTGCTCATTTAGTTAATTTATTTGATAGTCAATTTTCTTGCAGTAGGAGTTTTGAAAAATTAACAAGTGATCTCTACAGGATAACCCAAGGACCTCAAGAATCCCTGAGGGATTATGTGAACAAATTTAGCAGGGAATCCTTGGATATCCCACACCTTGATGTTGCTACAGCAGTTCAAGCATTCAAGATGGGGCTACAAAAAGATTCCCAATTTTATCAAGATCTTGTGATGAATCCTTGCAGGAACTTAGATGAAGCTCGGAACAGAGCTTTAAGATATATCAGGCTGGAAGATGATAAGAAGATGCAAGAGAGGATGAATGCATCCTCAACATATGAATCAACTAACAGGAAGTCAGAATCCTCATACAAACAATACCGATCCAAGCCTTATGGTAGAAATGACAACAAGAAAGTGAATGTTGTCGAAGATGAGGATCCTGAGGGGTATCCTGATTTATCTGAATACTGTTTTTCTGTTAATATATCTGAACTAATGTATGCTATGCAGGGTTTAGGAGACAAAGCCAGGTGGCCTCGGAAGAATCAACAAAAGGCTGATTGGAAGGACAAGTCCAAGTGGTGTGCCTTCCATGAGGATTTTGGGCATGTTACCGAAGATTGCATTGCTCTGAGGAAAGAAATAAGTTACCTCTTGAGCAAGGGATATTTGAAGGATCTCCTGGGAAGAAAGAAAAACGAGGGTCAGGATACTGAGAAGGATCCTGAACGAGCAGCATCGCCTCCTGCGGATGCCAAGATAATTAACTTTATTTCAGGAGGATCCGACAGTTGCGGGACTTCATATTCTGCGGCCAAGAGACATGCAAAAGAGGCTAAAGCCGAAAGAGGAGAAAGACCAACCAGGATGACGACCCTCACGACTGATAAAGTGATCACTTTTGATAGTGATGACAGGGATACTGTCCAGGATCCTCACCATGATGCTCTGGTAATAACATTATATGTAGCTAACCACTTTGTACGCAGGATATTGGTGGACAATGGAAGCTCTGTCAACATAATCCAACTAGAGACGTTGAAAAGGATGAATGTATCTCCAATGGATATCACTTCAAAGTCCACTGTACTCGTTGGCTTTAGTGGAGAAGCCAGGAATACTGTGGGAGAGATTAAATTACCAGTATATGTTGAAGGGGCCAATTCAATACAGCGCTTCTGTGTAATGGACTCCTTATCCTGCTACAATATCATATTGGGCAGGCCATGGATCCATGATATGAAAGCCGTGTCTTCGACTTATTATCAGTGCATCAAGATCCCTACACCCTGGGGAGTTGTCAAAGTGGATAGTGACCAGCAAGATGCGAAGGAGTGCTACTCCATGAAATCCTCTACCAAGCCTAATGCAGCATAGCAATTAAAGATACGGGCCCAGGATATTGCGGAGGCTTCGGAGCAGGATGTAAAGAAAATTATCCTGAACCAGGATAATCCGGATATCTCGGTGCTCGTAGGAACCAATATCCCTCAGGATATTGAGGACCAATTGACTAACTTTTTGAAATGCAGGATGTCAACATTCGCATGGAAGCATGAGGATATGACAGGTATTTCCAAGGATATTATAACACACAAGCTTGGTATTGACAGGTCATACAAGCCTGTCCAACAGAAAAGAAGGAAATTTGCCCCAGAACGAAATGCAATTATTCAGGAGGAAGTAGACAGATTGTTGAAGTCGAAAATGATCAAAGAGGTCAAGTTTCCAAGGTGGCTAGCAAATGTAGTGGTGGTACAGAAGAAAAACGGGAAATGGAGGGTTTGTGTAGATTACACAGACTTAAACAAGGCTTGTCCAAAAGACCCATTTCTTCTTCCTCATATTGACTCAATGGTAGATGCTACCGCCGGCCATGAAATGCTGACCTTCATGGATGCATCCTCAGGATTTCAGCAGATTCAGATGGAACCTTCAGACCAGGAGGATACTGCCTTCATGACACCAACGGGTATTTATTGTTATACTGCTATGCCTTTTGGTTTGAAAAATGCAGGTGCAACGTATCAAAGATTGGTAAACATGATGTTTAAAGACAAACTGGGGGACACTATGGAGGTGTACATTGATGACATGGTAGTGAAATCTAAGAAAGCTGAGGATCATCTTCAGGATATTGAAGCAGCGTTTGATGTTCTGGATCAGTACAACATGAAGCTGAATCCTGCTAAGTGCCATTTTGGAGTGGGGGCAGGAAAGTTTCTAGGATATATGGTAACTAAAAGAGGGATAGAAGCAAGCCCAGAACAGATCAAAGCCATCCTAGATATCAAATCACCTTCTAACATGAAGGATGTTCAAAGACTGACATGACGAATAGCAGCATTAAACAGATTTATCTCAAGATCCTCAGAAAAATGCAAGGAGTTTTATGATATCCTAAAGAAAAATAAGAAGTTTGAATGGGGAGAGAAGCATGAAGCAGTCTTTCAGGATTTGAAGCAATACCTCTCATCCGCACCTCTACTGATGAAGCCTGAGGACGGTGAACCATTATCCCTGTATCTTGCAGTATCAGGGAATGCAGTAAGTGCTGTCCTTGTAAAGGATCATGAAGGTCAGCAGTATCCTGTTTATTATGTTAGCAAAAGTTTATTAAATGCTGAAACTAGATATTCTCATTTAGAAAAGTTGATATTGGCTCTAGTTATGGCATCAACAAAGCTTAGACATTACTTTGAAACACATAGGATTCATGTCAAAACCAATTATCCTGTTAAGAATGTGCTTAGGAAACCTGAGATGTCAGGTAGAATGGCTAAATGGTCAGTAAAGTTAAGTGCCTATGATCTAGTATATGAATCTAGAAATGCCATAAAGTCTCAGGCTTTAGCGGACTTTGTGGCTGATTTCAGTAGTGATATTCAAAATGAAGTAGACCTAGAAGTACAACAACTAGGAGAGACCTTAGAATCCTGGACATTACATACTGATGGTGCATCTAATGTTAGAGGAGTAGGATTGGGTATTGTTTTGGTCAAAAATCACACAAGGATAATGCAACCAAACTCTTTGTAAACGGGGAATGATGCTTGGTATGATGAGCAAAGTAAAGGATCACTATAATGATAATTGCACAAGTGACACAAGGATTTATATGAGGAAAAAGCCCTTGATCAATGAATGATCTCCGGCATAAAAAACCTCGGGTGATGGAAACTACCGATCACCAAACTTCAATATAACAAACAACGTTTACAACTTCGGATGGTAACGAGCTAGGTACAAGGATCACTATAGTATCTGTTTTGGTCAAAAATTACCGAAGCAATTAAGTGATCAAATTAGTTAAGTGAGGTAGTGTGCTAAAAAGTGTGTTGAAAATATGCTGGTTATGTTCTTTGGAAAAACAGTGTTCAGGATACGGCTCAGGATATTGAGTTGTATCTACGATCAAACAATGAGCAAAAAGGTAAAGTAAATGACATGAGATGTACGAGGAAAGCCCTTGATCAATCTAGATCGCCGACATAAAACCTCGGGAGCTGACAATCGCAGCTGCCTAGTTCTTCTTATTGCTTTAAACTTCAGGATACAGTGCAGGATATAGATCAAATCGCTATGTGTTACAATGAATTTTGTGAAAGTTGCGAGAGAGCAAGTGTTGAGAGTGTAGAGAGTGTGATTGTGATGTCCTAGTTGATCTGATATACCCACTATTTATAGTAACGAATTACAAACTAAAATTCCTATAAACATGGGATGCTCCGAATATTCCAATGTGAACGTTGTAGACCGAGTAATGCGGCTTCAACGGCTTCTTGTGAACGACTTGGACCGAGTCTTCAGTAGAAAAGGTCTTCATGAACGTTGCTAGCTTCTAACCCACATACCTGCATTCAATCCGTTAGTGATCCTGAGGATACCATTCAGGATGTTACCAATATCCTGAGTCAGCATCCCGGATGTAAACAGATACAATATAAACAAGATATATATCAAGATATTTTCTAGGATATGGGCTCAGAATTTCACCCATAACAATTGTCCCCAAAAATGTTACCGTTTGACATCCTGCACTAACGATTACATTTTTCACGGTGGCCGAGGTAATTAAAAGATAAGACCATTGATGTGACAGCTTTCAACCACCCGGCCTATATTTACTCATCATGCCCTATATCTTCTCGTCCTTATCTCTCTTTTAATCACAATCGACAAGGAAAAAGGTAATATTCTCTCCCTCATCTTCGTATTCATCTTTTATCTGACTCCGGCAAGAATTCAGGCGACCAAATGCCTAGGCAAACGAGGTCCAGTTCAGGCGACTCGGCTCCCACATTCATCCAACAGAACCTTCTCCAAGAGCCGGAGAAGGAAGCATGTACCTTCAATAGTGCCCATCTGTCGGCCTTGAAATCCTCCGGCATCTTCCCGGAAGGGACCGTATTTAGACCGTTTGACCGGGAAATCCGGTCGGACATGGTCTCCAATGAGTGGATATGCTTTAGTGCTTTCCCTTTTACCCTAGGGCTACAATTCCCCTTTCCAGATTTCATCACCGAGTTCTTCAATATCACAAAAATCTCTTTCAGCCAAACCATGCCAATGCTCTGGCGTGTTTTATCCGTTCTTGACCAAATCAAGAGAAACCACATTCCTGATCTTTCTGTCCATGACCTCCCCCTAGCATACCGACTTAGATGCCACGGCTCTTGTCGATTCTTGTTTTACTCTACTTCTGGTGACCCACTGATACTTCGTGCCACCAGGAACGAGGATGGTTGGCAATCCAAATATTTCTTTGTAAAAAGGGATTCAATCCCTGGGGGAACGGATTATCCGATGAGATTGTTGAAGAAGGGTAGGATTTAGGGTTTAAAGATAATCCTGCCTCTTATCCTGCTTTATATCCTGAACTGACCAACTTTCTCTGTTGTGTATGCAGCTGATTTCAGGAAAGTTGCACCTCCCCTCGCTGATTCTCAAAGAAGAATAGACGCCATTAGACTCCTTCCAGAGGCAGAGAGAAGTTTCAACCCATCTCCACCAACTCCAAGCCCTCTTTCAAGCGCAAACATGTCTGGTAAGGATCCTGCAAAATATCTTGTACATACATGTTTTTATTTGATATTATTAGGAGAGGTTTAGAATTTTACTCCCTGTGTGCAGATTCCAGCAAAGTTCCAGTCTATCTAGACCTCGACGAACTCGACAGCTATCCAACTCCAACCATAGTCAAGAAGGAGGCTCCTGCTGCCACCAGCTCCAAGCCACTCCCAGCTCCCAAGGCCAACCCAAGGACTCGTGCTTCCGCAGCGAAAAAGAGGAAGGGCCTTGAGGTCAGTGCTCCAAGCTCAGGAGGGTTCTCCTATGACGATCTCAGCTTTACCGATTCCTTAGAGCCAATGACATCCTTCCTTAACAAGGTAATATCCTGACGCATACTCTGCATATATATCCTGCACGTATATCCTGTACGGATATCCTAACAGGATATCCTGATAGGATATCTTGGTCATTATATATATATATATATATTCTAACTCGTACCTGTTATTGGTGCACAGGGCCTCCAGCATTTGCTCCACTTGTACAATGATGCATGTGGTACCGTCGCACTTCATGAAGCCAGGATCAAGCAGCTTGAAACTACTGTTGCCGACCAAGGTGCCATTGCTGAAGCGAAGAGTCGGCACTATGAGGATAAGCTGAAAAAGGTCACTCAGGATGCCGAGCTCAAATTGGCCACCATGCAAATGGATCATGATCAGGCCATGATCAATTTCCGGGAAGGAATCAAGACTTCTGCTATTGCCTCCCTGTTACAAGCACACATCAAGATGGCTTATGAGGCCAAGGAGACAGGTCTTGCTTGTCCATCCTGGCCAATTGAATCCTGGGTGGCCAAGTTGAAGGAGCTTGGAGGCAAAGCTGTGCCACTCCCATCTGAAGCCAGTGAATCTTCCAAGTCAGTGGAGGTGGCAGATCAGGCTGGAGACAAGAAGGATGCCGGATGGTGAGGATGCTGGACAGGATGCTGGTGAGGACGCTGGTGCTGAGAAGCCGGGGAAAGCAGGAGAGGATGCCGCTGTGTGAGGGCAGCTGAGTGGGCGATGATGGATATTGATGCCTAGGCCGGAGCCACTTTTTTAGGTTTAATGGTTGATGTCTTGAACAATTTACTTTTCTCGTCTGTTAAACAATTTTAATTTCCTGCATGTAGACAATATGATGGCCAAAGGTGGAGGGATCCTGAGTTTCAGGACGAAACCCTTGGTCATCAGTTAGTATGGTTTATTTTGAACGCTTTTTAACAAGTGAAGGTGGAGGTATCTTGGGTTCCAAGACGAAGCCTTCATTTGTTAAGTAAATATGTTAGGAAACTAATTATGCTTTTGGTGGATGGGTCTCGGTTTGAGACGAAGCCAAGAGCACAATCTTTTGCTATGTTAATAATATAACCCTTTTTTGGTTTTACCATTGTTGTTGTTGATATAAATCTCACTTGTGAAAATTGTTTTGTTTGAACGTTTTTCAGAACATATTATAAATGTATCCCGGTAAATATCCTGAAAAATATTCTGATTAAAATACACCCTATTAGTTGTCTAAATAAAAAGGAAAGATCATACCAGAGATTCTTAGTGAATCAATTTCAATTCTTCATTATAAGCTTGTCCCCAGTGCATACTTATAAACTCGAATCCATCCTCAGAATAGTATGATGTATGTCCCCTGTACTTAACATAGAAACACAACTGTATTCATATTTTTGACTCGAATGAATTCCAAATACCCCAGGGCAAAACCCTTGATATCTTGAAACGAACCCTTAGTATACTGGGGATAAACCCTGAGTTTCATGCGCTACAGGCGGGAGTGTATAAACTCCAAGACTTAGAAAGGTGAAAACCTTTAAACCTTAGAGAGTATGAAAATACCCTTTCGTGAGAGAGGGTGATCAATCCTCATATACCTTTAGAATTCAGGATATAGCCAACAGTAACGAAATTGTCAGCCACTTTTACATGGACTGGTCCCGCCATCTTGAACTATCCCTGAATAACTTGCGCTCCAGGCGGGGTGTTTAAACCCAATTCGGGAGAAAGGTGAATACCTTTAAACCTGTGAAGGGATTAGTATCCCTTAAACGTGAGAGAGGGGGCCAATCCTCTAATCTTCTGAGTTATCCTGAGTACACATCCTGGAGCCATATCCTGGAGCATATGCTGCAAAACAATCGTAAACTAAGGTGGGTGTTAGCTTGGCTAACACCCCTCCGATGCCTAAGTCAGTATTGGGTTCAAGATAATAAACATATATATTTAAAAGAGATAGGATACATACCATTCTGAGATAGAAATTAAATTCTATTCTTACTTGAAATAGAGTGTGACCACTCGTATTTCGAACCCACTTTTGTGTAACGTAACGTGATTATGTGAACATTAATAATAACATGATATATGTGAAATTGTGATATGTTTATATGTTGCATGATTAGACCGTACATAACCCACTCGGTTTACACTCACTTGGACTCGAGACCAAGGATGACTCGATAATGGGTTCGGCCCATTCCCAACACACAAAAACACGACACCCTTGGGGGTGTTCCCTCATTCTCGCAAACTCACACAAGTTACACAAACCCTAGAACTCTTGCATTCCCTCTCGACTCGGAACAAAGGCAGCCGACACCCCTTTCGCGAAGCTTGTAGTTCGGATTAATCATCTTTAGCATCTCGGTTAGTGTTCATGTTTACCGATTACCTGTTGAATGATGTTGTGAAGTGTGTGTTACAATAATAATACATGTTAATCTAGGGTTCTTGTTAGTATGATTGTGGTGTTCATGTTATTCGGTTCATGATAGGGTTAACTATGAGTATATAAGGTTGCATGATGTAGAACTGAATGGATAAGTGTAATCGGCTGTGATGTTATGATTTGGGAATATGATTTAGGTTGCTTGATAGTCTATGAAATCGATTGTCACATGATCCGATCTACTGTTCTTGATGATAATGGTATGAACATGCATGAATCTTGGTTAAAAACTGTTGTTTGATCCGTATGAATGCTATTGAAAAACTGTTAATTGATCATGATTGAACTGCCAAATTTGTGCATAATCTGTTACGGAATTTAGAAGCTACAAATCAGGAAGTCAATTACACCGGGTTGCGACAAGAGGTTGCGAGTCGGGAACACCTAGTCTCGACTCGAGACCTCACACCGACACACAGCAGCACAACTCGAAACCGTGGTTGCGAGTCCAGTTGCGACTCGGAACCGACACAAAACAGCATGAACCGAAACCACGGTTGCGAGTCAGGTTGCGACTCGAAACCCGACCATGACAAGCCGGAACCACAGTTGCGAGTCCCGTTGCGACTCGGAACTTCCTTCGTTGCGACTCGAAATCTCGACTCGAGACCATGTAACCGTACACGCTGATGTTGGGCCTGCACACTATCACGAGCCCAACTGGTTGGGCTGAACACTTGGACTATGCTTGTTATGTAACTGTTTACGCTGATACCTATACGATGATGAATACTTGTACAACCTGTTACAATACGTGTAGAACCTACGTGCAATACTTGAATACGAATCTGATTGGTATGATAACTTTGGTAGGACGTGGTTGATCGCTTTTTAACTTAATTGAACTGTGTGTATCATACCGAGCAATCCCAGGTGAGTTCATTGCATTTTCTCAAGCATGCGTCCCGGTGGTTTGGGACAACTAGTAAACATTTGGACGGGAAACATTGGGTAAACAACTTAATCGGTTTTGGTTATTGCCTGGAGGGCAATGGGGGTAATTAGTTGATAGCGCTATTAGGTACTAATTATCTGGGTTTCACTATGGTTGTTTAGAGGCACACTCCTCGGTTACGTAAGGGCGGTTTCCCTAGGGTAACTAACTGAACAACATAGTGGGTTGCTAAGAGGCACACTCCTCGGTTACGTAAGGGCGTCGTCCCTAGGGTAATCTAACATGAGCAACAACGTAACGCAACAGTGAATCGTATTAACATATATCTGGTAACACAACTCATGTACAAACTTTGAACTCACCAGCGTAGTCTGACACACTTGTCTGCATGCTTGTAGGTCATTAACACTTGGAACATGGACTTGCTATCTGGGAGTGCTGGAGTGGTCATGGATCGAGGCTCTTGGATTTATTTACATTGGAAACTTTGGTTTTAAGTATTATGAAACAATTGCTAAACGATTTATTAAATGCTTCCGCTACACAATACTTTGGGATTTGATATTATATTTTATTTAAGTGTTTACTATTGGTTCAATGTGATTGGTGGCTCGAACTCTGATGCGTAACACGCCTCGCGGGATTTCCGCAAGTGGGATTTTGGGGGTGTTACAGTTGGTATCAGAGCCACTGGTTATAGTGAACTAGGTTTTAAAACGTTTTGTAAAACCAGACTATAACCGAACGCCTTCGAACATCGATCATGACACTCAGCTCCAGATTGCAAGGTTCGTCTCTCCCTTTATACATTACTAGCTTAGCAGTCACACACTCACAACGTATATGAACTGACACATTTAATACTATAGTGACTGGATAGTGTGACACTACTCGTCAATTCATATGAACCATAGACTTGTGATACCACCTGTTGTGTTGTTTGAACGGAAGAAACTTTGAGCGCAAGCTAAGAGGCACTGAGATGAGCATGCAAATTGCCTTATTATTATGGGTGCACACTTAATAATAACGCGGGGTGCATGCAAGTCCCAGTGAGGCTTATCGAGCGTGAGAAGGGTTCTGCCTTACTATGTGTAAACTTGGTAGTATAGAGATATCTGTATGACACCTGACTTCCATCTCGTTTCGATTTCTAAATCGGTTTATTCCCAACTATAGAAACATGAGTGGACGAGGACACGGACGTGGCAACATCAACATGACTCAGGCTGAGTTGAATGACCTAATCAATACCCGCGTGGCTGAGGCCTTAGCAGCCTATCAAGCTGGTCAGCAAGCGCAACCTCAACCTAACCAGCCTGCGTGTACATTCAAAATGTTTATGGACTGTAAGCCACAGACCTTCACCGGAACTGAAGGGGCTGTGGGACTTCTAAGATGGTTCGAGAAAGCAGAGTCTGTGTTTGCTATCTGTAACTGTCCCGCTGGGGACAGGGTGAAATATGCTGCGGGTACCTTGGCAGATGGTGCCCTAACGTGGTGGAACGCCCAGGTACAGTTGTTGGGCATCGAGGCAGCGAATGCCACAACTTGGGAAGACTTTAAAGAACTGATCAGGGAGGAGTACTGTCCTCGGGATGAAGTTCAGAAGTTGGAAAACGAATACTACGACTTGAAGATGGTTGGATCTGAAGTCGAAGCGTATGTGAAGCGATCGTATGAACTGGCCGACATGTGCCCGAACTTGTCCCGGCCTATGTCTCGGAGGATTGAGTTATTCATCAAAGGGTTGCCTCCACGTGTGAAGAGCTTGGTCACTGCAGCCCATCTCAATGATTTGACACAGATCGTTCGTCTGACTCATAAGATTGTGGACCAAGAGGTGGAAAACGATTCATTACCTCCGCGTATTTCGGCCGCTACTGCCGCTACACCCACTGCCACTGCGTCCGCTAATGATAACAAGCGGAAGTGGGGTGATTATGACAAAGCATCCAGTGTTGGCCAGACTCAGAAAAGGCCAGACAACAGCAACCGCAACATCAGCCAGTCGTCTTCTGTCAATCAAGGCCATGGAAGTGGCCACAGCCAGGGTTCTTATGCAGGGAGAAAGCCACGGTGTAACAAATGTGGCTATCATCATTGGGGGCCGTGTGGTCGGACGTGTAACAAGTGTGGTAAGCCAGGCCATGAAGCCAGGGATTGTAGAACCTCACAACCCAAACACCAGCAGCAACAAAACCAGCAGAATCAGAGACAACAGGGACAACCACCCCAGCAGAACCAGGGTTTCAGGAAGGGGTGCTATCAGTGCGGTGACGAGGGCCACTTTAAGCGGGATTGCCCTCAGTTAAACCAGAACGCTAACGACAACAACCGCCCGAATAATAACAATGCTGGGAACAACAACAACAACAACAACAACGGCAACAACGGGGGTAATGGCGCTCGGGGCAGAGTGTTTCAGCTTGGAGCAGGGGATGCCAGGAATGACGGCAACGTTGTAACTGGTACGTTTCCTGTTAACAATCGTATTGCTTCTGTATTATTTGATTCGGGTGCCGATTGGAGTTATGTGTCCCTAGAGTTTAGTCAACGATTAGGGATAACCCCAACACCTTTAGAAGTTAAACAGGTAGTAGAACTAGCAGATGGTAAAACGATAGAAGCCTCGAACGTCCTTTTCGGGTGCAAACTAGATCTCGTGGGTCAGGTGTTTGATATTGACCTCCTTCCCGTTACGCTCGGTAGTTTCGATATAGTGGTAGGCATGGATTGGTTGTCCAAGCACCAAGCAGAAATTTTGTGTAAAGAGAAGATCGTGCGTATCCCTCTCCCTGACGGAGAGTCACTGTTAGTTCAAGGGCATCGTAGTGGGACGATGGTTGGGATTATCACGGCCATGCGTGCACAACAGTATCTACAAAAGGGGTATCCAGCAATGTTAGCGTTAGTTACCAACGCTCAGTCTGAAGAGAGTAAGATTGAGGATCTACCAGTGGTGCGAGAATTCGCTGATGTATTTCCAGAGGAGCTACCAGGGTTACCTCCTCACCGTCAAGTAGAATTTCAGATTGATCTTGCACCGGGAGCGGCTCCAATTGCTCGAGCTCCTTACCGGTTAGCACCAGGAGAGTTACAGGAACTGTCTAATCAACTGCAGGAGTTGTTGGACAGGGGCTTTATTCGACCCAGTTCTTCGCCTTGGGGAGCCCCAGTTTTGTTCGTAAAGAAGAAGGACGGGTCATTCCGTATGTGTATCGACTATCGAGAGCTCAACAAGGTGACCATTAAGAACCGCTATCCGTTACCACGCATCGACGACTTGTTCGACCAGTTGCAAGGGTCGAGTTTCTATTCAAAGATCGACTTAAGGTCGGGTTATCACCAGGTAAGGGTTAGGGAAGAGGATGTTCCCAAGACAGCCTTTTGAACGCGCTACGGACACTATGAGTTTTTGGTCATGCCGTTTGGATTGACCAATGCACCAGCAGTTTTCATGGATCTCATGAACCGCGTATGCAAGCCATATCTCGACGAGTTTGTTATAGTGTTTATTGAAGACATCTTAGTCTATTCCAAGAACAAGGAAGATCACGAGCGTCACCTACGTCTCATCTTGGAACTCTTGAGAAGGGAACAGCCGTATGCGAAATTTTCTAAGTGCGACTTTTGGATTCGGGAAGTGCATTTCCTTGGGCATGTTGTTAACGAGAAAGGGATACATGTGGATCCTGCGAAGGTGGATGCAGTCAAGAATTGGGCGGCACCAAAGACTCCGTCTGAGGTGCGTCAATTTCTTGGTCTTGCTGGATACTATCGAAGGTTTATTAAAGACTTCTCGAAAATCGCGCAACCTCTCACCTTACTGACACAGAAGAACACAGCGTACTCTTGGGGAACGAAGCAGGAAGAGGCCTTCCAGTTGTTAAAACAGAAACTTTGCAGTGCACCGATTCTGTCGCTACCAGAGGGAACCGAAGATTTTGTGGTTTATTGTGATGCTTCGATTCAGGGTCTCGGTTGCGTGTTGATGCAACGCGAGAAGGTGATAGCTTATGCTTCTCGTCAGCTGAAGGTGCACGAGAAGAACTACACGACGCACGACTTGGAGTTAGGAGCGGTGGTATTTGCGTTGAAGATTTGGAGGCACTATCTGTACGGTACCAAATGCACCATCTACACCGACCATAGGAGCCTCCAGCACATCTTCGACCAGAAAGAGTTGAATATGCGACAACGACGATGGGTGGAATTATTGAACGATTATGAATGTGCCATCAAGTATCATCCGGGCAAGGCAAACGTTGTAGCTGACGCCCTCAGCAGAAAGGATAATGCACCTAGGCGTGTGCGAGCTTTGCAACTCACGATCCAGTCCAACCTTCCTTCCCAGATACGAGATGCTCAGCTAGAAGCGTTGAAACCAGAAAATGTTAGAGCTGAAGCTTTACGTGGCTCGAGGCAACGACTAGAACAAAAGGGAGACGGCGCTTACTACGTAACCGGGCGCATTTGGGTCCCATTCTTTGGCAACTTACGGGAACTTGTAATGGAAGAGGCACATAAATCACGTTACTCTGTACATCCTGGATCAGATAAGATGTACCATGACTTGAAAACTACCTACTGGTGGCCCAGCATGAAGGCTCATATAGCAACCTACGTCAGCAAATGTTTGACTTGTGCTAAAGTCAAAGCAGAACATCAAAAGCCCTCAGGTCTACTGCAGCAACCAGAAATACCCACATGGAAGTGGGAGCAGATCGCTATGGATTTCGTGACAGGACTACCAAGAACTCAGGCTGGGAACGACACTATTTGGGTGATTGTTGATCGCCTCACGAAATCAGCACACTTCCTAGCAATCAAGGAAACAGACAAGTTTTCTCAGCTGGCAGCAGTGTATCTTAAGGAAGTGGTCTCTAGGCATGGGGTGCCAACTTCTATCATCTCAGACCGTGATCCGCGTTTCACTTCAGAATTATGGCAGTCAATGCATAAATCGTTTGGTTCCCAACTCGACATGAGTACCGCTTATCACCCACAGACGGATGGTCAAAGCGAGCGCACCATCCAAACCCTCGAAGATATGCTTCGAGCATGCGTACTCGACTTTGGGAAGGGATGGGAGAAGCACCTACCGTTGATAGAATTCTCCTACAACAACAGCTACCATTCAAGTATTAAGGCAGCTCCGTTCGAAGCACTGTACGGACGGAAATGTCGCTCACCTCTCTGTTGGCATGAGGTGGGTGACAGCCAGATCACAGGACCTGAGTTTGTTCTTGAAGCATCGGAAAGCATTGTGCAGATCAGAAACCGTATGGCCGCAGCTCGTGACCGACAGAAGAGCTACGCTGACAAGCGTAGTAAACCGTTGGAATTTGAAGTTAATGACCGCGTTATGCTAAAGGTTTCACCCTGGAAGGGTGTGGTGCGTTTTGGGAAACGCGGCAAATTAAACCCTCGTTATGTAGGACCCTTCAAAATTGTGAAACGGATTGGAAAGGTGGCCTACAGATTGGAATTACCGGCTCAGTTGGGTAATGTCCATGATGTATTTCACGTATCGCAGCTAAAGAAGTGTTTGGTTGATGAAACACTAGTAGTGCCATTCCAAGAGCTAAAGATAGATGACAAATTGCAGTTTGTCGAAGAACCAATTGAGATTATGGATCGGGAAGTTAAAGTTCGTAAACACAGCCGTATACCGATTGTGAGAGTTCGTTGGAACTCAAGACGTGGTCCAGAGTTCACGTGGGAACGCGAGGACCAGATGAAACTTAAGTATCCACATTTGTTCCCTGAAGACCAGTCAAAACCTAGTGAACCTAGTGTTGACGCAACTAGTGAATTTCGGGACGAAATTCCCATTCAAGTTGCGGAGGATGTGACACCCCAGGAAAACCAGCAAACGACATAACCTACCTAGCTTTAACTTATCTAGCTTCTCAGTGAGTGTGTACCAAATTTCGGGACGAAATTTCTTTTTAGTTGGGGATACTGTGACAACTCGTATTTCGAACCCACTTTTGTGTAACGTAACGTGATTATGTGAACATTAATAATAACGTGATATATGTGAAATTGTGATATGTTTATATGTTGCATGATTAGACCGTACATAACCCACTCGATTACACAATTTACCTCGGCCCACTCGGTTTACACTCACTTGGACTCGAGACCAAGGATGACTCGATAATGGGTTCGGCCCATTCCCAACACACAAAAACACGACACCCTTGGGGGTGTTCCCTCATTCTCGCAAACTCACACAAGTTACACAAACCCTAGAACTCTTGCATTCCCTCTCGACTCGGAACAAAGGCAGCCGACACCCCTTTCGCGAAGCTTGTAGTTCGGATTAATCATCTTTAGCATCTCGGTTAGTGTTCATGTTTACCGATTACCTGTTGAATGATGTTGTGAAGTGTGTGTTACAATAATAATACATGTTAATCTAGGGTTCTTGTTAGTATGATTGTGGTGTTCATGTTATTCGGTTCATGATAGGGTTAACTATGAGTATATAAGGTTGCATGATGTAGAACTGAATGGATAAGTGTAATCGGCTGTGATGTTATGATTTGGGAATATGATTTAGGTTGCTTGATAGTCTATGAAATCGATTGTCACATGATCCGATCTACTGTTCTTGATGATAATGGTATGAACATGCATGAATCTTGGTTAAAAACTGTTGTTTGATCCGTATGAATACTATTGAAAAACTGTTAATTGATCTTGATTGAACTGCCAAATTTGTGCATAATCTGTTACGGAATTTAGAAGCTACAAATCAGGAAGTCAATTACACCGGGTTGCGACAAGAGGTTGCGAGTCGGGAACACCTAGTCTCGACTCGAGACCTCACACCGACACACAGCAGCACAACTCGAAACCGTGGTTGCGAGTCCAGTTGCGACTCGGAACCGACACAAAACAGCATGAACCGAAACCACGGTTGCGAGTCAGGTTGCGACTCGAAACCGGACCATGACAAGCCGGAACCACAGTTGCGAGTCCCGTTGCGACTCGGAACTTCCTTCGTTGCGACTCGAAATCTCGACTCGAGACCATGTAACCGTACACGCTGATGTTGGGCCTGCACACTATCACGAGCCCAACTGGTTGGGCTGAACACTTGGACTATGCTTGTTATGTAACTGTTTACGCTGATACCTATACGATGATGAATACTTGTACAACCTGTTACAATACGTGTAGAACCTACGTGCAATACTTGAATACGAATCTGATTGGTATGATAACTTTGGTAGGACATGGTTGATCGCTTTTTAACTTAATTGAACTGTGTGTATCATACCGAGCAATCCCAGGTGAGTTCATTGCATTTTCTCAAGCATGCGTCCCGGTGGTTTGGGACAACTAGTAAACATTTGGACGGGAAACATTGGGTAAACAACTTAATCGGTTTTGGTTATTGCCTGGAGGGCAATGGGGGTAATTAGTTGATAGCGCTATTAGGTACTAATTATCTGGGTTTCACTATGGTTGTTTAGAGGCACACTCCTCGGTTACGTAAGGGCGGTTTCCCTAGGGTAACTAACTGAACAACATAGTGGGTTGCTAAGAGGCACACTCCTCGGTTACGTAAGGGCGTCGTCCCTAGGGTAATCTAACATGAGCAACAACGTAACGCAACAGTGAATCGTATTAACATATATCTGGTAACACAACTCATGTACAAACTTTGAACTCACCAGCGTAGTCTGACACACTTGTCTGCATGCTTGTAGGTCATTAACACTTGGAACATGGACTTGCTATCTGGGAGTGCTGGAGTGGTCATGGATCGAGGCTCTTGGATTTATTTACATTGGAAACTTTGGTTTTAAGTATTATGAAACAATTGCTAAACGATTTATTAAATGCTTCCGCTACACAATACTTTGGGATTTGATATTATATTTTATTTAAGTGTTTACTATTGGTTCAATGTGATTGGTGGCTCGAACTCTGATGCGTAACACGCCTCGCGGGATTTCCGCAAGTGGGATTTTGGGGGTGTTACATAGAGCTTTAAGTGTACAGCATTCCAAGACCTTGGTAGCATATCCCCTTCCATATTCTTGAGTCTGTATGCTCCTTTCCCTGCTTCTGATTCAACTTCATATGGTCCTTCCCATTTTGGAGCTAACTTGCCATCAGCAGGATTAGTAGTATTCTGAAAAGCCTTCCTTAGCACCCAATCACCCACTTGAAATCTCCTAGTCCTTATATTCTTGTTATATGCTCTGGATATTCTTTGTTGATATGCTGCCATCCTTAGCCTTGCTGCGTCTCTTCTTTCGTCTATGGTATCTAAATCTTGACATAAGGCTTCGGGATTCTGTTCAGGATTCTGTAGGATAGATCTTGCAGTAGGTATCACCATTTCCGTTGGAATTACTGCTTCTGCTCCGAATACTAAGGAAAATGGGGTTTGGCCGGTTGCATTTTTTACCGTTGTCCTGTCAGCCCATAACACAAAGGGTAATTCCTCTGCCCATCTTCCTTTTTTGGCTCCAAGTCTCTTCTTTAAGTTGTTCACTATTATCTTGTTTGAAGACTCAGCTTGCCCATTCGCTTGAGGATGCACCGGAGTAGACGTTATCATCTTGATTCCCCAACTTTTGCAAAAGTCAGTAGTCCTTTTGCTTATAAACTGGGACCCATTATCACAAATAATTTCAGCTGGTACTCCAAACCTGGTCAGGATATTCCTCTTTATGAAGGATACTACTTCTTGGTCTCTAACTTGCAGAAATGCTTCAGCTTCAACCCACTTAGAGAAATAATCCGTCATTGCCAGCATAAAGACTTTTCCTCCCGGAGCTTTTGGTAACTTCCCTACTATATCCATCCCCCATTTCATGAACGGCCAAGGGGATGCTACAGGATATAGTGGTTCAGCTGGTTGATGCAATATGTTACTATGCCTCTGACATGCATCACATCTTCGAGCATATTCTGCAGCATCTTTTCTCATTGTTGGCCAATAATAACCTGTCCTCAGCACTTTCGAAAATAATGACCTGCCCCCGGTATGGTTACCACAATCCCCTTCATGTATATCCTGAAGTACTTCTTTGGCTTCAGGATCCTCCAAGCATCTCAAGTATGGCCCTGCAAGAGATTTTTTATATAGAATATTATTTATGATAGTGAATCGTGATACCTTCATCCTAAATGCCTTAGGATTTTCGTCTTCGGGAATATGTCCTTCCTTGAGATATCTCATAATTGGAGTTGTCCAGGATTTAGGATCCTCTCCAGGATACACCACTTCAGGATCTTGAATACTTGCTACTTCCTTATGCTGAGGATCCGTTGCAGGATACAGGATATGTAATATCGGTATTGGGATTCCTTCTGGTATCCTGATTGACGATCCCAAGTTTGCCAATGCGTCTGCTTCGGCGTTATCCTCTCTTGGTACCTGTTCAAGTGTAAAAACATCGAAATATCCTGCTAATTGTTTAAGAATACCGAGGTATTCCATTAGTTTCTCACCCTTGACTGCATAGGATCCATTAAAATGATTAGTAATTAACAAGGAATCAACATATGCTTGCAAATTCTTAATATTCATATTCTTAGCCAATTCTAACCCTGCGATTAAGGCTTCGTATTCTGCCTCATTATTAGTAGCAGGGAATTCACATCTAACAGCCTGGGGTATTATGTCCCCCTGTGGCGATTTTAGTAGTATTCCTAATCCTACTCCTCTTACATTAGATGCACCATCGGTATATAATGTCCAGGATCCTGAGGATTCTCCTAACTGTCGAACTTCTAGGTCTACCTCATCCTGAATGTCACTACTAAAATCAGCCACAAAGTCAGCTAAAGCCTGAGACTTTATGGCATTTCTAGGTTCATATACTAAATCATAAGCACTCAACTTTACTGACCGCTTAGCCATTCTGCCTGACATTTCTGGTTTCCTAAGCACATTCTTAACAGGATAATTAGTCTTAACATGAATCCTATGTGTTTAAAAATAATGTCTAAGCTTTGTTGATGCCATTACTAGAGCCAGTATTAGTTTTTCTAGGTGAGAATATCTAGTTTCAGCATTTAACAAACTTTTGCTAACATAATAAACAGGATACTGCTGACCTTCGTGATCCTTTACGAGTACTGCACTTACTGCATTTCCTGATACTGCCAGATACAAGGATAATGGTTCACCATCCTCAGGCTTCATCAATAGAGGTGCGGTTGAGAGATACTGCTTCAAATCCTGCAGGGCTGCTTCATGCTTCTCACCCCACTCAAACTTTTTATTCTTTTTCAGGATATCATAGAATTCTTTACACTTTTCCGAGAATCTCGATATGAATCTATTTAAGGCTGCCACTCGTCCTGTTAACCGTTGGACATCCTTCATATTTGAGGGAGACTTTATATTCAAGATAGCTTTGATCTGCTCCGGGCTTGCCTCTATCCCTCTTCTCGTCACCATGTATCCTAAAAACTTTCCTGCCCCCACTACAAAATGACACTTTGCAGGATTAAGTTTCATATTATACTGGTCCAGGATATCGAATGCTCCTTTAATATCCTGAAGATGATCCTCAGCTTTCTTGGATTTGACCACCATATCATCAATGTACACTTCCATGGTGTCCCCCAGTTTGTCTTTAAACATCATATTCACCAATCTCTGGTACGTTGCACCTGCATTTTTTAAACCGAAAGGCATAGCAGTATAACAATAAATACCTGTTGGTGTCATGAAAGCAGTATCCTCCTGGTCCGAAGGTTCCATTTGAATCTGCTGGAATCCTGCTGATGCATCCATGAAGGTCAACATTTCATGACCAGCAGTGGCATCCACCATCGAGTCTATATGAGGCAGAGGGAATGGGTCTTTTGGACAAGCTTTGTTCAGGTCTGTGTAGTCTACACAGACTCTCCACTTCCCATTCTTCTTTTGAACCACCACCACATTTGCTAGCCATCTAGGGAATTTGACTTCTCTAATCATCCTGGACTTCAGCAATCTTTCAACTTCCTCTTGGATAATTGCATTCCGCTCAGGGGCGAATTTCCTTCTCTTTTGTTGTATAGGCTTGAACGACCTGTCAATTCCAAGCTTGTGAGTAATAATGTCTTTAGATATACCTGTCATATCCTCATGCTTCCATGCAAACGTTGACATCCTGCATTTCAAAAAGTTAATTAATTGTTCTTCAATATCCTGAGGGATATTGGTTCCCACGAGCACCGAAATATCGGGATTATCCTGGTCTAGGATAATTTTCTTCACATCCTGCTCCGGATCCTCCACGATATCCTGGGCCCGGGTCTTTAATTGCTATGCTGCACTAGGTTTGGTTGAGGATTTCATCGAGGATGAGTAGCATTCTTTCGCCTCCTGCTGATCACTGTCGATCTTGACAACCCCCCAAGGGGTAGGGATCTTGATGCATTGATGATACGTTGATGGAACGACCTTCATATCGTGGATCCATGGTCTTCCTAGGATGATGTTATAGCAGGATAGAGAATCCATCACACAGAAACGTTGCATCTTGTTGACTCCTTCAACATATACGGGTAGCCTTATCTCTCCCACTGTGTTCCTAGCTTCTCCACTGAAACCAACGAGCACAGTAGACTTCGAAGTGATATCCATCGGAGACACATTCATCCTCTTCAGAGTCTCCAGTTGTATTATGTTGACGGAGCTGCCATTATCAACCAATATCCTGCGTACAAAATGGTTAGCCACATATAATGTTATTACCAGAGCATCATGGTGAGGATCCTGGACAGTATCCCTATCATCTGCATCAAAAGTGATCACTTTGTCAGTTGTGAGCGTGGTCATCCTGCTAGGTTTGTCTCCCCTTTCGGCCTTAGCTTCCCTTGCATGTCTCTTCGCTGCTGAATACGAAGTTCCACAGATGTCGGATCCTCCTGAAATGAAGTTGATTATCTTTGCATCGGCGGGGGGTGATGCCGCTCGCTCAGGATCCTTCTTAGTATCCTGACCCTTATTCTTCTTTCTACCTAAGAGATCTTTCAAATATCCCTTGCTTAGAAGGTAGCTGATTTCTTTCCTCAGAGCGATGCAATCCTCAGTCATATGTCCAAATCTTCGTGGAAAGCACACCATTTTGACTTGTCTTTCCAATCTGCTTTTTGTTGATTCTTTCGAGGCCACCTGGCTTTATCTCCCAAACCCTGCATAGCATACATTAGTTCAGGTATATTAACAGAAAAACAATATTCAGATAATTCAGGATATTCTTCAGGATCCTCATCTTCAACAGCATTCACTCTCTTGTTATCATTTCTGCCATATGGCTTAGAGCGATATGGTCTATATGAGGATTCCGATTTCCTGTTAGTCGATTCATATGTTGAGGATGCATTCATCTTTTCTTGCATTTTTCTGTCATCCTCCAACCGAATATATCTTAGAGCCCTGTTCCGGGCTTCATCCAGGTTCCTGCATGGGTTCATTACAAGGTCTTGATAGAATTGAGAATCCTTTTGCAGCCCCATCTTGAAAGCTTGCATAGCTGTTGCAACATCAAGATGAGGAATGTCTAGTGATTCCCGACTGAATTTGTTCACATAATCCCTAAGGGATTCCTGAGGCCCTTGTGTTATCCTGTAGAGATCACTTGTTAATTTTTCAAAGCTTCTACTACAAGAAAATTGACTATTAAATAAATTTACTAAGTGAGCAAAAGATGTAATCGAATGTGGAGGAACATTCAGGAGCCATTTCAAAGCCGATCCTGTCAAGGTTGAACCAAAACCCTTGCACAAGCAGGCTTCCTTGAGATCTGGAGGGATAGGGTTGATCTCCATCCTTTCCCTATACTGGGCAATATGCTCTTCAGGATCCATGGTTCCGTCGTAGAGTTTCATGTTCGGAGTCTGAAATCTTTTGGGATTTCAGCATCACATATAGGATGCACGAACCGAGATACCCTGTGGCTATCCTGGGACACTTCAGGAATTGGCTGCACCACCCCAGGTACACTGGATATCATATCTTTTAATTTCTGAAGTTCCCTGGATAATTCTGACGCTACAGTTGTATCCTGCAAAGATCCAACACTGTTAGCGGTAATAGCATTATTATTATTTGATATGTTACCCGTTAGAGGATTTTGCCCATATCCTGAAGCATATCCTGAGCTCCTCACAGTCGATATCCTGACCGAGGAGGGTATTTCAGGAGTATGATTCTGAGGAAGGCTGGGCACGATATTCCCCCTGTTATCCTCAGCATACACAGCTGAACTAAAGTTCAACACTCTGGGATGTAACGGAGTGACATTATCCTCAGCAGATCTGCTCGAGCCAGACTTCAGGAGTTGTATTTCCCTTAAAAGCATTTGGTTTGTTTCCTGTTGCTGCCTCATTTGTTCCTGCACACTTCCAAACAAGGTTAGAATTTCATCGTTAGGAGCTAAAACAGGAGCAGATCCCTGGACACTCCGAGTAGGAATAACATCTTGAGATTGTGTAGAGGCTGGCATCCTTGGAGGAGGCGGTGGAAGCACCGAACCAACTGTTGCAGAAGTTGTAGCAGACACAGTAGAAGAGCTCATGTTTGATCTTGAGGCCATTGTAAACAATGTGGCAAAAAGTTTTGAAAACAGAAAACCAATTAACGATTTCACCGAGATTTTTAGTAAAGAGAGCACCACTTGCCCCACGGTGGGCGCCAAATTGTTTTGGTCAAAAATTACCGAAGCAATTAAGTGATCAAATTAGTTAAGTGAGGTAGTGTGCTAAAAAGTGTGTTGAAAATATGCTGGTTATGTTCTTTGGAAAAACAGTGTTCAGGATACGGCTCAGGATATTGAGTTGTATCTACGATCAAACAATGAGCAAAAAGGTAAAGTAAATGACACGAGATGTACGAGGAAAGCCCTTGATCAATCTAGATCGCCGGCATAAAACCTCGGGAGCTGACAATCGCAGCTGCCTAGTTCTTCTTATTACTTTAAACTTCAGGATACAGTGCAGGATATAGATCAGATCGCTATGTGTTACAATGAATTTTGTGAAAGTTGCGAGAGAGCAAGTGTTGAGAGTGTGATTGTGATGTCCTAGTTGATCTGATATACCCACTATTTATAGTAACGAATTACAAACTAAAATTCCTATAAACATGGGATGCTCCGAATATTCCAATGTGAACGTTGTAGACCGAGTAATGCGGCTTCAACGGCTTCTTGTGAACGACTTGGACCGAGTCTTCAGTAGAAAAGGTCTTCATGAACGTTGCTAGCTTCTAACCCACGTACCTGCATTCAATCCGTTAGTGATCCTGAGGATACCATTCAGGATGTTACCAATATCCTGAGTCAGCATCCCGGATGTAAACAGATACAATATAAACAAGATATATATCAAGATATTTTCCAGGATATGGGCTCAGAATTTCACCCATAACAGTATCGTATGCTAAAGCGTGTGAGAAATGTGTTGTGTCTTCCGAATGTTCAAGAGTGCCATTTATACAAGTGTGTGTGGTTCTATTTTAGGCAAATCACCTAACTACTAGCTCGTTACCCCTTTAGAAATAGAAGTAAATTTAGCCTAAATAATCGCCCTTGAATTGTGCTGAGTTTCCATATTCTTTATAACGTCCATCTTTGATTATGCATGTGCGAGATTAGCGTGACAGATTCCTTGTTTACGTTGCTAAGACCAGATCCAACTCGTAATTCCTGCAAGATAACATTAAGTCCAAAGAGAACAGTCGTTAGTATGAGGATCCTTAGGATGATCCGTGATCCTGATCCTGGAGCTCCTCTGAGGATCACTATCGGCCAAAGAAGCAAGGATCACTTGTTAGGATCACATGTAAGGATCATAGGTCATAAAAATCCAGCCCTAACAATTGCCCCCAAAATATAAGGAGTATTTATGTAATATAAACGAGTTATATTTTGCTGAATCTTATCTATAACTAACTCAACGGATATATAGCCGTTAAGGTGGAACTATCCGTTGCGATCTGACGTCATGGAGGTGACAGCCCTGCACAATCATGATTATAAATAGAAATAGGGATAGGATCGAATGCATTTAAATTCAAAGCAACTCCCTTTATAACCGTATTCAGAAGATCAACCAGGTATTCTCCTTTTCATCTTCTTCTCTCTTGCTCTGTTTTTCTTCTTCTTTCCATTTTTCTGTAAAAGATGTTGCTCCGGAACTCCCCCTGCAAGGATCCTAAGAAAAACAGCCCCTTAAAGGGTCAAGGGATCATCAAAGATTCCCCCTCCGAGAGGTGTTGCTTCACCGACCCTCAAATCGATAAAATCCGTCGTTGTTTCCCGGCGGAAACCCTTTTCAAGTCTTTTAGTCCTACCGCTTTGAGTGATTTCATCTCTGAGACTTGGGTAGCTTTCCCGGTCACCCCTTTCTTGATAGGATATTCGTATCCTTTTCCTCAATTCACCCAATCTTTTTTCTCCCTTACCGGCATCTGCTATATCCAGGCTATGCCGATGATCTGGAGGGTGTTATACACCCTTGAAAGGATCATTGAGCAAGAGGGGATTGACCTTGGTATGGCGGAGTTGGGTGAGATGTATGATCTTACAACTTGTGGATCCCACCGTTATTTGTTCAAGCGAAAAGCTGGAGAGGATCACCCTGTTTTCAAAGTGACCAAAAATGACACGAACTGGAAGCGACGATTCTTTTTTGTTAGGAGAGATTCCATCCCTAATGGGAAGGATTTGCCCAAGGAGTGGGCTACCCATGGTAGGATAGAGGATCCTGGAAGGATCACCATAGAACTTGTTCCTTAGGATAAGGATCACTAACATTTTCTTGTTTATTGTGCAGCTATATCCGTTGCTCATCTTAGGTTGACTCCTGCTGCAAAAGAGAGACTCTTGGCCTTTAAGAAGCTTGATCCGGAGATAAGAACTTTTCAGGTTGCCATCCAGGATTCTCAAGAAGTATCCTCTGCCTCTGTCACAATGTCAAGTAAGTATCCTTATTTAAAAAGTAATTCTATGTAGGATTTTCAAGTTTAATTAGAATACTTATCTTATTTTGGTTGTGTAGGTGCTGGGAAATCCTCTAAGTCTGCTTCAAAGTTTGGCATCGATGATCTTACAAATGTCAAATCCTCAAGGAAGAAGACTCCTGCTGCTAGCCCAACCGCTTCAGCCCTTAAAGCACCTATCAGGGGTAAAGGATAGAAGAGAAAGGCCTCTGAGGATTTACAAGGTCTGCCCCTGCTCCGCCACCAGTTCCTGGACTACTTCAACGAGGTAAGGATCACTGCCCCTGTTTGTGTATCTTGACAGTTTTGAGGATCACTTGTTTCTGATGTTATGCCTTGTTTTCCTTGCAGAAATTTGCTGAGATAGAGACTTATGTTGGCCACGTCGAGGATCAAGACCGCCAAATCGCTGACCTCCAACAAATGGGTGTGCTGAAGGATCTTAAGATTGCTGATCTTGAGAAGGAGCTCCGGGCCACCAAGGATGATGCTGCCAAAATGCTGATCAATTTGGATTATGAGAAGCATGAGATCACCCAGGATGCCAAGGTCTCTGCTGCAATAACCATGTATAAGATCCAGCTGCAGATGGTTATGGAGGCTCAGGATCCTGCCTTCGACAAAAGCACATGGGATGTAGAGGGTTGGAAGGCGAGGCTGGCAGAGTTGGAGGATGATGATGAAGCTGAGGAGATCCCGATGCTTGAGGGTGGAGGCGCTGGCAAGGATCAGGGTGGAGAGGCAAGTGGAGCCGGTGGTGATGGTGCAGCGAAGGATTGAGCTGCAGGATTGGGCGATGAAGGAAACTTCTAGACATAGCCAGAGCCCAATTTTTTGTTTGGTGGCTGTTGATGTTTTTTTTAAAACAATTATGGTCTGTAATCTGAACAATAGTTTTAGGGTTAAGGATCCAGGATCCTTCAGACAATAGGTAGGATTACAAATGGTGGAGGGATCCTCTGTTTGGGGGATGAAGCCATTGTGATCCTGCCGCCTTTTAATTTCCTGCATGCTATGACCGCACAAACAATGGACACCCTTTGCCAACCCATGTGGACGGGCCATGTTTTGCTGGTAGAAACGTGGGTTGGCAATTTTGACAACTTTGAAGGGTTTTAAACCTTTGTTAATAAAATAACTCTAATCTTTTTGGCTTATCTCGTATTGTTATCCTTTTAATTTCCAATTGTTTTGATACATATTTGTTTGAGTAAGAAAAGTTAAGCAAATTATGTTTAAGAAACTTAGGATATGATCCTGGATCAAATATCCTATAATCGAAAATTTTCAAAGTAGTTTATTTTAAGGATCATAGGTTCAGTTGTCAAAGTCTAAGGGTTATTCAAACAAATAATGAATGAAATTGAAAATAGTTAAGGATCATACCTGAGGATCCAAGTTAGGGTCCTAACCTTTAATCAGGATAACCATAAGTGAAACTTTAATGGATAATAAGGATTAAGGATCCTTAATTGTTTAACTTCGAAAACCTGAAAAATAGAACATAACTTGGGACTAAGCCAATATAAAAGATAAGTTAGTAACTGGGGACATGCCCAAAGGATAACTGGGGACGAGCCCAAAGGATCACTGGGGACAAGCCCGAAGGATAACTGGGGACAAGCCCGAAGGATAGCCGGGGACAAGCCCAAGGATCGTATGTAAGCTGGAGTATGGCCCTCACTGGCGACTATCCAAACTTAGTGACATGAAAATGCCAAAACCTTAGCTAACGTGAAAACGTTAGAAACCTTAGGAACGGATGTATGGTACGTCTACCATTATACGTAGGATCCTAGGTATAGCCAATACGATGAGGTTATCAGCCCCTAAAGCGAGTACTGGTCCCAAAGACGTGAACTATACCAGGATCATCGTGCGCTACAGGCGAAAACTGGGGACAAGCCCAAGGATAACTGGGGACAAGCCCAAGGATCTGAGTTGCTTCTCAAGATTGTCGACATTATGCTAAGGATACCTGAGCTTATCAGAACTCAAAATCTCGTGAGAGGAGGATGAAGGATACATGATCCTTATCCTTAAATAGGAAGATATGTAAATAAGAGTTCAAGCTTAGGACATTACCAGAGTAAGGATCATTGATGCTTCAGGGATCCTTGAAGGATACTTCCAATGTAAGGATCATTCATGCTAGAAGGATCCTGCTCACATGAAATATTTTTTCAAGTGGACAGCATTCCAGGCTCTTGGTAACAGGTTACCTTCCATGGTAAGCAGTCTATATGCCCCCTTTCCTGCTTCGGCTTCAATCAAATAAGGGCCTTCCCATTTTGGTGCCAATTTCCCATCGGCAGGATTGGTGGTATTTTGGAATGCTTTTCTCAATACCATATCCCCAACTTGGAATTTCCTTATCCTGACATTTTTGTTGTAAGCACCAGCCATTCTTTGTTGGTAGCTAGCCATCCTTATCCTAGCCAGATCCCTGATTTCTTCAATAGTATCCAAGTCTTGAGCCAGGTTTGCATCATTCTCCTCAGGATCACGGGTACTTGTTCTAGCAGTTGGAACCACCATTTCTGTTGGGATCACTGATTCTGCCCCAAACACCAAAGAGAAGGGTGTTTGACCAGTAGCATTCTTGGGGGTTGTCCTATCAGCCCAAAGCACATAAGGCAATTCCTCTGCGCATTTCCCCTTCTTGGATCCAAGTTTCTTCTTCAGATTGTTGATGATGATCTTGTTGGATGATTCTGCTTGACCATTGGCTTGTGGGTGGACTGGAGTTGATGTTATCATCTTAATCCCCCAACTGTCACAAAAGTTAGTAGTCCTGCTCCCAATAAATTGGGAACCATTATCACATACAATTTCAGAAGGAATGCCAAATCTAGTTATAATGTTTTTCTTAATAAAGGATATAACTTCTTTCTCTCTGACTTGGGCAAAAGCTTCAGCCTCTATCCACTTGGAGAAGTAGTCAGTCATAGCAAGCATGAATACTTTTCCACCAGGTGCCTTAAGGAGCTTGCCAACTATATCCATCCCCCATCTCATAAATGGCCAAGAGGATGGTATAGGATGTAGAAATTCAGCCGGCTGATGAAGGATATTGCTGTGTCTTTGACAAGGATCACACTTCTTAGCATACTCCACAGCATCCCTTTTCATAGTTGGCCAGTAGTATCCTGTCCTTAAGATCCTTGAGAACAATGCCCTGCCCCCAGTGTGGTTTCCACAATCTCCTTCATGGAAGTCTTTTAACACTTCTTGAACTTCAGGATCCTCGATACATCTTAAATATGGTCCTGCAAGAGATCGCTTATATAGCATATTATTTAAGATTGTGAATTGAGATACCTTAATTCTGAAAGTCCTAGGATTTTCTCCCATAGGAATCTCCCCGTGTTGTAAGTATCTCATGATTGGCGAGATCCATGATCCTGAACAAGATTGAGTATCCTCACTAGGGATCATTGCAGTATCTTCTTCTATTTCCATGGCCACCTGATTTTCAATAGCAGGAGCCAGGATATGGATGATGGGGATACTTATATCCTCTGGGATCTTCAAAGATGATCCTAGATTGGCCAATGCATCAGCTTCTGTATTTTCCTCCCTTGGTACCTGTGTCAAACTGAAAGAAACAAAGGAGAGTGCCAATTCTTTGACTATCTCTAAATATATGGTTAGTTTTTCACCTTTAACAACATAGGATCCATTAAAGTGATTAGTGATTAACAATGAATCCACGTATACCTCAAGATACCTGATCCCCATATGCTTAGCAATTTGCAAACCAGCGATCAAGGCTTCATATTCAGCCTCATTATTAGTGGCTTGGAACTCACAAGTTATGGAATGGGGTATTATGTCCCCCTGTGGAGATTTTAGTAGTATACCAAGCCCCGTGCCTTTAACATTTGAGGATCCGTCAGTATGTAGTATCCAAGGATCCTTAGTTTCATCCAGCTGCTGGACTTCCAATTCGGCTTCCTTTTGTAAATCACTACTGAAATCGGCCATAAAGTCTGCTAATGCTTGGGATTTGATGGCTGTTCTGGGTTCATATCTTATATCATGGGCACTAAGCTTTACTGCCCACTTAGCCATTCTTCCGGACATCTCTGGTTTCCTGAGGACATTCTTTATTGGGAAATTAGTTCTAACAACAATAACATGGGTTTCAAAATAATGTCTTAGTTTAGTAGATGCCATAATCAGTGCAAGGATAAGTTTTTCAAGGTGTGAATACCTGGATTCAGCATCAAGTAAACTCTTACTTACATAATAGACAGGATATTGTGTACCTTCATGATCCTTAACAAGGACTGCACTTACTGCTTTTGAGGATACCGCAAGGTATAAGGATAACACATCTCCTTTTTCTGGTTTCATCAATGCTGGGGCTGAGGACATGTATTCTTTTAGGGCTTGTAAAGCATTCTCATGCTTTTCAGTCCATTCGAATTTCTTGTTCTTTCTTAGGATATCATAGAATTCTTTACACTTTTCTGAGGATTTGGATATGAATCTGTTTAGAGCTGCTATCCTGCCTGTTAGCCTTTGCACATCCTTAGCGTTGGCAGGGGATTTGATATTCACCAACGCTTTGATTTGTTCCGGGCTTGCTTCAATGCCCCTCTGGGTTACCATATATCCTAAGAATTTACCTGCTTTGACACCAAAGTGACATTTTGAAGGATTAAGCTTCATGTTATAATTATCAAGGATATCAAATGCTTCCTCCAAGTCCCTTAGGTGATCCTCAGCTTTTTTGGATTTCACCACCATATCGTCTATGTACACTTCCATAGTTTGTCCAATTTGATCTTTGAACATCATATTCACCAGCCTTTGATATGTTGCACCTGCATTTCTTAATCCAAAAGGCATAGCAATATAACAATATAAACCGGTTGGGGTCATAAAAGCCGTATCCTCTTGGTCAGATGGTTCCATCTGAATTTGTTGGAATCCAGACGATGCATCCATAAAGGTTAACAGTTCATGACCCGCCGTTGCATCCACCATGGAGTCAATGTGGGGTAATGGGAAAGGATCCTTGGGACATGCCTTATTCAAATTAGTGAAATCGACACATACCCTCCACTTTCCATTTTTCTTTTAAACAACAACCACATTGGCCAGCCATTTTGGATACTTCACTTCTCTAATCATACCTGCTCGTAGTAATCTTTCTACCTCTTCCTGGATAATGGCATTTCTTTCTGGTGCAAACTTCCTCCTTTTTTGATGGATTGGTTTAACTGACATGTCAATGCCAAGTTTATGAGTGATAATATCCTTAGATATACCTGTCATATCCTCATGTTTCCATGCAAAGGTAGATTTTCTTCTTTTGAGGAAGGATACTATGTCTTCTTTCATTTTATCAAGGATCCCTGATCCGATGTAGATTTTGGATTCAGGATCATCAGGATCCAAGAGGATTTCGTCCACATCCTGCTCTCTTGCCTCCAAGACACTCCTTGGAGGATACTTTAATTGCTATTGCTCCCTTGATTTCGAGGCTGGTTTCATTGATGAGGTGTAACAATCCTTAGCCTCCTGTTGATCACTATCGATCTTGATTATTCCCCATGGGCTAGGGAGCTTCACACACTGATGGTAGGTGGATGGGACTGCCTTCATATCGTGTATCCAGGGCCTGCCAAGGATAACATTGCAGCAAGACAAACAGTCAATAACACAAAACTTTTGATAATTATGTAATCCTTCCACATAAATTGGGAGTTTGATGTCCCCCAGGGTTTTCTTAGTTTCGTCACTAAATCCTACAAGCACGGAGGATCTTGGTGTGATATCTGATTCAGGGATACCCATTTTCTTCAGAACGTCAAGCTGGATAATATTTACTGAGCTTCCTCCGTCAATAAAGATCCTGCGGACAAAATGGTTAGAAATAAAAAGAGTAATAACTAAACTATCATGATGAGGATCCTGGATGTTAATTCTATCATCCTCATCAAAGGTTATGATTTTTCCTTCCGAGACGCTCGATGTTCGAATAGGTCTTTCTCCGTTATCCATTTTAGCTTCCTTTGCATGCCTTTTAGCTGCTGAGAAGGATGTACCACAGATGTCTGATCCTCCAGAAATAAAGTTGATCACTTGTGCGTCTACCGGAGGAGCTGGAGCTTTCTCAGGGATCCTTTCAGGATCCTGAGTCCTTTGCTTTTTTCTTCCCAACAATTCTTTCAAATGCCCCTTGCTCAGCAGATATCCAATTTCCTTTCGTAATGCGATGCATTCCTCTGTCAAATGCCCAAAATCTTCATGGTATGCACACCACTTTGATTTATCTTTAGTAGCGGCTGGTTTGTCATTTTTTCTGGGCCATCTGGCCTTTTCTCCTAGATTCTGCATTGCAAGGATTAGTTCATGATTATCAACGGAAAAACAGTATTCAGAAATTGGAGGATAATCTTCGTCATCCTCTTCTTGGTCAACAGCATGCACATTCTGATTGTCAGTTCTGTTATAGGATTTGAATTTGTTGCTTTTGAAAGAGGATCCTTGCTTTTCTTGTTTTGAGGATCCTACTTGTCTCTCCTGGATCCTCTTGTCATCCTCTAGCCGGATGAACCTGAGTGCCCGAGTTCTTACTTCGTCTAGGTTCCTGCATGGTGTCATAACAAGATCATCATAGAACAATGAATCCTTAAGCAATCCCATCTTGAAGGCCTCAACAGCTGTGGCCACATCCAAGTTAGGAATATCCAAGGATTCTTTACTAAATTTGGTTATATAATCCCTTAATGATTCATTATGACCCTGAGTTATCCTATATAAATCACTAATCAATCGTTCAAATTTTCTGCTACAAGAAAATTGATTATTGAATAAGTTAACTAAATTAGCAAACGAAGTAATAGAGTAAGGGGGAAGACTTAGGAGCCACTTAAGAGCTGATCCAGTAAGAGTGGATCCAAATCCCTTGCACAGGCATGCTTCCTTTAATCTTTCTGGAATTGGATTGATCTCCATCCTCTCCCTGTATTGTGCTATGTGTTCCTCAGGATCCGTTGTACCATCATACAGCTTCATAGTAGGGATATGGAATCTTTTGGGTATCTCAGCATCACAAATTGGTGGTGCAAAACGAGATACCTTATGGCTTCCATCTGCAATCTCCGGGATAGGTTTGACTACCCCTGGAACACTTGATATCATATCCTTCAGTTTTTGTAGTTCTCTGGCCATAGCATGATTGATACCTGTATCCTGCATGAATCTGTGGTTAGTGGTAGGAGAATTATTAAAAGTGTTACCTCCCATCGAGTTCAAGTTAGGAACATTGGATGTGAATCCATATTGCTGGGATTCTGGGATGATGGAGGGACCAGTGGAAGCAATGGTCTGCATCGGAATAAAATCTCCTTGATGGACATCTGGACTTCCTGTTTGCAAATTCTTCAAGGATCCTGGTATCTGAAGGGATCCCTGAACATGGGATGATCCTGGAACTAAGGAGGATCCTTGAACCTGGGATGATCCTGGAACGAAGGAGGATCCTTGAACCTGGGATAATCCTGGAACGAAGGAGGATCCTTGAACCTGGGATAATCCTGGAACGAAGGAGGATCCTGAGTTCATGAAGGATCCCATATGCTGAGTATAGGATCCTGCCAGTTGGAAATATGATCCTGATGCCTGAGTCACTACTGCTGGGCCGAAATGCACTCCTCTTAATCCACCCATATGTTGAACGTCTGGGGCCTCTGATGGCTGTGAAGTAATCATCGGAGTATCAAAATTCAAAGATTTGGGCATTAGTGGGGAATGATCATCTGCCGTTTTCTTTTGCCTTTTGAGATCTCCGATTTCTCTGAGGATCCTGTCATTAGTTTCATCCTGCTGCTGCATACGATCCCTCATCTGCAAAATCAAAGTAAAAATATCACTAGTGCTGGGAGCAGAAGAAGTTAGAGCAGAAGAAGATGAAGGTTTAGAGAAGATAGGAGTTGGTCTCTTCTCAGCATTTTTCTGAGATCCGGTTGGTGGTGGAGGCAAAGGTGGAATGCCATTAGATGAATTGACTGCAGACATCGCTGTGGAGGTATTCTTCAACGATGACGCCATGCAACACTCCGGAACGATCACCAACAGAAAAACTTTCTTATGAATAAAGCACCAATTGCCCCACGGTGGGCGCCAAACTGTTTTGGTCAAAAATCACACAAGGATAATGCAACCAAACTCTTTGTAAACGGGGAATGATGCTTGGTATGATGAGCAAAGTAAAGGATCACTATAATGATAATTGCACAAGTGACACAAGGATTTGTACGAGGAAAAAGCCCTTGATCAATGAATGATCTCCGGCATAAAAAACCTCGGGTGATGGAAACTACCGATCACCAAACTTCAATATAACAAACAACGTTTACAACTTCGGATGGTAACGAGCTAGGTACAAGGATCACTATAGTATCGTATGCTAAAGCGTGTGAGAAATGTGTTGTGTCTTCCGAATGTTCAAGAGTGCCATTTATACAAGTGTGTGTGGTTCTATTTTAGGCAAATCACCTAACTACTAGCTCGTTACCCCTTTAGAAATAGAAGTAAATTTAGCCTAAATAATCGCCCTTGAATTGTGCTGAGTTTCCATATTCTTTATAACGTCCATCTTTGATTATGCATGTGCGAGATTAGCGTGACAGATTCCTTGTTTACGTTGCTAAGACCAGATCCAACTCGTAATTCCTACAAGATAACATTAAGTCCAAAGAGAACAGTCGTTAGTATGAGGATCCTTAGGATGATCCGTGATCCTGATCCTGGAGCTCCTCTGAGGATCACTATCGGCCAAAGAAGCAAGGATCACTTGTTAGGATCACATGTAAGGATCATAGGCCATAAAAATCCAGCCCTAACAGGTACACTACTAAAATCGCCACAGGGGGACATAATACCCCAGGCTATTAGATGCGAATTTCCTGCCACTAATAATGAAGCAGAATATGAAGCTTTGATTGCAGGATTAGAATTGGCTAAGAGCATGAATATTAAAAGTTTGCAAGTATATGTTGACTCTTTGTTAATCACTAATCATTTTAATAGATCTTATGCAGTTAAAGGTGAGAAATTAATTGAATATCTTGATATTCTCAAAAAATTAGCAGGATATTTCGATATTTTTACACTGGAACAGGTACCGAGAGAGGATAATGCTGAAGCGGATGCCTTGGCAAACTTAGGATCATCAGTCAGGATACCGGAGGGAACCCAAATACCGGTACTTCATATCCTGTATCCTGCCATGGATCCCTTCAAAGTCAGGATCCTGAGGAGGATACTGGATCCTAGATGACTCCAATCATAAGATATCTCAAAGAAGGACACATTCTTGACAATGAAAATCCTAAGGCATTTAGGATGAAGGTATCACGATTCACCATTATAAAGATGCTGCAGAATATGCTCGAAGATGTGATGCATGTCAGAGGCATAGCAACATATTGCACCAACCGGCTGAACCATTATATCCTATAGCTTCCCCTTGGCCATTCATGAAATGGGGAATGGATATAGTAGGAAAGTTGCCGAAAGCTCCGGGAGGAAAAGTTTTTATGCTAGTAATGACCGACTATTTTGTATAAGAAATCTCTTGCAGGTCCATACCTAAGATGCTTGAAGGATCCTGAGGCCATGGAAGTGCTTCAGGATATGCACGAAGGGGATTGTGGTAACCATACTGGGGGCAGATCTTTATTCTCGAAAGTATTAAGGACAGGATACTATTGGCCGACAATGAAGAAATATGCTGCAGAATATGCTCGAAGATGTGATGCATGTCAGAGGCATAGCAACATATTGCACCAACCGGCTGAACCATTATATCCTATAGCTTCCCCTTGGCCATTCATGAAATGGGGAATGGATATAGTAGGAAAGTTGCCGAAAGCTCCGGGAGGAAAAGTTTTTATGCTAGCAATGACCGACTATTTTTCTAAATGGGTTGAAGCTGAAGCATTTCTCCAAGTTAGAGACCAAGAAGTAGTATCCTTCATAAAGAGAAATATCCTGACCAGGTTTGGAGTACCAGCTGAGATAATCTGTGACAATGGTTCTCAGTTCATAAGCAAGAGACCCACTGACTTTTGCAAGAGTTGGGGGATCAAAATGATCACATCTACCCCGGTACATCCTCAAGCAAATGAGCAAGCAGAATCCTCAAACAAGATAATAGTCAACAACCTGAAAAAGAGACTAGGAGCTAAGAAAGGAAGATGGGCAGAAGGGCTACCCTTTGTTTTATGGGCTGTTAGAATAACAATAAAGAGTGCAACTGGCCAAACTCCATTCTCCTTAGTATTTGGAGCAGAAGCGGTGATCCCAACAGAAATGGTGATACCTACGGCAAGATCCAACCTTCAGGATCCTGGGCAGAATCCTGAAGCAATGTGTGAAGAATTAGATACTGTGGATGAAACAAGGGATGTAGCAAAGCTTAGGATGGCAGCGTATCAACAGAGGATATCCAGAGCATACAACAAGAATATAAGGACTAGGAGGTTTCGAGTCGGAGATTGGGTGTTGAGAAAAGCTTTTCAGAATACTACCAATCATGCCGATGGAAAATTAGCTCCAAAGTGGGAAGGACCTATGAGATTGAATCAGAATCAGGGAAAGGAGCGTACCGACTCAAGAATATGGAGGGGGATATGCTACCAAGATCCTGGAATGCTATACATCTAAAGCTCTATTTCAAGTGAGTTTGGAATTTAATTTCTAACTCAGGATGGTATGAATTCTATCTCTTTTAATATATTTGATATTATTTACTCTTTTGGACCAATTACTGACTTATGCATCGGAGGGGTGTTAGCCAAGCTAACACCCACCTTAGTTTAAGGATGTTTTGCAGGATATGTTTCAGGATATACCTCCAGGATATGCACTCGGGATAATCCGGAAGATTAGAGGATTGGCCCCCTCTCTCACGTTTAAGGGATCCTGATTCCTTCACATGTTTAAAGGTATTCACCTTTCTCCCGAATTGGGTTTAAATACCTCGCCTGGAGCGGAAGTTATCTAGGGATAGTTCAAGGTAGCGGGACCAGTCCATGTAAAAGTGGCTAACAATTTCGTTACTGTTGGCTATATCCTGGATCCTAAAGGTATATGAGGATTGATAACCCTCTCTCACGAAAGGGTATTTTCATACTCTCTAAGGTTTAAAGGTTTTCACCTTTCTAAGTCTTGGAGTTTGTACACTCCCGCTTGTAGCGCGCGAAAATCAGGGTTTATCCCCAGGATATCAGGATTTATCCCGGGATATTAAGGGTTTGTCCCAAGATATTCGGGATTCTTTCAGTATGACTTGTGTTTGCATTCCTAAGTCTCCAAATATATTGAACACAGGGGACATATATTATACAATTAAGGATGGATTAAAACTTACAAATGAGCACTGAGGACACTCGTAGGATGGAAGAATGGAATTGACTCTCTAGGAATCTTTGGTATGATCTCTCCTTTTTTACAGCATAAGTTTTATGAGTCATGTGACAGTATGTTCCCGAAAATGTTTAAAAGAAACTGTTTTTAGAATCAAATTTATGTACTAGAAGTACGGCAACAAAGATAAGGTCAAAAGAGGGTTATATTATTAACTTGGCAAAAGATTGTGCTTTCGGCTTCATCTCAAACTGAGATCCATCCACCGAAAGCACAATAAGTTCATAGTTATATTTACATAACACTTGAAGGCTTCATCTCAAACTGAGACCCATCCACCTCCAACTGTTATATTGTTCAAAACAGATTATACTAATTGATGACCAAGGGCTTCATCCTGAAACCCAGGACCCATCCACCTTTGGTCATCATATTGTCTAAGTGCAGGAAAGTAAATTGTTTTAAAGACAAGAAAAGTAAATTGTTCAAAGGACCACAACCATCAAATCTAAAAAAGTGGGCTCCGGCCTAGGCATCAACATCCATCATCGCCCACTCAAGTGCCCTTACACAGCGGCGTCTTCACCAGTCTTCTCCGCCTTCTCAGCTTCAGCATCCTGAGCAGCATCCTCACCAGCATCCGCCCCGGCATCCCTCTTCTCCTCAGCCTTGTCCACCACTTCTGCTGACTTAGAAGATTCACTGGTCTCGCCAGGATATGGCACTGCCTTGCCTCCAAGCTCCTTCAACTTTGCCACCCAGGATTCGACCGGCCAGGCTGGGCACTCAAGCCCTGTCTCCTTGGCCTCATAAGCCATCTTGATGTGAGCCTGTAGCAGAGAGACAATGGCAGAAGCTTTGATCCCTTCCCGGAAGGAAACCATGGCCTATTCGTGCTCCATTTGGACGGTAGCCAGCTTGACCTCAGCATCCTGGGTGACTTTCTTCAGTTTGTCCTCATAATGCCGAGTCTTGGCTTCCGCAATAACACCCTGATCAGCAATGGTGGTCTCGAGCTATTTGATCCTAGCCTCATGAAGTGCGGCAGTACCAAAGGCATCGCTGTAAAGGTGGAGCAGATGCTGGAGGCCCTGTAAGTTAAAATTCAGGTATAAGTCAATGTTTGCTAACCAGGGTATCCTGTCAGGATATTCTATCAGGATATTATGCAGGATATTATGCAGGATATAGTACCAGAATATTACCTTATTAAGGAAGGATGTCATCGGCTCCAAGGAATCAGTAAAGCTGAGCTCGTCATATGAGAATCCTTCGGGGCCTGGGACGCTAACTTCGGAGCCCTTTCTCTTTTTGCGGTAGAAGCACGAGCCCTCGTAGTAGGCTTGGGAGCCGGAAGCAGTTTTGAGCTGGTGGCGGCAGGAGCCTCTTTCTTGACAACGGGTGGAGTAGGATAACTGTCGAGTTCGTCAAGATCAAGGAATATTGGAACTTTGCTGGAATCTGCACACAGGGAGTAAAACTTTTTCCTAAACACTTCAAATAAAGACATGTATGCAGGATATCGTGCAGGATCCTTACCAGATATGTTTGCACTAGAAAGTGGACTTGGAGATGCTGGAGATGGGTTGAAACTTCTTTCGGCTTCTGGTAGAAGTCTAATGGCGTCGATTCTTTTTTGTGAGTCGGCTAAAGGGGGTGCAAGTTTCCTGAAGTCAGCTGTGTACAAGAAAACAGAAAAGTCAATACAAGATATAAAGTACGATATAAGGCAGGATCATCCTAAAACCCTAAGTCCTACCCTTTTTCAACCATTTCACCGGATAATCCGCTCCACCAGGGATTGAATCTCTTTTTACAAAGAAAAACTTTGATTTCCACTCCTCTTCGTTCCTGGTGGCTCGGAGTATCAGTGGATCGCCTGAAGTAGAATAGAACAAAAATCGACAAGAACCATGGCATTTAAGCCGGTATGCTAAGGGGAGATCATGAATGGAAAGGTCAGGGATATGATTATTCTTGATTTGATCAAGATCAGATAAGACTCGCCAAAGCATTGGCATTGTCTGACTAAAACAGATTTTGGTAGTATTGTAAAACTCGGTGATGAAGTCCGAAAAAGGAAATTGTAACCCTAAGGTGAAAGGAAAAGCATTAAAACACAACCACTCGTCGGAAACCATATCTGATCGGATTTCCCGATCAAATGGCCGGAACACCGTCCCTTTCGGGAAAATGCCGGAGGTTTTGAGGCCGACAAGTGGGCACTGTCGAAAGAGCATATTTCCTTCTCCGGATCTTGGAGAATATTCTGGTGAATGAACGTGGGAGCAGAGTCGCCGGAGCTAGATCTTGTCTGTCTCGCCATAATCACCAGAATATTGAACAGTATGGAGGAAAAAGATGGAAGTGAGAAAGAGATATTTACCTTTTTTCTCTTCGGTGAAGGTTAAATGATGATGAGGATGAGAAGTTATAGGGGTGAAATGACTAAATGTAGGCTGCATGGTTACAACCAGTCCCATCAGAGTCTTATCACTTAATTACCTCGTTACTCGTGAAAAATGTAACCGTTAGCGTCAGGATACCTAACGGTAACATTTTTGGGGACAATTGTTATGGGTGAAATTCTGGCCCATATCCTTGGAAATATTTTGAGTTATATCTTGATTATGTGATACATGTTCATATCTGGGATGCTCATTCAGGATATTGGTAACATCCGAAATGGGGCAACGTGTATCACACGATAGCCCTATGTGTTGTTTACAACACTTTAGTAAGCTAAAATATTAACATACTTGTACTTACCGGATTTGCGATCAAGCCTCGAACCGAACACCAATCTTTGTCAAGAGCATAAGGTTTAAGTCCAAGCATGGTTTTCCCCACCATACTTGAATCTCTTAAACCAGGGCTCTGATACCAACTTGTAACACCCTTATTATTATTTAACAATTTTCGTATAATTTACGAAAATAAACGGGTAATTAGAATTTCAATACATTGAAAATACGGGTTTCATTAAACTTTATTTACAGAATTAAAACTATACAAGATAACATGTTTGAGTTCGTCATTTAACAAAACAACGATACATAGTGCGGAAGCTTATTTCTTGATCGTGTTCGGTTCTTCGTTGTGCTTGATCATCCTCCGGTGCTAAAATCATACCTGAAACTCATAAAACATGAGTTGGATTAGTCATATGTAACTTAGAACATATTTAAACGAGTCCGGGAAGCGAAACTGATTAAAATAATTTTTTTTTGCTAATTCAGGGTTCTGTCGCATGTCGCGGAGGAACCAGGTTGTTCCTTCGCGTGTCGCCTGGGAAACCAGTTTCCAGCAGGTTGCAGTTCAGATCAGCTATGCCAGTTTTTACGGAAACGGCCATAACTTCTTCGTTATTGATCCGTTTTACCCGATTCTTTTTCCTACGCGTCCGTAATTTAATCCTCCATCTTATGGAGTTAATATCTTACATCCAATATAAGAAATTTTGAGACTTCTAAGCCTTTGACTCGTTACCTTTTTACCGAATTTTAACCCGTTTATGCATTTTATCAAACAAACGTATTTGTTTGATTCCTATATTACATACACTTCTATAAATTAATGTTACCTACCATATTAGGTTCTAATCATAGGTTTATTACACAATTTAAACCCGTTTCGCTTGTATGCTTATTTTGACCCGTTAAGGGTATTTAAGCACTTTCGAGCCTAAAATCGCTTTCGATTGTTTCTAGCATTTCATCACCACATTTCTTATCCTATAATCTCCCACCACAATTGTGTTTATGGCGGGTTTGATGTGGTGATCTATATAAACCAAATTTTACCTCTCGAATCATTATTTTACGGCAAAAACTCAAATAGTACCGTTTGACTAATATAATACCTCTTTCAACTTCTATACCTAATCTAAGTATTTACTTAATCATAAAACTTGTTTCCAAACAACCTTTAAAGGTTGTTTGTTCGAATTAGCTAACAAGGGCGTTTTGGTCCTTTTTAGTCTTTCAATTACGACAAGGTCTTTTGAGAGCATGTTTGACCCATGATTCTTCTTTTGAATTATGATCTTGCTCGAAAAGTCAATAGGCTTTTCAAAACGCCACTACCCTCTTTTATAACATTCGGTTTACCCACTTAAGTAACCCATTGTCTATCTAAGACTTCATTAAATATTCATTGAACGTTACGTTCTCAATGAATCATTACTCTATTACACATACCTGGCTCGGGTCAATGTATTAACCTGATTTAATGCCTTGCTAATATTCGCTAAATAGTAGTGATGCAAACATCATTTCTACATTTATTCCTGAAATAATATAACTCGACAATAATCATTAGTCGTTATTGTCAAAAGGTGATACCTTCACCTTTTGACCCATTTGGTCTAAGTGACCGATTTTGTTGGCGAGATGATATTTATTACCATCTCATCTACATGACTCGCTCTGGTTTACACCGTGCGGTCATTTCACTTATTAATCGTTTCTTAACGATTTTTAGTCTATCATGGCTTACGTCCTACCGTGTCTTTCAAAACCAATAGTTATGGTCAACGCATGACCAATTTACCGTTTTAACCTTATTGTTTGTTTTGGTTTACCCTATAAGGTAACCATTCAAAAGTTCATTTTTTCCATTTGTCATAAAATGATCGAATTACCGATTTAAATCCTTTTAAACCATCAACATGGTTTCTTATTATGTTCGACTATCTTGTTCCGTACGTCTACACGCCGGAACATCATACCTCGATTTTGTATTTATCTTATTCGTAATAATACGATAAGAGAGTATTTTGAAATATAAGACTAGTGTAAGCTATACTTACCTTGCATCCGAATTATGCTTTTCCGTCATTCTTGCTTCGTTTGACCCGCTTCCTTCCCCAAGCCTTCACCTAGCTTGCCAAGCATCAAACTATCATTGTAATTGTAAGATGGTTAGGTTAGTCATAATCATTTACGACTATTCCATCCTACTCTTCTTATATCGAATTTACTATCCGATCATACACTTGGTCGATTTGACTTTTTAAAGTCAATCGACTTATCAACTTATTCATTGCACATTTTCACTCTAATTTCAACACTTTAGTTTTCATTTAGGCATTTTAACAAACACCTAATGTGCATACATTGTTTTTACACATTTTACAACTAGTTCATAACTAGTTATTTCTACTAAACATAAACATAAACATAATTTCAATTCTATTATGCCTAGCATGCATACCATTCTCAGATTCATCTCATGGAAATCAATTAACACCATTTTAATAGTCATAATTCTAGGGTTCATCTTACTTCTACAAAACCCATTTAACACATAAATGGAGTATCATGAAATTCATAATTGTGAACCTCAATTCAACAAGTAAATGTCTAGGGTTTACTCCTAGACATAAAATCATTCCTAATTTCATCATTGGATCATAATCCATCAATTTATTTGCAAGTAACCTACTTGTCTCGAATTTCAACTTCAACCAATCTAGGTTTTGTGACATACCTTGTGATCCCCATGACTTGGTGATCGTTTCTACGCGTTCATGCATCGATTTGGGTCTTGGATTGACCTTCAATTTGGTAGATTTGTTGAAGGTTAGGGTTTGGCTCCATGGGGAGCTTCCCCTAGTCGTACGCACACACACACACACTCTTAGTGTGTGTGTTGTGTTTTTATTATTTGTTTTAATTAACTAAACTTTTCCAAATATCTAACTTTGGTCCCTCTTGTTTCGTTAATTATTAAGTAGGTTATAACCTACTTATTTACAATCCATATTCCCTCTTATTAACCGGGTCAAACATTCCTAGTTAGCTTAGCGGGTTCGGGAATATTTATGACTAAGTTTATTTTAGGTCCCGTCAACTCGGGCCTTTTAAACACTTTATTTATCCATAAGCCTTTGTATAACTTTTATTTAATATTAGGATAATTTATTTAAAAACCTAATATTTACCGGGTTAATTTTTACCACTAACGGTATTTTACCCGTCGTCACTATTAACGTGGCTTGATTACCAAACCCGTTTTTGGGGTGTTACAAGTCTACCCCCCCTTAAAGAGGTTTCGTCCTCGAAACCTTTTCTTACATAATTTATTTAGTTTCAACCCAATGTACATAAACTGAGTAACCTTCTAAGCATTACTCACATTTTGACCATTTATTAGTGTCATTAGAGAAATATGGTAACATCTTTTAATTACACAACGTATGTATCTTTTATGCGAATTTACGCAACTCAGAATAACGCCATCTTGTCATTTCGACTTGTTTGATTAACTTAGCGAAATCCATCGCCTTTATACCTTTGGTTTCCTTGTGAATCCGTTATTTTCACCCATTTGGATGTTTCTAGTGAGATCTTTCACTGTTTACAAACAGACCCCTTTTCTTTACGAACTTATTCATCTGGTTCATTCGTACAACATTCGCCACTAAAATGAATTTCCTGATTTTATCTTATTTATCTAGCACTATCTAGATGTGCTATTAACGGAATTCTACAAGGCATATTACCACATACCTTCCGGCTTTATCCTTTTTACCGTGCCTTTACTCGATCTGACTTCCCAACACTTTGCTTATGTTGCCTTGTGATCGCTCAGTATAGGCGATCAATACTTTTCGTTATTATGACCTCATGGACCATCACTACCGTTTTGTACTCACTTACCTTTATTATTTGGCTTGACTGAGTAGCCATTTGGCCACTTGGTCATACACGCTTATCAACTATGATTATTTCACGCTAATCTTAATATAGATAGCGTGTTGAACACTTATTAGTCCAGTTACTTTATACCCATCTCTCGGGCTACTATGTGATTTTATTTCACATAACTTTCCTGACCGTGATCGCGTCACGTCGTGTTTTAGGTTTATTTCTCAATCATCTCATACTATATATGTTTGATAAAACGTTGTTTTTGACTAAAACAGAATTTTAGTTTAATGTTTTATCTTTAATTTATGTCAAGCAATTTTGACGACTTGGCATTTACTCTTATACAGTCTTTGCTTTACGCGAGGATTCTCACTGGTTCTCTCGCTTTGTTTAAGTAACTCGTAGGTTCTCTCACGTGGCCTCGTAGGCTATTTCCTTAGGTCTTCACCCCCTTTTAATGGGAACCCTAAGGTTTATTCCCCTTTCTTTTCGTGACCCGAGGGTCATTCTAGTCCCGTAGACCTTAACACTAATCGCATTCCCGTAGGTTACGATGATCCCACAGATTCATCTTTTATTTGTATCTACATTCAAATGCATATATGTATATATGCATATATAGCTTCAAAGCATGTCTTGTTATGTTTGGAATCGTATATTTCCGCTTTTGAACTTTAGTTGACCTTGACCATAGTCTAAGGCTTCATTTGTTTATTTTCGGACGAAATTTTCCGACTTTATGACTTCTCACATCATTTATGCGTCGGTTCATCTTATGCTCACCATTCTCCAGTTTTCATATATCCGTACTCGATTATGTCCCATTATCGGGCTCATTATTCTTTTGCTTTTAACGGTACCACTATCCTGTTTGTATTTACTCATGCCGTCCGGCGTGATATTGTAATCGACCCGTTCAACTCTAAAATAGTTGAACATAATTTATTCACAATTTTTATTTACATTATTTTGTCATCTTTTAGTTATGACCCAAAACCCGAGTCCTTTAACTTTTCATCCAAGTTTCCGTTTCTCGGTCTGTGCATGCGTTCAATTCTTACCCATCAACCGGGTGTTTTACCGAAGTCATTGTAACACTTAGCGATCTGGTCTATATCCTGCACTGTATCCTGAAGTTGAAAGCAATAAGAAGAACAAGGCAGCTGCGATTGTCAGCTCCCGAGGTTTTATGCCGGCGATCTAGATTGATCAAGGGCTTTCCTCGTACATCTCGTGTCATTTCCTTTACTTTTTGCTCATAGTTTGATCGTAGATATAGCTCAATATCCTGAGCCGTATCCTGAAAACTGTTTTTCCTAAACAAGTTAACCAGCATATTTCCAACACACTTTTTAGCACGCTACCTCACTTAACTAATTTGATCACTTAATTGCTTCGGTAATTTTTGACCAAAACACTCATTTGGTCAAAATATGCTTTTAAAAGTCCTTCGGGGTAAAAAGGACTAAGTTGATCAAAACGCCCTCGAATAATAAACCGGGCAAACGAACCTTAAGAGTAGTTTAATATGAATTCTATAATTTGGTCGATCCTTACGATAGTATAAAATGGAAGGCTTAAACCATTTTGGCTTAAAACTACATATTAGATCATTTTCGTAAAATGTCTAACTTGGGGGTAGAATGGGAATATAATGATTTTTCCCATTCACGATCCATCACATTTGAAGTTGTGATGATATATAAATGAAAATTAAAAGTGGGAACGCGAACTTTAAATAATCGGACTAGGTTAGCGAGTCATGATTGAAAGGTTAGGAATTCTTAAAAAGAATTCGGATTAATCAAAGTTCGGCCTTTGAAAGGTCGAACAGGTCAATTAGCATAACCGCGAACCAGATAGCGGTCGCATAAAACACAAGAATAATACCTCGGGTTATGGGGTATAATCATAAAAATAATGTTCTTGCAAAATGATGTAACATCTATGAGAGCGTTTGCTTAAATATGCAAACAGGTCAATTATTTAATATATATATATATATATATATACACACACACACACATATTGGAATCAATAGCGTAAACCAAATTTAGTGAATCCGGATCATGGGTTCAGAAGTTATAAATGTAGGAAAATGTTTTACGAACACATAGGAAAAAGTTTCGTGCGAAATGGATGACAATTGATCAACTTACGGGAGTTTTCGTAACAAAAACGGCAAACTAGAGAATTGCTGCAGCAACCAACCATAGGCTACGGTGGCCAGCCGTAGCTTACGGCTGGCAGCTGCTGTTGAATACAGATTCATCAAGTCGTAAGCTATGGCACAGAGTCGTAGCTTACAGCGGGGTATTTGCGAAATTTGTTGTTTTCGTTATTTTGAGCTTTCGGGCTTAACTAGATTGGTTATAAAATCCAGATAACTAACGTGTTTAATGATTTATGAAATGTGGGTAATAATTCAAAGTACCGGATGATGATCAAACTCGATAAAGAATCGGACACGATCAAAGTTCAAGTTTCCGCATTACAATTAGTCGTTTACGAAACTAATCAACGATAACATGTTGAAATGTTTTAACTTTTATGAACTTTTATTAAACCCGAAACTTTGTATGAATGTTTATTGCATTTGCATTTTATAAAATGAAAAAGTTATTATAAATTCTCAGTTAGGTTAGTATGGGTCTTACACATGCATACACGTTGCGTACTCGAAAATGTGTTAAAAAATAAGTTATAACATAAAATGATAAACATATCAAAGTCTAGGGGCTAATTTGCAATAAAACAAACTTTCGGATGAAAATGGTCTCCTCGCAGGGCGTGAGCCAGGAGCCATTACACGCTGCGGGTGGCGAGAAGCCTTGATCTGCAAAAAGTTGTTACCAGCCCCTTGGTTGGCCAATTTTCCCACCTCCTTCTTCATCCAATCACCTTATACCTTCATTTAAACACAAACCCTAATCCACCATTATAAAACCAAGCCTCCTACACCTTCATTTCACTTTTCCAAGCCCTCCAACACTCTCAAAACACATTCTAATCAGCTGAAAATACAAGTGAAGGCATATTATACTTAAGTTCAAAAGTGAGCTTCTACCTCACTTTTCTCCATGTTACATCACTCCTCCTTCTTCTTGAAAGCTTGGAACACCTCTAGGAGTGTTTCCACAAGTTTACTATGGTAAACTGAGGTGGAACATCACTATTTTGAGGCCCAAACTTTCTGTTTTTATAAAAACTTTTACTTAAACTTCTATGAATTTGTTTAAACTTGTACAATCTTGCACCTACCTTGCTTCTAACCAAGCCTATGGTTATGGAGCTTGTGTATGGTTGATTGCTATAAGTTTAGAGGTACAAACACCCTCTAAACTTTCTATTTGACAAGGTTTTAGGCAACCTACAAGTGTTGAGACCATCCAAGCTCACCATCTTCAATATGGTGAGACTTGTGTTTTGGTGAAAATGTGAACCATGGAAGCTTTGGCTCTCCAAACTTGTTCCACTACCTCACTTGGTGATTTGTTATCTTCCTACCACTAAGTCTCGAACAATTTCCATTAAATGGACAAGGCAACGATACGTCCCCAAACATTTTCCATGTTTGGGATGCACGCATCTAGCTTGCTCTCTTGGTTGTTTGTAGATTTAGTAGGTTTAATGTAATTTCCATTTTAAGTTCTTATTAATGACCAGTCTTTTATGCTTTGGTTAATCATATAATGAGGTTTAATGGATGCTAACCATCCTACCTGCTTGCATGACCATTTTCATGGTACCTTTTACTTAAATTTTACTATGACTTATAAATCACCCTCTAAATTCTGAATCCAATCAAATTAAGCAAATCCGCAACTCACACACCTCCGTGTCCCATCTTAGGGTAATTTCGGTGTTCTAACTTCTAACCTCAAGACTTGTCAACTCACATTCGTGGAATTTTACACACTTTGGGTGCAACATGTACACTTTATTACAAATCACGCATCACATTTAAACTTATTACATACACACTGTATTCGTTACAAACATGATATTTGTTATATATTCTAGTTACCGCATGCTATGTTATACCTGTGTTCTATATGCTCATTTACTTTGTAAGCCTACCTTAACAATTATAGCGCTATAGGATTAATGCACCGCCTGTATTCTTGTGATATTGTTAAGTAAACTATTTTACAACCTTGTCGTTTCGGCGACAACGGTATGCACGACTGTGGTACACTTTGGTTTGACTTATAGTTAATACATGCTAGTATGATAACGAACAATGTATGCAAATTACCATGTTGGATATGAGACAACTTTTAGACATTTTTATGCTATGTATTCAAACTTGTATATTTGTCAACTTTTGTTGATCTTTATTTTAATACATATTGCAGGAAACTAGTTGATGACGAATGAAGAAACGATATTTAGGGTGGACTAGATACACACCTAAAACTTTATTCTATGTATTTTGTTTCCATGATTGTTACAATTACTTGCAATATGTTGTACTTTCCGTTTCAAACAATGTAATTTCCCGTTTTAGTATGAATGAAATCGATTTTCTTAAACATTGTCACAATTAGCAAGTTATGATGTCTCAAGCAATCATGTTTTCGTCTCACTTTGATGTTTCCGCCATCGATTGGGGTGTGACATGAATTTTGATAGGAAGTTTTTTAAACGTAAAATGAATGATTTTGTCTTTTTTATGGGCACGCATGTTGTCAAACGTTCACACACGGGTTCCCATACTCGCAGGCACTATCCGCCAAGGTTACAGCGATGTACTCACTTAACCCGGCCAACTAGCTTGAACTCGGTGAGCATATGAGTTATACGCCCCCTCCCCCCATGATATGTTGTGGCGGAGCCACATAGGTTGATACGGGTTCACCCGACGCCAATCAACTTCGGGGTTTTACATAAAAGGTACAATAGATTTTTTTTCGAACGACACCAATTGTTTTTACAATTGAAACCTTTAATTTTATCAAAACGAAAATTTTGATATATATATTTTTTTTACTAAATAACCTAATTATATAAACGTTACCTAGTGAAAATTTATAGATTATAGTTAAGCCCAATTAGTTACTTACATCTAAATATCTAATATATAGTCCACTTTATATCATTATAGCAATAGTCCTATTGTTTTGTCTGTAACTTGTTAATCCTAAAAAAAACCAATTATAGATCGTTTTCAAAACATGAAAACTCGTAGGGACAACTATAAAATATGTGTGTATATATATATATATATATATTTCAAATGAATTTGCGTTTTTAATATGTATTTTTCCAAAGAACTTGTACTTTTTATGATATTTGCTTTTATTATACGATTTGAATATTTTGAGGTTGGGTTGTTTATAAATCCGATCACTGAAAAAAAAATACATCATATAAAATGGCTTTGTCATTGATGACGTGAATAATTCGGATAAACAAGTAAAATAGTGAAATCTGAAATCTTGTATCAAGCTAGGGTGATAATTTCTTAAAAGCAGTTTATGACATATGAAATATCTTTTTTTTTTCTTTCTTTTATTATCCACTGATTTTATTTTACAATTTGAACCTAGGTATACGGCGGATTTAAATAAAAAAAAAAAAACAAAGAAAAAGAAAAAGCACGTCAAGTGGTTTATATGCTGACAATTATGGAATCTTGCTTTGAATCTATACACATCACCGCTTCACACCGGTCCACCCCTTTTTCACGTAATAGTCACCCTCTATGATTAAAGACATCTCAAAAATTTTTAGTTTATATCTTGTAATCAAAGGTCCACACTTTTTTTTTTCATAATTTATAGTCTTGGATTCAAATTTTGATTAAAGACATATCTCAATTTTTTTAGTTTCTTTTTTTTAACGTCCAACATAAGAATCGTCGGGTACTCAATACGTGGCACCCATTGGCCGAAAGGTAGCCCGCGATAGCCCAACCTGCACACACGGAGCCCCTAGCCCACCATGCCACCAGTTCCGGGGAAAACCCGACCCTGCACCCGCCGGAGGGCATGACAATGCAGAGCCGGTAAAACCCGGGTGGATCAGGAATCGAACTCGAGACCAGTGAGCTATAAGCCCAGGGTTATTATTTTTTTTTTAGTTTCTAATTTATATCTTTTAATCAAAGTTCCACACTTTTTTTTTCATAATTTATAGTCTTGGATTTACAACTTATATTATATATAGTCTTGGATTTACAGTATTTAAAAACTGTACAATATAATCCATAAAATAAATTATATATTAATGAGTATATTTTATACTTATCAATATATACTTTTCTTTTTTATGATGGAAGCTTTGTCTTGTATGTTTGATAAAGGTCGTGAGACCGGGGTGATTAGTTGTATTCTACTCCAAATTAGGGCCCGAGTATTTCTCGTCTTTTGTATGAAGACGACATGGTCATACTTGAGGATTGGTCTTTAGATGAAGTGGTTAATGTCATTAGAATCCTCCAGTGCTTCAATACGTGTTCAGGATTAAAAATCAATCTAACCAAATCTAGTATTTATAGATTTGGAGTTAGTTCCCAAGAGGTTGAGGTCATCATTCGGTGGTAGGTTGCATTTCGGGTTCGCACCCGTTCAAATATTTGAGGTTAACGGCCAGTGCAAATATATACCGGATTAATAATTGGAAGCCGGTTTATCGTGTTTTTGAGAGACCGCTTGCGGTTTGGAAGTCGTCTCTTCACGCTTATTAATCCGTTTTAGAAAGCCACCCGAATTATTATTTTTCTTTATACAAAGTTGTATGTTCGTGATTTCGGACCGAGACCCGTGATTAGTGTGTGATTATGTTCAAGACGGGAGATTAAAGACGGATAAAACTACTTTCTCGTATAAATTCGGTAGCATAAAGTTACAAAGCGGCCCGATTACAAGCTAGCCGAACCATACCAAAGGAGCATACATCCGGGGAGAGACCAAGTGGTGATCTCTCCCCCAAGTCTAAAACCTTCAAACTTTTCAAATGAACCAAGGGGTGGTATTTACAGCCACACCCACTTCACTTGCAAACACACACGGTCAATCAAATAACCCTTTCGTTTGACCACTTCAGACGGGCAGGTCAATACACGTTCGTTTGACCGTTTCACTAACTATTACATAATCAGCATAAAATAAATCTAATCTATTCGAACAGCATCGGACACAAAAACTGCACCAACAAAAGCCACATGTAAAGTTATCTCGGATTTGGAAACTATTATCAAAAGACTTGTGTGGGGAGGGTCTTGTGAAGAAAACAAGATGCAATGAGTTGCTTGGGTTCGAGTTGCCTCTTCTAAATTGGCCGCCTGGTCGGGGGGCTCGGGTTAAGTAAACTTAAAATGTTAATATTGCTCTTTTATCCAAGTAGGGGTTGGAGGTTCAAGTCTGAAGGCAATAACCTTTTGAGAAAAGTCGTTTTCGCTTTCCATTCTGATAGGGCGTGTTGGGAGTTCATACCCTTCAAAAAGTCGTTTTCGGTGTAAATTTGTGTTTATGTAATTTTTGTAGTTGTTTTGTCCGCCCGGTTTGGGTCGGTGATGTGTTCTAATGAAGTTTACCGTTAAAAAAAGGATATACTTTCGGAGAATGATCGAATAAATATTCATAGATACCGTGTGATCATAAAAATTCGAGTAAAAACAATGGAAACTATTTTTTTACTACCTTTATTATTAAACACAACATGAAAAATGAATTTATATGTGTAAATTAATGTATTCGTATACTAGAAAAAAATTACACATGTGTAAGTTTATCATTTACACATATGCAAAATTTTTGTAAGAGTAGTTTAGAAAGGAGAGATGATTTAATTGAAAAGATAGATAATTTAATATATTACATTTTTATACTTTTCATAATAAATAATAATTATGATTGATTTTTTTAGAGTTCTCAAAATAATCATACCCTTATATTTATTACACACTTAACGGATTCTCACGTAATGCGGCGGGATGCACAACACACTAAGACACGGGTAAAACGTTTGAACAATTAATTAGTGAAGTATCTTATGGATTTGAAGTTTTGATAAGAGTTTATAAAATAAAGTAAATATGAAACCGGGCCAGGATCAAATACAAAGTGCAAAATAAATGTCAAGGCTGAGAAAGATTTTAGTCCATTGATATTAGATTTGGAGAGTTGAGATTAGTTTTGGGGAAAAAATTAGTGAAAGGGCATAAAGGGAATATCCTATATTTGTTTACTTTCCCTCTTCACATACAAGGCACATGTCAATTCCCCCATTGTTTTAAAACGCCTATATATTTTTAATACGACATTTAAAAAAATCACCATAATAATGAGTGTTTTTTTTATCTTTTATATAAGTATCATATTGCTATCTAAAAATAAAATAAAAAATACGTTTTTACTGGGTTTTCTATACATTGTGTTAAAGTTTCTACTCATTGTGTTTTTCAACTGGGTTTTGCTAATTACGTTTTTTTACCAGGGTTTCTACACTCTTATTATCATAACCTATAACAATGTTATTTTGAGTTATGTCCATTAAGTATTTGTTATCAGAACCTATATCATAATGTATGACACAATAAAGATGGTGTTATATTTGGGTTTCTTATGCGTTGTGTTAATGGTTTTGATTATTGTGTTTTCAACCGCATGCGTTTTATATATATTGTATTATAGGTTTTGGTCATTGTGTTTTAGTCTGTTTGTCCATTGTGTTTTTTTTTTTTTTTTGTCCATTCTGTTTAGTTGATTGTCCATTGTGTTTTAGACTGTTGTTCATTGTGTTTTTAGTCTGCTGTCCATTAGTCTGTTGTTCATTGTGTTTTTTTATCTGATGTCAGTTGTGTTTTTAGTTTACTTTCTATTGTGTTGTGTTTTAGTTTAATACTCATTATGTTTTACGTTATGTCCATTGTGTTTTACGCAACTATTTTTTCAATTTTTTTTTTCAAAAGTATAATAATAGTGTACTCATATTAAAAATAAAAATACGCATGATTTTATGTTATATATATATATATATATAGGGTCAGGATTTAGAGAAAGCGGTGGAAAATGTGAGAACGGTGAAAACGCTTATGGATCGTCCGATCAAAACAATCTATGAACTAGATTGGTGCGGTGACGTTTTCGTAAATAACACGAATTATATTAGTGGACGTGCTTCATTAAGGGTAAAAGGGTCTTTAGACTTCTCTACCAAAAACGCTAAACTAATGAATAAAACGCCATTACGAGCCAAAACACATCCCTATATAAACAAAACATCTCAGACATAAAACACACCCCCCAAACCTGAAACGCCATATTTACTACTATATACCATTAATCTTAGAAACGCCAAAAACCCCAAAACATCAAACACACCTACTCAAAACGCCATATTTTACTATATACCAATCATCTTAGAAAAAGCCAAAACACTCAAACATCAAAGATTCCAAATCGACGTTTCTTTTAGATACACTATTTTCTCAGTAAACGCCAAAATGGCAAACATCGTTTCTTGTATATTCAATATTGTTCTACGCGAAGTTCCGCATAATGCATTCTTCCCTGAGGTGATGTGACTCAATAACATTTTGCTGCATGAGATGGACAAATCTTAAACAAAACGATGCTGGTGTCAGACTTATGTCATTTTTTGTGTTTTGTTATTGATGAATATTATAATGGCATGAAGAGACGAATGACACTCATGAGTGGTTTGAAGATACATATTCAAACAAAAAACTCACGTCATTTTGTCTTTCCAAACGGCCACAGAAAAGCCTACTTCAACAGCAAAAACTCAAGCATGACAAAGTCAAACCGCCAGTGAACATGTTTCAAAGAAGAAAGAGACTGATGACAGTGAAGATTTTGAAGATGAATTGTTTCTATTTTTATTTTTTTAATTTTCTTTTTCTGTTGTTTGTTATGTATTTTTCAGCTAAGAACAAAAAAAAAATACATTATTTTTATAAAAACGCCAAACAGACATAATGATTGTGAAACGCCATAATGCAATAAAACGCGAAAAACTCCCAAACTATAATAAAAGTAATTTGGACAAGTATTATTAAAAGCTAAAAATGAAAAAAAAGGCCAAAAACTACTTAAAGCCATTAAAAAACGCCAAACTTGGAAGATGACACGTCTATCAACCTAAAAACTCATAAAAAAATTGAACAAAAACAGTAAAAATACACACAATAACTGAAAAGACAGCTACTTTATTAATATCATTTATTATAAATAAAATCCCGCCTAAACTACGCGCCAAAAATATCCTATAAGAGAGGCGTCTCTGCACAATCAATTGATCACACCAAAAAAAACAACGCCATGTTTCCTAGAAACCATTCACTTTAAAACGCCAAAAAATAGTTAAAAACCCACAGATGGGGAACCTGTTTTCTTCTATATTGAGTATTGTTCTGAATGTAGTTTCACTGAATAGATTCTTCTCTGAAGTGGGTATCTCTATAAGCTTTTGCTGAATGAGATGGACAAATATTCATGAAAAAAGAGACTGATGACACTCATATGTCATCATGTCACTTTGTTCTTGATGGATATATGGATGACATGAAGGGATCAATACATTCGAGCAAGCGTTGATCTTCAACATGTCACCAAACAAGTATATATCAAACCACAATAGAGGATGCCACTAAAAATAAGCATCTTCTAAAGACGGACGTTATGTAGGAAAATAAGGATCTAGATAAGGTGTTCAAAACAGGTTCAAAACGCCAAAAATGTTAAAGTAGAAGAGGCTGATGACAGTGAAGATTTGAATGATAAATTAGATTAGAATTTTTAATTTTTTTTCGTTTTCTATTGTTTGTTATCTAATTCTCTGTTGTTTATTATATAATTCTCTACTAATAAAAAAATTGAGTATAAAACGCCAAAAACTACAAACACCAAAACGCCTGATAGTATGAAAACTGTGAGAACGGATGCTAGCAAAGCACGTTGTTGCTATATAAAACGCCAAAAAATGCCAAACAAAGTATTACTGGAAAAAGCAACACTAATTGACAGATGAAACTGAACGAAACAGTAATTGTAAAACAGTAAAATGAAGAGATGGTAACATTATTGCCAAACATTTATTATATTAAAAGCCACTACATCGAAAATTGAATTTGTTTATCTTTTCAAAACGCCATAATTGCCTGTCAGGCTGTCACATTATAGGCCTGCATCCTACATGGCACAACACTTGATAGAAAAAATAAACATCAAGAAAATTACTGATGTTTTTTACATTATAGGTCTGCATCCTACTTGGCACAACAATCAAAGCATACTTAGTTAAAACACCAAAATATTTACTATGATCCTGATCTAAAAACAATAAAAACGTCGCGTATTTGTTAAACGCCAAAAAATGGAAAGGTGATGTGACACGCGTTTTAAAAAAAGAATATAAAAGGACAAAAAAGCCCCTCCGCCCTTCACTATGTCGAGTGACACGTGTTACACCAGAAACCGTTCTCACCGTTCTCACACTTTTGAGCGTTTTCTCCTGATCCCGTTTCTATATATATATATATATATATATATATATATATAGTGGAGGGCTCAAATGAGAAGAAAAAATTGTAAGAATAAAAAGAATAAGTTTTAAACCAATAGAAATGCTCCATTTACTTCATTTAATATTTGTATTTAATGTTATTAATAAGGGCGTATAGGTAAATTTCTAATTGTAATTAATTAGCTAACTAATTAAAATTGTAACTCACTTTTAAATATTCTATTTCAAGATAAAATAATTTAGAATGAAGGACAATTTTCGACATGTGTAGGATAAATTTTAGTATGTGTAGGATAAATTCTTGAATGTGTATGATAAATCTAGATATGCGTAGGGTAAATTTCGGTAAGTGTAAGATATATGTAGGATAAATTTTGAAATGTGTAGGAATAAAATGTTTTTTGCTTTATTAATAAAAGATAACATAATTAATGGGGGGAGTTATAAACTATTTAATGTTTTACCATTATGCCCTTTCTTCTTTTTCTTCTCACATTAAATTTCTTATCAAATGAACCTTCCCCTATATATATATATATAAAGAACGTATAAAAAACTTACGGACGCTTAAAAAATGTGAGGGTAACATGTGACTTGAACGTGCATTTTTCAAGCATATGATAAAAATCTGCATATTTTTTTTTCTCTCGGGTGAAATTACCATTCCCACATGATCCATCGTTGGACCCTTGTCGCCCTATGGTGGATTCTCGCCTTTCTCATTTATTTTAGATATAGAATATCTCAACCTATATGAAATCACATAAAATAAAAATGATTTTAAATTTTTAATTAAACAGAAAATTGATTGTTTAGATAATTATATTTCTAATGTAATTTCGTTTATAATCAATATTGTTATGAATGCAACCATTTTATAGCCCAATCCAATGTTTATGGGCTTTAGGCTTTTAGGGTTCTATTGTAGTAGTATATATATACGATGTATATGTTAGATGATTGAATTAGTTTTCTCTCTATTTCTCTCTTGTTTTATCACACGTTATCAGCGCATCGCTCTCCAAAATTCCTTATTTTTTTAACCGAATTTCCATTCATTTTCTTTATCTTTTCACCTCACTGATTTGTCATGGTTTCAATAACCCAACCCGAACCATCTTTTAATTTGAGGGAGATAGGAGGTGAATATACGAAGTGAAATATAAAAAATTACCAAGCAAATTATTGAACAACCGGCTCCTCTATTGCATTTTCTTGTCCCCACGAACGATGACCATGGCCACCGAACCACGTCACCGGTCGCATTCGGAAACATAATCGCCGTGTTTGAGAACCCGACGGTGACAGAATTCATGAATGCTGGATTGATGTGCGTATAAACACATCCGAATGAAAATCGGATATCGATCAAGAGCCGTATACAACAACTGAAGTAACATATCGAACCAACTTCCGTGATTTATTGCACAATACGTATATCATACATATATATATATATATATATACATTATATAGATTATTTAGTATGGTTCTGTAAATTGATTTTTAGTTTCCGGCCAATAGTATTATGTAAATTAGAAACTAAAAGTAAAGAAGATGAACACAAAGCTAATATACCCAGAAATTAACCCTCTCAAATATCCACAAATAATTTTTGTAGTAGATGAACAAATAAAGTAGAAAGTGTTATTTTTTTACATTATGTGATGTAGTCTAAAAAAAACAGAGTTATCTTTTCCGACAACCGGAAATCGTTTCCGGAGAAAATGATCGTAACCCATTGGAATCTGTTAGTTGGCCAAATTTGGTGGAGTTGTAGGTCCAGCAGTTGTTATGGTCAAAGCCCAGCAGCCGTTTTACTCGGTCAAAATTCAACCAAGTCACTAATTATCCTAATCAGTTTAAAATTTGTTTCAAGCTCAAACTTTTATCATTAAGTTCGTAACCTTCTAGATTAAAAAGGAATTAATGCACATCAAGAGTGTTAAAATAATAATAAATGATATATACATGAAAAGTATGGTGCTTTGTCAACCGGGTTTTATAAACTATTTTTTATATATAATTGATAAACGCTTTAAAGTAAATAAATCATAATGTTAATTTTTTTTGGGTTCTCTACATTGCAAGATCTGTTATCGACCATTATGATTATTTTATTTTTTAATGCGCAATGATATAGGTTGTGGCATTTAGCACAAATAAATTGGTCTTAAGCTAGTTAAGTAAATCAGTTAATTAAAATGAATCGTAAGTTTTTTATCATTACACTACTATGCATTGTCAACATATTAGTTGTATGATTATTCTTATCGTTTTTTTATAGCTGCAAAACAAATATTGATAGATATTAATATAATCAATAGTTCACACAAAAAAAATGTGAAAAATAGGCAGTGGTCTCTTAGCTTAAACAAACTACATGGATAGATGATGAACCATATTTTGAAGTCATTGTTTTTCTCTGTTATAGCCCGGGAATAAGTTATATATGATAAAAATACAATTTAACTCTACTTAAATAATAAATCACTTTTAATTCGAATTCTTAAGAAAAATGTTTAAAATTCGAGTTTTTAAGAAAAATGTTCAAAAGATCCTTGTTTTGATCATAGCACCTCTATAGAGAAAAACTGAATTTCACATGAATCCTAAATCATTGTTGGTACCCGAAGTTTTATCAAATGTACACAAATTCACGTTTCGTTTCCATGATTTTTTTTCAATGTTAAATTCAAACTTGAGTTCATCACACTTGGCATCTTCATCTTCGGATAACATATAGCCTAGTAGTTGAAAACCTTTTGACTAGTTCATGATTTCCCTCCAAACAAAGGTTAAAACTATAGTATTTCTCCTCCGTGACATATTTTGGATGTGTGAAGGTACTCGATCGACATGTTTGACCACCAGAAGTTGGTCATCCTCTAAAAAGCTTGCTATAAATTTTCTCGACATACTCCTGATGCAGCAATACCGAGAATGTGTTTTCAAAAAATACTCGGAGGTTATATCACGTCTTTTAAATTGCAAATCAAAATATCAAGCTAATATTTATATACCATTCAATTCAATCTAACTAACACGTGCTAGCTCATTCCCTGAGGTAAATATTATAATTGGTTAATGTCGTCGGATGAGAAAAACATAAGAAATATTTTTACCAGTTGAAGTTGTCTCGGTAGAGACACAATTGATTTTGAATAAATTTATTAAGTTTCAACTATGTTTGGATAAAAAGTCATCACTTTGGAATAGTGTCAAAGAAAAATGATACCAAATATGAGATATCTACAATATATCATATAGCAAATATGTCCAGAAGACCATATTAGAAGTTACTAGAATGATACATATATATCCACAATATTTCATTAAATCAAATATGGTGAGTAACCAGAAGTTACTAGAAAATTTAAAATTTTATACGTTTACCACATGACATAACTAAATAGGTCATCAACATAGCATCATGATATGCTAAATAATTAAAAGTGCTAACTAGCACTACTAAGTAATCTAATAGTCTCGCTACCAAAACACTTATTATGTATGTAATGAATTTTCTTAGCGAATTAATCTTTATGCCATCCAAAAAGAAAATCCTACTAACTATCCCACTTATATGTGGACCATGTAAATATTTATTGGTCTTAAGTGATGCATCCATATTTGGCATGCTTTTAAGTGTATATGGTTGAAAAGGGATTTTGCCCGACAGTATAAAACGTTGATCTTTGACATTGTTTAATGTTGAACTTTGACAAACAATTGTAGAGACCTGATGTGCGCAAAATGCAACATATAAATTACATTAATTGTGGCATAAAACTAACTCTTTTTAGTACTAATGTTGGAAAAAGCGTGTTTTTGTCTTCCTTTTGTATTTTCAGGATTAAATGAGCTCAAATGAACAAAAGAAACAAAAAGGCAGCTAAATCTAACATAAATACAAGAAAAGGAATAAATGTGGCATACCCGACCGCCCGACATCATCTTCCCAAGCAAAAACAAGAGAACAGAAGGCTGAACACGCCCCGTGCTCAATGAGCACGGAGGTGTGCCCAAGTGTCTGCAGAAAAGACAAAGTTGTAGAAGCTTCTATCACCCACCACGGGGGCGTGCCCAGCGGACACGGGGCTGTGGTCAACTCTAAGATTCGCAGAATCTAGGGAAATCTTGATAGTACAGATACGCTTCTCCACACGGGGTCGTGCCCAGCGGACACGGGGGCGTGGTCAACTAATGCAGACAAACTGCAATTAAAGAAGAAAGAGAAGATAGGTGGACACGGGGCCATGCCCAATAGACACGGGGCCGTGTCCGGGCTTCTGTGCAGGCTATAAATAGGGGTGCCTGGCTCATTTGCAAACCATCCCTTGGCAAACCACCTCTCTCACACTTCACCCACCCACCACCACCATCACAACCCACATCCACCACCATCATCCATCATAGAGTGTGTGAGTAGTCTCGGGATCCAAGATTGATCGTAAGAGTTCTTGACAATCAAAGGCCATGTTTGCCTAAGTCTCTTACATCACTTGGTGAAGACAAGTGTCTAGTGTAATACTTTTTATTTTTAATCTTTTCGCACTTTTTATTTGGTTATGTATTAATGACTTTAATAACTAGTTTCTTATGTTGAAGGTGAATCTTCCTTATCATTTGTCCGTGGTGTCTTGGCATTATTTTACTGTCTATATAAAATAAAAGATTTTCACCATTCATATCTCCACGGTCTATATGGAGATATGTTGGCTACCTGGTCGGGGGTTAAGGGAATGGTTTGGTAAGAGTCTTGCCTTGTTCAGTGTATAGATCCTGCAAGGACCTGGGTCAACTTTAGTAGGACCTCCTTCAATACCCACTGGTATTGGATGGCGGGGGTCCGAACTCCTTGATCCCCTCATATGTAAGCTACTATTAAAACATTAACCCGGCTATTTAGGGTTGTATCCCTGCTGACTCAGACTACTTAGCCGAAGGTAACGTCACCTTCAAAAGAGGGGCCTACCACATTGCACATTAATAACTTAATTAATTAACTTTCAATAATCCAACCCTTTAGGATTGTATCCTTGCTGACTCAAACTACTGGGTTGAGGGTAACGTCACCTTCAAAAGAGGGGCCTACTACTATAACTAAGATAATCTCTTAAAAAGTGCAAAAGTGCGGAAATAATCAAAGGTTACACTAAACACGAGTCGGATCCAAGTGATTCATCTTGTCTATCTGTTTTTAGTTTTATTTTTATTTTTCAGCATTTTTAGTTTTTATTTTCTAGTTTAAAACCTTTTTCTAAACTTTTGATTTGGTTAGACGTTGAGGATAAACCGGTATTAAAAGCTTTTGTGTCCTTGGACGACCTCGGTATCTTACCAACACTATACTACGCTCACGATGGGTGCACTTGCCCATATGTGTGTTTGGTGTTAGTAAAATATCGTGTTTTATAAATTTAAAACTTGACTAACGTGTAAAAAGGGCTAAAAATATATATATAACCCTATAACACCACACGTGCATCAAGACCATTGTTGGGAACAATATGAAATATAGTAAGAGGCATATATAGTCAAGATAAATTTTCATGTTTACCGACTATCTAATCAGTTCAAAACCAACTGCTAATCATAAATACTCCCCACAACAATTGGTCTCTAGAAGAAAACCAAAAGTTATTTTGGTTATGCGATATATGTAAGTACCAAAATGGACATGTTTACAACATATTTACTGACTATCCATTTAACAAACCAATATTCCCAGTCTTAGGGGGAGACAAGATAAGAAAAATAAAAGACTGGTAATACAACTAAATAGAGAATGCATCATATTAAATCCCGACCCCAGAAGTGGTCAATGTTAATTTGAAGTTCAAAAGGGCATGACTTTTCAAATAATAGCAAATGAAATACCAGATGCATTCATAAACACAAATAGATTGACAAAAGTCACGTATACCAACACTAAATTCACCTGCTCGAAATGAAGTAATCATAAAATGATTACCGTATCAAGAAAATGTGGGAGGTAAATCGGTTCCAAAAGACAAAACCCACAAATACGAAAAGAGCAGAGTAACACAGTTGGTGTAACCAGAAGAGGTTGCATAGGATACCCCAGAAGTGGTAGAATACAATACCCCATAAGTGGTTGTATACAAAACCCAAGAAAGGGTTGTATACGAAAACCTTAAAAGAGGTTATTGTTAAAATCCTAGAGGAGATAGCGAAATTCTGATATAGGATAATGGAGTTCCAGAAGAGACTCAGTTACCAAACAAGTATGAGATCTCAATGATTTATGTACAAAAAAGGTATAATATGGAACCGTAATGAAACACGTGTAAAATGATATATTTGAATATGCTATAGCAATAGATGTAATCGACAAAAAAGATTACGTATATAGAAATTGTGCAAGAGTGTACGCACATAAATAGCCAAAATGGCTAGATAAATTAAATGCCAATTAAATTCGCTCGACAAACTAAACGTTTTCGAACTAGCAGTTCGAACACCCATAGACGTCAAACCAGTAGGTTATAAATGGGTGTCTTTAAATAAAAAGAAACGTAAAGAATGATTTTTGCGATGTAAGGCATGATTTTTAACATAAAGATTTTTCCCAAACCCCAGTAGTTGATTATGAGGAAACGTATTCCCCTGTAGTGGATGCGATAATCTTTAGATGTTTAGGCAGCCTCGCAATCTCAGAATGACTTCAAGTAAAACTTATGGATGTCGTCACTGTATACATATACGAAACAATTACAAATGACATCTGCTTGAAATCCCTGAAGGATTAAAAATTCTCAAAGCATTATTTAACAATAACCCCATATGCGTTATATAAATCTTAAAGGGATTGGTCCTATGTGGTATAATTGACTCGGTTGATACTTTGAAAAGAGGGGTATAAGTTTGATAAAATAAGCTATATATATTTATCAAGATTTCACTTTTAATGTTAAGTGTAATTGGAGTTTACAGTGATGATGTAAACACTATCGAAAGGAACTGTCAAACTATAAAGTGAAAATTCTGAAAAAACCTTTATACAGTGTAGTTATTCTCGACCCAAAGTTCTAGTATATCACAGTTCGAATATATATGTACTATTTTTGCTCATCCATCAAACCACATCCATAAGATGTTATATGGATAAAATTCATTTGTCGAGTATGCTAATGGTTGTCGAATTGCTTGACATATGGAAATGATTTTATTGTCCCTAAGAAGAGGATGGATAAATAATTTGTCCAGAAGTAGCATACTTAATTGCGAGCAGAGCATTGATGTATCTTGTAAACAAGATGTCACACCCCGATTTCCACGTGTATCACCGGTGGGCCCGGTGGGGAATTACCGTGACGATGTTGGCAACAATATAGTCAAACCACACAATTATATAAATGCACAGCGGAAGCTTAAAGATAAATATATACTTCAACCTCTGGTTGTAATATCAAATGTATTACAGAAGTCGAATATATCCACAGCGGATCAAAATAATAATAAAATATTGTTCATTCAGATACGGCATCGAGTTTGCGAGACTATTCGTGATGCTTAGGAAGCTAATACCAGCCCATTTCATATAGTACCTGCACTTAATCTTTTTGGGGAAAATACGTCAGTTTACACTGGTAAATACGTTCAACTGACACATTTGAAAATGTTTATTAAAAATTTATTTGAATGCACAAGGCACAAACTCTTTTATAACTTGGGAAAATTATTAAAATCTTGTGAACGTTTTACATGTTCTTTTATGCGTTCAGTAGCCCGGGTCGTGCCGGGTTAAAGATTTATAGACACACCACATTGCGTAAAACCGTAGTATAAAAACCAACGGCTACGTCTTTTAATTTAATGTCGACAATATATACCGGGTGTACGCCTACACCGGGATGTCGATGGTCGTGGCCATTTCGTAAAATGATGCCAAGGATATCCGGGACAACGGTCATTAAACCCCCCAAAGGCTTTTAAGAAACAAAACTGTTTAAATGAGCCGATCATATTATTTAATTAACCACCTAAGCGATGGAAAAATATAATGCTCAATCAAGCGGTATTAACATACCGTAACCCAAGCCCGTATAGGGGAAATAAGTTAAAGTATTTACCTTTGCAAGTATTATTCCTTAATTTGATTAAATCGCCGATAGCTTTTACTGGGCTCCTAATCTGGAACGAAGGTTTTAATTAACCTCTTAGAATCCTAACGGGTCTTTATATTGGCCGTAGCCTAGACCGGTTGGTTCCGGAATATAAATATGGTTTAATCGCGCGAAAAGGCGAAAACCGAGAATGGAATGTGACTCTGCCCCAAACAAGTTCAGAGACTTGTTTTATATGGGTCCAAGGTTCACACTCTGGATTTTGGGGTTCAAATAATATAATTTGACCCGTATCGGCTAAATTATGAAAACTAGTTTCATAAGCCGAACCGTGCGCGCAATAGGCGAAACGGTTAACCATGAGAGTCTTACGCTTATTTCCTAAGTCAATATGCCTTAAAGAGGTTGTGGTATCAGTAGGATACCTTCCGTAATGCCCGTAACGAGTTTAAGTTAATATTATGCCCCGTAGGGGCTTTTCGGTCGTTTTAAAGACTTTTAAAGGGCTTTTCGAGTTCTACAGGAAATCTGAGTTTCCCGAACAGTTTATAAAGTCTAAAATACTTTATTTATTATTTAAAATCAGTAGCAACTGGAATCGGGTCAAAAGACCTTGTAGAACTCAAGTTTTGGCCGATAAGGGCATATTCGGTATTTACCGAACCGTAGCCATAACCGCAGGTTATGAGCAAGGTAAAAATTATTAAAAATCTCTAAAATTCCCAAAATATTATTTTATAACAGTGGGTAAAAGTTTTGGTGACGAAATCTTGGTTTAGATAGGTGTTATGCTAATTGCGCCTTTTATTACAAAAGTTTATTTTAATCGCGCTATTTAGCATAACTCTCATTCTAGACTTCGGATTGACGTGAAACTTTAAGGACATGCTTATAATTTAATAAGCAAGGTTATAGTCCGTTCACGTGTCCGAAATACTCGTTTTATTTTTAAAAGGCCGTTACGGTCAACTTTTAGGCGATTAACGGAAATGCGTAAAAGACTCGGACAATTCATGAACCGATCACAGAGGTCTATATCATGTAACCTGGTCCTAAGAGAGTCCTAAGGCATATCTATACCTCACTAAAACGGGTCAGAACTGAAGTCAAAGCAAAAGTCAAACTTTTGCGACATTCGGCTCCGAACCGGGTCAATATAGCAAATGGTCGATTCAAACGAGCGCAAACAAGTTTACATACTTATTATCATGTTTTATGATTATCAAAACAGGTTTCATAGCATATACATTACAGATTATGTACAAAATGGCAAAACAACTTTCTGTTGACTTTTTAAGTGCGCGTTTGACTCGATATTTGACATAGTTAGAGTGGTGATCAGAGGAAACCCTTTTAGGGGTTTATTACCCACATAAATACCAACTCAAAACTACTTTTGATCCGACAATTCACTGGACCATTTGTGAATTATCGTTATGTCAACCGTTAGTTACGACGGTTGAGCTTATAAGCTAAATCTATGGAAATATAAGACCAAAATGGATTTGAACGACTTACAGAAGTTGTATCTTGCTTAGAGAGCAGAGAGGAATGCTTGAGAGCTTTAGAATGATCAGTAGTTGAGTGTTTGAGTTGTGTGAATGTTATGAGCCAAATGTGGCTATTTATAGTGCCACAAAGCCTTCAAGATCATTACACAACAATCTACACTGATCATGGATGATGGGCAGGTGTCCCATAGAGCTATGGGTCGAGTATAGGGTGCCCATGCCTCATTTATTGGCGTTTTGATCGTTCACAAGCTCAAAAGGCAAGAAACTACAATCATTCTGCATCTGGGCGTCCCACGCGGCCCGCATGGGAGTTCCATGCATGTTTTAATGCGGGTCGCCTGAGGTTTAAATATCAGGTGAGTAAAAGAGGTGGCTCGCGGCCCGCCTCAACTTAACCCGAGACTTCACGCGGGTCGCGAGAGGTTAGATTTCCAGAATTTTAAATCTTTTGTAATGATTATCAGAATCTGGTAATTAATAACGAAATCTTTCGCAATGATTTACCTGACCTTTCGGGTTTGAAGGGGTAACTTTGCGGTTTGGCCCTCGGTTAATTACAACTAAGGACCTCGTGTTATTTACCCGCGTTGTTAAGTCCCCATTTAGTTTATTAATTATTCAGAAAGCCTTAACTTTCATTGTTGACGCTTTTAACCCTTCTCATACGAATTTGGTTATAACTTTCTTGTTTTAAAACGGAACTTCGCGGAATTTATACAATATGTTCTTGTGAGCGTATAATACTGTTACAAAGCCTCGGGAGCGTTAAAGGGTCACTCAGAGGTATAATTAAACATGTTGACACAGTTAACCCCATGTAGCTTGTAATCTCTCACTTTCTTCCGCGTTTCGCTTCCGTACGATTCATGATTTATTCGTTTGAAGGTACAAGCACCATTTAGGGTTACTATACAGTATATTTACCCTTGTTTGACATTTATAACCCTCGAATTTATATACTTTCAAGGTTTGTCAATATTAATCCTTTATTTAATATCAATGCCACGTGTAAACAAATGACACGTGTTAACACATTATTGGACACAAAAATTCGAGGTGTTACATCCTCACCCCCTTAAAATATATCTCGACCCGAGATTTACTCAAATAAATAGGGGTACTTTTCTTTCATTGTGTCCTCGACTTCCCACGTATATTCGGGACCTCTACGAGCATCCCATTTGACCTTTACAATCGGTACGTGCTTTCTTCGAAGCTTCTTCACCTGTCAATCTTCAATCGACAAAGGTTTTTCTACAAACTTTAAGCTCTCATCTATATGCACATCTGTGTGTGGAATCACCAATGATTCATCGGCGAAGCACTTTTTGAGATTGCAGATGTGGAACACATTGTGAATTCCATTGAGCTCTTCAGGCAAGTTCAACTTATAGGCGACTGATCCGACACGTTCATTGACCTCAAAAGGTCCTATGTACCTCGGACTCAGCTTGCCCTTTTTGCCGAAACGCATCACCCCTTTCCAGGGTGATACTTTAAGCAACACCTTTTCACCCACTTCGAAGTGAAAATCCTTACGCTTTGGATCAGCGTAGCTCTTCTGCCTATCGCGGGCAGCCTTGAGACGTTCCCGTATCTGGACAATCTTGTCCGTTGTCTGGAAAACTATCTCTGGTCCCGATAATTGGACCTCTCCTACTTCCGCCCAACAAACAGGCGATCTACATTTCCTGCCGTATAATGCCTCGAAAGGCGCAGCCTTTATGCTGGTATGGTAGCTATTATTGTAGGAGAATTCGATTAGGGGTAGATTCTTATCCCAGTTACCGCCTAAATCGATTGCACATGCACGAAGCATGTCTTCCAACGTCTGGATAGTACGCTCACTTTGACCGTCCGTCTGTGGATGGTAAGCCGTACTGAAGTTCAAACGCGTGCCCAAAGATTGCTGGAAACTCTTCCAAAAGTGAGACGTGTATCTAGTATCCTGGTCGGAGATAATAGACACAGGTATGCCGTGTAAGGCTACAATCTTATCAACATAAAGTTGGGCTAACATATCGGAGCTATACGTCTCCTTGATGGGTAGAAAATGAGCTGATTTAGTCAGCCTATCGACTATGACCCATATTGTATCGTTTCCTTTCCTGGTTTTGGGTAACTTGGTTATGAAGTCCATAGTTACGCATTCCCACTTCCACTCGGGAAGCTCAGGCTGTTGTAGCAAGCCGGACGGCTTTTGGTGCTCGGCTTTGACTTGAGCACAAGTCAAGCACTTTGCTACGTGGGCGGCCACAGACTTTTTCAAGCCTATCCACCAATAGTTTGCCTTTAAATCTTGATACATCTTGTCTGCACCAGGATGGACAGAATATTTGGAACTATGGGCCTCCTGGAGGATAATATCTCGTAGTCCTCCATAAATCGGAACCCATATTCGTCCGTTTAATCTAAGGATTCCATCCTTGCTAAGAGTCAACTGCTCCTCAGTTACTCCTAACTTTTCATTAGGATAATTAGCTTCCAACACAGCCTCTCGCTGTGCAGCTAAAATCCTTTCAATTAAATTGTTCTTGACTTCAATGCTATTGGCATTGATTCTAATAGGTTTTACCCTTTCTTTCCTGCTTAAGGCATCAGAGACCACATTCGCTTTGCCGGGATGGTACCTGATCTCGCAATCATAGTCATTCAAGGTTTCCATCCAACGGCGCTGCCTCATGTTCAATTCCTTCTGGTTGAACAGGTGCTGGAGGCTTTTGTGATCAGAATAAATCACAAATTTAATACCATAAAGGTAATGCCTCCACAATTTTAGTGCAAATACAACGGCACCCAACTCCAAGTCGTGGGTGGTGTAATTCTTTTCGTGCACCTTTAATTGCCTTGAAGCATAGGCAATCACCTTGCCCTTCTGCATAAGCACACACCCCATGCCCGTGTGTGATGCATCGCAGTAAACTACGAATTCTTCTGTACCTTCCAGTAATGTCAGCACAGGTGCGTTGCTTAGCTTTTGCTTCAGTATTTCGAAGGATTCTTGCTGCTTTGGGCCCCAATTGAACTTTTCTTTCTTCTTGGTTAGGGAAGTCAAGGGCGCAGCAATCCTCGAAAAATTCTCAATAAACCTCCTATAGTACCCTGCTAACCCCAGGAAACTACGGATTTCAGTAGGCGTCTTTGGCTCTTGCCAGTTCATGACCGCCTCTACCTTAGCGGGATCCACTTGGATACCACGCTCACTCACAACGTGACCTAAAAACTGAACCTCTCGTAGACAGAATTCACATTTCGAGAATTTGGCGTAGAGTTTCTCACGCTGTAATAATTCGAGAATGCAACGGAGGTGCTTCTCGTGGTCAGCTTGGTTCTTGGAATATATAAGGATATCGTCGATGAAGACTATGACAAATTTGTCCAAATACGGCTTGCAGACGCGATTCATGAGATCCATGAACGCAGCCGGTGCATTTGTGAGCCCAAAAGGCATCACTAGGAACTCGTAATGACCATAGCGAGTCCTAAATGTTGTCTTATGTACATCCTCATCTCTGACCCTTAGCTGATGATAACCCGACCTCAAGTCGATCTTCGAGAAATAGCTTGCTCCGTGCAGCTGATCGAATAGATCATCGATCCTCGGCAAAGGATATCTATTCTTTATGGTAACTTTATTTAGCTATCGATAGTCGATGCACAACCGCATCGATCCGTCCTTCTTCTTTACAAATAGGACTGGTGCTCCCCAGGGAGATGAACTAGGTCTGATAAAACCTTTCGCCAGCAGTTCATCCAACTGGGTCCTCAGTTCTTTCATTTCCGTTGGAGCTAGCCTGTAAGGTGCTCTTGCTATCGGAGCCGCTCCAGGAATGATGTCTATTCTGAACTCCACTTGTCTATCTGGTGGCAAACCAGGTAGTTCTTCAGGAAAAACCTCGGGGTATTCAGAAATGACAGGAAGATCCTCGATCTTCGGCTTAGGTTCTTCTATTATCACCTGAGCCATGTAAATTACGCAGCCTCTGTTTAAACACCTTGAAGCTTTGAGCATAGATACGTCCTCGGGCAATCCGTACTGCGTATCTCCTCGAATGGTAAGCGATTCACCACTCGGAGTCTTTAATACTATGTGCCTTTTGCCGCAAATGATTTGGGCCTGGTTACGGGATAACCAGTCCATGCCTAGAACTATGTCGAAACCCGCTAGTTTGAAGGGAAGTAGAGATAGAGGAAAAGAATGGTTCTTAATGGACATTTCACATCCCTCTAGAACAGTGGAGACGGTTTCTATCGTGCCGTCTGCTAACTCTACCTCGTATTTCATATCTAGGGTTTTGATTGGCATGTTCAATAGTTTACAAAACTTTTGGTCTACAAAGGACTTATCAGCGCCAGAATCGAAAAGTACTCTTGCAAATATACTATTTACGAGGAAAGTACCTGTAAGCACATTGTCGTTCTGTACTGCCTCCTTTGCATCCATGCGGAAGACTCTAGCATTGGTCTTCTTTGTCTCCTCCGCCTTCCTGGCGTTCTTAGGGCAGTTACTCTTGATATGCCCCTTTTCGTTGCAACCATAGCAGGTTGCATCCTTGATCTTCTTGCATTCCACAGTCTTATGATCCTTGGACTTGCACAGTCCACAGGAAGGAGTCTTTGGTTGTGACTGTGAATTTGATGCAAACCTGCACTTCCCAGAGTGGGGTTTCTTGCAGATTTTGCAGTTGGGCCTTTCACCAGCTTGCCCATCTTTCTTCGCCTCCGACCCTCTTTTGCCTTCACCGTTTCCACGGTTCTTCTTCCCTGACCTTCGTGAGGTATCATCCTCACGTTTCCTCTTCTCAGCCTCCTTGTTCCTTAGGGTCCTCATACGGACCGCGTCTAAAGTGAGAGACAAGGAGAGGTCAGTAACTGACCTGAAGGTCGTCGGCCGGGAGGCCTTGACACTAGCCTTTATCGCAGGCTCCAGGCCCCCAATGAAACGGGCGATTCTTCTAGACTCTGGTGTCACAAGGTACGGAACCAGGCGAGACATCGTATTGAAGCTCGTCAAATAAGCCTGGCAGTCCAGGTTCGTCATCACTAGTGACACAAAGTCAGCCTCGATCTTCTCAACCTCATGCTGAGGGCAGTAGTTTTCCTTAATGAGAGCAATAAATTCCTCCCATGTCATCTTGTATAAAGCAGACTTACCTGATGCCTGCACCAACGCTCTCCACCATGCCAGGGCCTCGCCCTTAAATGACTGGGACACATACTTCACCACATCCCTCTCTGCACACCCACTGTTGTCCACAATAGTGTCCATATCATCTAGCCAGGTGATACAATCAACAGCACCTTTCTCCCCTGTAAATTCCCGGGGCTTACAAGATACAAAGTATTTGTAGGTGCAACCCTTGGCATTGGATGCATCAGTATATTCCCTATCGCGATGAACGCTGTTCTCAGTGGACGAGTGTTTGTCGTCATCTTTCTTGGGTTGAGAGGGTGGTTTGGAGTGTGTCTTTGGTTTAGAGGGTGGTTTTGATACGGTTCTGCCTTGGGACTCAGTATATTGACGATCAAGAGCTGCCTGAACAGCATTGTCAATCAGAGCCTTTAGCTGTGCGCTTGTCAGATGCACTGGCGCATTGTCGTAGTCATCTTCATTTGTATGGCTATTCTCTCCATTGGGATCCGCCATTGTAACTTGAATCTGCTACAGAAGATAACAAAATTTTATTCAGGAGATTATTATATAATTGTCTTTTATGACAATTTGTCAACCATGGTAACAGAGACCATATTTGGTTAACTTTTTACTCATTAATAAGATTGGCCCGTAGGCACTACATCACTAATGGATGTTTTAATACAATTGATCACCTGCATAGGTGATTTAACCCACGATTTATAAACCATTTAGTTGGGCTTTGAAATCCTTAAAGGATTATTGTATAAGAATGACGCGCGTGATTTTAACGAATCACATCTGCCATGATCGTTAACATGCTTGCAGAGGTTAACAGGAATCTGAATCTTTTAATTAAGTCCTACCATCTTGGTCGGATCTTAAAAGACACCAGGCTAGGTTTCACCTTTTAAGATTCTTTATTTAGGCAGATCAATTTAAAAGGAATGGTTTTGATTTATTTCATACATATTAAAACAAAACTCATAACATACATTCCATAATCTCAAATACAATTACATATTGCCCTAAACGGGTCTTTCAAATAGTACGTACCTCCATAGAGGTATAAAATAAGTGACAAGTCCACGCAGGGACTAACATAAGATACGTGTCCATGCAAGGACTAAAAGACAAGTCCACGTAGGGACTGAAATACGATAAATGTCCACGCAGGGACTTATTTCAAAGTAGAAATTACATTAGTACAACTATTAAGGGCTAGTGGTCACGTTTCTTCTTTTTGCCCTTTAGTAGGTTCGCCAAGCCTTTGAGAAATCCTCGGTGGCTCTTTTTCTCTTCCTCGAACTCTCTTTCCACACGATCTAGTCGATGGAGTATCTCTTCCTGTTCAGGAGGAGAGAAACGTGGTTGTGGCGCTTGTTGCGGAACTGGGGGTCTGGGAGGTATTGGATACCCATGAGCTGAGTAGTCCGGTGGTCCCATGTTCCCATGAGCTCCGTCGGGGTAGCGCGCATTATATCTAGCCGACACCACATACGGGTCGCGCTCATCATTGTACTTGTATTGTGCTTGCGACGGTTCGAACGGGTTGTAAGCCGTTGGACCCGTGTAAGCAGGTATGGGTTGGTCATACCCAAATGGTGGCGAATTTGGTGCAGCTGGTGCGGAGTTCGCCTCCTGTATAGGACTTGAAGGTCCTTCTTCTTGTAGTGGCGGATAGTGGCTACTACTAGAATGTCGAGGGGTGCTGAAGTGGATACCCCCTCCTCCTCATGTGGACATACGAGCATTTGTTCTCCTACGCCTTGGCGGATCAGGTATTACTGGTTGCGCCGGTGGCGGAGGCGGTGGCGTAACTGCCACAAAGCGTGAATCCTCAGAGGGATCCTGTGGATGTCGCGGTTGTTGTGATGTCTGTTGAGGTGGCGTGTAGTACCACTCATGTCGGTCGAACAACGCTTGGAAACTGTCTGGTCCCTGATAGGGTGTGCCATGGAAGGATGACCCATCAGAGACTTCTATCGGATGCGTGGGCGTACCACGAGCAGGTTCAGTTGGATCAGTATCTTCATCCATATGGTCTTCGGAGAAGTGATCTTGTGGCCCTAATGGGACAAAGCCTGAAGGTTCCTGTATGTAGTCAGCTGGATTAAACTGACCTATGAAGTATGGAGTAGGGTCGTCGTAATTTCGGTGCGATACCGAACGTTGTAGAGGTATGAAGGAAGGTTGTGGGTTGTTGGGATCATTTTCTGAGTTTGGCCCAAAGGAGTGCCGGTAGGATGGCGTTGAGCTGTGCGAGGTGGAATGCCTCGCGGGTTCGTAAAGATCTCTTCGTCGTTGTGGTTCTTCACTCCTTGTCATCGAAGGAGGTCTTGTACCTGACGGTCCAGCTTCGTGATCGTGATGTGTCACGACATCTCCTCTGCCTCTTCTTCCCCTTCCTCTTCCTCGGAATATTACTGGCGGCATGTTTCCTGCTTTATAAAACTTTAAATACCAATAATATAAGAAAAAGACAAAATTGGAATAACAATTCGAATTTGTCCTAAGTTCTTATCTAGACTCAAGTATGTGCAATTGTGTCATTGAGATTAAACACAATAGGAAAGTGTTTAATTCACTCAATGTTGGCTCTGATACCAACCTGTCACACCCCGATTTCCACGTGTATCACCGGTGGGCCCGGTGGGGGATTACCGTGACGATGTTGGCAACAATATAGTCAAACCACACAATTATATAAATGCACAGCGGAAGCTTAAAGATAAATATATACTTCAACCTCTGGTTGTAATATCAAATGTATTACAGAAGTCGAATATATCCACAGCGGATCAAAATAATAATAAAATATTGTTCATTCAGATACGGCATCGAGTTTGCGAGACTATTCGTGATGCTTAGGAAGCTAATACCAGCCCATTTCGTATAGTACCTGCACTTAATCTTTTTGGGGAAAATACGTCAGTTTACACTGGTAAATACGTTCAACTGACACATTTGAAAATGTTTATTAAAAATTTATTTGAATGCACAAGGCACAAACTCTTTTATAACTTGGGAAAATTATTAAAATCTTGTGAACGTTTTACATGTTCTTTTATGCGTTCAGTAGCCCGGGTCGTGCCGGGTTAAAGATTTATAGACACACCACATTGCGTAAAACCGTAGTATAAAAACCAACGGCTACGTCTTTTAATTTAATGTCGACAATATATACCGGGTGTACGCCTACACCGGGATGTCGATGGTCGTGGCCATTTCGTAAAATGATGCCAATGATATCCGGGACAACGGTCATTAAACCCCCCAAAGGCTTTTAAGAAACAAAACTGTTTAAATGAGCCGATCATATTATTTAATTAACCACCTAAGCGATGGAAAAATATAATGCTCAATCAAGCGGTATTAACATACCGTAACCCAAGCCCGTATAGGGGAAATAAGTTAAAGTATTTACCTTTGCAAGTATTATTCCTTAATTTGATTAAATCGCCGATAGCTTTTACTGGGCTCCTAATCTGGAACGAAGGTTTTAATTAACCTCTTAGAATCCTAACGGGTCTTTATATTGGCCGTAGCCTAGACCGGTTGGTTCCGGAATATAAATATGGTTTAATCGCGCGAAAAGGCGAAAACCGAGAATGGAATGTGACTCTGCCCCAAACAAGTTCAGAGACTTGTTTTATATGGGTCCAAGGTTCACACTCTGGATTTTGGGGTTCAAATAATATAATTTGACCCGTATCGGCTAAATTATGAAAACTAGTTTCATAAGCCGAACCGTGCGCGCAATAGGCGAAACGGTTAACCATGAGAGTCTTACGCTTATTTCCTAAGTCAATATGCCTTAAAGAGGTTGTGGTATCAGTAGGATACCTTCCGTAATGCCCGTAACGAGTTTAAGTTAATATTATGCCCCGTAGGGGCTTTTCGGTCGTTTTAAAGACTTTTAAAGGGCTTTTCGAGTTCTACAGGAAATCTGAGTTTCCCGAACAGTTTATAAAGTCTAAAATACTTTATTTATTATTTAAAATCAGTAGCAACTGGAATCGGGTCAAAAGACCTTGTAGAACTCAAGTTTTGGCCGATAAGGGCATATTCGGTATTTACCGAACCGTAGCCATAACCGCAGGTTATGAGCAAGGTAAAAATTATTAAAAATCTCTAAAATTCCCAAAATATTATTTTATAACAGTGGGTAAAAGTTTTGGTGACGAAATCTTGGTTTAGATAGGTGTTATGCTAATTGCGCCTTTTATTACAAAAGTTTATTTTAATCGCGCTATTTAACATAACTCTCATTCTAGACTTCGGATTGACGTGAAACTTTAAGGACATGCTTATAATTTAATAAGCAAGGTTATAGTCCGTTCACGTGTCCGAAATACTCGTTTTATTTTTAAAAGGCCGTTACGGTCAACTTTTAGGCGATTAACGGAATACGTAAAAGACTCGGACAATTCATGAACCGATCACAGAGGTCTATATCATCATGTAACCTGGTCCTAAGAGAGTCCTAAGGCATATCTATACCTCACTAAAACGGGTCAGAACTGAAGTCAAAGCAAAAGTCAAACTTTTGCGACATTCGGCTCCGAACCGGGTCAATATAGCAAATGGTCGATTCAAACGAGCGCAAACAAGTTTACATACTTATTATCATGTTTTATGATTATCAAAACAGGTTTCATAGCATATACATTACAGATTATGTACAAAATGGCAAAACAACTTTCTGTTGACTTTTTAAGTGCGCGTTTGACTCGATATTTGACATAGTTAGAGTGGTGATCAGAGGAAACCCTTTTAGGGGTTTATTACCCACATAAATACCAACTCAAAACTACTTTTGATCCGACAATTCACTGGACCATTTGTGAATTATCGTTATGTCAACCGTTAGTTACGACGGTTGAGCTTATAAGCTAAATCTATGGAAATATAAGACCAAAATGGATTTGAACGACTTACAGAAGTTGTATCTTGCTTAGAGAGCAGAGAGGAATGCTTGAGAGCTTTAGAATGATCAGTAGTTGAGTGTTTGAGTTGTGTGAATGTTATGAGCCAAATGTGGCTATTTATAGTGACACAAAGCCTTCAAGATCATTACACAACAATCTACACTGATCATGGATGATGGGTAGGTGTCCCATAGAGCTATGGGTCGAGTATAGGGTGCCCATGCCTCATTTATTGGCGTTTTGATCGTTCACAAGCTCAAAAGGCAAGAAACTACAATCATTCTGCATCTGGGCGTCCCACGCGGCCCGCATGGGAGTTCCATGCATGTTTTAATGCGGGTCGCCTGAGGTTTAAATAACAGGCGAGTAAAAGAGGTGGCTCGCGGCCCGCCTCAACTTAACCCGAGACTTCACGCGGGTCGCGAGAGGTTAGATTTCCAGAATTTTAAATCTTTTGTAATGATTATCAGAATCTGGTAATTAATAACGAAATCTTTCGCAATGATTTACCTGACCTTTCGGGTTTGAAGGGGTAACTTTGCGGTTTGGCCCTCGGTTAATTACAACTAAGGACCTCGTGTTATTTACCCGCGTTGTTAAGTCCCCATTTAGTTTATTAATTATTCAGAAAGCCTTAACTTTCATTGTTGACGCTTTTAACCCTTCTCATACGAATTTGGTTATAACTTTCTTGTTTTAAAACGGAACTTCGCGGAATTTATACAATATGTTCTTGTGAGCGTATAATACTGTTACAAAGCCTCGGGAGCGTTAAAGGGTCACTCAGAGGTATAATTAAACATGTTGACACAGTTAACCCCATGTAGCTTGTAATCTCTCACTTTCTTTCGCGTTTCGCTTCCGTACGATTCATGATTTATTCGTTTGAAGGTACAAGCACCATTTAGGGTTACTATACAGTATATTTACCCTTGTTTGACATTTATAACCCTCGAATTTATATACTTTCAAGGTTTGTCAATATTAATCATTTATTTAATATCAATGCCACGTGTAAACAAATGACACGTGTTAACACATTATTGGACACAAAAATTCGAGGTGTTACACAAGACGACACCTAATATTGCGTTCCTGATAGATGTATTGGCAAGGTTACAGTTCCAATTTAATATATTGCACTCTTTTTCCCTTTACTAAGTTTTTCTATTAGATTTTCTTAGTAAGGTTTTTGATGAAGCAACATAACGGATCCAATAGCATCAGTTTATCTTATAGGCACTGAAATACTGACTTCACATCATCCTGGAGCATGTTGTTAATTATGTATAATGCGCAATGCACTATTTTTCCCTTAGCTACGGTTTTGTCCCATTGGGTTTTTCCTAGCAAGGTTTTTAACGAGGCATAATTACAAAGCGTATTAAATGATATGGAATTCGAGACATGATATTTTTCATGAGAAAATATGGAGTCGCAACTATCGGATTATGACAATGAAGGATATCTATTAGACCCCCACAAAGCTCAATCTCAATCTAAATATGTTACTAATGGAAATCAATGATTTCAACACATTCAAGACAGGTGAAGACTGGAGTCAATAAAAGAAAGCTGAATCAGAAGAAGTTGAGTTGTACTATTTAAAGGCAATGCAACTTGAATCAAAAGAAGCCTAAGCAAAGAAGACTACATCAAAGATCAAGTCAAGCGATTATTACTGAGATTGAATTCCACAAACTAAGAGCTATATGTAAAATTGAGGGGGAGTAATATATATGTTGTACTCTTTTTCCTTAACTAAGTTTTGTCCCACTGGGTTTTCTTAGTAAGGTTTTAATGAGGTAGTATAACTGATCCTGAAGTGTCAGTTAATATCGGTCCTGAAGAACCGAGCCAATATCTTCCAATGTATAATGTTGACAGTGTATAATATAAAATGTCTGAGGGGGAGTGTTATGAATGCAACAATTTTACAGCCCAATCCAATGTTTATGGGCTTTAGGCTTTTAGGGTTCTATTGTAATAGTATATATATACGATGTATATGTCAGATGATTGAATTAGTTTTCTCTCTATTTCTCTCTTGTTTTATCACAAATATTATTTAGGTATTTTTTTTTATTTATTCATCTCCATTTCTATACTTTTGTTGAGTACTAGTTTATAGTCCCGTGTCTTACACGGGTTGAATGATAAGATTGATTGTATTCGAAGAACAAAACAATTATAAAATTTTAATTATTCTTGATATTGCACGTTAAAAATAAGTTTTGATATAAACACATATTACCTTAACATGAACTATCCATACGAAATTAAAGACAATATAACACTACTCACTATAAATGATACGTTTAAGTAAATACTTTATATTTATTTGTTGCTTTAGTAATAACAATTAGATATACATAAAATATATATTTATATAACAACTAAATTTCTATATTATATTATGATACGTTACATAAAGAATGTGAAGAAAATTTTTAAATCTCATCCTTATCTTGGGGAATGAGACGAAGTAGAAAAAAACCGATGAACACATAAAGGTTTCTTTAAAATTTTGGTATGATAATGAGAAGACTCTTAAATCTTAATTGAGAGAGAGTTGGTGGCTGAAAACGGTGGTGATGGAGATGGAATGTGATGGGTAATGGTATATCTAATTCTAATAAAAAATTACAGATAATGTTATATAATATTCTCTCTTTCAATTCATTAGTAATATTATTAATTAATTAATTTTTGTTTGAATTAATAGATAAATTCATCACAAAATATTTCATTATTTCTAATATATAAAATCAAATCCGAATATTATTATTTTACATATTTTTTGTGGTGTTGATATGAAATATTGATGAATATAATTAAAAAATAACATGTTAATAACGTAACACTATAAAAATAACATTTCAATAGTGTAACACGATGTTTCTTAGATAATAGCAATTATTTTTTTTCTCAAACTTGATTTACGTAAAATAGATAACATAAACCAAACCATATGCTTATCCATTTTAAGAAATAATAAAATCATAGGTTTTAAAATTATAGATAATTTATATTTTTTAATGATAAATTAGAATTAGATATTGATTAATAATATCATTAATATTAATGAATTGGTGGAGAAAATGTCATGTTGGATTATGCTTATCCATTTTAAGAAGTAATAAAATTAAAGGTTTTAATCCTATAGATAATTTATATATTTTTTAATTATATATTATAATTAAATATTAATTAATTAATAATATCATTAATATTAATGAATTAATGGAGAAAATGTCATGTGGCATTATTGAGAGTTTTTTTTTAGAATTATATGCCATGTGGCATTAAGTGAACTCTTTTATTAATACTAATGGGAAACCCGCGCGTTGCAGCGGGGTCGATAATACGAGGTCTTTAAATGATAAGTTTTTTTTAATGGATACACGGGGCGGTTAAATAATAGCATGCTACGTTGTATATACATTCGAGCACAAAAAAATGTTTGGGAAACAAGGCGTATTATTTTTAGGACATATGATCTAAAACATTTGATACAGTTCATGAAGTATAGTAGTCCACATACATGAATGACATATTGAAACTAACTTAAGTGAAGGTTTATAGAGTAGTTTCTTGAAATGTGTACCCATGTCGTCCGTAAAAAAACACAATCAACATAAAATAAAGAAGGCACTGGGCCTTATGCCAAAGTGAGGCTTCTTTCCTTTCCATGGCTGCTGGTGCATAAGGTTTCTCATTTTTTTCTGCCCCTAGTACTTAGGTTGCCATAAGAATCCGTCTAACAATAGCAATATCAATCATAACACAAGTCATCAGAAAAACAGTTGCGCATATATAATTTTGCTCCTAAATAAAACAAAGTGGTGAATAGTTAAATGTATAGCAATTAATCAAGCGCATCTGGTAACAAATGAATAAAATACCATCTAATTTGTACTTAAATAACATGATAATAAAATTTAAACTCAATTTGTGCAAAAAGACATACCTTCCTTGGGGCCATGTAGGCTTGATAGCTTTTTTCACTACGATCCTTTCACAGATTTGCTTTTGGGTCATCATCATCCACTCCAATAACTTTAAGGTGTTACCAAGGAAAAAAAACAAAAATCTTAAACTAATAAATGACATCACCAAGGAAAGATGCAGATTCCATGAACCTATTACCTGCTAGAAATACATCTATAGTTCTATGGTTTCTCAAGTTAAAATATCAAATAATATTTGTCTGTGATGTTTTCTGTCAAAATTTAACAAGGCTTACAACAACCAATTTAGCATATAATCTATAAACTTTTCAAGCATAAAAATTTAACACCAAATAACAAAATCAAACAAAACTGAGTAATAACTAATAAACAATAATTATCCATACCTATTGGGTGATGAAGTTACTCCGCCCTCTCAAGCGTAAACGGCACATTCACCAACGACCTAACCGACTTCTCAACCGGCGACCGATAAAACCCGCCACTCCCATCAATCGCATCATACAAAACCTGAGCCTTCTTCACATTCTTCTTCTCAACCTCCACCAACCCACTCCCATCAATCGAATCGAATTTTAAGTTTTGAAAACTGATTTCGAAGCTTGATAATCAAATTCAAATAGACTCAAATTTCAAATTTTTCGAATCCGAATCGCATACTAAACACCCCTAGATACGACCCCGGAAAAAACTAAAACTTACAGCATTGACAAAAGGTTCAAATGTTTCTGCAAGAAGGAATGTCAAAGTTGTTCTGGTATCAACTTGTACTCCTTGCTCCTACTATAATCTTTCTTTCCATTTTCTAGCTGATAAGAACATCCATCAAACAATAAATAAACAGATAAACCTTAGAAAAAACAGTATACTCAGATAATGTACTTCTGGTTGAATTTCAATTTTCAGTTAAAAAACCAACTGACCACTACCGGGATGTAATCAGATCGTTTAACGGATAATCAAAACAAAACCGATTTAATCAAATTACGTAAAACCTAAGCAGTGTTAATTCAAAAACATCGATCAACAACAACAACAACTATAATCGAAACCAAAAGGTGGAACCATACCGACCAGCGGTCAGAGCACCCGCAATCCCTTTTGAAGAGCAGCATGGATCGACAAGTTATAAGGGAGATGAGAGTGAAACTGACTGCAATGATTGCCTTGATGATTGAGTTGCCATTTGTTGATGGCAAATTGAACCGGTGAACCATTCACTTGCCCATGATGAAGAGTGCATTCAATTGCGAGTGATAAGGACGAAGATTATTATAATTGAAATTAATGTACCTTGTAATCCCTCTTGCGTCTTGATTCAACGTTTTAGGGTTTTAAGTGTAGAGATGGAAGAAATTTTAGAAGAGAAGGGAAATTTTAGGAGAGAAAACCCAGTCAATATTACCATACTATCACCAAAGCCAACCTCATAATCAGATTTTATTTTAGGTTTAAAATAAATTAGGTAAAACATTATATCAAAATATGTAGCATTATGAATTATTTTTTATAAGTTTCCTATTTAATGTATTGAAAGTAATTGTAGAATTAAATGTTCGGTTTTCATACATAACTCTTAATTCTTGAGTTTCTTTATATTAAATAGAGTGATAGGGTGTAAAAAAGACAATTATACCCCTCAAACATAATTAATATACGCATTGTGTGTTGTATACTAAGCATTTCTATTTGTACCTCTTAATTTTTAAGAAGTCCCTAGGAAAATGCTTTATAATATAGTATAGATTAGATTAGATTCAACCGAGTTAAGTGAAAATGAATTCCAATTAATATGACTATAAAATTATAAGAATAATACTGTAAGTATTTTGGCTTGGGAAAACGCATAATACCACTTTGTAGTGTAACCTAGGTTTTTTTTTTTAAGATCCTGAATGAAAACAATCCAACGCAATTTCTAAAGATTTTTGGATAGAATTACTTTAAAAAAATGTCAACTATTCTAAAGATTTTAGGATAGAATTACTTTAAAAAAAATGTCAACTAAATATTTAAAAGTATAAATCCGTCTATACTTTTTAAAATGCTTTATTTGACACTACTATAAGAAATTTGTGCAAAATTGTTATTCCTCACGTATAGCTAGAGCCTAGAGATGACTTACTGGGCTTGCCTATATGAAAATGGTATGGTTTAAATTCTTATAATTACAAAATTTGATGGTAGTTTAGGTGTAAAAGAATGGTTGTTTAAAAAAAAAAGAGATTAGACATGAACGAGTCCAAACTTTGAGCGTTGTATAAAAATCATGACTAAGGAGAACTTGAATCTAAAGCTACTCGTTTAGATTCTTATGTAAAACCTCAAGTTTGATTTTGTAATTTTACAAGCTTGTTTGAGCTAAGTTCGTTTACTTATTTAGTTATCATTTTGTTTTTGAATACATACTATATATATTATGTTATGCTGGTCCAGACTAGCAACCTAATCAAACTTGGTGTATAAAATATAGATTGTGCTCTGGTTTAGGCTTAATGTTGAAGCTCGACTCTAGTAATATAACAAGCTTGGTTGGGCTTGGTTCATTTGATTATTTATTTATTATTTTGTTTTTATGTAAAAACAAATATTATATTATATTAAACTTTAAACTTTTATATAATATAATATAGTAAGTAATATAACACAATATTATAATGTATCATATTATAATATGTGTGTAAGACTGTAAGTGATATGCTCGTTCTGACTAAGGAGTTAATCAAACATGACATATAAAACCTGCGTTTGAGGTCGTTTATTTATTCTATTAAATCATAAGTTTAATTCGAGCGTTTAACCTCAACTAAAGTTAAATTTTTAGTGAGCCGATCAAACTAAACTCACTAGTGAACCAGTTGCTTTACAAATTACACCCCTGGTCTGAATTGACACTAGATTTGGATCCTCAAATTATTAGTAGGCATTGACATGGAAAGTCACTCCTTATCCTTCCAAAAGGATTAGAAGAATCCACTGTTGAAAAACAAGAAATCATAGTATAGACATGTTTCACACGCATTGACATACTCGGTGAATTTTGACCCAGTTTCTTCGACATACTTTTTAGATGATTGTAATTTACTTGAAGACTTTCGATTAGTTTAGTAACACTTCACCCGTTTGAGATGTAATAAAAGCTCATGAATGTGTTTTTTTGCCAAAATAACCAATCGTGTTTAGGTAGTTTCATCCATTATTATATGGTCTCATGCTTAAGATCATGATTATGAGTTTCGATGGTCATATACAGGGGCGGACTCACATGGTCCGGGTCGGGGTCCACGGACCCCAATCTTTTTTTAGAAAATAGTAGAACCGTATGTTAAATTTTTCAAGGACCTCATAAAATAAATTAATTGGACCTCATAGTATTAAAAGCAAAGATGGTGTGGTGGTAAATCCCCTTGTGTTCCAACAAATGGATCCTAAGTGCAAGTCTTACATGTCTTGTTTTTTTAGTTTATTTTTTCATCAAAATTAAATTAATGTTTTAAAACAGCACAGCCACCCAATGACCATCTAATTTGCTTGTTTAAAATGATAAATTGAATATCGATTTTATTTAACATTTGATTACCAAATAAAACTTCCAACATATAATATAGTGGTTTCATGTCCACTAAATGCTTCTACATTATTTCCTAGCCCACTCGACTACGATGACCGACCCGAAAATTTTAATGTTTGGTTGTGAAAAATTCTTAAACAAAAAAATGGACCCCAATGAAAAAAAAATCATGGGTCCACCACTACTCATATACTTTATATATTAGCGTGAACCGAGTAGAAGGTCTATGCAAGGTTTTAGCAATTTGTATAACATGTTTTTCCTCCAAAAGTTTAGAGAAAATCAAAGTATGTTTTGGTTGCTTACTTGCCTAGTTACTCTTATTTCACGAAACTTGAACATAAACGGAATTCGAATTTGGTTTTCCGATTCACATTGACCAAATTCAGATTTGGTTTTTCGAATCAAGTTAAGAGTTTGTGAGTTTTGAACAGAACTGACCCAAATTCAGATTTTATATAAATTTTAAGAAAAAAAACATTATTCTTACCGTTTTATTTACGCAGTGCATCAACCTCACATCCTCAACCGAATTGAAGAGATATTAATTGAATTAACTCGAATTTGAATCGATGTAATTAGAATCTAATACAAACTTACTTTGAAAAATTCCAAACTCAAGAAAACTAATTCGATTAAATCAGAGAACCCGAAAATATTTCCAATTCTTTTAACCCAAACAACCTAAAACCGATATTAAGTTTTTTAAAATGATGTAATTATAATATCATCATCCACTTCACCAACCTTGAACATTTGACCTTTAGTGGAAAGGCATTGAACATGCTTACCCAATCCACAGCCGAAAGACGATATATAAATTTGATCATAATCTATTACCGTATAATGACAATTGTTCGTCATCTTACCAATTATTAAAATAATGAATCTTTTTATTTACTTTAAATAGATAAAGATAAAATAAATTTAAGTATGTTTGGCAATTTCACCCATTTTCAACTTTTAAAATTACATACCATGCTCGAAGAGTATTGTACTAGATTAAATTTTTATGTTTTAAGAAAATATATAATTTTACAAGTTTAGGGGTATATATGAATTAACATCCTGTAAAAAGAATGAAATTTGTGAGAAGGATAAGAAAGAACGTGATAAGGACATATGTCATTATTTAATTTATTAGGATAAAGACAATTAAGTAATTTAATAAAAAAACTTAATTAAAGATAAAATTCAAAAACCCACATGCAATGCACATGCAAGTTCCCCCGTCTTTTTTTAAACGTCAATAATATTTTATAAGTAACTTTTTTTTAAAAAAAAATACACCATAATAATGAGTGTTTTTTTTTATCTTTAATATGAGTACCATATTGCTATACTTATATAGAAAATTTTTATCTTTACTATGAGTATCATATTGCTATTACTATACTTATATAGAGAAAAGAAATTACGTTTCAATCGAATGTTTTAGTCCATGGTGTTTTGTCTGTGTTGTTTTAATTGTATAGTGATTCAAAGCGTTGTGTTTTACAGTAAAACACCATGAACATATATAAGATACCATAACATTGCAAATATCGTTTACATTCAATCTTTCAATCTTGTTTTCTATGTTGTTTTATTTTAGGAATTCAAAGCAGATTATGGTGTCTTGTAAAAGGAAAAAGTTAGCTCGTCGAATATAATGATATTTTTTTATTGCTAATGGAATGGTGTCTTTGTATACTTGTATGGTGTCTTGTTTTCTATGGTGTTTTATTTTAGTTCCATGGTGTTTCTGTATAAGAAAATGGTAGTCTGCTGAGCTCAATGTTATGGTATCTTATATACGTTCATGGTGTTTTACTGTAAGTAGTTTGTTAAATTCAATGGTATGATGTCTTATATACGTTCATGGTATTTTACTGTAAAACACAACGTCTTGAATCATTATACAATTAAAACAAGAGAGACAAAACACCATGGACTAAAACATCCGATCGAAACGTAATTTTTTTTCTCTATATAAGTATAGCAATATGGTACCCATATTAAAGATAAAAAACATTCGTTATTATGGTGTATTTTCTTTAAAGTTACGTATAAAAAGTTATTGACGTTTAAAAACGGTGAACTTGCATGTGCATTGCATGTGGTTTTTTGAATTTAAAAATGTTAAATTTACCTTTATACCCTTAATATAGAAAATTAATTATTTTAATGGTAAACACTATTTATAATTTTGCCATTATAATCTCAACCATTAGATTATAGATCAAAGGGTGTAGATTTCTTCCTACACTTCTCACAAAACACACATTTTTACAATAACCCTACCCCATATAGATTCCTTCCTACACTTCTCACGACTGAAATTCCAGATTTTGACTTTGACTGGAGCGTTTTAGCTGAGGACTTTATTGACCGAATCAACACTGTCTAGAGGGTTTTAACCTCAAAGAGATTCCCGACCGGTTGAAGGTCAAAGTGGTGGCAATTAAGCTGAAGAATTCGGCTTCTTTTTGGTGGGAACAAGTCAAGAGGCAATAAAAAGGGAAGGTAAGGCTAAGGTTAAGGCTCACGCTAAGTCATGGGTAAATATGAAGAAGCTATTTAGCCGAAAATTCCTAGTGACCAAACATCTTCAAAAGGCTTCCTTGGAGTATCATCAGGTTACGCAGGGGACAATGTCGTTTGAAGAGTTCATCAATCTCTTAGACCTCTTATGAATGCATTATGTTGTGGACAAGGAAGAAGAACAAGTGTTTGGGAGGTCCATAGGGGATTTGAAACCTGAGATCTCGGACATGTTTAAGCTATAGAAGTATTGTTCCTACAATAACGTGTGTAAGTTGACCCTTAAAGTAGAGAAGCAACAAATAATTAAGGCCAATGCAACATGATCAAATGCAACAACTAGGACACAAGCACTAGCCACGACACCGTCAGTGTCAGGTCTCTAAACCACCAGCGAATATGGCAAGTTAACTAAAACAACGAATACGACTAAGGGCCCTCGACTACAAACCGTTTGGCACCTCTTATGTTATTTATCAACTATACTATTTATTTAAAATTTTATTCAATTTAGTGTACATATAAAAAGTTAATACAATAAACTATAGTTAGTCTCATATCTTATATCTAAAATATCTAAAATACTATTAGGGTGCACGGGGTGCCTTTGGCAACCCCATGCGGTGACCCCTTTTCCCGCTCGGCAAGAACACCGCCATCCATGCGGTGAGTAGAGAGAGGAGAGAGAACCGGTGGCGGCTCACCGAAGAGAGAGGGAGGAGAGAGAGAGGGAGTGACCAATGAATGTTTTTCTTTTTTTTTAAAAAAAAAAAACCAATTCACCTAAGAGGGGAGTGCCGCCATCAATTTAGGGTGTTAGGGGAGTTTAAGAGGGGAGTTGACGTGACACACGAGGATTGGTTGGGCGTAAGAGAGGGGAGTCACCTATTAGGTGAGCACCCCTTACACCCTTACACATTAACCACACAGAATACACACATCAAATGAGCATTATATAAAGGAGAAGAACACTCAACCCCAAGTGGAAAGGAGAGATAACAGAGCCTTCTTTCTCCCACACCACAAACCCAGAAACCCCCAATTATGGTTGCCGAATTCCTCCCCAAACCCACTCACAATTCCGGCGATTCCGCCGCTGCTCCGGTCATTCTCGGCCTTCTTCCAGCCGCCCTCGTTGACCACATAGCACGCGTTGACTCTTCCATCCTCTCCACAATTCCTGGCGAACCTGGTGGCTCCTTTCCCGTACACATTCTCCCCTAAATCTTGCTTATTATTTAACCTATAATTCTGTTGTTTAACTACTTATTTAGTTGGATCAAAACCCATGTGATCAATTGCTTAAATTATAATAGTAATTGGGTTGGTTAGTTAGTTCTTAATTTTGAGGATCTGAGGATGGTCATTCATTAACTAAATTTGGTGGTTTTTATTTTTTAATTATATGAATGAGATTTGGGGATTATGATGTAATTAAAACAAAATAATTGATCATGGTAATTTAATTGAATTTCGTGGGTTTTTTTTATTTTTATTTTTATGAATTATGATCATATAAGCTTACGAAATGCAATGAGATTTGGGGATTATGGTATTGTTAAAGAACACTAATTGGTCATGGGTTTGTGTTTGTTTTAACAGTAGAAGCACTATGAAGTTATTTTGTCAATGGACAAAGATTTGCTACTTTACCAGAATCTTGAAAAGATCTTGAAAAAGTAAAGCTTGTCTTACCCATATCACCATCTAGGATATATATGTATATAAAGGGTGTTCTAGTTTTTTTACATGTATATCCCGAAAAGGGAGTTCCACGACATGCGCATAACGGCTGTATATTTCTGTATGGGTGTATACGGTATCCTTGGCTGCTTTTATACAGGCGTATAGGGCAACGTATGATGCCCTATACAGGAGTGTACCAGAAAAAATGTACACTCGTATACGGCAATATAACATCAAATCAATAGGGGTTTGATTAGTAACGGTGGTGTGCGTATAGCCTCTCCCTTTATAAAACTGTAGATTACTTTCATCATTGTCATTTTACAATAATCAATTATTGAAGATATGACCTATAGGGTGTGTTTCGATTTATTATATTTCGGATCTATGGTAATAATCAATAAGTTCTTGATTGTCCGCACATGTCCACCCCTAAATCTTCCTTATTTTCTTGCTATTTATAATTTATTCAGCCTATAATTGTGTTATTTAACTACTTATTTTGCTTAATCAAAACCCATGTAATCAATTGCTTAATTCTCATTTTTAACTCGATCTCAAGTTCGCCATTCATTTTTCTGCTACAGAATCATTAGTTGAAATGTTGAATTTGTAGGGTTTTATGATCCTGTAAGATCAAGTTTCTTGTAATTTTTCATGAGATTTAGGCATGTAACAGGTGTTGAGGTACTGCCTTTTAGAGCATTCACATCGGAATCCCTATATCATCCCATCCCTATATTTTAAGGAAAAGTTTTAGGCTTTCGTCAAATGTTTGCACTGTATCCGGTTTCCTTATACAAGGAATATATTAAGGAAATCATTAGTCACTCCCCATATCTATTCCCTATACTTTTATTGTGAGTAGAAGGAATTTATTTAATTGATTAGAGAGAGATATGGAGAATTGAATTTTTTTTTTTTTTTTTTTTTTTTGGGGGGGGGGGGGGGGGGGCAATGGTTATTCTGTATTCCGATGTCAATGCTCTTACATCGCTATACGCCGTTTAACTGCCGTTACATGGCTACGCGTTTGACTGGAATGGCTAAAAGTAAACGCCCTTTAAGAGTTGAAACGGCTGATGTGACAGGTAGCATGTAGCGTAGTACACCACTAAAAATGGGTGTAAATATAGAAACACCCTTATGTAGTCATTTATCTTTTAACGGCAGACAAAGATTTGCCACTTGACCCGAATCTTGAAAAGATTTTGAAAAAGTAAATCTTGTCTTACCTTTCTAAGAGGAAATATGCGAATTTTAAGTCACACTAATCACTTCTTCAACACACACATATTATATGAATGTGTGCATACTTCAAGAGGAAATATGCGAATTGGGGTCGAACATTTTTATATCACGTTGTTTCATGTTTTTTTCAACTCTCATACACAATTTAAAATGGTGAATACCCCTTTTCGTGTTCTTAAATGATAATAGTTGCGAATACTGTTACCAAATTCTGTTGTTAGTTAGCTTACATATTAGTTTTACTTCTCTTTTGGTAGGTTGCAGCCGAAGAGTTGAAAGATATACTAAAAGAGGTTGATACCCATATTTTATCTTCACCAAACGATCTACCCCCCGTAAAAACTATAGCCGGAGGGAGTGTAACCAACACCATTAGAGGGCTTGCAGCGGGTTTTGGGATCTCGTGTGGAGTAATTGGAGCATGTGGAGACGATGAACAGGGTGCTCTGTTCTTGAAAAACATGAGCCTTTGTGGTGTAAATATATCAAGATTGAGGGTGAAAGATGAACATACGGCTCAGGTGAGCTTCATAAGAGCAACAGTTCCTTTTGGTGTTTTTGATATTGAAATTTAAGTGCTGAAATCTGTTTGTTGATGATGTGGCGCAGTGTATTTGCTTGGTTGATCCGTTAGGTAATCGTACTATGAGACCCTGCCTTGCTACTGCTGCTAAAGTACAGGTGTGCTCTAGTTTCACACTTCATCGTTTATATCTGTACGTAATCTTATTGGTCGCAAATTGACTAAGGGGCTGTTGTTTAGATCTTAATGGTTCAAACCTCTTATTGGTTCACTACTTAATGGTTCAGACTGTTTGTTTCGTGAGCAGATGTCTGAATGGTTCAGACATTTGCCTCTGAATGGTTAAGCATTATACTGAGTCTGAATGGTTAAGACCTCTAATCTGAATTGGTCAGACATTTGCCTCTGAACGGTTAAGCATTATACTGGCTCTTAATGGTTCAGACAGACCTCTTACTGGTTCAGCACTTAATGGTTCAGACCTCTTACTGGATCAACACTTAACCATTCAGAAGTTGCCAAACAGCCCCTAATTTCTATGTAAGTGGGTCAAATGGGTAGTATGTGAAAAGTTGGCTAATATGGAAGGTGATAAAACGTGCTGAGCCCGCGAATGAGTCAAAAGATTTCCAAAATTCATAAAAGTGAAAACCTTCTAACTCATGAAAAAGTAGGTTATAACTTTTAATTATATAGTGTTGTTTTTATGACCGTATTTTACAAATTAATTGTTGGTGCCCAAGCCTTGTTTAGTTGTTTACCATAGTAAAAATTAATAATTGCCCATTTTGACCGGAACTTGTCTTGACCTGACCCGTAGCTCAACCCACCGATTTTGCCACATCTATCGTACTTTTATAAGGTTTTTTTGTTTTTTTGTTTTTTTTTTTTTTTGACATGGTAAACTTACATAAATTCTACATGATTTTTATTTTCAGGCTGGTGAACTAAAGAGGGAGGATTTTAAAGGCTCTAAGGTAATAAAGAATCTATCGTTCAATTATCCAAAGTTGATCTAAAATTAGAATTATTGTCAATAATGATCTTAAATTCATTATTTTATTTTTGATATTTGCTAATTTCTTTTGTATATTTTTTTATGGTATAGTGGTTGGTGATGAGATATAGTATATACAATTTAGAAGTTATTAATGCGGCTATCAAAATGGCCAAACAAGAAGGTGTTCTTATATCTCTAGATTTGGCTAGTTTCGAGGTAAATCTTTTTGTTTTCTTTTCTCTAATCTGTAATCTTTTATTAAATTTCAAAATATAGGCATTATGAGAATGTAATATTGACACTACTTTACACGGGCAGATGGTTCGAAAATTTAGGGCACCTCTTTTACAACTACTGGAGTCGGGTAACATTGATCTTTGCTTTGCCAATGAAGATGAAGCAGCTGAACTTTTAAGGTGAGATTTTATCTCGAACATACAAAAAATCTAGCTAGAAAGGAAACAGGTACTCGAGTGATGAACAATAAGAACACATTCATTTTCTTCATTTATGTTTGTTTAGAATATTAGTGAACAAACATAAATGCGCACGGACATGTTCATTTTCTTAACAAACAAGCATGAACAAGAAACTCCGCTCGTTTAAGTATCCTTGTTTGTTCGGTTAAAGTTAAATGAACGACACGAACAAGCTTCGTTTTTGTTCATGTGGTTTGTTTATAGGCCTAAACCAACCTGACACGCTTCCTTTAACCCCCTTGAAGGCAGCCAAATGTTTTACCTGATTCCGTATCGATCTTTTATCTAATCTGCCCATTTTCCATGTTAATAATATGCAGTGGGGAGGAGGCTGTTCGGCCAGAGGCTGCAATTGATGTGTTGGGCAAATATTGCCAATGGGCGGTTGTAACATTAGGTGCAAACGGATGTATCGCAAGACATAAGAAAGAGGTCAACCTTTGAATTTAGCTTTTTATGATTTCTTTTCTAGATTTTTTCATGTAAAGTATATGTATAAATAATATAGGTGGTGAGAATTCCAGCTGTCGGGCAAACAAATGCCGTTGATGCCACGGGAGCAGGCGATCTTTTTGCAGGAGGTTTTTTGTACGGTTTGGTAAAAGGGTTGTCGCTTGAAGAATGTTGCATTGTCGGGTCTTGCAGTGGCGGGTCTGTGATTCGGTCCCTTGGCGGCGAGGTGTCGGCGGAAAATTGGCAGTGGATGTATAAGCAGATGAAAACCAACGGTCTTTCTGCTCCTGTCGTCGTACAAGATCTCTAAGAAGAGTTGTTTGTTGAATTGAGTCTAAGTTGTTAAGTTAGACATTCTTGGTGTGTCTAATTTATTGAATGGATTTAAAGACTTTTATAAAAATCTAACAAATGTCAAGTCTTTTATTTCGTTATAGTTCTCAACAATTTAGAGCAACATAAGATGAGCCGGGCTGGATATCGAACCGGACACATTAATGGTCCACTCGTCAGGCCGGTAACCGGATTTAAGAAGTGGATGCACACAAGTGTTATTAGCCCAGCAGCAGTTAGGTATCTCATTACCCATGGTATGCCTTAGAGACGTTGAGTTGTATTATATATACATAATATACCTTAGCCCATGGTCCAATAACTGTTAGCCCAACAGTTTGTAGGTCCATTTTAAAAAGTAGGTGGAAAAGGTAAAATATCTTAAAATATCATACATTATTTGAAATTGTCTCCTACCTTTTCACCTTAAAATATCATACATTTATTTGAAACTAGCAATAAGACCCGCACGGGTTACGGTGCGGGTACATCGCAAAGATCGAATGGATTAGTCCAAACATCATGTGATGCGTTAACCATGTGAAAACGTGCATTTAGACATATTATGGAAAACGTAACGGGTATAACGGAAAATCTGACACGTATAATCAAAAGAAATTAATTAGAACTTTTGAAAAAAGGGGAAAAAACCACAATTTGACTCCACTCGGTTCGAGACAAAATTAACGGAACATTCATAAAACAAACACGGAAACATATTATATTTGACCTCACTCATTTCCCAAAAAAGTTTACGTTGAAACATACACCAACTCGAATTTATACAGAAACGTACATAGAAGTAAGTACGTAAAGAATGTTTTTTTAATTAAAAACGTGCTATATTTGATTTAACTCGTTTCCATAAAAAGTTTGCGTCATATAGGGCAAATCGAATTCATACCGACACGTAAATAAAAATATGCACGTAAAGTTGAATACTAAAAAATATGTATCACATGTTGAATACTAAAAAAATATGTAATACACAAGTATATATATTCTTCATATGACTAAAATAACATAGTACATTATATATAATATTGTATATAAATAACATTATTTTTATTATTGTTTTTCTTTTAAATATAACTTTTACTTAAAGTAATTGAAAATAAATTTATTGGTATGTCATAAATATTTTTTGTTATTTTTATTAATAACTTTTAAGTTAACGGTTTATATATGCCTTAAATGTTAGTTATTTCAAAAGAATACAATTTAAGTTAACGGTTTATATATGCGGAATGAAATAATTATATAATTAATGTTTAATTTACTATATCACACATTGGTGAAAAAACATTTAATAATTAATATTAAATATGATTAAGTTATTATTTCCTACTTTACAAAACATTTCTTTATCTAGGTATTAAAGTGGGCGTGAATATGACGCGTATTGTTAATTGGGACCCGGTTTTGGATGTGTTTAAGAGACGGTTAGCTAAATGGAAGGCACAAGTTCTTTCGATTGGCGGACGACTCACCCTCGTTAAATCGGTATTACAAAGTTTACCGCTCTATTATTTTTCTCTCTATTCAGCGCCTAAGAAGATTATTAACGACTTGGAACGATTGATGAGGAATTTCTTATGGGGAGGTATTGATGATGTAAAAAAACTTCATTGGGTCGCCTGGGAGAAAATAACAATTCCGAAGAATAAAGGTGGTTTGGGTATAACGAGGCTTGAAGATTGCAATGATGCTTTGATCCTTAAATGGTTGTGGCGTTATAGATTAGAGGGGGATGTTTTATGGAAAAAAGTCATCGATGCGATTCATTTTAAAGCAAGGAATTGGGAGTTGTATCCGGTTGTGCGTGGGGGAGGGGGTGTGTGGCTGAACATTGTTACACGAGGAAATAGAGTTAGTGTGGATGGGTCAAAATTTACAGCCTTAATGCAAAGCAAAATAGGGAATGGTAAAATGACCCGTTTTTGGCTCGATCCTTGGGTAGGCGATACGCCTCTTAGAATTAAATTTCCAAGTTTATATAGACTTGAGAATGATAAGTTGTGTAAAGTTGCGGATCGTCTTCTTAAACAAGGTGGTATCACTAAATTCGCGTGGAATTGGAAGAAAGTTCCGATTACGCAGGATGAAACTATTGAATTGACGGGTCTGAGAAACCAAACTTCAACGACTATTCTGGCAGAAAATGCAGACGGATGGAACTGGAATGGCGGCAGTGATGTGGGATTTGTTGCAGCTGTGAAGCGGTGGTTGTCCAGCAGATACAGCAGCAGCCCCGAATTAACTTTTCCGTGGTGCAAATGGTTACCGTCGAAGTGCAATATTTTCTTTTGGAGAGCGATTTCAGAAAGAATTCCAACTAAGGTCGCCTTGGCCCACAGGAACATACACGTGACAGATTTGGATTGTCCTTTATGCAGGGAAGGTGTGGAAACGGCAAGTCATTTATTCACAGGTTGCGGATTATCTTGTAGCGTTTGGGAAGCGGTTGCGCAGTGGTGTCGGCTTCCAGTTATATATGCGTTCGATGCTAAAGACTTGTTGAGTATCTCAATTAACTCCGGCCGGTCTCCAGTATATCAAGAAGCTATTCAAGGTATAATCATTATTACTTGCTGGCGAATTTGGAAGGTCCGTAACGATTTCATTTTCAAAGCAAAGGAGGTTAATAGGGCGGAAATCTTTTCAGATGTAAAATCGTTTGGTTTTTTGTGGTACAAACACAGGCGTAAGGATAGTGTGTGTAATTGGGATACATGGTGTAGATTTGCTTTGATGTAAGGTTCTCTTGTGGCGGCTCGCTCTCCTCCTTGGAGACGAGTTTTTTGCCGTTTTGAATGAAGTTTATTTTTCAAAAAAAAAAAAGAAATATGCCAACAAATAATATGAGCCATAACCAAGTTGGGGTGTTACAATTATGGTATCGGAGCTCAGGCTCTAATCTGTCGGATTTCTTTTGTTTTAAAACAAAACATTGTGAGGTAATAGATAAATATCGGGTTAGGATATGTGTACAAGTTAGGTTATTGATATACAGAATCTATTTTTATTATATTTTGATTTTTTCAATCAATGTTTTAAAAACCGGTATTTTAATCGTACCGGATTTGGCTTAAAAATGGTTTAACCGGTTGAACCGGGTTGTACCGGATTATTCAACCGGGTTAACTAGTTAACTGTATAATTTCATAAATTGCAACTTCAACTCAAAAAAATAATCCAAAGTGCATGATAACAAATTAAAAACAATCCAAAAGTTAATCCTTAACAAAAAACATGATTCAAATGTACTCAGTTTTCCAACAATGTTTAAGCAATTAGAGTGTTGAATGCATCAAGTTACCGGTCGCTAAAAGATGAAATTCACTATCGTTACCATCCTCATCAACTAGAGCATAACTATGTATGGAAGATAAAAAAACTCATAAACATCTTAAAACCTAAACATTAAAGTGAAAGAATTGTTCACGATTTGCCATGCTGTATGTATAAAAATACTCAATATTCCATCAATTACATCTCATACATTAAACCACGTTTGAAAGAATAAATTACATTAAAACCTACACGTTTGAAAGCAATTGTAATAATTACCTGTTCAAAAGAGGGAAAGGAACTAGAAGGTAAGTGCTGAAAGTGGAAGAAGACGAAGCCTGAAGGGATGAACTGATGAATGGTGGTTTGAATTTTTGATCGACTGATGAACTAATGAATTGATGAAGGAGTATACCAAAGAAGATAGAAAGGCTTAGGTTAATATTATGGAGTTAAAAATAACGGGCTTGATAAAATTGTAAAAAGAAAAACCCAAAAGTTACAATGGGCCGGTCTGGTACACCGGTACATACCGGTATTTCGCTACTTACCGGCGGTATAAATCCAATGCCGTTTCATGTAATTACCGGCCTATTTCGTACCGGGTGAAGATCCGGAATCCGGTATTACCGGTATTACCGGCCGGTACGAACCGGTTTTTAAAACATTGTTTTCAATTACATGAATATATGATATAAAAGGTCCTTATCAAATTGGAGTTCAAACAAGAGTATTGAAATCAGATTATAAACAAGGCAAAAGATCAAATACAAATAATCTTAACATACTAAACATACAAATTGAAGGAAAACCCAAAAAGACAAGGTGGCATTTTTGTAATTACCACCAACTATCAAAGTTACAACCAAAAATACCTAAAAAAACACAATTTTTTTTTTAACATTTTTTATTAAAAAATCGCTACATTTCGTTAGCAAAAAAAAAAAAAAAAATTTTGCTGCTACTAAAAGTAGCGATTTTTTAATAAAAAATGTTAAAAAAATAAAATAAAATAATTTGTGTGTTTTTTTTTATTTTTTTAGATTTTTTAGGTTTTTTGGGGGTTTAGTTTTTAGCATTTTAGCTTGGATGGGGGGGGGGTGTTAGGTTTTTTTTTAGGTTTTTGGGGGTGGGGATTAGGTTTTTTTAGGTTTTTTTTTTTGGGGGGGGGGTAAGGTTTTTTTTTAGGTTTTTTGGGGGGTTTAGTTTTTAGCATTTTAGCTTGGGTGGGGGGGGGGGTTAGGTTTTTTTTTAGGTTTTTGGGGGGTGGGGGGTAGGTTTTTTTTAGGTTTTTGGGGGGTGGGGGGGGTGGGGGGTTTAGGTTTTTTTGGGGGTGGGGGAGTGGTTAGGTTTTTTTAGAGGTATTTGTAGAGTAACTTTGATAGTTATTGATAATTACAAAAATGCCACCTTGTCTTTTTGAGTTTTCCTTCAATTTGTATGTTTAGTATGTTAAGATTATTTGTGACAACCCGTACTCTAGACTTATCTTGTGTAACGTTATATGCTCACGTGAACTATGTTACTTGAACGAATACATGATATGTTATGTGTTACACGGTTGTGTGATTTCGTGATTATATTGAATGTTGCATGTTACGTGATTTAATGTGATTGCATATGTTATTACTTGAACCGATTAGTGAAACATTTACAAGAACCCACTCGGTCCATATGGTTGGACTCGAGACCATGAGAAAACCCATGTGGGGGTTTCGGCCCACATCCCTTGTACGTACATATATACACACATTACCTCTAGGGTTTTAGTTTTACAAAACTTAGCAATCAAGAACACACACACACACCAAACGCTCTCTCTCTCTCTCTCGATCGGAACACAAGGCAGCCGACTCTCTCAAGTCTTGAAGTTTCTTGTAATCGGATCATCCCTCGTGCACACTCTTTAATCGGTTAGTGTCTATGGTTGGTTGTTTATACTTGTTGATGATGTTTCTTGCATGATAATCTAGGGCTATTGTATGTGATTAATGATGTTCATGTAATCGGCTCATGTATAAATCGGATAGTGTTGGTATAGCTCGAACGGATTGATAATCATATTAGCAGATTTATTTACACAAAGGCTAGGGTGCATGCTAGATAAAATCGGCTGGTTTGATAAATCCGATTGCATGTTTGTTCGATTTAATTGCTATTGTTCTTGATGATAATATGAATGTATGATGGATCGGTTGTTATGCATTGTTTGATCGGATATGTTTATGTATTGTTTTAGACAAGTGTTCTTGATATGTTTGGTATTAGGGTTTATAAGAATTAATGTTGCATTTCCCTGTTTGATCGATGAATTCTTGAATGGCAAACTGTTAGTTGATAATTGATTTTCGGAAACTGTTAACGATGATTGAATTGCCTAAATGAATTGCATAAAATCAGGAAAGTCGTTACACACACGGTTGCGACTCGGTAATGCTCGTTGCGAGTCGGAACCCCACTCGAGACCAAACAGCACAAGCCGCAATCATGGTTGCGAGTCAGATTGCGACTCGTAACCAAACCAGGATGAACCGAGACCATCTATTGCGACTCGTATCCAGCCGTTACGACTCGTAACCCCGTTGCGACTCGAGACCTGACTCGAGACCACCTAGTCTCGAAGGATATGCATCTGTCGAGATCTCCCTTGTTGCGACTCGAGATCTCTAGCCTCGAGTCGAGACCATGCACGTGCACATGATTGGACTTACACACTGACACGAGCCCAAATGATTGGGCCGGATAATTGGACTTGTTTATATCTCTGCTAATTGGACTGCTTATCTGGTTGGGCTAATATTGTCATTGGGCCGGGTTATGGTTGGGCCGAACACTTGGATTGTTTATCGGATTGATGTTACGTGTACATGTTTACCATGATCCTTGCATGCTTGCAACGTGTTAGCTTATGTGATACATACGTGCAATACTTGAACCAAACCTGACTTATGTAATAACCCTGTTAGGACGTGGTTGACCACTGTTAGTTCAAGAACTCTCTTTTTCTCTTTGTGTATCTGCCGAGCAACCCAAGGTGAGTTCACACAGCCAAGGCATGGGGTTCCCAGGGTGGGAATGGGATTGGATGATTATATGTGCATACTTAGTAAATGGAACTTAATGAGATAGGCCTCAGGGTGAGGTTGGTAAATGATGAGATACAGCTAGACTAGTATACCTACTTGAACTGATCTTCGCACACACGCCAGGGGTTGGCTGCGATATTATGACTGATCTTCGCACACATGCCTTGGAAAGGCCGCGAACTATATACTAAAACTTCGCACACATGCCAGGGTGGCTGCGATACAAATATACATAGTCTAGAATACTTGAGAACTTTCCCTAATCTTCGCATACATGCCGAAAGGGCCCGCGATACGAACCAATGCTATACATGAACAATGAACGAACTAGTACGATGCATGATTAGATAAACGAACGCAATGCTTGCTATACTACTCCATTACTGAACTTACTTACTGTGAACTCGCTCAACTAGTTTGTTGATTATTTGCTGCATGCCTTGCAGGACCTTAGGTACATTATGGAGCTTGCACAGGGAGGAGCAGGTCGTTGTGGGCAAAGGATCATGAATGATGTTTCAACACTTATGTTAAATCATACATACTATTGTTTGGGTTACTTAAATGCTTCCGCTATACTTAACTACTTTATACGTTCTATATGATTGGTGGTTAGGATCCTGGTCATGTCACGCCTCCAAGCGGTAATACTCCGCGTGTGGATTTTGGGGGTGTGACAGATTGGTATCAGAGCCATTGGTTATAGAGAACTAGGTTTTAATATGGGGAAAACGTTTTATTAAAACCAGACTATAACCAGAACAGTGCTCTCAACGATCCACAACGACGCTTCGCTCCACGTGCAAGACTCGACATCCTAGGTAATAAGGTTTGTGTTTATTGCCTGTTTGCTAGAACTGCTTAGAACTCGCTCGCATTACACTTAGATACACATGATGCTATTACATGAGAATACCTACGTGCTTACACTTTTCTGTCATCGCCCTACTCGCGAACCACTCTCATTTACGTTACTTTTACCATGAAGATCATGTCTGGACGAATCAACATGACTCAAGCCCAGCTAGAGGCTCTCGTTCAAGCTCAGGTTGCTGCGGCACTTGCAGCTGCTCAAGCAGGTAGTATACCCTGTAGTCATAACTTGCACTAGGATCTTTAGATCCTACATTCCTAAGCTAGCCCTTGTATTTAAACTTTGCCCTATTCGTACACAATAGGTCAACACGCGCAGCAGCCTGTCTGCACGTTCAAGAACTTCATGGACTGTCGTCCAAACTCTTTCAGCGGCACAGAGGGGGCAGTGGGACTCCTCCACTGGTTTGAGAAGCTAGAATCCGTATTCGAAATGTGCGAGTGCCCTGAGGCTCGCAAGGTCAAGTTTGCCACCGGCACCTTGGAGGGAATAGCACTGACTTGGTGGAACGCCCAAGTTCAAATCTTAGGGTTGGCAGCTGCTAACGCCACACCCTGGAACGACTTTAAGGAACTCATTAAGAGGGAGTATTGCACGCGGGAAGACATACACAAGCTGGAAGACGAGCTGTACAATCAGAAAATGATTGGGTCAGAGATCGAAGCGTATACGAAACGGTCAAACGAGCTGGCAGTTCTGTGTCCAACTATGGTGGACCCTCCATACAAGCGCATTGAGTTGTATCTCAAGGGATTGGCGCCAGAGATTCAGAGCCACGTGACGTCGGCTAACCTTGAAAACATTCAGGAAATTCAGCGCCTCGCTCATCGCATTACCGACCAGGCAGTGGATCAGAATAAGCTGCCAAAGCGTGTCAACGCTACTGCTACAGTCACTCCAACTGCTACTTCTGCTACACCCAGCGACAACAAACGGAAATGGGATGGAGATTCCGAACAGTCTCAAGCACAGCAGCGCAGGACGAATGACTACCAGAATCCGAGTCAGCAATCATCTGGCAGTCAGGAACAGGGTGGATACAGGGGAGTACACCCACTATGTAATAAGTGTAACAAGCACCACAGTGGAAGGTGTCGCAAGGAACGTTGCCAGAGATGTTTTAAGATAGGGCACGAAGCCAAAGATTGCAGGAGCTCACGACCTGCAAACCAGAATCAGCAACTTCCACCACCAGTTCCTCAGAACCCACAGCAGCAGCAGCCACAGCGTGGAAATCGGGGATGTTTCCAGTGTGGGGCAGAAGGTCATTACAAGCGCGATTGCCCACAGTTGAACCAGAATCAGAACAACAACAATAACCAGGGCAATGGGAACAACAACAACAACAATGGCAACGAGGCAAGGGGTCGAGCTTTCATGCTAGGACAAGGAGACGCTGTTTGAACTTATAACTCGTTTTGGGATTTCCTTTGTTATGTCTCTGTTACTCAAACAAAGTTTGGTTTGAACATGAATCGTACTGGGTTTTATGGACTATTTTAATTACTATACTTTATGTTTGATATGATGGATGGTTTGATATTATTTGAACGCTCCTGCCGTATTTAAGGACCTTATGAACAGGGTGTGCAAACCCTACTTAGACAAGTTCGTCATAGTATTCGTGAAGTCCACTTCTTAGGCCGTGTAGTGAACAAGGATGGGATCCGTGTCGATCCATCCAAGGTAACCTCAACCAGAAACTGGCCTGCACCACGAACTACAGACGGTTTACCAAGGATTTCTCGAAGATTGCTCAGCCACTTACGCTACTGACACAGAAGGGTGTCACCTATTGCTGGGAGAGCCCCAGGAGACTGCTTTTCAGCGCGACAAGGTTATCACTTTCGCTTCACGTCAACTTAAGATTCATGAACGCAACTACACGACGCACGATTCAGAGCTGGGAGCTGTTGTTTTTGCGCTTAAGATATGGCGACACTACCTGTACGGTACCAGGTGCACGATTTACACCGATCACAGGAGTCTCGAGCATATCCTTAAGTAGGAGGACTCGAACCATGCGTCAACGGCAATGGGTTGAACTACTTAGCAACTACGAATGCGCCATCAAGAACCATCCAGGCAAGGCCAATGTTGTGGCGGACGCCCTCAGTCGGAAGGACACTCTACCTCAGCGCTTGCGAGCGCTACAGCTCACGATCCAGACTAGCCTTCCAGCACAGATACGAACTGCTCAGATAGAAGCACAGAAGCCCGAAAACGTCAAGGCTGAATGCCTTACGCGGCTCACGACAACGATTAGGACAGAAGGCAGACGGCGCCTACTATGTAACGGGGCGTAATTGGGTCCCACTTTATGGCGGTCTACGCGAACTTGTGATGGATGAAGCTCACAAGTCTCACTACTCAGTACATCCAGGGTCGGATAAAACGTACTACGACATCAGCACTACTTGTTGGTGGCCTAGCAGGAAGGCCCACATTGCTACATACGTCGGAAAATGCTTGACCTGTGTGAGAGTCAAGGTTGAATACCAGAAACCAACGGGCCTACTTCAACAGCCTAAGATACCTCAGTGGAAATGGGAAGAAATTTCCATGGATTTCGTTACAGGACTACCTAGACCACAGCGTGGGAACGATACCATATGGGTGATCGTGGATCGACTCACCAAGTCTGCACACTTCCTACCTATAAAGGAAACGGACAAGTTCTCCACTCTCGCAGACGTTTATCTTAAAGAAGTTGTCTCGAGGCACGGGGTGCCCACATCTATCATTTCGGATCGCGATGCACGATTCACGTCAGAACTTTGGCAAGCAATGCACAAACCATTCGACTCACGATTTAACATGAGCACAGTAGCATACAAGCCGCTCCATTCGAGGCATTGTACGGGCGTAAATGCCGGTCACCTCTCTGTTGGGCAGAGGTGGGGGATAGTCAGATTACGGGTCCAGAGATTGTAATGGACGCCACGGAAAAAGATTGCACAAATACGACAACGCATGGCGGCAGCACGCGACCGTCAGAAAGCCTACGCGGACAAGCGTAGAAAGCCATTGGAAATTTCAGGTCGGGGACCATTCGAAGTCATAGAACGCATAGGCAGGGTAGCCTATAGATTGAACCTACCAGCTGAACTCGGGGCAGTTCACAATGTCTTTCAGGTATCGAACTATCGACGAGCGGTTGCAGTTCGTCGGGAAACCAGTTGAAATCACGGACCGGGATGTGAAGGTCCTCAAACACAAGAGAATCCCTCTTGTTCGAGTTCGTTGGAACTCCAACGTGGCCCAGAGTACACCTGGGAACGCGAAGACAGGATGACAGAAAAGTACCCCAGTTATTCGAAACCAATACAACCACTACTGAGGCTGAAGCTACTACTTCGGAATTTCGGGACGAAATTCCAGATCAACGGGGGGAGGATGTGACACCCCAGGAAAACCAGTGAACGATTGAACTTACCTAGCTTCCTCAGTGAGTGCATACCAAATTTCGGGACGAAATTTCCAATTAGTTGGGGATAATGTGACAACCCGTACTCTAGACTTATCTTGTGTAACGTTATATGCTCACGTGAACTATGTTACTTGAACGAATACATGATATGTTATGTGTTACACGGTTGTGTGATTTCGTGATTATATTGAATGTTGCATGTTACGTGATTTAATGTGATTGCATATGTTATTACTTGAACCGATTAGTGAAACATTTACAAGAACCCACTCGGTCCATATGGTTGGACTCGAGACCATGAGAAAACCCATGTGGGGGTTTCGGCCCACATCCCTTGTACGTACATATATACACACATTACCTCTAGGGTTTTAGTTTTACAAAACTTAGCAATCAAGAACACACACACACACCAAACGCTCTCTCTCTCTCTCTCGATCGGAACACAAGGCAGCCGACTCTCTCAAGTCTTGAAGTTTCTTGTAATCGGATCATCCCTCGTGCACACTCTTTAATCGGTTAGTGTCTATGGTTGGTTGTTTATACTTGTTGATGATGTTTCTTGCATGATAATCTAGGGCTATTGTATGTGATTAATGATGTTCATGTAATCGGCTCATGTATAAATCGGATAGTGTTGGTATAGCTCGAACGGATTGATAATCATATTAGCAGATTTATTTACACAAAGGCTAGGGTGCATGCTAGATAAAATCGGCTGGTTTGATAAATCCGATTGCATGTTTGTTCGATTTAATTGCTATTGTTCTTGATGATAATATGAATGTATGATGGATCGGTTGTTATGCATTGTTTGATCGGATATGTTTATGTATTGTTTTAGACAAGTGTTCTTGATATGTTTGGTATTAGGGTTTATAAGAATTAATGTTGCATTTCCCTGTTTGATCGATGAATTCTTGAATGGCAAACTGTTAGTTGATAATTGATTTTCGGAAACTGTTAACGATGATTGAATTGCCTAAATGAATTGCATAAAATCAGGAAAGTCGTTACACACACGGTTGCGACTCGGTAATGCTCGTTGCGAGTCGGAACCCCACTCGAGACCAAACAGCACAAGCCGCAATCATGGTTGCGAGTCAGATTGCGACTCGTAACCAAACCAGGATGAACCGAGACCATCTATTGCGACTCGTATCCAGCCGTTACGACTCGTAACCCCGTTGCGACTCGAGACCTGACTCGAGACCACCTAGTCTCGAAGGATATGCATCTGTCGAGATCTCCCTTGTTGCGACTCGAGATCTCTAGCCTCGAGTCGAGACCATGCACGTGCACATGATTGGACTTACACACTGACACGAGCCCAAATGATTGGGCCGGATAATTGGACTTGTTTATATCTCTGCTAATTGGACTGCTTATCTGGTTGGGCTAATATTGTCATTGGGCCGGGTTATGGTTGGGCCGAACACTTGGATTGTTTATCGGATTGATGTTACGTGTACATGTTTACCATGATCCTTGCATGCTTGCAACGTGTTAGCTTATGTGATACATACGTGCAATACTTGAACCAAACCTGACTTATGTAATAACCCTGTTAGGACGTGGTTGACCACTGTTAGTTCAAGAACTCTCTTTTTCTCTTTGTGTATCTGCCGAGCAACCCAAGGTGAGTTCACACAGCCAAGGCATGGGGTTCCCAGGGTGGGAATGGGATTGGATGATTATATGTGCATACTTAGTAAATGGAACTTAATGAGATAGGCCTCAGGGTGAGGTTGGTAAATGATGAGATACAGCTAGACTAGTATACCTACTTGAACTGATCTTCGCACACACGCCAGGGGTTGGCTGCGATATTATGACTGATCTTCGCACACATGCCTTGGAAAGGCCGCGAACTATATACTAAAACTTCGCACACATGCCAGGGTGGCTGCGATACAAATATACATAGTCTAGAATACTTGAGAACTTTCCCTAATCTTCGCATACATGCCGAAAGGGCCCGCGATACGAACCAATGCTATACATGAACAATGAACGAACTAGTACGATGCATGATTAGATAAACGAACGCAATGCTTGCTATACTACTCCATTACTGAACTTACTTACTGTGAACTCGCTCAACTAGTTTGTTGATTATTTGCTGCATGCCTTGCAGGACCTTAGGTACATTATGGAGCTTGCACAGGGAGGAGCAGGTCGTTGTGGGCAAAGGATCATGAATGATGTTTCAACACTTATGTTAAATCATACATACTATTGTTTGGGTTACTTAAATGCTTCCGCTATACTTAACTACTTTATACGTTCTATATGATTGGTGGTTAGGATCCTGGTCATGTCACGCCTCCAAGCGGTAATACTCCGCGTGTGGATTTTGGGGGTGTGACATTATTTGTACAAGAACTTTACCCTTATAAACAAAGGCAAAAGATCAAATACAAATAATCTTAACATACTAAACATACAAATTGAAGGAAAACCCAAAAAGACAAGGTGGCATTTTTGTAATTACCACCAACTATCAAAGTTACAACCAAAAATACCTAAAAAAACACAATTTTTTTTAACATTTTTTATTAAAAAATCGCTACATTTCGTTAGCAAAAAAAAAAAAAAATAATAATAATTTTTTTTTGGCTGCTACTAAAAGTAGCGATTTTTTAATAAAAAATGTTAAAAAAATAAAATAAAATAATTTGTGTGTTTTTTTTTATTTTTTTAGATTTATTTAGGTTTTTTGGGGGTTTAGTTTTTAGCATTTTAGCTTGGGTGGGGGGGGGAGGGGGGGGTTAGGTTTTTTTTAGGTTTTTGGGGGTGGGAGGTGGGGGGGGGGGGTTAGGTTTTTTTAGGTTTTTGGGGGTGGGGGGGGGGTTAGGTTTTTTTTTAGGTTTTTGGGGGGTGGGGGGGGGGGTTAGGTTTTTTTAGGTTTTTGGGGGGTGGGGGGTAGGTTTTTTTAGGTTTTTGGGGGGTGGGGGGGGGTGGGGGGTTTAGGTTTTTTTTGGGGGTGGGGGGAGTGGTTAGGTTTTTTTAGGTATATTTGTAGAGTAACTTTGATAGTTATTGATAATTACAAAAATGCCACCTTGTCTTTTTGAGTTTTCCTTCAATTTGTATGTTTAGTATGTTAAGATTATTTGTACAAGAACTTTACCCTATAAACAAATAGGTCGGGCACCTCTTGAAAAGGGCCTAGAACTCGAGTGTTGTAGTCAGAAGAAGATTGATAAGGTAAATTGTGAAGGTAAAAGCTTCAACAATACTAATTAGTTAAACCGTCGGAGTTAAGAGCTTCTAGATTTGTGAGTGAGGCTTTGAAAATAAGTGTGAACAATATTGTTGATTTTACGAATGAAGTGTTTTATTTAACCATTTCATTGATGTATATTGATAGAAAAAGAGGAAAACAAATGTCATTGTTTTGGAACATAGTATGAAAGTCATGATGATTGTCAAATTAGACTTAGTTATCTCATTGAAAAACTTGTTGAACTTAAAAAAAACTAAAACTTTAAAATAATTGCATGGAATGATTTAAAAACATTTTTTTGTTTCGGTGACTTTCTTTTTAGTGACCGAATGTCACACCGTCTAAACGGCGGTCATAGTCAAGATCTGTTCAGACTACGTTGTCTTAACCGGGTCCGCGCTGGGTTGGTCAGACTTGGTTACGGCTTTCTCCCAGGAACCGTACTGCCTCCACACGAGATGCCTCGCTGAAATAACAGCCGGATGAAAACCGGAGTGCGGCTCAGGATCAAACCCCCTCAGTGGGTTTGTTACTATCATTGCCTAATAACCACCCAATATGACACAAGTGGGAATTGAACTTGAGTTTATATTGGAAAACTCAACTCTCCTACCACTAGGCCACAAGTGGAGGATAATGTTTTAGAAACATTAAACACTCATTGAGTATTTGAGATAGGGAAAATCATAAGAAAAGACGTTATTTAAAATCAGTCTTAAAACAGACCAACTAATAATGACTAGTTTGAATAAATAAGAAAAAACGTTTCCTGAAAAGTAAAAGAATAGACAAAAATATCCTAGTGACGAACTTTATTCTGTCAATGACCCATTTCTTTCCCAACTAATTAAAATTTTTGTAGTGATATGTATGTATATATGTCATACATATTAATGTGTATGTGGGCCTGTAAATAAATATTCTGCCAATTCACTATATATCATTATTATGGTTCCATCATTGAATCATTGGTTATCTCAATTATTAGTTTTTTTTTTCTTTAAGACTTTTCTGAAAATAAAAACTCAAATATTATTGACTTGGGATTTATAAACTACATATACAAATAGATTTGGTTGAAATTTCACAACCTACGAAGATACACAAACAATGTTCATAAATAAAACAGGATGTTCTTGCAAATGTTTCACAATATAATAAGATATATTATTTGTTCTTTATTGAGTACACATGTACGAACGTATAGCTGTCTTTGTTTTATCAAGTTATAAGTACTTGGTTTGGGGTCGGCCCGGTTTGGGTCGGCTTGGTGTGAATGAAGTTTACTTTTCAAAAAAAAAAGTACTTGGTTTGAAATTATTTAGTCGTATCGTAATGATAGCTAAGCAAATAATTATTTAGGTAAAAGTTTATGATATTTTGTTGTTGCTTATATTTCTTTACAAAATCGGTATATGTATTTATCATCTATTTAATATCGAGTTTACAAAAGACAAAAACATAATATTCATGATATTAAATAAAAATAAACTCTACATGAAAATGATTGATTTCTCCACAAATTTTATAAAAAACATTAATGATAGTTTCACAAGAACGTTCTATAAATGACAAATTAATTTTTTTTTTTGAAAAGAAACCTTCATTAAAAACCGCATCCGATCCAAACGAGCAAAAGGCCAATACAAAACAGAAACCCCGACCCAAACGGGTAAAGGACAAAATTACAACATGTACATTGGGTATTTACACCACTCCTTCCAACTAATATATTTACATGATGATCTATTTTTAAGTCACCCAAACCCTCTCGTTTTAGTATCTATCAAAATCTCTTGAGAACTTCTCCTAATCTGATTGAACACCAAATCGTTCCTTGTCTTCCATATACACCAACACGCGATAATTACCAATCCTCGTAAAATCTTCTTCATTTTTCCCTTCTTATTTAGAATTATGAATATCCATCAAATCTTTGAAATTGAAAGCGAAAATCGGAGGAATGTTACACCAAGCTCTAATATCCGCCCATACACGAATCGACATCGAACATGCCGAAAATAAATGATCCAACAATTCCTCATATTCGTCGCAGAAAGGGCACATAACCAATGTTGTATCCACGTTCCTTCTTCTCAGATTGACTCTAGTAGCAAGACGGTCCAAGTTACCTCTCCACGCCATGATATTACATCTGATAGGAACCCATTTGCTCCATTCGAAATTAGGGAGATGATTATCTCCCCTATCAGAAATTAACGCCTTTTCACCGAGTTTACCGAGTGTCACACCCCCAAAATCCACCTGCGGAGTATCACCGCTTGGGAGCGTGACTGACCAGGATCAAGCCACCAATCATATTGAACATGTAATTAATGTCAAGTATAGTAAATGTAAACAAACCATTCAATACGATTGATGTTTCAATCAAAACGTAATTTAAGTTGCGGAAGCATAGTAAATAATCCAACAAAAGTTAATAGTTTTAAATGTCAAATAGTTCAATGTAGAAACCACGATCCTTGTCCACAACGACCCGCTTCTCCAGTGCAAGCTCCAAGTACCTAACGATCTGCAAGGCATGTAACAGAATGATCAACAAACTAGTTGAGCGAGTTCACAGTAAGTAAGTGCGTAACAGTAAGTAACGGGTGGCTCTACTGGGCCAATAGTAAGTTATACAAGTGGGGGCTTCCCATGTTATGTGACCACTAGACTATTCGTATTATCCCTGTTCTTCGTCCGAGAACAGTAGTGCGTATGAGGTGTGCGTAGGTTTTACGCACGTATCCTTTGTATCGAGGATAGTAATTAGTGTATGACCACGTAGGTGTTATCCCAACCTACGGAAGAAGTAAGTAATGCGTACACGTAGGTTTTACGTGCGTATCCTTTGTATCGAGGATAGTAATTGGCATATGACCACGTAGGTGTTATCCAACCTACGGAACCACGTAGGTGTTATCCCAACCTACGGAACCGTCCTGACATCCGAGGACCATGATAGGTGATAGTCTAGGAAAAGCGTTTGTACGTTATAAGTCAATTGAAACCTTTAACCCATTCCCACGACCCGGGAATCCCATGCCTTAGTAAGAGTGTGAACTCACCTTGGTTTGCTCGGTATGCTATGCTCTAGGGTTTAACAATGGCCTAAGTCCGTTATACACGACCTAGGATATATTGCACAGGATATAATGTAAGTGTTTGAAATCCGTTATCAATTAGGGTTTGCAAGTCTTGGCGTTCAATCAACTGAGTTTGATAATCGCTTACACACTCAACTAACATGGTTTGCACATCAACACAGTAATATACCACCATTACATCAACATAGATATCACATCACGTAGAACAGAACATGCTGTTATTGTATCACACCGTACAAGCAGTATCTTAGCATGTAAAACCAAGTAACAAGTAAACTCGTGATTGTATGTAAGCATTCAACATATCACAATCAAACTCAGGCAAGACATTACAAGTAAACTCGGTCTAGATAAGGTGAGCATGAAGTTCGGACCATTAAAGGTCGGACAAGAGAGTGGGGGGGGGCTGCCCCTGTTAAACTCGGACAAGAATCAAAGAATTAAACTCGGCCCACTTGAAATCTTTTAAGATCGGACCAAATGGACGAACAATTAAACTCGGACCACTAAGGATCAATATACTCGGACCAATTAAGTAATTAAAGTCGGACCAATATTTAAACTCGGCCCAATAAACAAACTCGGACCAATATTGAAGATTAAACTCGGACAAAGTCATTTTGATTAAACTCGGACCATTGTTGATTTAAATAAACTCGGTCCACTGAAATTCATTATATTCGGACCAAGTGGTCCAATTAAACTCGGACCTCATTAATTCAATTATATTCGGACCATTTGTGATTTATATTCGGACCATATTCAATCAAATAAGTTCGGGCCATATGAAGTCACATTAAGTTCGGACCAATCTATGTTTATTATGTTCGGACCTTTACAACTCAATTATACTCAGACAATATCAAATCATGAATTCCAATACAGGGAACGATCAAATCAGTTACGTTCTTCATTCAACAAACCCTAAATCAAAACATATGACGGCAGAATCATGATCAATCCATTCATGCTCAACAACAATCGAACTATATCATTATAGGAACCATCTAGCAATCATACGACTAATCATTATCATCAATAGTTCAGAATCAAACCAAATCACAACCTATCACATGAAGAACTAGGGTTTTCAAAGAACATAAGAATCAAGAAATCGATAAACAATCAAGCACAAATCATTAACAATGATTAAACAATTACCTTGAATGATTCTAGAGAAGTAGAGTGATCAAACTTGTGATGATTATCTTGGTGATGATTGCTAGAGCCAAAGAAACGAGAATACGTGCTTTGGTTTTGGTGAAAAGTGATTAGTGAATTTAGGGGTTAGGGTTAAGTATAATCAAGTTCACTAATGGCTCTCTACACCCCTAACTAATATAATTTACAATAGTACACCATCTCACAACTATTTCATAATTCCACCACCAAGTTTACACATTTACAAGTTTCACAAATAATCAACAACTATACACAATCAAACAATCAAAACATATATAATTTCATGGCAATTAATACATGATCGTGCAATAAATACGAAATAGAAATCTTGGAAATTTGAGTTGTCACATTATCCCCAACTTAAAAGAAATTTCGTCCCGAAATTTGGTACGCACTCACTGAGGAAGCTAGGTAAGTTACATCGTTCACTGGTTTTTCCTGGGGTGTCACATCATCCCCCCGTTGGTTTGGAATTTCGTCCCGAAATTCAGTAGTAGTAGCTTCAGCCTCAGTAGTGGTTGCATTGGTTTCGAATAATTGGGGGTACTTTTCTGTCATCTGGTCTTCGCGTTCCCAGGTGTACTCTGGGCCACGTTTGGAGTTCCAACGAACTCGAACAAGAGGGATTCTCTTGTGTTTGAGGACCTTAACATCCCGGTCCGTGATTTCAACTGGTTCCTCGACGAACTGCAACCGCTCGTCGATAGGGAGTTCCTTAAAAGGAACTGTGAGGGTCTCATCTGACAGGTACTTCTTCAGATTCGACACGTGAAATACATTGTGAACTGCACCGAGTTCAGCTGGTAAGTTCAGTCTGTAGGATACTGGGCCTATTCTTTCAGTGATTTCGAACGGTCCAACATACCGTGGATTGAGTTTGCCTCGTTTACCAAAACGAACCACACCCTTCCAGGGTGAGACTTTGAGTAGCACTCGATCCCCAACTTGGAATTCGAGCGGTTTTCTGCGTTTGTTTGCGTAAGCTTTCTGACGGTCACGAGCCGCCGCCATGCGTTGTCGTATCTGTGCAATCTTTTCCGTAGCGTCAACTACCATTTCTGGTCCTGTAATCTGACTATCCCCCACCTCTGCCCAACAGAGAGGTGACCGGCATTTACGTTCGTACAATGCCTCGAGTGGAGCGGCTTGAATGCTGGTGTGGTAACTGTTATTGTATGAAAACTCCACTAAAGGGAGGTGCTTTTCCCAGCCGTTGCCGAAATCGATAACACACGCTCGAAGTATGTCCTCTGGAGTTTGAATCGTGCGCTCAGACTGCCCATCCGTCTGAGGGTGATATGCTGTGCTCATGTCTAAACGAGAGCCAAACGCTTTGTGCATCGCTTGCCATAGCTCTGACGTAAATCGTGCATCGCGATCTGAAATGATAGATGTTGGCACTCCGTGCCTCGAAACAACTTCTTTCAAGTAAATGTCTGCTAAGGTAGAAAACTTATCCGTTTCTTTGATAGCCAAGAAGTGAGCAGACTTTGTGAGTCGATCAATGATCACCCAGATAGTGTCATTCCCACGCTGGAATCTAGGTACGCCCATAACGAAATCCATGGAAATTTCTTCCCATTTCCACTGTGGTATCTTAGGCTGCTGAAGTAGACCAGCTGGTTTCAGGTACTCCGTCTTGACTCTCGCACAAGCCAATCACTTGTAATGTGGGCCTTCATGCTAGGCCACCAATATGTAGTTCTAATGTCGTGGTACATTTTATCCGACCCTGGATGTACCGAGTAGCGAGACTTATGAGCTTCATCCATCACAAGTTCCCGTAAGCCGCCATATAGTGGGACCCAAATACGTCCTGTCACATAGTAGGCATCGTCTTCCCTTTGTTCTATTCGTTGCCGTGATCCGCGTAAGGCTTCAGCCTTGACGTTTTCGAGCTTCAGTGCTTCAACCTGAGCATTTCGTGTCTGTGAAGGAAGACTGGACTGAATCGTAAACTGTAGCGCTCGCACGCGCTTAGGTAGGGTGTCCTTTCGACTGAGGGCGTCGGCCACAACATTGGCCTTGCTTGGATGATACTTGATGGCGCATTCGTAGTCGTTCAGTAGTTCAACCCATCTCCGTTGGCGCGTGTTCAAATCCTCCTGCTTAAGGATATGCTCGAGACTCCTGTGATCGGTGTAAATCGTGCACCTGGTACCGTACAGGTAGTGTCGCCATATCCTAAGCGCGAAAACAACAGCTCCCAGCTCTAAATCGTGCGTCGTGTAGTTCCGTCCATGAATCTTGAGTTGTCGCGAAGCGTAAGCAATTAACTTTATCCCGCTGCATCAACACACAACCAAGCCCCTGTATCGATGCGTCACAATAAACCACGAAGTCATCCGTGCCCTCGGGCAATGAGAGGATAGGTGCGCTGCATAATCTATCCTTTAAGTACTGAAAAGCATTTTCCTGCGTATTACCCCATCTGTACACAACACCTTTATGTGTTAACATAGTAAGCGGCTGCGCGATCTTGGAGAAGTCTTTGATAAACCGTCTGTAGTATCCCGCCAAGCCCAAGAATTGGCGTATTTCCGTTGGTGTGCGCGGTGCAGGCCAGTTCCTGATCGAATCTACCTTGGATGGATCAACATGGATCCCGTTCTTGTTCACTACGTGGCCTAAGAAGTGGACTTCACGAAGCCAGAAGTCGCATTTAGAAAACTTGCGTACAGTTGCTCCTTTCGAAGAAGTTCCAAAATAGGACGTACGTGCTGCTCGTGTTCCTCCTGACTCTTGGAGTAGATTAGAATGTCGTCGATGAAAACAATGACGAACTTGTCAAGATAGGGTTTGCACACCCTGTTCATAAGGTCCATAAATACGGCAGGTGCGCTCAATAATATCAAACCATTCATCATATCAACCTTAAAGTATAGTAGTTAAAATAATTCATAAAATCCAATACAAGTGATGTTCAAACCAAACTTTGTTTGAGTAGCGTAAACATAACAATGAAAACCCAAGATAAGCTATAAGTTCAAGTATTGTTCATTGCGTCTCCTCCTCCTAACACGAAAGCTTGACCTCTTGCCTCGTTGCCATTGTTGTTGTTTCCCCCGTTGTTGTTGTTGTTGTTCCCGTTGCCCTGGTTGTTGTTGTGGTTGTTGTTGTACTGGTTCCTGTTCAGCTGAGGGCAGTGTCTCTTGATGTGACCTTCAGCACCACAATTATAGCACCCCTTGTTGCCCTGTTGCTGATTCTGCTGTGCTTGAGGCTGCTGCTGGCTCTGGTTCGCAGGGCGAGGGCTTCTACAATCTTTGGCCTCGTGACCCATCTTGAGGCATCTTTGACAACGGCCCTTATTGCACTGGCCACTGTGATGTCGGTTGCAGGTGTTACACTTTGGGAGGTTCCCTCGATATCCCCCCTGTCTGTGGCTGCCTGAGGAGTGCTGACTGGGACTCTGGTAACTGTCCGTCTTTCGCTGCTGAGCTTGTGACTGCACTGCAGCCGATCCCTTGCTAGAATCCCCATCCCACTTTCTCTTACTTTCACTGGGAGTAGCAAGTGTAGTAGAAGCAGTAGCGGTAGCAGTAGCGGTAGCGCTGACACGCTTTGGCAGTTTGTTCTGATCCACTGCCTGGTCGGTGATGCGATGAGCGAGACGCTGGATTTCCTGGATGTTGTTGAGGTTAGCCGACGTCACGTGGCTCTGGATCTCTGGCGCAAGCCCCTTGAGATACAACTCAATACGCTTGTATGGAGGGTCCACCATAGTTGGACATAACACAGCCAACTCATTTGATCTCTTGGTGTAAGCTTCGATTTCCGAACCAACCATTTTCAAGTTATACAACTCGTCCTCCAACTTGTGAATGTCTTCTCTAGTGCAGTATTCCCTCTTGATCAGTTCCTTGAATTCATTCCAGGGTGTGGCGTTAGCAGCTGCCAACCCTAAGATCTGCACTTGTGCGTTCCACCATGTGAGCGCAATCCCTTCAAGTGTGCCAGTGGCGAACTTCACCCTGCGAGCCTCAGGGCATTCACACATTTCGAAAACCGACTCGATCTTTTCAAACCAGTGGAGGAGTCCAACTGCTCCCTCCGTGCCACTGAACGAGCTAGGACGACAATCCATGAAATTCTTGAAGGTACACACAGGTTGTTGCTGAGCAGGTTGACCTATTGTGTACGAATAGGACAAGGTTAAATACGAGAATTAGTGTAGGATCTAAAGACCCTAGTATGAGTCTATACTGCAGGATATACTACCTGCTTGAGCGGCTGCAACCGCCGTAGCAATGAGAGCCTCTAGCTGGGCTTGAGTCATGTTAATTCGTGCGGCCATTGATCTTCACATCAAAGGCAACATAAGTGAGAAAGGTTCGCGAATAGTGCGATGACAGAAGAGTGTAAGCACGTAAGTGTTCTCAAGCAATAACAAGTAGTGAGCAAAGTAATGTAAGCATACTACGAGCAAAGTTCTATGCAGTTCTAGCATGTAGGCAATAAACATAAACCTTATTACCTAGGATGTCGAGCCTTGCACGTGGAGCGAAGCGTCGTTGTGGATCGTTGAGAGCACTGTTCTGGTTATAGTCTGGTTTTAATAAAAACGTTTTCCCATATTAAAACCAAGTTCTCTATAACCAATGGCTCTGATACCAATCTGTCACACCCCCAAAATCCACCTGCGGAGTATCACCGCTTGGGAGCGTGACTGACCAGGATCAAGCCACCAATCATATTGAACATGTAATTAATGTCAAGTATAGTAAATGTAAACAAACCATTCAATACGATTGATGTTTCAATCAAAACGTAATTTAAGTTGCGGAAGCATAGTAAATAATCCAACAAAAGTTAATAGTTTTAAATGTCAAATAGTTCAATGTAGAAACCACGATCCTTGTCCACAACGACCCGCTTCTCCAGTGCAAGCTCCAAGTACCTAACGATCTGCAAGGCATGTAACAGAATGATCAACAAACTAGTTGAGCGAGTTCACAGTAAGTAAGTGCGTAACAGTAAGTAACGGGTGGCTCTACTGGGCCAATAGTAAGTTATACAAGTGGGGGCTTCCCATGTTATGTGACCACTAGACTATTCGTATTATCCCTGTTCTTCGTCCGAGAACAGTAGTGCGTATGAGGTGTGCGTAGGTTTTACGCACGTATCCTTTGTATCGAGGATAGTAATTAGTGTATGACCACGTAGGTGTTATCCCAACCTACGGAAGAAGTAAGTAATGCGTACACGTAGGTTTTACGTGCGTATCCTTTGTATCGAGGATAGTAATTGGCATATGACCACGTAGGTGTTATCCAACCTACGGAACCACGTAGGTGTTATCCCAACCTACGGAACCGTCCTGACATCCGAGGACCATGATAGGTGATAGTCTAGGAAAAGCGTTTGTACGTTATAAGTCAATTGAAACCTTTAACCCATTCCCACGACCCGGGAATCCCATGCCTTAGTAAGAGTGTGAACTCACCTTGGTTTGCTCGGTATGCTATGCTCTAGGGTTTAACAATGGCCTAAGTCCGTTATACACGACCTAGGATATATTGCACAGGATATAATGTAAGTGTTTGAAATCCGTTATCAATTAGGGTTTGCAAGTCTTGGCGTTCAATCAACTGAGTTTGATAATCGCTTACACACTCAACTAACATGGTTTGCACATCAACACAGTAATATACCACCATTACATCAACATAGATATCACATCACGTAGAACAGAACATGCTGTTATTGTATCACACCGTACAAGCAGTATCTTAGCATGTAAAACCAAGTAACAAGTAAACTCGTGATTGTATGTAAGCATTCAACATATCACAATCAAACTCAGGCAAGACATTACAAGTAAACTCGGTCTAGATAAGGTGAGCATGAAGTTCGGACCATTAAAGGTCGGACAAGAGAGTGGGGGGGGGGGGCTGCCCCTGTTAAACTCGGACAAGAATCAAAGAATTAAACTCGGCCCACTTGAAATCTTTTAAGATCGGACCAAATGGACGAACAATTAAACTCGGACCACTAAGGATCAATATACTCGGACCAATTAAGTAATTAAAGTCGGACCAATATTTAAACTCGGCCCAATAAACAAACTCGGACCAATATTGAAGATTAAACTCGGACAAAGTCATTTTGATTAAACTCGGACCATTGTTGATTTAAATAAACTCGGTCCACTGAAATTCATTATATTCGGACCAAGTGGTCCAATTAAACTCGGACCTCATTAATTCAATTATATTCGGACCATTTGTGATTTATATTCGGACCATATTCAATCAAATAAGTTCGGGCCATATGAAGTCACATTAAGTTCGGACCAATCTATGTTTATTATGTTCGGACCTTTACAACTCAATTATACTCAGACAATATCAAATCATGAATTCCAATACAGGGAACGATCAAATCAGTTACGTTCTTCATTCAACAAACCCTAAATCAAAACATATGACGGCAGAATCATGATCAATCCATTCATGCTCAACAACAATCGAACTATATCATTATAGGAACCATCTAGCAATCATACGACTAATCATTATCATCAATAGTTCAGAATCAAACCAAATCACAACCTATCACATGAAGAACTAGGGTTTTCAAAGAACATAAGAATCAAGAAATCGATAAACAATCAAGCACAAATCATTAACAATGATTAAACAATTACCTTGAATGATTCTAGAGAAGTAGAGTGATCAAACTTGTGATGATTATCTTGGTGATGATTGCTAGAGCCAAAGAAACGAGAATACGTGCTTTGGTTTTGGTGAAAAGTGATTAGTGAATTTAGGGGTTAGGGTTAAGTATAATCAAGTTCACTAATGGCTCTCTACACCCCTAACTAATATAATTTACAATAGTACACCATCTCACAACTATTTCATAATTCCACCACCAAGTTTACACATTTACAAGTTTCACAAATAATCAACAACTATACACAATCAAACAATCAAAACATATATAATTTCATGGCAATTAATACATGATCGTGCAATAAATACGAAATAGAAATCTTGGAAATTTGAGTTGTCACACCGAGAACCTGTCCTTTTTGTCGATGTTCCAAATCCATGAGTCCTTATCGTTTGACAATCTCACCATGTTAATTGTGTCTTGACATTCCTGCCATTCCTTACGTTTAATATCAGACTCGGGCAATCTAACCTAGCTCCAACAATATCTACCGTTTCCTTGACCCGATCCTATTTTCTCCGAAATCCTGCAAGATTTATTTGAATCCAAAACAAAAAGATGTAGCCATCTTTTCATGAAAGGAAGATCACCCATCCAGGTATCAATCAAAAAACGAATATGCCCCCGTTCCCCACTTTGCCCAGAATCACCTACCTGATTAATATTTTTCACATTTAAATTCAATTTGGAAATCATTTTCGCTATACTATTCCAACACCCCGTATACTTTCCGTTTAAAGGCAGGAAGCTCCTTTATTTTTTTTTTCTTATGACAAGCATCCACCACTTTCCTCCACAGACTTTGGTTTTCGACTCTATATCTCCACCCCCACTTAAAAATGAGCGCATCATTAACTTCTTTAAGTCTGTTTATACCCAACCCCCCTTTTTTCTTTGGCCACGTAATCCCCTCCCAAGCCACCCAATTCATTTTGTTTTTTTTTTCAATAGACCCCGCCCATAGGAACTTTCTCATCTTATCTTCAAGGCTTTTAATTATACCGGCTGGAGCCTTATATAGAGAAAAGTAATAAATAAGCAAACTCTCCAGAACAGAGTTAATCAAAGTTAATCTCCCCCCTATAGACATAGTTTTTGCTTTCCAGACCGATAATCTTTTATCAAAAAATTTAATAATCGGATCCCAGTTTCTTATTCTATTCATATTGGCCCCCACCTTAATACCCAAATAAGACAACGGGATGTTATCATAGTTACACCCAATCACATTCACCATAACCTTTATGTCATCGTTATCCACCCCCAACCCATATAAATTAGATTTGTAAAGGTTTATTTTCAATCCCGAGCATAAGTAAAAAATTCTAAGGCATCTAGCCACAATCTTCACATTCCCCTTATCCCATTCCTCCAATATAAAAACGTCGTCCGCATAAAAAAGATGAGAGATAACCCGATCGTTATTTGGCATTTGAATGCCTTTGAAAATTCCTTCAAGCTCTACTTTGCAAAAAATGCTAGACAATGCTTCCATGACCAAAAGGAACAAAAAGGGAGATAACGGGTCTCCTTGCTTGATGCCTTCGGAACAAAAAAATTCAAACGTAGAAGATCCATTCACTAACACCGCGGATCTCGCCGATTTTAAAACCCCTTCCACCCATTTGCACCAAAGGCCAAGAATACCCATTTGACCCATGATATCCAACAAAAATCTCCAACAAACGTTGTCATAAGCCAAATGACAAATTATTTGATCGTCTTATGCACAAAGATCTTTAATATCGAATTTACAAAAGACAAAAACATGATATTCATGATATTAAATAAAAATCAACTATGCAAACGATTGATTGTTTCACATATATTATTAAAACATTAGTGAAAATTCCACGAACCCGTTCTGAAAATGAGAAATAAATTGATCGTATTATACAAACAGAATTTAGTATAATCAAATTATATCTCTCCTAATTACTATACATGTTTTATAATAATCCTTATTCAACATATACTAGAACACCTTGTAAATGTCTCATCTCTTATTATAAATTATTGTCGAAGCACTAAGCTCGAGCGTGGAGAAGTGTAACTCGAAAGATATTATCAATGGTTTCGTGTTGGGAAAAAGATATTATCTTGATTGTTGATGTAGGCATTTATTATATGAGTTTATTTGAAGTCACACAGAAAGTGTTACAGGTTCTGGAATCCTTTAAAAAATATTTGTTGCGGTGTTATCCAATCAAGGAAAAAGATGTGTAGAATCACATGGTCTTCGGTTCGTGTTACAAAAACATTGGGTGGCCTACCAATATTGGGAAGAAGAATATGACTTTATTGGATAAGTGGTGGGATAGATTCTAGTCTGATAATTTGTCTTCATGGGAAGTCATGGTTGGTATTAATCAATAATATATATAGAAACAGCAGCATCAGTAGAAAACGTCCTAAAGTGTAAGAACAGTAAGAACGCGTTCTGATAGAACACGTGGCGCAGGATATAATCAGGGTGGGAGGGGCTTTTATGTCTTTTTAATCTTCTTTTTTCCCAATTCGTGTGTCACAATACTGCTTCATTTTTTTACATCTAAGATTTTTTTGGCATTTAATTAGATTCACTAACTACCTGGCGTTTTACTGGTCTTTTGGGACCTGTTTCGTTGAATTAATTGTTTTTGTGTCAAATAGATATTTTTTTGACGTTATGGCGTTCTCAGGTGAATTAATATCATATATGTTATAAAGGTAAATTTTTTGGCGTTAATGGTGTTGTTAATAATTCATTACCAATCATAAATATTTCATAAGATTACAATAAGACGAAATCAAAACAAGCTAATAGTCTTCTGCGTATGGGATTACATCAGAGATGTACCCATCGCTTTGATCATCACTTTCTTCTGATTCATCATCATATTTTGCATTGGCGTATAACGCCATCATCTCGTCCCTTCTTTGTTGCAGCCTATACTTAAATATCATTACAAATTTACAACCCTGGATCTTGCATCGTTCGAAGGTGCTAAATCACAGAGTTGTTCAAGAAGATGTAGTCTCTCTATCTTCAACATTTCGTCCATCGGCAATGAATATTCCACCCCGTATTGATAAGTTACTTTAACCATTCTTGCTTTTGCATAAAATGGTTAATCTCCTCGTCGATAACTGCTGGATACTACTTCGCCGGAATCATCGCAAAACAGAAACGCCGTTGGCCTCGCCAAGAGGAGAATGAGAGTTCTCTCCGTGACCACCCTCCGGCGTAAGAATAAGTACAGTGATCTGAAGAAGATGAAGTAGTAAGAGTGAAAATAAGTGAGAGTGAATGTTAGACTTGTACCTGAATTCCCTTATTTATAGCTGAAGGTTTGGCGCCAAAAATATAACGGAGGAAATAACGGAATCTTCTTTTTCGTTTGCAGTTAACTCTCCATCCATGCACACGGATCGCGAATTGATCAATGGTTGGGGAGATGCCACGTGGAAAGCAGCTTGATCTAGATCTACATGTAAATTGTTGCCATCATCGTGATTTAGATGAATGTTCTAAATGTTGCCACCTCACATTCGGTTATAACTGAATGAGGCCATGCACGATGATCATTTAATGCCTTCTAGAAGATCCACAACTGTAAGCATTTGATCTTTTGCCACGTGTCCATTCTGTTATAACAGAAAAGATTCCTTTTGTTCAAGCCCTTATTTCTTTATGCGCACGGACAAGTCTGAGACCTGCCTTTAGTAGTTAAATCTTCAAGCTTAACTGTATCCTTGCACGGGCCCGCGCAAGGGTGTTAAATGAATCGTTTATCTTTCCTTTCTCCGGCGCATGGTCATTAACGATTGATCATTCCAAATCTTATTCAGACACGCTGCGCGGGGCGCGCAGGGTCTGTTTAAGATGATCTTGGAGTATAATCATGGTATGGTCCTCTGCGCCTGCGCAAGGTTTTTGGGACCATACCCCTTCAAGTCCCCCCAGTCCAGTGGTGCTCCTATGCGCAAATGGCAAGTAGGTGGAGCACTGGACTATAAAAAGTGGAGTGTGCGCTTTTGCTGTTGAGAAGTAAACAAGCTTGCTTGGCACAGGGTATGAAGAAACTTCTTGAAGAAGATATTTCTTTTTCTTCAAGATGAGGTTTCCATGATTTGAATTTTGAAAATGCTTGTTTTGTGGCAGGCAAGTTGGTAAAAGGTACTGTGCAGATGATGACGTCTGGCGGTTATGTGACAGGCTGTCAACCGTGTCAGATGTCAAGCATTAATTGTGTGTCGTCAGTCGTGATTTTCACGCGCGCGTGAAGCTCTTGCCGTTTCACCACTCGCCCTTGTTGCCTTGGTTACCGTGTTTTTCTGAAAAAGGTTTGTACGGTTCCCCATGCCATTAATGACGATGAGTATAAACACCCCAATGTTGCTTCGTCTTTAAGCATTTGCCTTCAAAAAACCTTTCATCTTCCTCAAGTTCTTTTTCTTTAAAGAGGTCTGCAACTGTGTTTCATAATCCCCATGTCCACCAGTGAACAACCGGAGACCCCTATAGAAGAAATGTCTTCATCTCTACCACAATTAAAATGGTCAGAAGAGACCTTCGATAATCTTGTTAAAGGCTTTAAATTTCCAGACAGTTGGGGTGCCATCTACCCAAAGGAAGGTCAAACAGCGGCACACGCTCCGGCCGGTTATATCACACTCTTCTGGAAGTATTTCGCTGACGGAAACTTCCGATTGCCGGTCATGAAATTTTTACTTGAAGTGTTGGGTTACTATCGATTTCATTTATCGCAGTTAAATCCCATGGGTATGGTTCGAATACACCATTTTGAATTTATCTATCAATCAATGGGTATCGAACAGTTGGTTAACTGATTCCGGGTATTCTATCAGTTGCACTGTTCACTGGGGTTTTACTCCTTTCAGCAACGTTCAACGGCAAATAAGATTCTTCTTACACCTCCGAAATCCTACCATGACTGGAAACCTAAATTCTTTTTCATCAAATCTGGGGTGATACCGGTGAAGATGGACTTTCAAGTTGCAGAGGAAATTTTATTGGAGAACCTGGAAGCTCCGGTGAATGAAATATGGTACCAGGATATTAAAGAAATTCCTTGTTATCAACTGCCTGAAAGCCAATGTCGGGATAAGCCAGTATATGTAGAAGACAAAACCAGTAAGTCATAAACATCTTTTTGCTTATATTGTATGAAATTGTTTGTTATCGGTTGTCTTCTTGCAGATGTCGCCTTGTATGTTGTGGCGTATCAGAGAGAGAATGGAAAGATGACAACAGTTCAGTTGTATGCTAGTGAGAAGCCATGGTACCACCAGATCGTGAAGAACTTTGCGCTTCCCAAAGATGAGGACTTGCAGGCGCAACCTGCTGCTGGTGTTGGTAAGTTCCTCTTTTTTACATCTCTCTTGTAATATTTCAATATTACTCTTTGCTGGTGTTGTGCTTTGGGTAATATTGCAATATGACTTATCTTCCTTTGGTTAGGTGAGTTGATAAATTTTGGCGTAGGCCTTGAGTCAAAGAAGAAAAAATGTGCCACTGCTGCCACTGTTGCGCCCAAGAAAGCAGACATGCCAAAGGCGGATGAATCGAAAGCAGAGAAGAAAAAAGGTACGCGCCTTGTATCTGACTCTTGTTGTGATTACATAGTGGTGTCTGACTCGTTAGAGCGTCTTGCAGCTGTAGCTGTGAAAAAACCAAAGGCAGAACCTAAAGATACGGCAGACATCCCAGAATCGAACCCAGACGATCCAATTGATTTGGAGTCTAGCCCTAAGCCGTTAGTGAGAACAAGAGCGGAGAAACAGAAAAAACCAGAAGGTGGAGCAGTGGCGCAGCCTGCAAGAAAAAGAATTGGCAAGAAAGGTGATCTAGACGCCTTTGCTGCAAAACTTTCACCAGGTGAGTTTCTTTTTCAATGTTTCTGCCCCTGTTGTATAATAAAGTAACCTTGTAACTTTCATGCAGAGAAAGTTGGTGCTTTAAGTCATGTAGAAAGTTTGTTTCCTTTTGATGATCGTGTCCCATCCCCTCCTCCTGAACTCCCAAAGGAAAACTTAGAGGGTGAGAAGTCTGTAGAAGCGCAGGTGAAATCAACTGGTGCTGACCAAACCAAACCCGCTTCTCCTGAAGTTGTGATGGTCGCGCAAGACTATGAGAAGAAAAAATCTATTGTTGAAGATGAAACTCCTGTGGTGACTGTTCCTTCCACCTCTGCGCCTACTCCCGAGCTTTCGAAGGATAATGTTCAGAAAACTCCAGAAAATGTTGAGCATCAAGGATTTGTTGTACATGATGCAGAAGAAGAATCTCCTATCCGCACGGATGAGACTCCGGGTGATTATTATTACAGGACATATTCCAAGAAGAGAGCTTCTAACCTCCATGCGCCTTTCTGGAAGCTAAAGCAAGGTGACACTTTCTCTGATTGGCAAGTATGCCGAGATTGGTTCCAAGGTGTTTTCCCTCCTGCTAAAATTAAGTTTCAAGAAGAACAAACTCATGAACGCACTTACCGCGCATATCTTCAAGAAACTGCCAGCTCTACTTCCATGTAACACCTCGTAAAATTACGACCAATATAATGAAGGCACGTGTCATAAGCTTTAAAACGCGTAAGGAATTGTTTCCGAGGGACTAAAGTTGTCAAACGATGTAAATATGTAAGTATAAGAATCCAAAGTGTCAACATGCCATTCTTGTGCCTCTAATTGACCTCACGCGACATTCGTATTCTTTAAAGAATAAAATATCGAACTTAGAAAGTCGATTGTGCTTAAATTGAAAAGTTTACAAAGCATAAGGGTTAAAAGTGTCATCATGTTTAAAGTTACCTCTGAGTGACCTTCTAACATTTTCCGAGACTTTGTAATACTTCCTTATACTTTCATGAATATTGGATAATAAATTCGTGGAGTTTCGACGCACATAAATAATCAAAGTGTTAATTCCAAGAAATAAGGGTTAAATGCGTCAACGTTGCAATTCAAGACTTTTCGGGTGATCATACAACTAACCGGGAGCTTAACGGAGTTAGTTTATGACCTAAGGTCCTTAAAAGTTAACTTTGGGGGTCAAAAGTGCAATAAACGGAAGTTATTTTAATTAAATAAGGACCAGGGATATGGATGGCAATCAAACCCGAACCCGCTGGGTAAACCCGAAACCCGACGCATTTGGGACGGGTTTGGGGTCGGTTAATTGGGTTTGGGACGGGTTTGGGAATAGTTTTTATTTTTTCGCGGGTTTGGGACGGGTTTGGGATTTAGTGATATACCCGTTTACCCGACCCAATTACCTGATAAAGTGTACCCGTTTACCCGATTGTATACCCGATATAATTTCTTTTATATTATTAAATATGTATATATATATGATACATCCATTTTTTACATATATATGTATTTTATTTTGTATACATTGTAGTTATTTAGTATATATTTTTGTAATGACAATGCAAAATGTAACCAGTTAGTAGTTACCCGATAAATACCTAATGGGTTTTGAGATGAGTATACCCAACGAGTAATCTTTTTAAATTAACGGGTTTACCCAAAACCCGCGGGTATACCCGATACCCGATGGGTATTTACCCGCTAGAAACCCGACGGGTTTTGGGACGGGTTTGAGACAAGCTTATCTAACCGGGTTTGGGTTTGGGATTACCTAAACCCGTACCAAACCCGACCCATTGCCATCCCTAACCAGGGACAAAAACTGCAATTACTGTAAGTTGGTTTCCAGTCAAACAGGAGCCAAACGGCCCGCGTAAGACTCTTAAAGAGTTTACACGGCTTGCGTGACAGTCACCAGCGACCAAAATGTGGACAGGTGCATGTCCAGCCAGTTCCACCGGCTTTGCATGCCATTTTTCGATACTAGGGACTGTGCCAACAGATTTTCATGTAATAGGGACACCTGGAATCATCAGGGATCAATTGTAGGGGCATGTGGATAAATCTTGAAGCTCTAGAAATCCTATATAAAGGCCTTTGTTTGCATTATTCTTGCATTCACTTGAATTTTTGTTCACAACACTTTCTCTAGAGCTTCCTGGAGTTCAAGAGAGCCATCTTCTGTTCTAAACTCGTGCTAAGGACCCTAGTAAGTGTTCTTTGCCTCTTAAGTTTATGTTTTATTAGTCTAATGACCAAAAGTCAAAGCCATCGTAATTAAGCTTTGACTTAGTGATTAATCACAAATGATCCAGCCATTATTCGAATTAAAAATGGCTATGAGTTGGTAATTATGTAGGTAATAAACCCTTAAAATGGCACCTACTGATTCTCACTCTAACTTGGTCAATTGTCGGGTCAAACTTAATATTAAAAAGTCAACAGAAGCTATTTTTGCAAATAAATTCCTAACTAGCAATGCAGAGGTTATGGAACATGTTTTAACATTAAAATAACTTGGTAAATGATATAAGAACATGTCTAGGCATGTTCAACCCGACAATTCTGAGTTTGGGCTCGGTTCGGAACCGAAAGTCGCAAAAGTAGACTTTTGCTTTGACTTTCAGTTCTGACCCGATTTAGCTTGTTTTAGATATGCCTTAGGGTTCCCTTAAGACCATATTTCATGTTAGTATAACCCTCTGAGATTATACTAAATGGTTCCTATTAAATCTGAATCATTTGCATGTTTCCGTTAAATGCTTAATTGTTGACCATTATGCCCTTTTGATGTAAAAACGAGATTTTTAAAAATGTGAGAGGACAAAAACCTTTATTACTGATTTATAAGCATGTCCTAAAAATTTGACATCAGTTTGTGGTCTAAATTAGGAGTTATGCTCAATAGCGTAAATTAAAGCCTTTTTATTAATTAAATGGCATTTTTGGCATAAAACCCATTTAAACCCAAATTTTGACACCAAACTTTCTACCCACTGATGTAATATAATATTTAGGGATTTTTGAAGATTTTTTTTTAAATTTTAAACTGATCATAACATAGGGTTCTTGCATTGACTCGGTAATTGACGGTTATGCCCTTTTTGCTAATAAAATAAGTTTTACACACCCTTTACATATCAAACCTTTTTCTACTGATTTTATACATTAAATAAGTTATTTTAAACAGTAAAGCCTGTTCAAAATCTCAGATTTCCTTATTCAACCCGAATATCGTCAAAATACTGACTTTTATGCGATTTAGGCGCGTAGTATGGTTTAAAACCATATTTGGCACCTAAAGCTTGTTACCTACTGATGTTATGAATAAATTTTTATACTTTAACAGTAAGTAAAAGTTTTGAACTCAGATTTCCAAATTTGACCGTTAAAGCTTATGTGAAATGACCAAAATGCCCCTACGGTGCATAGTTTGGCCACAAATGATAAAGTTCACATATATACAATATCTTACTGTTATGACTTGCAAAAATAAATATTTTTACTGATTTTTTTAGACCAGAACCTCAGATTGTCATTTAACCTCTTTTATAATCTTTAAAATGACCAAAATACCCCTACAGGGCTTAAATTAGTTTTTAATCCGTTTTGGGCATAATGGAAGGTATCTTACTGATATCACAACATATTTAAGGCATATTAACTTGTGAAACCTGTACATGACTCGTTTGGTTACCTGTTATGCATTTTTCGCGTTCGGTGCGGTTTATGTAACTAGTTTGCATATATTGACCGAAACGGGTCAAATCTTATCATTTTTGCTTCAAAATCCAGAATGTGTTTAGTTTACCCATATTATACAAGTCTTCATACTTGTGGCTCTAAACCACATTCTAATCCGGTCACCACGTAACCTTGCGTTTTGAACCGTAAACCTTTCATTAAAACTAACCGGTCTAAGTTTAAACTTAAGTAAGACCCGTTAGGAATCTAATAGGTTATTAAAACCTTCGTTCCAGATTTAGGAGCCCAGTAAAAGATATTTGCACTTGCTGATTGTTATACGACTGAGATAAATTTGTATTTTTGCTCAGGTAAATACTTTTAACTTAATTTCCCTTATACGGGCTTGGGGTACGTTATTTAAATTACCGCTTGGTCGGGTATTGAGTCTTTAATCATATGAAGGTTAAATCATTGAGATAACCCGTTTAATCTGTTTTGTTTGTTTTAAGCCTTTGGGGGGTTAATGACCATGTCCTGGATATCCTCGGCTCATTCACTGAAATGGCCACGACTTACGCACTGGGTGTAGGCATACACCTGCCAGTGTGTATGTAAAATGATATACCCGCTTGTTGAGGATAACTCCCGTGGGTTATATTATGTGGTGTGTCTATTAATCTTTAACCCGGTATTTCAACCCGGGCTACTGAACGTATAACAGACATATAATTCTTTTACAAGATTATTTTTAAATAATTATCCCAAGTTATAAAAGAATATTTGTGCCTTGTGCATTTAAATCAATTTTCTTAAACATCTTCAAAATGAGTCGGTTAATCTTATTTACCAGTGTAAACTGACGTATTTTCCAAAAAGGTTAAGTGCAGGTACTAAGCGAAATGGGCTGGCTACTCCTAGTGTCAAATAAAGAGTCTTGCAAGCTTTTGATGCTTAAATCTGTTGAACAATACTTCTTTTTATTTTAGATCCGCCTGTGGATCCTTTTACATTCCGTTTGTAATATTTATGTTACTTTAGAATCGGTTTGTAATATTTTTACTTTAGACTTCCGTTGTGCATTGAACTGTGATTATTTGACTATGATAATATCAACTACGTCACAATACTCCCCACCGGGCCCACCGGTAATACGTGGAAATATTGGGGTGTGACATTCCACTAGTCGCAGGATAGTGCGCGAGTGGCGTAGCATGCATAAGGAATGGGATGTTGTTGAAGCTTCTAAGAAGGAGGTTGCTGAAGAGAAAGCAAAGGTTGCTGCTTTGAGAACTAAACTTGAAGCTGATCAAGCCAAATTCGAAGATGAGCAGAAAACAGAATAATGGTCTACCATGGGGTGGAAAAAAAAGCCGAAGCTGAAGTTGCCCTTCTTGCGGAAGAGCGCAAGCTATGGAAAGAAGCTTGCGAAAGGGACAACAATGAAAAAAGAACCATTCGAAATGAAGCTATTAACCTCAAGGCGGAGATTGAGAGGTTGAAAAAGGAGAAGGCTGATGTGGAGGCTGCCCGAGATGAAGCCTGGTCTCACCGAGAGCAGAGCGAAAAAAGAGAGATAGAAACTTGTGCAACTCTTGCCCTTAGAAATAAGGAGATTGCGAAACTTACCTCTTTATTACTTGATCAGGAACAAATAACAACAGAACTTGCCTCTGCAAAGAAAGATTTACAACTTACTCAAGTTGAAAAAGCTGAAGTAGCACGCCGCCTCTCCGAGACCGAAGATAAGCTTGAAAGCTCCGAAACAGCCAGAGTGACGGCGGAGAGCTTGGTTGAGCCATTAACAAATAACATGTTATGGATGCAACACAATGGAATTATAAATGTAAGTATCTCAAAACCTTTATGTTATTTGAATAAGCTTGTATGTAAACTTATTTTGTGCTTCTGTCTGCACAGGTTGCGAACTCGATTCTGAACTCTACGGAGTTGGATGAATCAGTCGCCAAGCTGATGGTGACGGCGCGCCATGACGGTTATGCGCAAGGTTATGCAGAATGTTCTCAGCATTTCACAGTCGCTTTGAAAGTTAACTGGGATACCAGCTGGTGTGCCACTAGCGGGGTTGACACTAATGCTGCATTTGCTGCTGCCATGGAAGGATTTAATAACTTTCGCATCCCGGTGATGTACCTAGTGACCGATGCACGACAACACTATAACTATGTAGATCAATTGAAGGAAGTCTTTCCCAATGAAGCGGAGACTTCAGGTGATGAAGACTTAGATTAGATAGTTACAACTTGTGAAAGTTAGTTTTGTCTTTTGAACTTATTGGGATGTTGAATCCCTTTTTGTAATGGCTTGTTAATGCGCTTGTGCGCATGTAACTTTTTTGTTAATATATCGTATGTTTTGATTACAATATTTGCATGAGTACAATTCTTTGTTTAGGTGAGACAAATAAAGATGGTATAAAGCTCATGTGTGAACATAGGACTGGGCCTAGCGCAGTAACTTATGACTGCAGGCTGTTCATGAGACTTGTATTAAAATTACCATAGTGTTTTTGTGCTTACCAAAAGAAATTGCATACATTTGTAACAAAGCATAAAAAAGGCATAATGTAAGTAATAAACTTTGCATTAATATTGATAGAGCGCAGAGGATGATAAGTACAAAGCTGTTAAGGTTACACTCAGGATAAATAAGATAATTAATGTTGTTGGTATGTTAGTAGCAATCCTTGCACTATACGTTGACAATAGGGATGGCAATGGGTTGGGTATTGGTAATCCCATACCCATACCCGGTTGTAAAATTGTGTCACATACCCGACCCAATACCCGTCGGGTATATGTCGGCTAATACCCGTCGAGTACCGAGTATACCCATTAGTTTGTTAAAAGATATACATCGGGATTTCCAAATACATTTTTTACTATTATAATTATTATTATATGATTTTATTTATGCAACAACTATTATAAATTAAAATATACATTACATGCCTATAAGTTTTATCATAAATTAATAATAACTTTATAATATTTATACACTTATATGTATATACTTCACAACATACAAAATATAAATACTATCATCAAATACATATGCTAAAAGAAAATTTATTTTTTAACATTATGAACATACTAAAATAAATCACTAATAGATAAGGGTTAATGGAAAATACAAATATAAGTTAAAAACTTCGAGTATATGATCGGGTATATAGTTCGGGTAAACGGGTATGTGGTTTCGGGTAATCGGGTCGGGTATCACCTAATCCCATACCCGACCCACACCCGCAAAAATTTTTAAAACTAATTCCATACCCGGCCCAATACCCATCGAGTATAGAGTATACGTGTCCCATTTATGTCGGGTTTCGGGTATACCAGTCGAGTTCGGGTATTTTTGCCATCCCTAGTTGATAAGGCGCACAAAGCCTGTCAATTATAAAGGATGCTAAGATTACATGTAGCATCTGCGCAGCTGCTGCGCGTTCCACGTCCCCAGAACATCAGTTCCATCTATCATGCGCAGGGTGTACGCTCCTTTCCCAAGGACCTCGTTAATCACATACAGCCCTTCCCACTTGGGCGCAAGCTTCCCATGGCGTTCAGTATTTGAGGCTTCGTTATCTCTCAACACAAAGTCTCCTGGTAGGAAAGTACATATGCGGACCCGCGCATTATAATACTTTTCTAATTTCGACTTGTATTTGGCCACGTTTATAGCAGCATTTTCTCGTCTTTCTTCTAAGAGGCCCAAATCAAGTCTTCGCTCTTGTTCATTGTTATGTTTTTCCATAGCCAGCTTGCGCGGTGAAGGAAGGCCGATTTTAGCGGGGATTACGGCTTCCGTTCCATAAACAAGACTGAACGGAGTTTCACCGGTGCTGGTTTTCGGCATAGTGCGATGAGCCCAGAGAATACTAGGCAACTCATCCACCCAGCTTCTTCGCGCCGTCCCTAACCTTGCCTTGATTCCATCAACAATCTGCTTATTGATACTTTCGACTTGGCTGTTGCCTTGTGGATGCACCACATAAGCAAAAGTGTGCTCTATGCGCAACTCTTTCATCCATTTCTGTAAGTCTTCAGATGCAAAGTTAGTGCCATTATCCGTGATGATGCCAGCGGCAGGCCAAAACGGCAGATAATATGCTCCCAAATAAACTTCTGGATGACCATTGAAGTGGTTGAAGCCAAAGGTTTCGCCTTAACCCACTTGGTAAAGTAATCGACAGCCAATATAATGAATTTCACCTCGCCAGGCGCATCAGGAAATGGACCCACCTGATCAATTGTCCATTGTTGAAAAGGCCAAGCTGTCGTTATTGGGACCAACGGATTCTTCGGGCGCAGGGTTTTCGGGGCATGGCGCTGGCGTGATGCACATTTACGTAGAGTTTCCACAGCATCCAAATGCATACCAGGTCAATAATACCCTGCACTCATGATCTTTACAACAACCATGCACGGACCGGCATGTATTCCACATAACCCTTCATGAATTTCCCAAATTAGGTATTGTGCATCCTGCTTATCAACACAACGCAAAAGAGGACCCATATACGACTTTCTGTATAGAATTCCGTCTGACATTTCATAATTCAACGCCTTGTTCTAAATTTTTCTTGCCTCCGCCTTCCCTTCTGGAAGAGACCCGTGTTGTAGAAACATAATAATTGGAGACATCCAAGATGGATTCCCAATTTCTATAAGGTTCACATGTCGTAAAGGTACGGACGGGTTGGTGAGGACCTCGATGCGCACCTCTTTAGCAAAATGCTTGAAACTTATGGCTGCTAACTTGCTGAGTGCATCCGCATGCTTGTTTTCACTTTGATTGATATGGATTACCTTGAAACTATGAAATTTAGCAATTAAAGACTTCGCTTGATCAAGGTACAGACCCATTGTTTCACCCTTCGCATCATAGAGACCGTTGATCTGCCCAGTAACCAACAAAGAATCAACATGCGCCTCCAGATTTTTTTGCTCCCATTTTGATTGCTAAGCGAAGTCCCTCAAGAAAAGCTTCATATTCTGCTTCATTATTGGTGCTTTTGAAATCCAACCGGATGGCATAAGTAAACTCACGATTATCGGGACTGACTAGACGAAGACCAGCCCCTGCGCCATCATCATTATATGCACCATCTGTGTGTAAAGCCCAAACCCCATCGTCGAAAACTGCAACAGGGTTTTGTATAGCTTCACCCTATTGAATTTTATAGATCTGAACTTTAGTAACAAAATCGGCCAACACTTGACCCTTGATAGGTAGGCGCGGCTTATACAAAATATTGTGTCCTCCCAACTCAATGGCCCATTTCGCCAACTGGCCAGCAACATCGGGTTTAGACAGAATTTAGCCCAGATGATAATTTGTAAGAACAATGATAACATGGTCAGAAAAATCATGCGTAGTCTGCGCGAGGCATGAACTAGCGCTAGAACGAGCTTCTCCATGATTGAATAACGAGTTTCAGGATCAGTCAACATCTTACTGATATAATAGATTGGTGTTTGGACTCCATCTCGTTCAACCAATAAAACTGCGCCAACTGCAACATCGGATGCAAAGAGATATAAAATCACCGGTTCTTCTTTCCGCGGGGCTGTCAAAGTTGGTAACTGAATCATGCACTCTTTCATCTTTTGAAAAGCTTTTTCGGCTTCTGGAGTCCATTGGAATTGACTCCTTTTTACACAGTTGCGCAGCGTGCTAATGAAAGGGAAGGACTTAGCAGCATGATTCGCCAAGAAATGATTAAGCGCAGCAAGTCGACCAGCTAATCGTTGCATTTCTTTGATAGATGCTGGTGATGGCATATGCTGGATAGCCTCCACTTTCTTTGGGTTAACTTTAAAACCGTCTTTATTTACGATAAATCCCAAGAATTTTCCCTCTTCCATGCTAAACGAACATTTTGCTGGATTCAGCTTTAAATTAACTTTGCGCAAGGAATCAAAGGGGCGCTGAATGTTCTTGAGCATTAATTCTTCATCAAGGCTTTTAATGACTAGATCATCAATGTAAACTTCGACTGTAATGCTAATATCATCTCCAAAAACTTTATCCATTAAACGTTGATACGTAGCTCCCGCATTGTGGAGACCAAAAAGCATCTTTGTATAACAGAAAATACCTTTCTTTGTGCGAAAAGCTGTCTTATCCTCGTCTTCTTCTTTCATTTGCACTTGATGATAGCCCTTGTAGCAATCCAAAAAACATTTCAAGCGGAAAGAGGCCAAAGAATCTACTTTCTTGTCAATCTCTGGAAGAGTAACAATCCTTTGGACAAGCTTTGTTAAGGTCCTTGAAGTCAACACACATACGCCATCCGTCGTTGTGCTTTTGTACCATCACTAGGTTAGCCACCCATGTTTGATATCGGACCTCGCGTAATATACCTGCTTGGAGCAGTTCAGCTACTTGCTCATTCATTGCGCGAGTCTTTTCTGGACCTAGACTGCACTTCGCTTATACCACTGGTTCTACTGAAGGATGAGTGTTCAACCAATGCTCTGCCACATCCCTTGGTACACCAGTCATATCCGCTGGAGACTATGCGAAAACATCCATATTCTGGACCAAGAGCTGCTTGAGTCGTGCACGAATTGTTGGAGACACTGCGGGTCCTACCAGAACAGTTTGCTCAGGATATTTGCTATTAAGAACCCATTTCTCTGGTTCATTGGAAAAAGATGGCTTCGCGACTTTCACTGGAGGTTCGTCATTAACAGACATGATTTCCTTTCATGAGATAGAATTGCTACGCCACTTTTAATTGGAAAACCACAAGCAGCATGCGGAATAGAAGTAATCATGCTAAATTCTCTTTGCGAACGTCTACCCAACAAAACATCATAACGAGATGCTGCTGGCATAACCATAAAATTAACTTAAACAGTGCGCGTGTATTTACCATCTGAGAGCGTAATAGGGAAAGAAATCTGACCCAGCGGAAAGACGGCTTCATTGCAGAAACCAGTTAATGGGAAATCAACTGGCTCTAAGCGCGCCTTATCCTCTGGATCCAACTGTTTGAAACATTGCTCATAAATGATATCCATAGAACTACCTGGTTCAATAAACATATAATCAGTACGGTAATGACCAAAAATATCATTTATCACGACCGGTCGTTCGTTTTGTGGGCCTCCAGGTACAATGGGGAAAATCACTTGTTGCTCGCGCCAGCGTTCATTGTGACTTCATCTGTGGCTACGCCTGCGCCGGACCACCTGAACCATGCATGTTTGCTTTGCTTTCTTATTGCTTGGACCTTCATCCCCGCGGGTAATTTGGCGAACCTCCTTGCGCACATTTTGCACTAAGTGAGTGAGTTTCCCGCTTTTAAGTGCCTTTTTGATCTCAGTACGCAAGCTGGTACAGTTGTCAGTTGTGTGACCCGTATCCTTATGATAATCACAATAGAGATTTGGATCCTGACCCTTCTTGTTATTCATCTACCGCGGCTGTTTAAACTGATAATTTTCCGTACTGAGAACCTCCGCGGGAGTTTTGGTTAGAGGCGTCCATTGCCTCTCATAATTTTCTTGCTTAATTGCTTTTTGAGCTGCAATCTTGTTGATCGTTACGCGAGCGTCTTCTAAAGAGTATGCCCTCAAAGTTGAATCCTTCCAATTCTTTTTGAATTTTCGACCACTGTTTCTGCTCATATCCTGCGGACGATTCTGAGGTAATGGAGGTCGATTAGAGCTTAAGTTGCACTCGGTTTGAGCGTAAACTTTAGCTGTTGCCATAAGTTTCTCCCAACTCGTTGGTAACCCTTTAGTTGCTGATAACACCTTGATCATGTCATCACACCATACAACATAGTTGAATTGTGCACGAATCAAATGCTTGTGTACATCACCAATTTCAAGGACCTCCTTGTTATAACGTGTAAAGAAATCTTCTAGACATTCGTTATCTCTTCGCCAGATGTTCATGACATCTGCGGAATCTCTGATGGAACGTTGTTGCTGACTAAAATGAACTAAGAATTTCTCCTTAAGATCATTCCAGGAAGTCAGTTTACTTGTTGGCAAGTTATCAAACCAGAGGCGCATAGCACCTGTATAACAACCCTCCTAAATAATCCAATACCCTGAAAATATTTAGAGTGCCCTAATATGTCCTAAAATACACCCCGTATATGGAAACGGGCCCCGAATACCTTTATTTTTATTAAAATTAAATAAAAACAAATTTAAATGGGCTGTCAGGACGCGTGTGGAGGCTACGAGTCAAATCAGCCAAGCTAGGGCCTACCCTAGCTGGCCTCGCGGGCCACGAAGGCCCAAGAGGATAGCTACGCGGGGCGCGATGAAGTCCAGAATCGGCCCTATAAAGAGAGGCCTTCGGCCTTCAGTTCCAGTCGCTCATTCTCAACTGTCTCTCTCGAATTTCTATAGTGTAGTCACTATTCTCGGGCATAATACCTCCCGAAATAACGAAGTTCTGCCTCGTTGTAAGTAACATAACCCCGGTTACGTATTAGATACGCTGCCCGATTGATCTAGGGTTCCGTAACGACTGTCGAGGTTCTGCCCGACGTAGTCGTTGGAATGTCGTCTCAGGGAGGGTATTACTAATGTAAATATTGGGTTATTTTACTAACGTGTGTGCATTTGTATAAATTATAGATAACCACCAGGAAATCCTTAAGAAAAACCTAAGACAGCAATGTGAGTAATCTCGTTTTTGTAAACTGTTTCTACAAAACCTTAAATATTTTACAATGTGATTAAGCAGTGATTGAGTCTTTGTAATTCTTCAATTACTGCTGGTATGTTGGGGTTTCGTATACAAAAGGTGGAACATGTTACCATTGGACAAAGAGTTAGCCAATGGGTAATATGACCCACCAGTTAGGATTGACAATACTGAATGAGTAATTGTGTAGATGTAAACATTGTAATCGCTCTCAATACTGTTAAAAGATAAAACTCTTCTTGATTAAACTGGGATTCACTCACCAGTATTTCCCACTGACAAAATGTTTTTAAACGCGTTTCAGGTAACAAAATGTGAAAGCCAAATAGAAGCCAGCTGGACAGCACTGAAGGCTTGGAAAAGTGGCTATAAAAAGTTACCTAAATAAAGAAGATGTTTTATTTCAATAAAATGGGATTTATCCCTATAAATAAGTTTGTAATGAAAACTTGGGTTTTATCCCAGTATATTTATTTATATAAAATGTGGTGTTTTACTCTGATAAAATATTTTCTAACTACGGTCCTTATGTAATTTCCGCTACCAAATTGATAAACACCGATACCACCGATACTGAATCTTGCGGCCGCTCGTTCCTGGGACAGATAGGAGGCAGGGGTTGCGACAGAAGGTGGTATCAGAGCTAAGCCACTGATTCAGCCACAGAAGTGTTCTGCTGACACCAAGATATTATTAAAAATGTTAGGAAATAAATTACGGAACTACGTGCATATTTGTATTTTATTGTTATGTGTTATTTGACTATTTGTTAGTTTACAGTATGAGCGACCAAGGACCTTCCGACGCCTATCGTCAGTTGTCCAGCTCACCTAGAAGCGAAGGCACCTCTTCACAGCCTGCCCTCTCAGGGTATTCAGTTGACAATGAAGATGGGATATTCGTGTTTATGGCTCAGTCAGAAGAGCCATTCCCTCCTAAAAAGAGAGGATGGTTCAGTAGAGGAGCGCATAAACGAAGGAAAAGAATGAAAAAGTTACAACAGCAGCGAGCCCTAGCAGCCGCCAAAAAGAGAGACAGATGCCCACACATAGGATATGCTCAATAGGAGTCTAGAAGACTTCCATACTCTAGCAACCACAGCTGCCGACCCTAACCTGGAACAACTCATAGCACCCCAACCATTACCACTATTTCCCACCCAGCTAATGGAAATTGAGAACAATCCAGAAAATCAAATCCAAATGCATGATTTTAACCCAGAAGAGATACCTAGAGTACCAGCACCCAATCGCTTAGACCCAGACTATGACCCGTGGTTAGATGAACATAGGGATTACAAGCAACGCTACCCAATACCAGATGTAACACCCCGTGTTTTCGAATGTCAAAGTCAAAGTCAAAGTCCAAGTCAACTTTGACTTCTTTGACTGTAACTAGTCGATTTTGTGCTTTACTTGTATTATGTGGAGTAAGTGTTGTCTAAATGAAATGATCGAATGTTCAATCAAAGCGACCGATTTACGACTGTGAATGATAGGAAGTAACAATGCGATAAAGTTAATCAATCGATAATCAAGTTAATCATATCAATCAATCGAACTCGAGGCTCGAACTATGCGAAACTGGTGTGGTAATACTTACATGTGTGTGTGCCTTATGTGTTACTTGTACATGTTTAATTTATGTTTGTGTGGTATTCAATCGAATCAATCGAAACTCGAAAAGCAATCAAACTTAATCGAAACCGACATCGAAACGTGACTTATAGATGATTGTATGTTAGATATAGTAGTTGGGACTGAAAGTAATTTGACTAGGAACTCTATCGTATTCGTATCTGTAGGATCGTATTCTGACCCAAACGAGTCGTTCAGAGGCTTGCTCCTTGGTTTCAGGTGCGGAATAACAAGAAACTAAGGTAGAAACAGCAGGCAAATCACTTTAACTACTTGTTTTACTAATATCAGACGTTTACAGCTCAAATCTCGCACCGGCAAAGCTTCGGCACGATTTCTACTCAATATTCTAACCGTTACAACTAGAATCGCCCCAAGGGTATATATAGACCTCTGGGACCGCTTATTGGACAGGCCCAATAAGCGGCCCATACATGTCACTCGAGCGGTTCATGCAACATGTCATATAAGCGGTCCAAGTTGTTTGCCGTTCGAGCGGTCCATACTCTTAATTATCCTGTGAGCGACCCTAACATCTAATTTGACCCTATAAGCGATCCAAACAACCTAACACCTATACAATCACTATTTCTCATATATACAATCAATTCTATTGACTCTAAGACTCGAACGAAGATGTAGTCGACAGACAACTGCACCAACTGACTCCCCCTTGAATGTTGACGGAATCTTCAGTGAGAGTCTTCAACAAGACATTCTCGGATATAGTTCGGTCTTCTTCAAGAATTCTGCCTGGATCTAACTTTCTTTGGCTATAACCTTCATCAGACTCCCCCTATCACTCTGCTAGGATAGTCGTCTGGGATTTTGTTACCACCATCGAAATTATCTCCTGGCTTCTCTGTTCAGCTCATCATCTGCACCATCTGCATACATCTCAAACATTCTATCACAAACCAGAATAATTGTGATTCAACTTAATGAATCAACTTAATCATGTGATACTGTTTTCAATTAACCACTGCTTCACAAATTTGAAACATTCCAATTTCTGATTCAACTTAATGAATCATTTTAAACATTTCAAATAACTTAACCAACCTGTCTGTTCATCAAGTTTAGCCTTTGAGATTTTGAAAATCAGCTCTTCACCATCAGTTGTCGAAAATCTTTTTGGATTTTTGAAAATATGAAACATAAATGTAAAGACAGAAATTTAAATGCAAAACAAACATATTTTTGTGAGTTTGTGCAAGAGGATCATATCAGTTTTTGAGACATAACACAAGCACCGTTAAGCTTTTAATCGTTTTAAGTTCTAAACGATTCACGTAGATTGACGATATAATTGTCCTCTTAAATTTTCATACAATTTTCAATCTATTCAGGATACTATTTAGGTATTTTATGAACTTAGTTCAATTCATGTGTCCCACCTCTTGAATATACTCCCGTATCCAGAATCCCAATATTCAGTCTTACAGGTATGAACACTACAATGATGTCTGTACATAAATTAGGGGAAAGATGCGAGAACTGAGGGATCTCAGGTCAGAACTTCCGTTCAGCAGAGAGATATCAGCTTCGACTTAGCAGTGTGTCCCCTTTAGAGGATCTTTTCAGCTACAACAGATGATTATCAATTTTATTGTCTAATCAACTGAGGGCTTTATGCTATATTTCAAGCATTTTGTGGAAAGTATTAGCCAAGGACTAGGTCAGAACTACCGTTCAGCAGAAGTCCCGGAATAATACCCCAGACATCATAGAGTATAAACACCTAGTATATCAGAATACGAGACCTTTCAAACGAGATTTCAGGGGTTACCTATATATCCAAGTAGTGTTCCCCACGAATTTCATAAGTTTGAAATTTTAGGTTTATATCCCGAATAAATCTACTAAATGTATAAAAACCTATCGTCACATCATCAGTGAGACCGTTTATCACATTTAGCATTACATTTCTTTAGCATGCTGTGATAGTCCACTGATTTACTATCATTTCCTCTTTTTCTGCAACAAAACTCATTTTTACAATTTTTCAATGTTTTTGACATTTTCAAATTTTCTAATTTTTTTAAAATTTTTCTCCCCCTAAAATCAAAATATGTTTCAATTTTGATTTTCTGGGAAAATTTGAAACAAACTGTACAAACTTGACAACATGATGAGAATCACTTCAATTCTCCATCCACTTGGCGTAAACAATTAGAACTCCCCCTCACAACAAACTATTTTCCCATTGTGATTTCAAAACACTTAAGTTTGTTTTAATCAAAATGGCTTTTCCGGAAAACTTAGTTTGTTTACCAAACAGTTTAGGTACGGGGTTACTTCATCATCTTGTTTTCTACACAAAAGTAGGAAAATCCAAGTACAAGTTAATGTCCTTGATTTACCATATGCAGTCCAGAATCCTCTGTACCACTTGTAAAACATTCACAAACACAACCAAACCTCTTTACCGTTTGCATGATTGACGTTACCGAATAAAATTCAAGAAAGATGCCGATTCATGATCCACGATACCATCTTGGGATCTCCGGCAATTCCTGCAAAATCTTCAAACACAGATTTAAAAAGATGCCGATTCATGCTCCACGCTTACAAACCTGGGAGCTCCGGCAAGTCAGATTTTTCTATTTGAAAAGTTTCACCCAAGCCTGACCAGCCTTGGGTGATTTTGAATTCTTATTCAACAATGGTGGAAAATTTTTCTCATCCATTGTTAAACTAGAATTCTCGACTTTTACCTCAACACATTGCTCTTCTGGTTTTACCATACCAGAATCATTGCCTGAATGTGGCTTGTCTGACTTTGATGAGTCAGATTCATCGCCGACATGTGGCTCCTTTGTTTTCGAAGAAACAGATTCATCGCCAGGAAGTGAAAACTTCACTTTCTTCTTTTTCTCCTCTTTTGTCCTCAGATTTGCATCTGATGAATTCGACTTGCTTGACTTTGCAGTTGAGGAAGTTGATTCATCAGCACTCTTCTTCGATCTGTCGGGTGAACCCGAGGACAAAATCTTTTCGAGATATTCTCTCGCTTTCTTTCTCTTTTTCCTCAGTCGGTCTTTCTGCCCCTGAGAAAGCTTCACTTTTGTTTCTTGAACTTTAGATTTTTTGACTTTCTGTTCTTTGACGTTTTGACCCGAAGCTTTCAATTCTTTGGGCTTGACAACGGCTGGTATTTTCTTTGCCATTTTCTGAGAATTGGCCCTCAATCTTTCATGCGATCTCCTTGGGCAATCTCTGGTAATGTGACCTTTGATATTGCAATTATAGCACCTCCTGGTCTCATAACTCCAGTATTGGCAGTTAACAGCAATATGCCCCTGATATCCACAGCTGTAGCACACCCTGTTATCATACCAGTTACCATTTTCACACCAAACGCTCAGATCATAACATTGTCTGGCTTGGTGATATTCCTTCTTCAAATGTGCTGGTTTTGACGCTTTTGCACTGTGGTTCGTCCTGCACACAACAAATTTTGAATTTTCATTTTCTATTTTTTGTAATTTTTTCTTTTGATTGGATGATCGTACTGATGAGTTTTTTCTTTCATTTTTAAAGTTTTGATTCTGTTTTACAATCTTCTTCACAGGTTTTTGCTTAGAGCATTCACCTTTTTCAGTTGATTGCAGAACAGTTTTCTGAAATTTTTCTTTCAACTTTAAAAACAATTTTTGTTTTTCTTTTTTAACATTTTCATCATCAGACTCTGTCTCAGACTCATCTGCTGAATAAAAATTCTCATTTTCCTCATCAGTTTTATCATCACAATCTTTGACTGTGACTTTGTCAAAGTTTGTAGCCTTTTCACTTATCGGAACTGAATTGATCGGTTTTGGACAAGGAATATTCAACTTGTCAGATTTAGTCGCAAAACTGATCAATTTCTTCTCAAGTTTATCTATCTTGATCCTGGAATTCTTAGCTTCTTTCTCAAGCTGAGATATTCTCTCAAGATGAGACTTGATGGAATTTTCATTCTCAACCTTCAAATTTTCAAGAACAGACTTTTCATTTATCAAAATTTTGATCTGTTCCTGAAATTTTGATTCATTCGCTTTCAGGTTTTTGTTTTCAAGCTTTATCCAGAAATCTAAATCTTCTGAAGATTTCTGTTTGATTTCAAGCTCTTTTACCAACTCTTTGATTCTCTTTTGAGCGCTTTCACCTTCTTTTTCAAGTTCGACAATCTTCTGAAGATGGGAATTTATCATTTTCTGTTTTTCAATGTTGTTTTTACTGAACACATTTCTCCCATCTTCAAGAATTTTCACTTGCCCCTCAAATTCTTGATGTTTCAATGTCAAACTGTTAAAATCAACCAACAGTTTGTCATTTTCAGCTTTCAACTTCTCACAATTTTCTTTCAAAATAAGAATCTGATTTTCAGCAACGTGCTTTTCGTCTTTCAACTTTTTGACTTCGGATGCCAAACTTGCTATGTCTCTCACGAGTTTGTCATTGTCAGTCTTAAAGTTGTCACATGTTGAGCACATTGTTTCATTCTTCACCGATTCTTCAGCTTTTGAAGTTTCTTCTTCCTTTGCTGTGAATGTACCTGCACAGAACATTTTAACGAAACCAAGAGGATTTCCATTATTATCAATATAACAACCTCGTTTGAAATCGTATTTCAGCACATGTTTTGCCCTGATACATTTAGTAACCCTTTTGTGCATCTCTTCAATCACATCTGAACTTAGATCTAGCACATTATACTCCAAAACCTTGATCAAATCTTTCTTTTTCTTTCTGGTTTCAAGTTCATGAGCTTGAAGTTTGCTGATGAATTGATTTAGAGGTAATTTTGAAAAATTTGAGTTCTCCCTTAAATTCTTCAAACATTCACCCCATTCAATCGGTAATGCATCTGCAAATTTCTACAATTTTTCAACATTTGACGGGTATATCTCATGATCTTTCATATAATTCAGTAAAACACTATATCGGTCTTTAAGATCCTCCAACGTTTCATCTTTCAGACACACGAAATATTTGAACCTTTTTGCCCAACCATCTTTGCTCACTTTTCTATACCCCTCATCTAGAAATCCGTTATTCCAGTTATTAAATCTTTCGAAATAATAGTTCTCCTGTTCATCAAACATCATTGCCATGTTTCGCAAAACAGAACGACACGTGTTTCTTGACGAATAAGCGATCTAAATGTGACAGAAAAAACGAACCAAACAGCAATTGAGCCAAATAAGCGGTCCAAATAAGCAATCCGGATGACAAATAAGCGATTCAAAAAAAATTGTCTGAATAAGCGATCCAGAAATGATCCAAATAAGCGATCTACAATCAGTGAATTTGGAGCGGTCCAAATCAGTTCGAATAAGCGATCCAAGTACAATCCGACCGAATGAGCGATTCACAATGGTCCGGATAAGCGGTTCCTGATCGTTCGGATAAGCGGTTCTTGATCGTTCGAATGAGCGATTCCTGATCTTTTGAATGAGCGGTTCCTGATCTTTCGAATGAGCGATCCTCAACCGTCCGGATGAGCGGTTCCCAACCGTTCGAATGAGCGATTCAAGGGTAGTCCGATCGAATGAGCGGTTCCTGATTCGACCGGATAAGCGGTCCAAAAGTGAAATTTTGAGCGAACCAGGTTAATCGATCGAATGAGCGGTCCACATAACGTCCGGAAGAGCGGTTCAGAACTGTTCGGTCGAGCGGTTCAGGCTATGTTCGAACGAGCGGTCCACATTCAAATCCAATTTTGATCCACTTAGACTTTGAATTTTGATCTGAAACTTTCTAGGGTTTATCTCGATACTATTTCGCACAATCTGTGAAAAATTGAGCAAATTCCGACCGTGAAATCTTCTCGAATCAGAAAAAGAAGGTGTAGAAGTAAGAAAAAGTGATGAAATCCAGTTAATTTCTGCAGAGAACCTCCTCCTGAGCTCTGATACCACTTGTAGGATCATATTCTGACCCAAACGAGTCGTTCAGAGGCTTTCTCCTTGGTTTCAGGTGCGGAATAACAAGAAACTAAGGTAGAAACAGCAGGCAAATCACTTTAACTACTTGTTTTACTAATATCAGACGTTTACAGCTCAAATCTCGCACCGGCAAAGCTTCGGCACGATTTCTACTCAATATTCTAACCGTTACAACTAGAATCGGCCCAAGGGTATATATAGACCTCTGGGACCGCTTATTGGACAGGCCCAATAAGCGGCCCATACATGTCACTCGAGCGGTTCATGCAACATGTCATATAAGCGGTCCAAGTTGTTTGCCGTTCGAGTGGTCCATACTCTTAATTATCCTATGAGCGACCCTAACATCTAATTTGACCCTATAAGCGATCCAAACAACCTAACACCTATACAATCACTATTTCTCATATATACAATCAATTCTATTGACTCTAAGACTCGAACGAAGATGTAGCGACAGACAACTGCACCAACAGTATCTTCGTCTACCGAAATCGAAATATCGAAAACCATCACGAAACACTCGAAAAGGGTTGCTGATCGAACAGGAAGCATCCTGATCGAACAGGCCAGTCGATCGGCTAGCACTTTCCTGGCCGATCGAGCAGGCCATTCGATCGGAGATCCTGGCCGATCGGATGACACTTTCCTCTTTGGGAGGCCTATAAATAGCCCTGTCATTGTCACTCTTTCTACTTTTGGAAAGCTCTGACCGAACCAGCCTTGTTCTTCACCTTTTCTCAGATTTCTCTCAACTCCGGTAAGTTTTCACTCTAATTCTTGTACGTTTTTTATCATTACATGATTCTACACCTTTCTATCTTTCAAAACTTGATTTCTAACCATGAAATCACCAAGATCTAAGTGTTCTTAGGTGAAGTCATCATGGTGTTCTTGAAGAACATCATACTTTGGCCTCATTCAACCATGGATAGCTTAGATCTGACCGATTTCCACATAAACAAACTAGGATTCGTGAGAATCTTAACATTTTCATGGAAGGATTTCCAACTTTTCTTCAACATTTTACACTCAAAACCTTAAACCGATAGGAACGGAGCTAGAACCAACTAGCTAATCATTCTAACAGTTAAAAGGTTCAAGATTTGGATACTATCTACAAGGTTCACCGATTTCAGGTTAAACATCAAACTACCATTCCGAACAGTTCACCGGCCGGACTTGGGTGATTCCTGTCCGAACCGGTGAGGCAAGTAAGGACCCACGTTCTATGGTTTAACTCGATGTCAGAATACCTTAAAATCATGACAAATAATTAAACAGCCAAGTGTTAGACGAAAGGCCGACCAGGTCAGAATTGCTGGCCGAACGGCTAGGCTGTTCGAACGAACAACCCAGCCGATCGGACATACCAGCTGATCGGCCGGGCCAGCCGATCGGCCGGGCCAGCCGATCGGCTAGCACATGGTTCCACACTTTTCAAATCTCATGAAGTATGCTATTGACGAAGTGATGTTCGATCGAATACGCTACTCGATTGGTAAACATTACTCTTCGGATCATGAGATACTATGCTTCAACACTTAATCGATTTTGCAACTCGTTCGTAGTATGGAATGCCAGCCGATCGAACAGGCTGTTCGATCGAGTGACATTCTGCTGAGAACCACTTCTGAAGTTCCTAACCGATCGGTTAAGCCGGCCGATCGAACAGACCGTTCGATCGATCGACCTGAAAGGTAAGAACACTTCAGTGTTCCCAAATACTACAACGAAAACTTCAAAAGTTCAAACCATCATACACAAACACACTAGAGGAAGAAACAATCCACTCGAATGGTCTAGCCGATCGAGCCTACCGGCCGATCGAACATGATTATTCAAACGGACTTTCAAGCCGAACGAACAGCCCGTTCGATCGAACCTACTGTTCGATCGACCAGGCTGTTCGATCCAGTTACACTTGTTTGCATTTCCGCGTTACTCATCGTTATGCTATCGAACATTCAAGCTAACCCTACTCTCAGCGCTCCCTTCAATCTATAACCAATCACTGTGAGTATACTCGAACCCTTTTTGCTTTAGCACTTTTGGGTGTTACATACGTTACTTATCAAAATCACAATCGAACACACTATTCAAACTATTTGAACGCTAACCGATTGCATGTATTACGTGACTAAATGTATGCTTGTTGTTATGATTACAGGTGGAATGCTGTCTACCTGCCTTAGCAACGTAGTACTATAGTTTGGAATCAGCACCCGTTCACACGGGGGTTGTTAAGGACAATTACTTGCATGGATTACGGTGGTAATCATGTATTGCGAACTGTCTCGGACAGTCAACCCGCAGTCGTTGGTATCGATAGGTCCATGTCGATAATTAACATGCATCATTTCCCTCTGTGTACGTGCTGGTTATGAGTAAACTATTCGAACTCTATATGCTATTATCAAACTTGTACGCTCACCTTTACATTATATGTATTGACTTTATTTTAACGTATGTGACAGGTGTTTAGGATGCTTACTTGCTCTATCTGCTGTGAAATCGAGGCTAGGAAAGAGTCTAGAAACCAAGACAATTTATATTTATGTACTTAAATCTGAGTTGTCGGAACATGCTTTGTTTGAAGGATATCTATTTCTGTAATAGCTAAATTTATCTTATAGGTCACGGTATGGGACGTGATATTTAAACTATTCGGTAATAATAGTTGTTATGGAATTTCTTTGAACAATCTGTTTCGCTCAGTGCCGCGCCCCGATGATTCCGCCATCGGTTGGGGTGTGACACCAGAAGATGAACCTATGCCAAATCTAGCAACCTACCCAGGTTTGGACCTTCTAGATCCCTACTATGATAGCGATCAGTACATCACGGAATTTTTAGAGAATCCATACCCATACCAGGAACCCATGCCCCAGTTCCCAAATCCAGTCCCAGCACCTGCACCCCCAATGAGTGCAGAAAATGTGCAAGAGCTCTAAACTTTCGGAGAGGAGATTTTAGAAAGTAGTGAGAGAATGAGACATGTTGGAGAACGACTCGTCTGGAAGTATGACGAGCGTAATATGGAGTTCTGGATGAACCCATATCAGTAATGGTGGTAGTAGTAGTAGTAGTAGTAGTAGTAGTAGTAGTAGTAGTAATAATAATAATAATGATAATAATAATAATAATAATATAATATATATCATATGTGTTTATGTTTGAAAAAATAAATCTAAACGATAGTTATAGATGCCTACTAGTATTGTAATTTTAAATTCCAGTTTCAGTTTGTATTAGATGCATAATATATATATGAAAGAGTAAGTCGCAATGTCCGACGTTTTTGAACAATATGCGTGTCATATGATTGGTTGTGTTAAATATTATCTTGTGATATTAATACGTGGTAAATGTTTAAAATTCAGATGGACAACGAAGTGAACCAGGAAAACCAGAATGACAATAACCGAAATAATGATAACCCGAATAATGAGAATCCGAACAATGATAACAATGGAAACCCAGTGGATAACAGTGCTATTCAACACATAGTGGCACAAGGAATAATAGATGCGATGCCATATATTATCAAAACAGTTAGGGAAGCGGATAATAAAAGTAATCATAGCAGTAAACGACCAACTGAACCTGAACACATCGTAAACAATGGACCCATTCTTCAAGTGATCATTCCCAAAAGAAGAAGAACCATATCCTATGGTTGTTCTTATAAAGAATTCTGGTCTTGTAAACCAATGGAATTCTCGGGCAATGAGGGGGTCGTTGCAGCTCTACGCTGGATAGAAAAGACTGAGGCAGTCTTAAAATATGGAATGGGGGGAATTTAAGATAATGTTTGCTTCCAATCTGTTTAAGAACTCAGCCTTAGAACGGTGGAACACTATCCTCCAGTCTAGGGGAAGTGACAGGGTTTACAATATGGAATGGGGGGAATTTAAGAATATGGTAGAAAGGAAATTCTGCCCTCCCAATGAAAGAGAACAGATAGCAAATAAATTCCTAAACCTTAGGATGACTGGAGTGGATAGTAAGGGTTATACTACATTATTCTTTGAATATGCTAGAATAGTACCAACCCTCGCATCACCAGAACCTATATCAATCTCCCGTTACATCTGGGGATTAATCAGTGAGATTAGGCATGTAGTCAAGGCAGCTAGATCTCAAACTATAGAAGAAGCTGTAGAACTAGCAAATACCTTGACAGATGAGTTAGTGCGTACATGAGAAGAGGATCAAAGGAAGAACCTAGCTCAAAGGCTTACCCAAGAATTTCGCTCTGGAAATTCCAACCGTGGGAAAAATGTAGGTTCTACTTCTGCACCTTATTGCATGTATTGCAAAAGGAAGCATTCTGGAAGATGCTCCATATATTGCAACTTCTGCAAAATATCTGGACACAAGGAAGAAGACTGCAGGAAGAAACCTAACAACAGGATATGCTACAACTATGGAGAACAAGGCCACATCAAGCTAAACTGTCCAAAACTAGCCCCAGCTACGAACAACAAGAATACTAAAAATGCTAGAGCATTTGTTCTGACTGCGGATGAAGCCAAGATGATTCTGGATGTAATCGCCGGTACGTTTTTAGTTAATGATGTTTTTGCTAAAGTATTATTTGACTCTGGTGCGAACCAAAGTTTTATTAATACTTCATTTTGCAAACTTCTCAATCAACCATTAACTAAACTCCCACAAGAATGTCTAGTAGAAACAGCCAATGGAGAAACCATTAAGATTTCTGAAATCTTATAGGGAACAAGAATAGAATTTTTAAATCAAAAGTTTATTGCAAATCTTTATCCAATGAATTTGGCAGGATTTGATGTTGTGTTAGGAATGGATTGGTTAGTAACCAATAAAGCCAGTATTTTATGTGATCAAAAGTCAATTCAAGTAAATTCACCAAAGGGTGAAAAGATCACAATTAAAGGAGATAAGCCCTCTAGATCTACGAAATTCATCTCTGTGATGAAAACAACAAGTTATATAAGAAAAGGATCATTAGTGTATTTGATTTCCATAACTAACACTAAAGGAAAAGAACTGAAAGATATTCCAGTAGTATCTCAGTTTTCAGATGTATTTCCAGAAGAAATACCAGGACTACCGCCAGACAGGGAAGTTGAATTCAGAATTCACCTGCTACCAGGGACAACACCAATCGCCAAAGCACCTTACCATTTGGCACCCGCAGAAATGCAGGAACTGAAGAAACAGTTAGACGAATTGTTGGAGAAAGGATTCATACAGCCAAGCTAATCGTCATGGGGAACACCAATCTTATTCGTTAAGAAGAAAGACGGATCTATGCGTATGTGCATTGACTACCGCGAATTGAACAAGGTCATGATTAAAAATCGGTATCCATTATCGAGAATCGATGATCTGTTCGATCAATTGCAAGTAGCTCGATTTTTCTCCAAAATCGATTTACGGTCAGGATATCATCAATTAAAGGTACAGGAAGAGGACATTCCTAAGACCGCTTTTAGAACAAGGTATAGCCATTATGAATTTACTGTCATGCCATTTGGTTTAACCAATGCCCCAGCTGCATTTATGGACATGATGAACCGAATATGTAAGCCATATTTGGATAAATTCATAATTGTCTTTATAGATGATATTCTCATTTACTCTAAGAGTAAAAAGGAACATGCAAAGCATTTGCACGCACTTCTAAGTTTATTAAGGAAAAAAAAGAAAATGTGCAAAATTTTCAAAATGCGAGTTTTGGTTAGAACAGGTACGGTTTCTTGGACATTTAGTTAATCATGATGGAATTCATGTGGATCCCACCAAGATCGAGGCAATTACCAAATGGAAAACCCCTGAGTCGCCAACCGAGGTTAGAAGTTTCTTAGGATTGGTCGGTTACTATAGAAGATTTTTTCGAGATTTTTCTAGAATAGTCATTCCCTTAACTAAGCTAACCTGTAAATCTGTTAAGTTTGAATGGGGACCAAAACAAGAAGAAGCTTTTAGAATCCTTAAGCAAAGACTAACCAATGCACACATACTAGCATTACCAGAAGGAACTGAAGACTTTGTAGTCTATTGTGACGCCTCTGAGTTAGGTTATGGATGTGTACTGATGCAACGACAAAAGGTTATAGCCTATGCATCTAGACAACTTAAGAACCATGAAGAGAATTATTCAACTCATGATTTGGAACTAGGAGCCATAATTTTTGCCCTTAAGATTTGGAGACATTACCTTTACGGTAGTAAGTTTACCATTTTCACTGATCATAAGAGTTTAAGGTATGTCTTCGGGCAAAAGGACTTGAGTATGAGGCAAAGACGCTGGATGGAAATACTTAGTGATTATGATTGTAATATCCAGTATCATGCAGGAAAGGCTAATGTGGTAGCCGATGCTTTAAGTCGAAAGTATCATGAAAAGCCAAAAAGAGTACATTCTCTTAAATTAAATCTACAAGTAGATTTAAATGAACATATAAGAAAAGCACAAGAATCAGTAATCAAGGCTGATACTGAAAAATTAAAAGGAATGATTAAGGAATTAGAACAAGGAACGGATGGAATTTGGAGATTCCATAAGAAAAGAATGTGGATACCTAAATTAAGAAACCTACACCACCATATATTAGAAGAAGCCCATAAATCTAAGTATACGATGCATCCTGGAAATGATAAGATGTATCAGGACTTAAGAAAGAATTTTTGGTGGATAGGAATGAAAAAGGATATAGCAGCTTATATTTCTAAGTGTCTAACATGTTCACAAGTTAAAGCTGAAGATCAGAAACCCTCAGGTTTATTGCAACAGTTAGAGATTCCAGTTTGGAAATGGGAATTGATAACAATAGATTTTGTTACCAAATTACCCAAAACAAGAAAAGGCAATGATACAATCTGGGTGATTCTAGACAGGCTAACCAAGTCAGCTCATTTCCTACCAATGAAGGAAACTTTCAGTATGGAACAGTTAGCTAAATTGTATGTAAATGAAATAGTTTCATTACATGGAATTCCTTTATCAATTGTTTCTGATAGAGATAGCCGTTTTACCTCTCATTTTTGGACAAATTTCCAAAAAGCCATGGGAACCAAGTTGAATCTAAGCGCCGCCTATCATCCTCAAACGGATGGACAAAGCGAAAGGACAATTCAGACAATGGAAGATATGCTTAGAGCTTGTGTAATTGATTTCGGAGGCAATTGGGACGATCACTTACCATTAATCGAATTTTCTTATAATAATAACTATCACACGAGTATCAATGCTGCACCATTCGAAGCACTATACGGATGAAAGTGTCGAACCCCATTCTGTTGGGCAGAAATTGGAGAAAAACAACTATCTGGACCTGAGATAGTACAAGAAACAACTGACAAAATCATTCAAGTCAAGGAACGACTGAAAGCAACACGTGATCGACAGAAGAGTTATGCAGATAATAGACGAAAGCCATTGAAATTTCAGGTAGGAGACAAAGTGTTATTAAAAGTTTCTCCTTGGAAAGAAGTGGTAAGACTCATCAAAAAGGGGAAAGCTAAGCCCCGGGTATGTTGGACCTTTTGAGATTATTAGAAAAATAGGACCTGTAGCCTATCAGCTACAACTGCCAGAGGAAATGGCAGGAATACATGATGTATTTCATGTATCTAATCTCAAGAAATGCTTAACTAATGAATCGGTAATAGTACCTCTTAAGGATATAGAGGTAAATGAAGGTAGAGAAGCTTTTACAGATTGAAGACAGGAAAGTCAAGAATCTAAAACACAAGAGATTAGTTCTAGTCAAAGTGAAATGGGACTCCAAAAGAGGACCAGAATACACATGGGAACTTGAATCAGAAATGCAAAGGAAATATCCACACTTATTCCAGTAGATCTCGAGGACGAGCTCTAAAACAAGGTGGGGAGGATATAACAACCCTCCTAAATAATCCAACACCCTAAAAATATTTAGAGTGCCCTAATATGTCCTAAATACCCCGTATACGAAAACGGGCCCCAAATACCTTTAGTTTTATTAAAATTAAAAAAAAAATTAATGGGCTGTCGCGGGGCGCGAAGACCCCTTAGGAATCTTACGCGGGTCGCGACAGATGGGAGATCAGGCCGCACCCTAGGGCGCCACGTGTCAGGACGCGTGTGGAGGCTATGAGTCAAATCAGCCAAGCTAGGGCCTACCCTAGCTGGCCTCGCGGGCCGCGAAGGCCCTGGAGGATAGCTACGCGGAGCACAACGAAGTCCAGAATCAGCCCTATAAAGAGAGGCCTTCGGCCTTCAGTTCGAGTCGCTCATTCTCAACTTTCTCTCTCGAATTTCTATAGTGTAGTCAATATTCTCGGGCATAATACCCCCTAAATAACGCAGTTCTGCCTCGTTGTAAGCATGATAACCCCAGTTACGTATTAGATACGTTGCCCGATTGATCCAGGGTTCCGTAACGGCTGTCGAGGTTCTGCCCGACGTAGTCGTTGGAATGCCGTCTCGGGGAGGGTATTACTAATGTAAATATTGGGTTATTATACTAACGCGTGTGCATTTGTGTAAATTATAGATAACCACCAGGAAATCCTTAAGGAAAACCTAAGACGGCAATGTGAGTAATCTCTTTTTTGTAAACTATTTTTACAAAACCTTAAATATTTTACAATGTGATTAAGCAGTAATTGAGTCTTTGTAATTCTTCAATTACAAAGGTGGAACATGTTACCATTGGACAAATAGTTAGTCAATGGGTAATATGACCCACCAGTCAGGATTGACAATACTGAATAAGTAATTGTGTAGATGTAAACATTGTAATCGCTCTCAATACTGTTAAAAGATAAAACACTTCTTGATTAAACTAGGATTTACTCACCAGTATTTCCCACTGACAATATATTTTTAAACGCGTTTCAGGTAACAAGATGTGAAAGCCAAATAGAAGCCAGTTGGACAGCACTGAAGGCTTGGAAAAGTGGCTATAAAAAGTTACCTAAATAAAGAAGATGTTTTATTTCAATAAAATGAGATTTATCCCTATAAATCAGTTTGTAATTAAAACTTCGGTTTTAACCCAATATATTTATTTATATAAAATGTGGTGTTTTACTCTGATAAAATATTTCCTAACTACGGTTCTGATGTAATTTCCGCTGCCAAATTAATAAACACTGATACCACCGATATTGAATCTCGCGGCCACCCGTTCCCGGGAAAGATAGGGGGCGGGGGTTGCGACAACCTGTAAGGGTTTGAACAAACAGGTGACACCACATAGGTAACGTCCATCCGCCAATTAGCCTTGCGCTGGTGAACAAGCACAAATGATCGTCAGGATCTGTCAATCCATTAAACTTCCCCATGTTGGATGGTAATTTTGCGTGCTCAAGCGGAGCCAGCGCAATTTCCTTGACAAACATAGAATTCTCTGATGCTTCAGCCGGTCGATAGATCAAATTGTAATCATGCTGTCACACCCCGATTTCCACGTGTTTCACCGGTGGGCCCGGTGGGGGATTACCGTGACGTAGTTGGCAACAATATAGTCAAACCACACAATATATAAATGCACAGCGGAAGCATAAAGTTAAATATATTTCAACCTTTGAATGTAAAATCAAAGTATCACAATTGTCGAAATATAATCCACAGAGGATCAAAATAAAATATAAGTATTGTTCAACAGACGTAGGCATCTTAAGCTTGCGAGACTCTTTATTGATGCTAAGGAGAAATATCCAGCCAATTACGCTTAGAACCTGCATTTAATCTTTTTGGGGAAAATACGTCAGTTTACACTGGTAAATACATTCAACCGACACTTTTGTAAAATGTTTAATAAAATTGATTTGAATGTACAAGGCACAAACTCTTTATAACTTGGGATAATTTATAATTAAATCTTGTAAAAGAATTACATGTTACTATGCGTTCGGTCGCCCGGGTCGTGCCGGGTTTAAGGTTAATAGACACGCCATAAAGCATAAAGCTATGGTGGGAAAACCAACGGTTATACCTTTAATAATATAGACACATTACGGGTGTACGCCTACACCCGTGTGTCGGGGTCGTGGCCATTTCGTAAAATGATGCCAAGGATATCCGGGACATGGTCATTAAGCTCCCAAAGGCGTAAAGCCAACAAAACCAATTTTTAAACGGGTCACATTGATAATACCCAACTACTAATGAGTTGGGGTCAATTGCCTGACCAAGCGGTATTTTAAATACCGTAACCCAAGCCCGTATAACGGAAAATAAGTTAAACGTATTTACCTGAGCAAGAATTAATCCTTAATTAACAATGCAAGTTTCTTTTACTGATCTCCTATTCTGGAACGAAGGTTTAAATCAATCCATTAGAATCCTAACGGGTCTTTAATTTAGCCTTAGCTTAGACCGGACAGTTTTAAGGGATAATTACGGCTTAATCGCGTGAAAGGCGAAAACCGGGAATGGAGTGTGATTTGGACCCAACAAGTTCGAAGGCTTGTTTCATATGGGTAATATAATCACACTCTGGATTTTGAGGTCAAAACAATAAGGTTTGACCCGTTTCGGCTAGTTTATGTAAACTAGTTACATAAGCCGAACTGTGCGCGCAAAAGGCGTAACGGGTAACCGTAAGAGTCCTACACAAGTTTCCTAAGTCAATATGCTTTAAAGAGGTTGTGGTATCAGTAGGATACCTTCCATAATGCCCGTAACGAGTTTAAATCCATTATATGCCCCGTGGGGGTATTTCGGTCATTTTAAAGATTATAAAAGAGGTTTCTGAGTTCTACAGGAAATCTGAGTTTTCCGAACAGTTTATAAAGTCCAAAATACTTTATTTATTATTTAAAATCAGTAGCAACTGGAATCGGGTCAAAATACCTTGTAGAACTCAAGTTATGCTCGAAAAGGGTATATTCGGTATTTACCGAACCGATGCCATAACCGCAAGTTATGAGCAGGTTAAAAATAATTAAAAATCTTTAAAAATTCCAAAATATTATTTTACATCTGTGTGTAAAAGGTTTGGTGTCGAAATCTGGGTTTAGATAGGCGTTATGCTAATTGCACCATTTAATTACTAAAGTCTCCGTAATTGCGCTATTTAGCATATCTCCTATTCTGGACCTCGGATTGACGTGAAATTTTAGGGACATGCTTAGAAATCAGTGACTAAGGTTATTGTCCTTTCACATGTCAAAAATTCTCGTTTTAAATTAAAAAGGGCGTTACGGTCAACTTTTAAGCAATTAACGTAAATGTGTTAAAGACTCGGACAAACAACGAACCGGTCACAGAGGGTTATAACATCATGTAACCTGGTTCTAAGAGAGTCCTAAGGCATATCTAAATCATACCAAAACGGGTCAGAACTGAAGTCAAAGCAAAAGTCAAAGTTTTGCGACTTTCGGTTCCGAACCGGGTCAAAACAGTAAATGGTCGGATCAAACAAGCTTAGACTAGTTAATATACTTATTATCATGTTATTTGAGTGTTAAAACAGGTTACACGACATCTACATTACTGATTATGCATAAAATCGCAAAATTGCATTCTGTTGACTTTTTCTAAGCAAGTTTGACTCGACAATCGGACTAGTTAGAGTGGGAATCAGAGGGTGCCCTCTTAGGGGTTAAAAGCCCACATGATTACCAACATATAACCACCTTTGATTCGACAAACCACTGGACCATTTGTGATTTATCGTAAAGTCAATCGTTAATTACGACGGATTGACTTTTAAGCTAAACTATGCAAAAACTAAGCCATAAAGGGTTAGGCATACTTACAGAAGTTTGGTGCACGACCAGAGATGTTAGAAGAATGCTCTTGAGCTCCAGAAGTGTTCAAGAAAGCAGGTTTGAGGTGTGTTTCAAATGTGTGCACTACATGGCCTTTTATAGTGAAAAATTGTGCATAAGATTATCACAACTAAGTCTATAATTGCCCATGGATGATCAGCAGTTGTCCCTGAGTGCTAGGGGGTGCCCATGCTGCCATAATTGCACCTAAGGTCGATTTAAACATCAAACAGTGAATCTGTGCATGTTTTCTGCATCTGGCACCTTGACGCGGCCCGCATTAAGGATCAGGCTAGGCTCACACGGGCCGCCTGAATCCTTATGTCAAGAACCGGATCTTCACATAGCTCGCGGCCCGCCTGAACTTCCTTGTTTCTCTAATGCGGCCCGCCTGAGGCCTGTAATTCAAGATTTTCAAATCTTTTGCCATTATTAGCCTGACCTTTCGGTTTCGAATGGGTAACTTTGCGATTTGGGCCTTGATTATTTACGAATAAGGGCCTCGTGACTTTTACCCGCGCCGTTAAGTCCCCAGTTAGTTTAATTACTATCCGAAAAGCCTTATCTTTCATTGTTGACGCTTCTAACCCCTTGCATACGGAATTGATCATAACTTTCTCGTTTTAGAACGGAACTTCGCGAAATTTATATCGTATATTCTAGTGAGCGTAATTTACTGTTACAAAGCCTCGGGTATGTTAAAGGGTCACTCAGAGGTATAACTTAAACATGTTGACACAATTAACCCCTGTAGTTTGTAATCTCCCACTTTCTTCCGTATTTCGTTCCGTACGATCCATGATTTATCCGTTTGAAGGTACGAGCATCATTTAGAGTTACTGTACAATGTATTTATCCCTCGTTGACATTTTTAACCCTCGAATTTACATACTTTCCATGTTTGTCAACTTTAGTCCTTTATTCTGTATTTAATACCACGTGTAAACTCAAGACACGTGTCAATACATTATTGGACGCAAAATTTCGAGGTGTTACACATGCTCAGCCTCTAGATTATACACCGCACGTACCTTTGGCTTATAACTGGCATGATCCTTCTGTAACCGGTTAAAAACACTTGTTTTATCGTCCTCATCATATGTTTTATCATATTCATCAGTCTGGGTGTCCCGTTTTTGCGACAAACGCGGGCCCAACCTTGAATGAACAGATGAACGTTTCTGAGAGTGCTGTTCTTCACAATAATCTCGATGCCTAGTGCTAGAATGAGTAGACTCATATCTGGTGATAGACTGAGAATAAACCTCCGTGTCTTCTACCGACATGTACGATGGTGAATCATAATGCAATACTCGAGGTGCAGTTGGGGATCGCACCTGAGCTGCAGGTTTTTGCACCTGCGGTGCTGTTCTAGTAGTTTGTGCACAAATTTGTGCATAAATGACATTCGAAGCACCCTGAGATTTGATATACCATGATATTGGAGTTTCGCCGGGAGGGAGTATTGAATTGATCGAATTTCCGGCTGAACTCCTGGAGTGACAGGATCATGAACATGATTGGCATCATGATGAACCTCATTATCATCGGACGCTTCTTCCACGATTCCGTCGACACGAGAAGCATAAGCAAAATTGCCTCTGCTCTCAGGTCGAGGATCTGGTGGTTGATTTGACGGACCTTCTACCATGGAAACAGAAGAGAGAAAGAAATAGAACGAGAAGATGAAATAAAAGAATTAATCGGTGGGCGCCAATGAAGAAACACCAGATCTAAATGATCGGAATCAGTTCAGATCTAGGGGTAGGGTTTCTGCATAAAATGGTTAATCTCCTCGCCGATAACTGCTGGATACTACTTCGCCGGAATCACTGCAAAACAGAAACGCTGTTAACCTCGCCACGGGGAGAATGGGGGTTCTCTCCATGACCACTTTCCGACGTGAGAATAAGTACAGTGATCTGAAGAAGATGAAGTAGTAAGAGTGAAAGTAAGTGAGAGTGAATGTTAGACTTGTACCTGAATTCCCTTTTTTATAGCCGAAGGTTTGGCGCCAAAAATATAACGGAGGAAATAACGGAATCTTCTTTTCTGTTTGCAGTTAACTCCCCATCCATGCACACGGATCGCGAATTTATCAATGGCTGGGGAGATGCCACGTGGAAAGCAGCTTGATCTAGATCTGCATGTAAATTGTTGCCATCATCGTGATTTAGATGAATGTTCTAGATGTTGCCACCTCACATTCGGTTATAACTGAATGAGGCCATGGACGATGATCATTTAATGCCTTCTAGAAGATCCACAGCTGTAAGCCTTTAATCTTTTGCCATGTGTCCATTATGTTATAACAGAAAAGGTTCCTTTTGTTCAAGCCCTTATTTCTTTATGCGCGCGGACAAGTCTGAGACCTGCCTTTAGTAGTTAAATCTTCAAGTTTAACTGTATCCTTACGCAGGCCCGCGCAAGGGTGTTAAATGAATCTTTTATCTTTCCTTTCTCCGGCGCATGGTCATTAAGGAATGATCTTTCCAAATCTTATTCAGACACGCTGCGCGGGGCGCGCAGGGTCTGTTTAAGATGATCTTAGAGTATAATCATGGTATGGTCCTCTGCGCCTGCGCAGGATTTTTGGGACCATACCCCTTCATTTTGCCAACTCATCACACCCGCTGCTTCAATTAAAGGGTCCTTATGAACACTATTAACATCCGCTAGTTCACATTGAATCGAAACAAGTTCTGAAAATTAACTAAAAACCTTGAAAACTTCTCTAAACCAATTAAAGATTAAAAAAATCCTTCTATGTATCACTTCCTATTGATTCCCAGTTTATGCGTACAACTTCGCTTCATTATTTACCTTCGTACTCAATTCTAAAAAAAAATGAAGCTCATTAATCTCTCCCAAACTTCCCGGTTGAAAATTATATATATATGGTTAGGTTCACGAGAAAATTAACCACTAAAACTTAGAAAACTACAACCAACTAATCAATATTTTTTTACTTTTTATTTCTTTTAATTATAAGGTTAGTATTGTAAAAAAATAAATAAATATAAAAAAATATATGTAGATTGACGAGCTATATATATGTAGCTCGCAAAGATACACATATGAGGTATATATATATATGGTTTACGAGCTACGTATATGTAGCTTACCGGTCAACATTTTTTTAAAATTTCCATAAGTATTAGTAACGTAATACAAGAATGAAAGAAGCAATATAAAAAACTTGTTTAAAAATAATTTTCTCGAAGATTTCTGATATCTTTTATGTTTTCTTTTGATCTCTTCCCTGCATATACACACAAATTCGTTTCGATAAACATTAACACTTGTTTTAAAAAAAATTGGTTTCACCCGTTATACTATAAATAATATATGCACCTTTAATCCATAAAAAAATTAGTAATAATTTTTTTTTCTTCTGATAACTTGTGTTTATTAGCTAAAAAAACCAGGTTTGTTTAGTTTTTCACAACATTTCTTCGGTATAAATTTTATTGAAAGCAAAGTTGTATTCACAATTAAATATTGTTTATTAGGTATTGTAATTTATACCGAGTATTGGTACCGTAACGAACATAACTGATACTGACCGATCAACATTGATATTATCAAAGCTAGTGTTTGTATTGTATTTTTGGTTTACAATCGGTATTATTAACAGATAATTATGGAAAAGAAAAGAATAGCAACAATATTTTGTTTTTTAAAAACCAACAAGCACACTTGATATCCGCGAATTACTCGATAGATACCCGAAAGGTATTAGACCGGGTATGAGATACAATTTTCCAATCAAATATAGAGTTAGAACTAACAAAACCCATCTCAAACTCACCCCTTGTCATCCCTAAAACACAATACGGAAACCAACTAGCTAGATTTGGTTTTTAGTTTTAGGTAAGGAATAAAATTGAATAAGAGTAAACTCTCAAAATAGTTTCTGAGGTTTAGACACTTATGTCACTTTAGTCTAAAATTAAACCTTTTAAATTTGGGTTCCTGTGGTTTCAATTTTGTTACCATTTTCATCCAAAATCAAAATCTGGTAAGATTTTTCAGTTAACATCTAGTTTTTTTCTTTTTCCTCCCTTTTAATAAAGGGCAAAATGGTCTTTTAACGTTTTATTATAACAAATAAAAAACTGACCATTTTGCCCTTTATTAAAAGGGAGGAAAAAGATTAAAAAACTGGATGTTAACTGAAAAATTTGACCAGAATTTGATTTTAGATGAAAATGCCAACAAAATTGAAACCACATAGACTCAGATTTAAAAAGTTTAAGTTTTGGACTAAAAATGACCAAAATTCAAGGACCATTTTGGCAACTTACTCATTGAATAATTATCATCTCTATCAAAGAAAGTATTTTCTACGGTAGCACCATGAATATCGCATAGCAAAGCAGCGCCCAATACACCGGCAACTCCCATAATATGAAATGAGTTCAATGTCCAGTTATGAAATCCTTGAAAAAAGAGGATAAATCGAAATATAGCTGCTACACCAAAATTAGGCGCAAAGAACCAACCAGACTGACCTAGTGCCTAGTGGATAAATCAGGAATACAGAAACAAAAACGACAATTGGACCAGAGAATGCGATTGCATCATAAGATCGCAATTGAACAGATTGAGCAAGTTCGAATTGACGTGACATAAAACCTATTAGTATGTTGTATAGAGGAATTATGACGAGGATGAGTATTAATAATTGCAATTTCATATCTATAAGGTATCACGTATACCGATAGTAATCGATATACTTATTAGCTTTTTTAAGTATCATGTATACCCATAGTAATTGATATAATTATTAGCTTTTTAAAAGTTATCCGTTGAAATTTTCATGTACAATTCTTTCTATTTTAATTTTTATATAAGTATAGATCACCCATAAGGAAAATAGAAATAATAGAAAATAATATTTAATGAATTAGTAGATTACTCTTTAATATTTATTACCTAAAGATTAAGAAAATAAAAAAAAATATATTTACGGCTATGAGTCGAGTAAATGGGTAAGTACATTTTGGATAATAGGTCGGATATCATATAATACCATACCCGTTTTATATCGAACTCTTTTATAATTAATGCCATACTCTAATACCCAACCTAGATGTTCAGGGTTTTAAGTTTGTCCGTCAGGTTCGAATTAGTTTGCCATCCGTAGTTGTACACAACAAATTTATCGTATGATACAAAATACGGGTGTTGCTATCAACTATCAAGACACCACCCGTTTGCACACCAGGTCATATGTCACATTATATGAGCCGTATGATAGTGCGAAAACCGGTCATACGGACGGTATGACTTTATTAATGGTCGTATCAATCATTTCTTTGTTAATTAAAATCTCATATATACGGTATGATTTGGCTCTGATACAACCCATGTAACCATTTTTCGCTCAATCATATGACCATTTTACTACTTTTCGCTCCTCTCACACGGTTCTGATGACACACAAGTAGTTTTTGGGTCTATAGCAGCGGCTCACATACACAAATCACTAGCCGTTCAAAAAAAAAAAAAAAAAAAAAACAAATCACTAAAATTCATAAAGCACTAATCATGCCTTTATCATTTGTATTTTAAATAATAATAATAATAATTATAAGAGTTTGCTGTTTTTATCAATAAAAACACAATGACTAATACTGGGTTGGCCTTCGTAAGATGCCAGCTTTGTTTTCTTCCTTTAACAGGAAAATAATAAATTTATTCGAACATCATACATTGCATCAAATACATTTATATGATTAAAAATATAATACCAACAGTAACATTCAAACACAAAATCTTATAGTACAAATAAGGTAAGATAATCAAGAGTCAGGATCCTGTACAAACTATGTTAACTGTAAGAACCGTAAAAACAGATCTGAGTCCAGTGACGTCTCTAAGAATTCACATACCCTGTTCGAGCTCGAAAAAATGTGTCCATATGCTTTAATGATAAACAATATAATTACGAAAATGACAAAAATTGTAATATTTGACAAAAATTGAAGTGATGATGTTCGATTGTTCGTTACTCTGATGAGTTTGTTCGTCTCGTCCTTTCAGATTCTAGGAGTCCATGAAATTGCCGTCGTGTGTTATAATTTTTATTAAAATCATATTAGTATTGAGCCAATAAACCTAATGTGTAGTGGGCTAAATTATAAACCTTTAAAAACTATTTTGATAATGGACCTATAATGGACCTATATATATATATCGAAATTTTTTTAAAAATCATGTGCCCCTCGAAATCACGGGCCTTGTGTGGAAGTCCTCCCTGCACACCATCATAGTCGGCCATGTCTGAGCCATTGATTGTTTAAATCAATGATTGATATTGATTACAAATAAAACCCCTATAATTAATAATTAATACTATAAAGTTAGAGGTATTTTAGTTATGTAGTCATTTCCCATTAAATACTAATTTCACCAATTATTTTAAATAAAATAAATTTTATATACTTCATTAATTTTTTAAAAAAAATTATACCATAAAATCAACTATTTTTATTTTTAATATGAGTACCATATTGCTATATATTTTTATCTAAAAGTGACTTTTCAAAAAGTTATAAAAAAGTGTTTTATAAATGTACTAGTTATGTAGTTGGAATGTGTTAATATGAAAAATGTATTGTGTTGATTTTAATTCTATATGTAAGTTATTATTTTGTTGTGTAATTCTTATGTGTTGCTATTTTTTCCTTTTGTGTTTTTTATTGGGAGCCTATTTGAAAAACTTGTTTTCTACTAGTTATGTAATAATACGTGCTATTTACAAAATTAAAACAAAAACATGAAATTATGCTAGTATGTAACAGTATGTGTTATTTATAAAATTAAAAAAATGAAATTGTGCTAGTTATGTAATAGTATCCGTTGGTTACAAAATAAAAAAAAACATGAAATTGTATTAATTACGGTACTAGTTAATGTGTTGATTACAGTATGCTGATTACGGGATGTGCTAATGGTGGTGGTGTGGGTTGTTACTGTCGGATGTGCTGACGATGGTGTTACCCTGCTAAGACCAAGCGTACTGGGGCGTTTCCCCCCCCCCCCCTGATACCGCCCGAAAACGCCAGAAAATGCCCGGCCCTCCACTACGCTAGGCGTTTTGGGGCTTTTTTTTGAAAAAAAATGAGTTTGGCGTTTTATTTAAAATGTTGTGCACCCATTTCACCATCCAATCAGATGGAGACACCTAGAAATTGTGCCAGAAGGAGAAGATTGTGCCGGAAATGGCTGTGTGGTTAGCCGGAAAACCTGCAACTTTGGTCCCTGTAGCCGTTTTATTATAAACGAAGAAGAAGATGGGGTTTAAAAGGTTTGGTTTTGACAACTTTGGTCCCTGTAGTTTAGATATGGTTTTAAAGATGAAGAAAACTTTTGAATTCTTTTTTAAGAAATTATGTGAAATGAAATTAGAAAAAACGAAAACTAGTGTTTTTTTTAATTTAATCGGATTTTAATTTTTTTATTTCTAGTATTGTATTTTTTTAAATTTAATGAAGTATTTAAAATTTAAAAAAAATAATAATTGGAAAATGATTGTATGGGCGTTATTGGAATAATGCCCCACTACACCACTTTATGTTATAATGCTCCATGCTGACTGGGATGACACGTGTCGAATAATGCCCCATGATGGGGGCATTATAACAATTTACCACTACACATGGTCTAATTAAGGTGCTGATGTTGTCATTAAAGTGTTGATTCTTTGTATAAAGATAACTGTTTTCTTTACTATACTGTAAAATATAAACAAAAATAAAGCTTTTACCGTTTTAAAAATATAAAAGCGTCCGGTCCGGTGTAAATGATATAGCCGTTCAGTCAAGCTGCTAGGGGTCCACTAAAAATAAACCGGGCATTGATTCTCCAATAATTCCAAATTAATATTTTTTTCCATCAAAGAGGCGACTTTAACTTTTAAGTTTAAATCCGTTTTCTAACTTTTTTTTTTCCTACAAAAGCATTATATATGCATTTTCTTTACATGTTAAAATACTAATTGCTACCAAATGGTTGGGGAAAGACTTAGTGTTCCTTATAACCCAAATTTAACTCCCACTTTCCCCATTATTTTCTGCGGTATCCAGTTGAAGGACGAATACGGGTGGCGCCGATTCGTCTTGGATGAGATGCGAGGTTTTACCAATTATTCCACTGTCGTGCCTTCGGGCGGGTGGAGGCTGGGTTTCCGCGCATCTAGGAGAGCCAAGGGGCTAGCGGCGGTCGAGTAGTCGACCTTGTCCACAGCGCCCGGTGTCACGGTGATTGGCACGTCGTTACTTGCCGTTCAAAAAAAAAAAAAACTGAGACGATGATATGTAGTTTTATAAAAAACATGTAACAAATTATTTTTTTTCTTTAACAAACTACAAAAGAATTGGCTACGTAGTAAGTAAATAAATAAACGTATAAACATATTTGGTAGCAATGTAAATATCGACACGATTTAGTTCGTGATGTGCTTTATGATGTCCTTAAGCGGGCAGGGATCTCGGCGAAAAAGGAAGCTCCGGTGAACTTCTTGACCGATCCATTAGAAGGGAGATCTACCCTACGGCCCGCTGACATTCTTGTTTTTTGATGGGAAGGAGGAAAACACGCGTGTGTTGATTTGACAGGTGTGTCCCCCCTCGTTGGGCTAAGGGACCACGGGTTTGTGGCGGGTCAAGCAATAACTAAGGCAGAGGCGGCCAAAGTAGCTAAGCATGAGAAAGCTTGCATCGAGAATCAGCACGTGTTCATCTCATTCGCTTTCGATACTTTTGGCGCTCTCGCCCCTGACGCAGTGCGGTTCCTCAAGCAGGTTCAGCAGGTGGTAAGCAGTAACACCGCGCATGTTAAGGGGCAGAATTTTGTGTTTAGCCGGGTAGGGTTTGCTATTCAGAAGGGGATAGCGGCGCAACTTGTTGCTCGTCTACCTGCCATTAGTCTGTAATCGTCTTTGTTTTTATGATTCGATATTTATAAATTTGTAATTTGAGATATTAAATTGATGTGAACATATTTATCCAACGTTTATGTTTCCCAACTACCACAATGTACTACTAAACGCGTCGCCGACCTCCTTCTCTTTGTTTGTATTATTATTTTTTGTACTTTTTTATTTAGTTCACCGAGGTGTTTAATATTTTTGTTTATTAAACCAATTTATTTATTAATTGTTAAATGTGTTTTAATATATTTTTTTTGAACGGGCTTTTTAATATAATTAAAAAGGTGCACTGAAATTGATTTTATTAACTATAAATATTGATTACTAATAAAAAGGTTAAAAATGGGTTTTAATGCAATAACTTTAAACAGTTACGATTTTAAGCTTCAAAACTGAAAGTAAACGAATTTTACTTTATAATCATAACTTCAAACAACGTGATTTTGATGTTTATGTGTAGGCGACGAATTCAAACAACGTGGGTTCTAGTATAATATTAAAAGATAATATTAATATACAATTTTTCAGTATATGAAATGAAATAATAATTTACATATTGCAGGTAATTTCGTTTAACTTTTTTGTCAAAGAAAAGTGATTTTTGTACATAAGGGTGAGAGGGGCGTCTTCGGGGAGGGCAAGCGGGGAGGGGTTTCGCCGAATTGGGGGGTGCCGCCGACCTGTCGGTGAGTTAGAGAGAGGGTAAGAGGGCGGTAGCGGCTCACCGAAGAGAGAGGGAGGAGAGAGAGAGGGAGTGACCAATCAGGTATTTTCTTTCTTTTTTTTTTTTTTTTAAAAAAAACCAATTCACCTAAGAGGGGAGTGACGCCATCAAATTGGGGTGTTAGGGGAGTTTAAGAGGGGACTTGACGTGGCACACGGGGATTGGTTTGACGTAAGAGAGGGGACTCACCTATTAGGTGAGCACCCCCTTCACCCTAACAACCTAATCCCATAGGAAATTACACCGACGCAACTTGGAAGTATAAAATAATAATGACATATTTATTTATATATTATTATAAGATAAAGTTAAAGGGTGATTGAATATTCTTTCTCAATGTTTGTGCTATATTATATGAAAAAGGTTAATCTAAAAGATAATCTAGAAGATATAAATTAGGGTTGGGAGTGGAAGATTGGGAGATGAGGGATATGGCTGGGAGTGGAAGATTGGGAGATGAGGGATATGGCTATGGCGGTGGGTTGTAATTCTGATACAATTCCGATATTTTATTTGGGGATTATAGTGGGGACTAATATGAACGGAATCATTAATTGGAATCCGATTATCAAGGTGTTTGATAAAAGATTGTCGGTTTGGAAAGCTAAAACTATTTCGATAGAGGGGAGACTTACTTTGATTAATTCCGTGTTGGAAAGTCTCCATATATATTACTTTTCGTTATATAAGGCCCCGGTTGGAATTATCAAGATTCTTGAAGCGAAAATGAGAAAGTTCCTTTGGGGGGGGGAGAACTGATGAAATTAAAAAAAAAATGAACTGGGTGACTTGGGATTGGATAACGTGGCCTAAATCTAAAGGAGGGTTGGGTATAAATAGACTTAAAGAGATTAATTTGGCTCTTCTTTTTAAATGGGGATGGAGATACATGGTTGAAAATCAAAATTTATGGAGAAATGTGGTGGAAGCTTGACATGGTAAAAACAATCAAAGGAGTTTCCTTCCGCTAAATGGTAACATTAGGGGATGTTGGAAAAATATTGTGAATTCGATATCCAACTTGAGACTTAACGGGAAGGGTTTAAATAATCTGATCTTGGGTAAGGTTGGGAATGGGGAGGATATTCGTTTTTTGTTAGACACTTGGACGGGCGATTCGCCTTTCGTAGAAAGATGACCATATTTGTTCGGTTTGGAATTGTCTAAATTATGCAGGGTAGCGGACAGAAGGTTAGTGAACCAAGGAAATGGCGGATTTACGTGGAATTGGTCTAGACAACTGGAGTCGGACGTGGAGCTTAAGGAGTGGCAGGAATGTCATGAGATCCGTAATAGGATTTCGCTTAATAATAATAAGGATTTATGGAAGTGGAACGACGACAATCAGGAAGGTTTTTCGGTGAAGGCTGTCAAATTGGCTTTAATTGAGGACGGAGATGGCAATCATCCCCCTAACTTTGAATGGTGTAAATGGGTGCCTCTCAAATGCAATATTATGGTGTGGAAAGGTAATTTGGATAGACTTGCTACGATAGTTAATTTAAGAAGAAGGAATGTGAATATACTTCGGTTATGTGCCCTCTTTGCGGAGAGTTTGAGGAAACGATAGAGCATTTATTTACTGCTTGTTCGTTGGTGGATAGGGTCTGGTCCGCATTCAGTGCTTGGTGTAACTTGCCTCAGATTTATGCCTTTGATTTCAAAGACATTATGGAGATTAACAAGTTCACGCATATAAGTAAGAAAGCTAAGACTCTCATCCAAGGATTGGTGTTTATCACGTGTTGGTGTATTTGGAAAGGAAGAAATGAAATGGTGTTCCAACAGATTAGACGAAGTCCTCATGATATTTTAGGGGAGGTTAAATCGAGGGGTTTTGGGTGGGCTAAGAATAGATTATCAAGTAAATATATTAAATGGGTAGATTGATGTAAATATTCGTTGTATATGTTGTAATTGTCTGCCCTTTGCCTGTTTGGGTCGTGGGTGTTGTTTATTGTTTGGCCTTTTGCCCGTTTGGGTCAGAGGTGTGTTTTTAATAAAGTTTACTTTTCAAAAAAAAAAAAGAAGATATAAATTAAACTCATGACAATCAAATATTTATAGATTTAAAAAGTTCTAATATTTTTGAAGCTCTTGAAATGATATAAGCTATTACGTGAAAAAAACAAGAGTCTAATTCGTAGAGTATAAACATAAAGGTGTTTCAACTGGTGTTAACTCTTCTGATTCTCTTTAATCAACACGAAGTGTTATCTTCATAATCGATCTGCAAAACTCAAACAACATTGTGAGCTCGTTACGAGAAGGGGAGGTGTGGAGTCTTCTCGTTACGACACTCTAACGTGAGAATAAGTATATGTTCTTCCTAGAGAGAAGGGGAACAAGTGTGTGTTAAGAGTGAAGAGAGCAGGAATCAGAATCCTTAAACCTTTGGCGGAGGTTGGCATTTATAGTCGAATGGTTGGAGAAGGAGATGGGTTGATTCGGCCAGACGTCGCTATCAAGGAACAGGAACATCCATTTGGTCCCCTATGTCGTGATAATTAGTGTCCCTAGAGGTGGGAGTACGATCGTGCGTCGTGATTGGCCACACGTCACTTTCATGATATAGTTCTTGTCTCGATTGCCATCAACTGTTAGTGGAGGTTGAGAGGAGGTGACATGGTGCACGTTGATTTGCCACACGCCATTGTCGGTTGTAATACTTGTTCCCTGCACGATCGCGTATCGTGTCGGCGACTAGCGTAGAGCCTGGCGAGTGTTGATTGGTTGTGCACCCCTTTCATGTTGTACTGTTTGTACCTCTGTATTGGGGTGGTTCCGTGCCCGCGGTCAGGGCCGTCTCCGAAAATGTTCGAAAATCTTTAGGTCCTGTGCGAACAGAAAATACAGGCCCCTTAAATATAATTTTTTAAAAAGAATACATATAAAAAATATTTATATGTATGAAAATGAATTAATATCAATTGAATCAACACCAATCATTTAACTTAACTTGACAAAATTAGGCAATCAATGTCATGTGCATTTAATAAATAGATAAGAAATAAAAAAGAAAAACAAAATTGAGGACGCCAGGATTAGAACCCGTGTCTTCTTATTATTAAAGTGACTTTCAAACCACCAAACCAAGTGGTTCAGGATGGTACTTTTCCGATTCATTATGTATATATTCTAATTTTACAGTGTAAAACTAATACATAAACAAAAAAAAAATTGGGCCCCCGACGGGTTTGGCCCCTGAGCCGTCGCCTATACCGCACACCCTTTGGGCCGGCCCTGCCCGCAGTGGCGCACAAAAACTGTTTTTAGACTAATTGTGGGTATAGTCCTACGTGCACAGGGCTAGGTCGCAGCCTGCATGACAGTTGGAACCATACCCTTTCATTATGGTTAATTAAATACCTCACAAAATTGGTTGTTATTATTTTTAAGTTTTATATCACTAATGGTAGGTCGACCCCATATTTTCGATGATTCATTGATGAATATTTTCATCGATAACTACTTAATCATCGGATAACATGTGGTTATTACCTGCAAATCTTCGATAGCATTATCCTTAACGGATCATTGACTAATCTCGTACCGCGCTTTGTTAGTCAGTGATACTATTTTTAATTATAAGTTCACATAACTAACCTGAATTTGTCACAAAAACTGGCTATGTTATTTAATAACATTGAAATATCATAATAGCCAGTGTATTGTATGAGTTAATTATTAAGAAATATGTAACACACACTGTAACGCCCTGCTTCTTCATACTTTCCATAAATAGAAAGTCTTGTTTGTATTTCTATTTTTGGAAGTCTTATGTTCTTGTAATCGTTCTTTCCATGTAATCGTTGTAAAATCCGTGACTTGGATCATAAATAAAACTCGCATTTTGTTAAATTCATGTTGTACATACTTTATACATGCTCATACATTCAATTTCGTGAAACAATTGATACATATTCAAAATTCTTGGAAATTATGTGCCAAACTTGCAAATACGTGAAACATGCTAATAATACGTCTTTTGTATGCATACGATACTTAAATACAACACTCATACACTTAATTATACTTGGATTATGTTCATCATACTTGATTTACCTTCATACTATGCTTATATGCCGAAAACAACCCCTAAACAACTTAAAAACCGTAAATAATAAACTTCAGGGGCCATTTTGTAATTAAATGAAACTTGAGTTCACACCCTTGTCACTGGCCGCGAAGGACCATGTCCTAGGGCTTCGCGCCCCTTGAGCCAATCCCCAGATCAGATTCCTCATTTCAGCTCGCGAATTTGAGCGGGACTTGGGTTTATTTGGAGTTTAAACTCGTTTTTAACAATAAATGCCCAACTACAAACCACCCTAACCCTTCCTATAAATACCAAGTCATTCCCAAACTCATTTCACTTTACAAACTCATCCAAATCACTCTCAAATCATCTAATTCGCAGCTGAATTCTGAAGTTCGGACAGAAGCATACACCTTCACAAAAGTGAGCATAACTCACTCGTTTCTTGTCCGTTTTACCTCATTCTTTTTCCTATGTGCTTGGATTGACATTGGCTTCGATTCCATGGGTTTTTCACAGTAAATCAATCCCTAGAACGTCGCCAAAAGGCTCCAAAGTTCACTGTTTGTTTCTATTTTGATTAAACCTTTACTAAAACTTGTTCAACTTGAGTCTAACTCATCTCAAACCTATGTCCTTATGCTTATAACCATTCTATGGTTAGTTAGGCTTAAAAACAAGGTTGAGACATTTAAAATCAGAGGATTTATCCTCACAAACCTTCTGTTTTGTTCAAGGGTTTAACCCACAAGTGATGTTCAAGTCCAAAGACTTGATGAAGGTGTGATTAAGGATTAACCTGGGTTGTCCTACATAAAATCCCCATATTGCTTGATGATTTCTTATAGATTAGTTGTTTATATTCTTGTATTACTTGTAGTTCATGACCCTCCTTGTATGTTTTTACATCAAATGTAGTGGTGAACACTTAGAGGTGCCTAAATGGAAGACTTCTCTTCCTACCTCCTACATGACTTCCATGAAACTTAGAGGTACCTAAATGAAGATTTAATCTTCTACCTCATGCTTGACTATTGGACATAATAATATATAACCTAAATAATACTTATATATACCATTCAACATTCGAACCTTTGATGATGAACTTGTGTTCATTCGTCAAAGTACTAGAATAATATCATATAAGATATAAAACTTGTTATGATTCTAATGGGTATACTACTCATGAAAACATTATAACCCTTGGGGTTACATAGTGTCAAAACAAGTATTTTGTGTTAAAAGATGATTACTTTCGTATACATATGTTCTTATGTTTTAACATCCAAATCTTTAATCTACCGTTACTCTCCGATACTCATACGCATTGTTTACTTCGTGTAGAAGGACTTGGTGTTCCAACCCCCTAATCAACAAACAACTCACTCGCGGATTCTCAAGTTCAAGACTTGCAAAGCCGTGAGTGCACTTGACCCCTTTACTTTTAAAGACACTTTGGGTTGTAACATGTTAATATACAAAATACACACTCACATACTTAAACATTCTTTATGCTCTCAATCCGTTATACATGCTACTTGTTTACTTAGGTTCATGCTAGATTATACATGTTATATGTCATTAACTTTGCTAAGCCCTCAACTTAACATATATAGCGCTATAGGAGTAGCACACCACCCGTCGGTGTCTTGTTAAGTCTTTATTCTAAAAATGGTCTCGTTACTTTTGTAACGAGGGATGCTAAATACTAGTGGACACTTGGGTTTGACGTATTGCTTGCATGCTAGTTACCTTGTTCACAAATTGCCATGTGGATTCGAGAAAATGCTTTTATACTTATGCTATTCTTATTCAAACATTGTGTACTCGCCTTTGCTTTTGCATTGAAATTATTTTAAACATGTTACAGGTTGAGGATGATGATGATATGAAACGAGGTAGCGATGATGCCTAGATACACATTTAGACGTCCTAGGTTTAAATTGTTATATCAATTTTGTTATGTTTATGTTATGAACAATGTTGTTATTTGAATTTATATGTAATGTTGACAATTTTATGAAATGAAAATGGTTGATTTAAATATTGTCACAAATAGTGTTATGAAGTCTCTTGCAATCTACTTCGTCTCATCCCGATGATTCCGCCATCGGTTGGGGTGTGACACACACACACACACACAACGGGGAACCGGCTCAAACGAACTCCGATTGGACTCATTTCAGCGGCGTTGGAACCGGCTCGTCGAACCCTACCTACGATCTCTTAACCCTAAACCCTAAATCCTAACTCCTAAACTCTAAATCCTAAAGCTAAAAAATAAGGCAAAAACCTAATCTAAACCGTAAAATCTAAACTATAAACCCTAAAAGCTAAACCCTAAAGGCTAAACTTAAAGTTAAATCCTATAGCTAAACCCTAAAGCCTAAAGCTAAACTCTAAACCTTAAAGCTAAACCCTAAAACTAAACCCTAATGCTAAACCCTAAAGCTAAACACTAAAAGCCAAACCCTAATATATTTAAGGTTTAGGGGTTATGATTTGGGGTTTAGGGTTAAGAGATCCTAGTTAGGGTTCGACGAGACGGTTTCAACGCCGCTGGAATGAGTCCAATCGGAGTTCGTTTGAGTCGGTTCCCCACTTTTTTAGTGTTCCCCAATGAACCTCACATTATATATATATATATATATGCTAGATATAATAATGTATATTAATAATATTATTTTTATTATTGTGTATCTTTAAAAATAACTTTTAATAAAGTAACTAATAATAATATTATTATGTCATAAATTAGATTTTGTATTCTTATTGAACAATGTTACGTGGATTTAATTAATAATTAGTTATTATAAAATTATAATCTCTGTTAATGGATTATATATGATGAATAAAATATTTTCATAATTAATAATTAATTTATTATGTCACAACTTTATCATGAGGTTGATGATTCATTCAAAGATTTAAAAATCTTGGTTTAAGTCTCAGAGACAATATAATTAAAAAAAATACACCTTTAATAAAAAAAAAGTTTTGAAGGGATTTGCACATCAAAAAATTGATATGTTGAAATATGATGATGAAAGATATTCAACTTTTTAGTCATTTATTAGAATTTGATTATTTCACTTCTTTTTTAAACCCAAGAGATTGCATAGAATTTGATTATTTCACTTTTTTTTTTTAAACCCAAGAGATTGCAAATTCAAATGTATCCAAGACAAAAAGAAAATAAAAATAAAAGAAGAATAAGAGAAAAATGCCCGGATAGTCCCTGTGGTTTCGCCTTTTTTCACCTATAGTCCCCAACTTTCTAAAATTACCTGAATAGTCCCCAAGTTTTCAATTTTCGTTCCCGGATAGTCCCTGGCGTGGATAGAGGTTACTTTTCTCAGTTAAGTTGGTGTAAAATGACTACAATGCCCTTACTGGTTAAAAAAAAGGACCCACCTTTATTGGGCCCACTTATAAGAAAATTATAAAAATTAAACATTAATAAACCAACCTCAACCCACACCCAATTCTTTTCCGACAAATGAGTCGGCGACCAACCCTACCCTCCCACCCTTTCTTCTCCGGCGAAACCTCCCCCACAATCGCCGGAAAAACGAAGTTCCAGGTACACATCAAGGATTTGCGAAACTTGCAAATAACTCCGATGATCACTAGCGAAACCTTTGTTCTCCAGTTTGATTTCCCCCAAAACCCGAACCAGTTGGGTAAGTTGTGGTCGCCGGAAAACAAAATACGTTAACGGTCTCGATTCAACCCTGTTCAAGCACCGGTCTTGTCGTATACCGGTTCAGAAGGTTTTTCAATGATTTGGTTTAAAGGTTGTTCGTATACTAGGCGAATCAATTGTCGAATCAAAATTGTTTATCCGGCAATGGTTTCCAGTAACTCTTGTTATTCTTCACCCCACATACAAAATCATTCATGTACGAAAACATGTATTAACCTCAGAGAAGTAAGGAAATGAAATTGTTGTAATTATTATTAATCATACATTAAGCAAATGCAGATATACTAAAGATTGGTTTGTAGATTATTATATAATAAAAATCAAATGAAAGATTTGTTGATCTAAGAACAGATCTTTAACAGATTTGTAAATCATATACACATACAATCCGTTCTAAAAGTGACGATTTACCGGCAGTGGGTGACGCTTGTTCTTCGTTTTAAGACACCGCAGACCGGATCCGTTGCTCCCCATCTTCCGACGCACCACCTGCGGATCGGTTAATAGAATGGTTGCAGAAGAAAGTAGAAAGATTGAAAAAAGAAGATAAAGGGTGGGGTGTGGTGGTGGTGAAGTGGAGATGTTTCAATCCTGTGGTTTACTTGAAGTAGAAATGTTGCAGACATATAAAAGAAAGAGGAAGAGAGAAAGGAGTGAGGGAGAGGGGGTGGGGGTGGGGGTGGGGTGGGATAGGGGTAGAATAAAGGTGGGTCCCTTTTTTTAACCAGTAAGGGCATCATGGTCATTTTACACCAACTTAACTGAGAAAAGTAACCTCCATCCACGCCAGGGACTATCCGAGAACGAAAATTGAAAACTTGGGGACTATTCAGGTAATTTTAGAAAGTTGGGGACTATAGGTGAAAAAAGGCGAAACCACAGGGACTATCCGGGCATTTTTCTCGAAGAATAACAAAAAAGGCGAAAAAATAAAAATCTAATAAAAAAATCATATTACCACTCATACCCCTCTGTCTTTCTTCTACCTCCGAATTGTCCTGTCTGTGCAGCATTTCATCTGCAAACACCCACAAAACTCCCAAAACTCTGTCACTAATTCCAAAACCCAACACTTATACATCAAAAAAAAAACATTCATAAAAACAAAACTCAAATTCATAAAAAAAAACACTTCTCTTCAATGGAGTCTCTCTCACGTCCCTTTCACTCCAAAAACCTTTCCGATGCCCCCTACGACGTCGTTTTCTCCGGCAACCGTCGCAAATACTCCCAACCGTCGCCTATTCCCCTTCAAGATTACCGTGAAATTTTTAGCACCTCTGAAGCTTCTTCTATTCCGGTTCTTGATCTTTCTACGTTAACACAACCTGTTGATTCTTTGAGCTTCAATTTTAAAGATTTGAAGCCGGATTATTCCAAGATTTTTGGCGGTTTTTGTGACGAAAGTGTCGCTGTTTCGTACGAAGAGTTGTTTGGTTGCGACAAAGTGAGGTGGGTTTTTGATCTTTTTTAAATGGGTGTTGGAAAGTTTTTGTCTTTTTTTGTGGGTCGATTGAAACAGAGTTTTCTTGATCTTGTTATTGATGTTTTTTTGCTATATATGGAGTTATGAACGGCAGTTTTTGGCAATATTAATGTGGGTTTTGTAAACTTTTGTTGGTTTTTATATATGCTTAAATTTGTAGTTTATAGTTTTGGAATGTACAAAAGTAACAAACTTTGTGATTCTTGGTGAATATTTTTATAGGTATAAAATACATATTTTTTATGGTTTAAGAGATTAAATAGTTTTGAAATTTTTACTTGTTGATTAAAGATTTGAGTTTTTTCGTTAAATTCCTACATTAGAAAATTGGTAAGCATTTAAAGTTATGTGCAGAAGATTAAAATTTTATGTGTATGCTTAAATTTGTAGTTTATATGATTTTGGAATGTGTTAAAGTACCAAACTTTGTTGTTTTTTGCCAAACTTTTTTGTGAGTATAAAATTTATAATTTTTTTTTATTAAGAAGATCAAACAGTTTTGAAATTTTGACTTCTGAGGTTAGTTAAAGATATAAGTTTTTGGTTAAATTATTAGAAGATTGGTAAGTGTTTTAAGTTATGTGCAGAAGATTATAAATTTATGTACATGGTGTTGTTGATTATGTTATCTAGATATTAGTTGTTGATGAAGGCCTAATTTGTAAAATTATTATATAATAAGTAATAAAATTAAACCAATTACTAGTGCTATCTTCATAAAAAATTTGTAAAATATAATTTTTTAAACTAGTTGGGAAGCTTGATGATCTTTGCAGTTTCCTAGTATGATATGATCTTTTCCTGTTTAAGTTGTCGGTTTTGTACGCGAGTATTGATTGCAAGTTCTAACCTTTTTACGCGATTAATGGTTTTTGCAGGGCGCCTTCGTCGACATCACCAAGTTCACAAGATTCGGATAATCTATCTCGTCAGTCTCCTGATGCGTTAAAGCAGTTTAGCATGTCGTATAACAAGATCAACCCGAAATCTAAAGATGGGTTAGATGGGACAAAACATGTTACACAAGTACCTCCGGTAACTGGATTCACTTGTTTCGTTGATGAACCCGTTATGGAAGCTGGGAAGCCGAATCTATCAGCATTTAATATTAAATCTTCAAGAAATGTTGTGAGAAAAGAAAATAATCCTGTTGAGTCGATCTCTGAAGATAAGAAAGCTAAAACATTTGATGTTGATTTTAAAAGATGTCCCTCGATGGTATCTTCTTCACCGATTGGTGTAGTTAATGATAAAGACGATTCAAAGAGATCGGTAAATTCAGAGCCGAGTAAAACAGATTTTGATGAGGAAATTGATGTGAATTCGGCTGCTTTCGCTTTGAAAAAAGCGATAGAAAAAGCTCAAGAAAGTATACGAATTGCTAAAGAATCGGTTGGAAGAAAGAAGAACGGTCTTCGAAGTTTTTCAAATAATAAATTTAAAAATAGCTCGAAAGTTGAAGAACAGAAACGCAGAGATGAAGATTCATCACAAGGTTTTCAGGATGTCGGTAGGAATCGTAAATATGGTGGTACAGTTGTTCTTCCAAGTTTTACGGAGAGTGAAAAGCTTTTTGTTGCAAAGAAGTTTATAGATGAAATACATGAGAAAATATCGGAATCGGTTAAAGATAGTAAATTTGTTGACGATACCGTTGCTTCTAATGCTACGCAAGTTACTAGCGAAACGGAAGCCAAACCGGCTGATTCAGCTGGAAAAGATGAACACGCGAATTCGTGTTCTGAAGCGGTTGACACAGAAACAAGCAATATTCAGACTTCAGACTTTGTGCATGAATGTCAAACAGATAACAAGATTGTAGATGAATACGAAGCGGAAATCGAGGTAAGCGAGCCCACCATTGACATCTTGGAGCATCCGACTGTTGTGAAAGAACTAGAATCAGAAGAGAATGCTAATGAGGTATCGGAAGATTCTAATCGAAATGATAATGAGAATAGATTAGATGCGTCACTGGAGTTGCTAGAAAATGAGAAACAAGAGAATGTTCTTGAGCATGAAGAAGTTGAGTATGAAGAAAGTGAGAAACATGAGGAGATTGAAGAAGCTTCTGAATTGGTTGAAAGTGAGAAAGAATCCGAACATGACCGAAACTCTGAAATCCGCAAGGGTGAAGAAACTAGTGAGGTGTTTGATGATATTTGTGATAATAAGTTAGAAGAAAGTGAAGTGAATCTGCATGATGATTGTGAGACGAAACAGGAAGATGATCACGCAGTTGAAAGCAAAGGGGAAAGATTAGATAAATCTTGTGATCAGGAATTTGACGAGAAATCTGTAGAAGATGATGATGTTATTGAAGAAACTGTAGATACAGATCGTGTTCATGTTGCAAGCAATGATGTCGAAATGAATGATGTAAATGTGGAAACAACTCAAGACATTGAAGTTTCTTGTGAATTTCAAGCAGAAGAAGCAGATTTCTGTGAAAAAACTTCTATAGATCGAACTGTATCTGATAACAATGAGAGTGAATACGAAGTAAAATCAGACGAAAGTAATATTATCGACAATCTGGCTGATCTTGGTATAGAGAATGATGTACGATCGGAATCATCTTCAGGTAGTACACATGGTGAGAAGATAATTGATGAAGAAAGTAATATGATTGACAATCTGGCTGATCTTGGTTCGGAGAACGATGTACGATCTGAATCCTCTTCCGCTAGCACACATGGAGAGACGACAATTGACGAAGAAAGTAATATCAAACCACCACGAACGGAAACACCCGACACCGAAAACACAAACGAAATCAAAGGAAAGATTGTTGAGGAGTCTGGGCCAAACAAAGTATCACGAAAAGATCGTGTTAAAACTATTGACGAAGAAGCAGCTGCTAAAGAAAGGGAGTGGGAGAAAAACCGATTAGCAGTCGATCGAGCAATCCGTGAAGCTCGTGAACGGGCCTTTGCCGAAGCCCGCGAGAGGGCTGAGCGCGAACGGGCTGCCGTTGAGAAAGCTACAGAGGAAGTCCGGCAAAGAATGATGGCGGAGGCCCATGAAAAGGTTTCTAAAGCTTCAGTTATGAAGAAATCGTCTTCCGACAAAACTTCTGCACAGTCTAAGCTTAGAGCCGAACGGGCTGCAGTGGAAAGAGCCACTGCGGAGGCCCGACAACGGGCTTTAGAGAAGGCTATTTCTCAGAAGACTGCTTCTGTAAGTAGTGAAATGAAATTAATATGTTTCTTGCTAATCAAGTCATTACCTATGTATTCGTATTGTTGTTTATATTGTATATATTATCATCGTTTTCGCAGGAGTTGAACCGTTCCGAATCGGCTTTGAGAACAAAAGCAAAACTAGAAAAGCATAACAGGATCATGGAAAGGGCGGTATGTGTTGCTTTTTTTCTTCATTATTAAACAGTTAACTGCCATTTACGTCCTTGTGATTTTTCCACTTATGCCATTTCACGCCAAATTTCCAAATTAGCGAAATATGCCATTTCAGTCCAAGAAACTAACCCCAATTAAAAACTTCTGTTTAATGAAGGGTAAAATTGTCATTTTTCATTTTCTTTTATTTATTTTTAAATCCCTGTTAAAACCCATCCCTTTTAAATCTATGTTAAAAGGGGTGAGTTTTAACAAGTGTTTAAAAAAAGGAAATTAAAAGAAAATGGGAAATGACAATTTTAGCCTTCATTAAACATATGTTTTTAACCAGGGCTAGTTTGTTTTGGACTAAGATGGCACGTTTCAAGAATGTCAAGGAGGAAAATTGTACAATTTTGAAATTCGGCATGAAATGGCGTAAGTGGACAAACCACATGGATTTAAATAGCAGTTAACTCATTATTAAACAACGGGTTTATGAATATTTACAAAATTAATCACTCATTAATTTGATGGTTTTATTTTTAGGCTAAAGCACTTGCAGAGAAAGAGAAGCGAGACCGACTTGCACAAAAGGAACAAGCTGAGAGAAATGTAACGATTTTTAGTTAAATAGAATGATTACCGTCTTCTTTATTCTTTATATTATTATCTTCATATTTTTGTATCTAATTTTATTTCAGCGGTTAGCCGAGAATCTTGATGCTGATATCAAACGGTGGTCTAATGGAAAAGAAGGGAACTTGCGAGCATTGCTTTCAACACTTCAATATGTACGTAAAACCTTCCTACTCTTACAATAATAATCCAACTTGTGGCCGTTAGAGATAAACTGTAGCCCAAAATGAACGTCTTTTATATGTGAAGGGCCGAGATTGCTTCCTTGAACATCTCAGCCGAAGATATTTAACTAAATTCTTGAACTTACAGATTCTTGGACCTGAAAGTGGTTGGCAACCGGTTACATTGACGGAGATCATAACCACAAGTGCCGTAAAAAAAGCATATAGAAAAGCCACTCTTTGTGTTCATCCCGACAAACTGCAACAACGAGGGGCAACCATTCAGCAAAAGTATATATGTGAAAAGGTTTTCGATCTTTTGAAGGTATGTGATTCATCTTCCGGTCTTCTCTTGTTACAACAATGTACAATTGTTGTATATGTATGAGCAACTTAGAGGTGGTAAGATGGGTGATTCAAGCGGGTTGGGAAACGGGTCAAAACAGGTTCGGGTGGAAAGGAGCCGTTTTTAATGTGGAATGAAAGGGGTCGAGTTGATCCACTAGCGATTCTGTGTCAATTTCTTTAACAATTTGAATAATGTGTTAACTATGATGCTCAAAACAATATTATTACAATAAAATTTAAATATCTAAAAAATGCTTTGGCAAACAGTTCAAAATAGGTTCGGGTTGAATAAACTCTTTCTAGTATGGGCCGAAAGTCCGAAACCTTTTATAAAATATTATTATATTGGTAATTTAGATATATAAATAAAACCATTAAGAGGTAGTATGCACGACGTTGCAACCTTCGACCCGTTTGACTAATGTTTATATTGATTTGGTCCATATTACTAGTTTGAGATAAAACTTAACCCGTTAACCCACATCAAATCCCATTCATTAGTTAATGAGTCAAAATTGCCACTTCTGGTTAGCGTATCCTCGGTGATTGCATTTTGGGTCTAATAAGCTATAGCATCTTCTTATGATGTATTATATGTATGTGCGCAGGCGGCATGGAACAAATTTAACTCCGAGGAGAGATAGCAGCCTCAAGGAGGTGATGGTAGCTGAATTTTATCATGAACTGAACTTTCTTTGGTGATTTATTAAACGAAAAGAAAAGAAAAGAAAAGAGTTTAGTGTAGTGAGGTATATGCTTTCTCATATTTGGACATGATGCTGTCTGTATGTGAGAAGTCAATATACAAGACTTTGACACTAAACAATGTATTCATTTTTAATTTAATTTTTATAACATTGTCTTCTAGTTAGTTATTTAATGTACTTCACACCATTTCTTTTACAAATGCACTTTCATATAAAAGATAACTTCTTTCTTTTTTTTTCTTTTTTTTTTCTTTTTCTTCCAAATCTATGAACATATAGTTGAGAAACGAGTCTTTGGTATGGCCTATGACACCCACGACCGGTAGCAATACCTGACGTCGCAAACTATGTTCATTTCTGTTTTTAAACTCAAACCGGACATCATTATCCATGTGTACTAACAATGGTCGTATAATGTGCTTACCAGGTGACTAATTATAAAATTTTCACGGGTTTGAAGGGGTACACTGATATCAAAACCATTCTATGTCTGTTTACATGTATCGACCCAAGTATATTAAAAATAATACTATGTGATCTTAAGATATATAATATATAGTATTTTTTAAGTTATTTGAAGCCTAAATTGTTAATAAGTTTAGACTTTAATTGACTATAGTGGAGTATTTTATATCCTGCTTGGTTTTTTTTCAAGTGAATTTAAAAAAAGTTTTTGAGTAATGAGAATTCAAAATGGTAATTCTACACAAGATATAAACATGTTTATTTGACGTATATAAGACATGATTTTACAATATAATATGGTAACTGAATTATCAAAATCCGTATAATTCTATAAAAAAAATTAGTTTATACCATGTGCTCTATGATACATAAAACTTATGGATAAAAAATGTGTGTTATCGTACGTGTTAGGTGTACGCATTCAATAACACTTGTATGAAATGAAATTTAATATGTTGACTTACCAATTGGACAATTGGTTACACAGTTGGACAGTCCATTACTATTACTATTACTTTACTACTATTAATTAAATGTGAAAAATATTATATATTAATGTCAGGAACAATTTATAGAAGCGTAAAATATTCAAGAGAAGTATAACGTTGAATTAAAAACATTATTACACTTGTGGACAAAAAGTATTATTTATGACATATAACAAAATAAGTAAACATTACATTAGAGATCGTAATAAACATTACATTTACCAAGCTTAGAGCATCCACAATAAGAACCATTAAAAACACCTAAAAACATGTCCAGTCAGCTGCCACATCAGAAAAATACTCACCCTTTAAAAACATAAAAAACCCACCCAATAAGAAAACACAAAAACACTTAAAAACATTGGCACATCATCACCACCTTTTACATTTAATTTATCACCCAACCCCCACCTTTGGCTCCACCACCTGACAAGATACTCGTTTTTATTCATTATTCAACAAATATGTATCCCAAATACACATAGAAAAAATGATGCTCACCATAGAAAAGAATGGATAAGATGGAAAAATGATAAAAAAACAACCTCGAAATATATGAGCTATTGTGAATGCTCTTATAAATCTTATAGATAACCTAGATTACATTTTCACATCCTACAAATAATTTACATCAATATAGCAAATTAAGACAAAATATGTTAGTCAATTTATACCAATATAGAAAAAATAATAAAAAAATTACAAAATAGTTGTTTCAAACTAAGAATTTGACACTAATTTCACTTTTAATTCTTCAAAATAATTTATAGAGTAAACTGCCATTTTAGTCCCTGTGGTTTGGTCACTTTTGCCACTTTAGTCCAAAACTCAAACTTTTTGCATCTGGGTCCCTGTGGTTTTAGTTTTGTTGCCATTTTAGTCCAAAAATGAAATCAGGTAATATTTTTCTTATAAAATCCTGCAATTTTGTCATTTTCCTCAGGGGGCAAATCAGGTCATATTTATCGTATAAAATATGGTATTTATTTATAAAAAAGAAATGATCATTTTGCCCCTGCGGAAAAGGACAAAATAGCAGGATTTTATAAGAAAAATATTAGCTGATTTCATTTTTGGACCAAAATGGCAACAAAACTGAAACCACGGGGACCCAGATGCAAAAAGTTTGAGTTTTGGACTAAAGTGGCAAAAGTGACCAAACCACAAGGACCAAAATGGCAGTTTACTCTAATTTATAAAATAGATTAGGGCCAGATTTTCCAACAATAGTCTCACTAGTCAACAAAAAATCACACGCACGAAAGATGTAATAAATAAACTCGGGTAACAAGATGCAAAAGTAGTATTATTAGTGACCCTTCATTAAGAGGGGTATCAGGTGGGGAGCGAAAAAGAGCTAGTATCATACAAGAAATGCTTATAAACCCTAGTTTGTTATTCTTAGATGGATCATAAATAATAGGGGGACCAACATGAACATGCAATACAGTTGTAGAGTAGAAGATCTACCCCTTTCCAACTACTTTGATTCTCATTTCTACTTTTTTTCCTACTCTATTATCACATTTATAGTTGTATCAATGTTATGGTGCCTCTACATACACTGACATTTGTATATGATGTTGATATCAATGAATAAGATTTCTCATTGCTTCCGAGATGGTTAGGCGTGCAGTATCCCCACCTCCTTCGCAGATTTTGAGGTGGGTAGTATCCACGATGACTCCACGGATAGTGAGGTGTGTGTCGAAATGTTTCGTCAGGCTACAACACGACCTCTTAGCATAATCAAAGCAACCCATATACTTTAGCCCCTTTGAGCTAGCCTTCTCAACCTTATCTACTTCCAAAGGGGTCTCCTTTTTGCAAAGCCACCTTTGGAGAACCAAGATTTCTCCCATGCTGCTTTCTTAGATGAACTCTGATGCTCTCTCTCCGCAACCTTCACTCATTACACCTTGTTGTGGCTCGTTTAATAACCCGAAAAAAAGATAACCCTCCTTTATATGTCATCGACGTTGACCCAAAAACAGTCCTGGAACCCGGAACGTAAATGACATATGAAGGTGGGCTATCTTTTTTTCAAGTTACTATACGAGCCGCGACATGGTTGTAACGAGTGAGGGTTGGAGAGAGAGAGAGAGCGCGACGGAGTTCATCAGGATTTTTTTTGGGTCAACGTAGATGACATATGAAGGTGTGTTATCTTTTTTTTTCAGGTTACTAAGTGAGCCGCCACAGGGTTTAAATGAGTAGGGGTTGCGGAGAGAGAGTGGCAAAGTTCATCTAAGAAAGTAGTGAGGTCTCTTTGCAAAAAGGAGACCCCTTTAGAAGAAGTTAAGGTTAAGAAAGGCTAGCTCAAAGGGGCTCAAGTATATGGGTTGCTTTGATTATGCTGAAAGGTCATGTTGTGGCCTGACAAAACATTCTGACACAGGCCTCATTATCTATGGATTCATCGTGGATACTGCACACCTCACAATCTGCGAAAACAGATGGGATACTGCACGCCTAACCATCTAGGAAGCCATGGGAAAACTACAAGAGTGACGTTACGTGTGTCTACTTATAAGAGTGTTTTGAGAACGGAAATATTAGAAAGAGATTTGCGAGATAAAAGAAGGGAGTAGATGAATATAAATCAAAAGACTTTACGAGATAAAAGAAGGGAGTAGTGGTCACCGATATCAGAAAAAGCAATTTATCAAAAAAAAATTATATTTTAAAGACAAACTATTAGTGTTGGCGTCCATAAAAACTTGGTGAGGAACACTAGCTGGTAAGATAAAACCTTTAATAACAAAACAGATAAATATATATATACATATATATATATACATATATATATATACATATATATATATACATATAGAGTAGGGTTCCTACGGAAAGTGTGTTTTTCCTAGAAAGTCTAGGAAGCAATAAGAACGCGACATGTGGCATTGAAGGATTTTAACTAAAAGGGCAATTGTGTAATTTGAATATTATTTTAATTATGGATTATTTTATTAGGATAACTAACTATGGAAACTAAATATTCCATTTAAATCAAATTGGCAGTTTCAATTTAAATGATACAAGACGTTGTGTTTCTTGACAATGTGTTTTAACAGAAAGCAGATTTCTTGACGCTGTGTTTTAACTGCAAGCAGATTTCTTGACGCTGTGTTTTAACAGCAAGCAGATTGCTGGAGGATTATTGACACTGTGTTTTAACAGCAAGCAGATTTCTTGACATTGTGTTTTAACAGCAAGCAGATTTCCTTGACACTGTGTTTTAACAGTAAGCAGATTTCTTGACGCTGTGTTTTAACAGCAAGCAGATTGCTGGAGGATTCTTGACACTGTGTTTTAACAGCAAGCAGATTTCTTGACATTGTGTTTTAACAGCAAGCAGATTTCCTTGACACTGTGTTTTAACAGCAAGCAGATTTCTTTACGCTGTGTTTAACAGCAAGCAGATTGCTGGAGGTTTCTTGACACTGTGTTTTAACAGCAAGCAGATTGCTGGAGGATTCTTGACACTGTGTTTTAACAGCAAGCATATTTCTTGACATTGTGTTTTAACAGCAAGCAGATTGCTGGACACACTGTCATTGTCTTCCTCTTCAACACAACCCAGTGTCTTCGTCTTCAACACACTGTCATCAATCAACATTAAAATGGTAAAACACATAAACCTAGAGCCCACTCTAACATGTCAAACATTGAGGTCCATTAACTAAAAATAAGAACCCGATTCAATGATAGATAAAAAAATTGAAACAAGTATGAAAAACAACCGATATATGACCAATCAGAGAAGAATATTTGCAGGAAAAATGGTTGGTTCTTCTTTGGTTGCGTTTAGGGAGAGAGAGAGAGAGAGAAAGAGGGAAATCCCATGATTTTAGGGATTGGTTATTAATATGGCAGTTTCTTGACTAATTTAAAACACTTCCAATTACCAAAATACCCTCACTATATTAAAAGTCTCTAATTATATAACTCAAATATTACGAAAATGCCATCCATTAGATCTAAGCCATTAAAAACACAAATCGGATGACCCAGATCGCTTCCTAGACTTTCTAGGAAAAACACACTTTCCGCAGAACTCCTACTCTATACATATATATATATATACATATATATATATACATACATATATATATATATATACATACATACATATATATATACATACATATATATATATATACATACATATATATATATATATACATATATATATATATATATATATATATATATATATATATATATATATATATATATATATATATATATACCAACCAAGGTGACCGCCGAGACAGTGGTAGAATGGCTGGCACACTCATCGAGACATCTAGTGCCACGTGGAAGCCGAACTCTCACAAATATTCTTTACCATACGCGGATTCCTTCTTGGGGGGAAAGGGCACCCAAGTAGGGCTGTCCAAAAAGCTCGCAGCTCGGAGCTCATTCGAAGCTCGCTCGGATTTAGCTCGGAAAAAGCTCGCTCGATATGGATCGGTTTGAAAGTGAGCCGAGCCAGCTCGGCTTGGTTAGAAAGTGAGCCGGCTCGGCTCGTAACGAGCCGAATTGGCTCGGTTTGGCTCGCTTGGTAGCTCAGCTCGACTTTGTTCGGATTATTTTCTTTATAATATGTTTATTTTTATATACATTATAATAAATTACAATTAACTTGTTATTATTTATATGTATTTGGGCTTGTAATTTGATATTCATGGCATATTTGAATCTTAATTACCTTGCTAATGAAATAATATTGTATTTAATTGAAATTTAAAACTTATTTTTCGTTGTTGAACATGATTTTGGCTTGTAATGTATTATGATGAACTTATTTTGAATATGTTTTTTTTTAAGTATTGAATAATATTTTAGGCTACTGAATTTTGAGAGCTATATATTATATTTTTCTTTTTAAAATCGAGCCAAACTAAGCCGAGCAGAGCCAGCTCGGTTTAAAACCAAGCCGAGCCCGAGCTTAGATTTTCAGCTTGGTTTCAAATCCAAGGCGAGCCTAGCCAGCTCGGTTTATAATCGAGCCGAGCCCGAGCTTACCCTGGCTCGGCTCATGAACAGCCCTACACCCAAGGGTGGTACCCTTGCCCTAACCAATCAAATCCCGCAATATTAAAAATCTTAAAAACTCCCCTTAAGCCACAAAAGCCTTGCCATAAACCATTTTTTTTATTTTAGTAAAGTCAAACTCCTTAACCAATCAAATGTTCAAAGCCCACCAATCAAGCCCAATGTTCAATAAATGCATCGAACAACAAGATTGTACGTGAAAGGGTACCCGCATGGGTGCCCCGTCCCCCCTTAGCAGACCCGTAGTGTCTATTCGGTGGCTCCATGAGGCCAGTGGACAAGTACGAACTTCGCCATGTGGCGACATTTATGCACCGGATGTACAAGGTCACTTTTCGGAGGTTTAAAATTCAATAATCTTTGAGGAATTTGACTTTTCGTATATCCATTTGGAGATTTCCCCCTGATTAAATGATTAAGTCAGAAAAAAAATGATGAGTAAATTGCCATTTTAGTCCCTGAGTTTTGTCTAAATTTGTCATTTTAGTCTAAATAGTTTTTTTTTTTTCTCTGGGTCCCTGACTTTTCCCTTTTGTTGCCATTTTGATCACATACACTAACTCCATCCAGAAACTCCATCTTTAACCAGGGGTATTTTGGAGATTTTCATTTTAAATGTTTTCAATTGCCATTTTGATCCAATTTCAAAAATTCAAAAAAATTCCAAAAAATCAAAAAAATTCCAAAAAATTCTAAAAAATCATAAAAATTCTAAAAAATTCTAAAAAATCCAAAAAAATCCGTTTCGGCGCGAACCGTTTCGAACCCGAACGTTTCGAGCTGAACCGTTTCGACCCGTACCGTTTCGACCCGAACCGTTTCGAGCTGAACCGTTTTGACGCGAACCGTTTCGACCTGTACCGTTTCGAGCCAAACCGTTTCGACGCGAACCGTTTCGACCCGTACCGTTTCGAGCTGAACCGTTTCGACGCGAACCGTTTCGTGTTGAACCGTTTCGAACCGAACCGTTTCTAGCTGAACCGTTTCGAACCGAACCGTTTCGAGCTGAACCGTTTCGAGCTGAACCGTTTCGACCCGAACCGTTTCGAGCTGAATCGTTTCGACGCGAACCGTGCCTTATCGACGCGAACCGTTTCGAACCGTACCGTTTCGATGCGAACCGTGCCTTATCGACGCGAACCGTTTCGAACCGTACCGTTTCGATGCGAACCGTTTCGAACCGAACCCTTTCGACCTGAACCGTCGAAACGGTTCAGCTCGAAACGGTTCGGTTCGATAAGGCACGGTTCGGTTCGAAACGGTACGGCTTGAAACGGTTCGGCTTCGAAACGGTACGGGTTGAAACGGTTCGGCTTCGAAACGGTACGGGTCGAAACGGTACGGGTCGAAACGATTCGCGTCGAAACGGTTCAGCTCGAAACGGTTCGGGCTCGAAACGGTTCGCGTCGAAACGGATTTTTTGGATTTTTTAGAATATTTTAGAATTTTTATGATTTTTTAGAATTTTTATGATTTTTTAGAATTTTTAATATTTTTTAGAATTTTTTGGAATTTTTTTTGATTTTTTGGAATTTTTTTGATTTTTTGCAATTGGATCAAAATGGCAATTGAAAACATTTAAAATGAAAATCTCCAAAATACTCCTGGTTAAAGATGGAGTTTTTGGATGGAGTTAGTGTATGTGATCAAAATGACAACAAAAGGGAAAAGTCAGGGACCCAGAGGCGAAAAAAAAACTATTTGGACTAAAATGGCAAATTTGAACAAAACTCAGGGACTAAAATGGCAATTTACTCAAAAAAGATTTATAGCTTGTTTTGCTCTTTTTCTAGTAAGAGGAAACAAGCGGTAGCATCTACTCTTTGCTATGATTAACCAATTAAGAGGTTAATAAATCAAGACCCTTATCGCCTCATCGCTAGCCTATTTCCAAGATGGAGAAAAGAAGGTCTTTCAAGTCGAAGAGCGTATGAGATGTATCCATCGCAAAATTGCAACTATCGACTGAACAAAGTACCATCTATGTTTAATATGTTTGATTTCACGTGTTTACCAGAACTTGATTATTAACAACCGTATCAATGTAGTGGCGTACGTATAGACGTATAGTACTAATAACGTGATGGTTAACAACCTTATCGAACAATGCGCATCTTGATGTATATATAGTACCAAGAACATGAAAAGATCATGTTGGGTCATAAAAAAGGGGAAAATAACTAACGTTTGGTGGCATTAAATTGTGTGGTCCATCTATGGTTATATACAAAGTCTCTACATGAAAGATAAAAGCTCTCTATGGTCTGCGTCGTAGCGTCATCTTTCTCTATAAACTCTAAAACCCTTCTCCGATAACAATTATTTAGATACAATGTGTGAACCTTGTAAAAGGTACGACGGTAGTAAAAAAATCATGAGCCAACCTTGAACTTTCTTCTTAACTAACGTGTACTTCTGATTTTTAGTGTATATGACTTGATATTAAATATTTTTTTTTCATGGTTTTATAGCCTAGTGACATTTTGAGGGTGTAATAAGACTTTGGGACCAATAGGTCCTGGGTTTGACTCCCACAAGAGGGTTTTTCCAGATTTATTGGGTTTTTCTCATGAATTGGTGTATAGGCATTATGCCTAGTGGAGATGAATATGATCGGGTGGTTCCGCTGGTGGCATGTTGATACTCCGGTGGTCCGTCAGTGATCCAAATTTGCCGTCAAAAAAAAAAAAAAAACAAAAAAAAAATATTTTTGTACCATAAATATGAAAATTTATGAATTTAAATGTTCATAATTGATCATGTCAGAAGCATGTAACAAAATTGTGAGTGATAGCTAGCTGTAGCACTAGTTGGGCTTGTTCATGGGCCATGGGTTCATGGGCAACAAGGTGACCCGCTATCCCTTTTTGAATAGCCAAAATAGATCTCAGTTCATAAGTTTAGAGTTTTCATGTTTTGTTCTCTTTATGATTGAAGCTTAAACATTAAACAATTAAACCCCAACTATAGCGTCAACTACCAACGGTAGTTTGTTACATAATACTTACATTGTTACAGTAATTAGGCGAGCACCCTTTTTATATTTATTTCTTTTTTCATCAAACCTTGCCCTATATAAACTCTTCACTCAGACCTTTGCTATGAATATATATTTACCACACGAAGATGGCCGTACGTTGGCTGACAACCGAATAAGGCAAATGTTGGCGTGTGAAAGTTGAGTCTTTTGATCGGCACAGTGTTATGGAGATATGCACTAATCTGAAGTGCTTTAACCCAAGTTTGATTGCCACCATAGCAAACCACAAAGAGATTAAATTGTTACAACTTGAGTGATCATGAGAACATTGAAAGATTCATGTCTTCTTTCTTTTAAATTTCTTCTAAGCAAAACTGTGAACTCTTGCAACCAGGTTCTACCCCTTCGTTCTCACTTCTTGAGGTCTAAACCGACATCAACTTGTACATCAAGTTCTAGTGTTTCACTTTTTAAATTATTAGCTAGGTTAAACTTATATGCTGAAATTATGTTCTGCTTGATTGTAGTTTGATCTTCTTGATTGGCATCATCAGGTGATACACCTAAGTTTCCATTTGTGCAAAGTTCAAAAATTAGTTATTATGCAAAAGAAAGAAAGCCGGATGGATCACATTTTCTCATTAGATACCATCTACAATATCAACCAGAAAGTCTGAAGGGTTGTTGGCGACTAATGGTGAAGTTCAAATACTAGCAAAGTAAGACATAACATCCAAGCCCTTCCCAAAAAAACATTGATTTCTCTTTTTATAGCAATATAAACTTATGAAACGTGTAAAAAAGATGACTTGAAAGTTGATGAATTGCCATCATAAGTGTTCGCCCTCCTATTGCTAATTCCCATAAAGTTGAATCAATTAGTTGAACAGTAGTTGAATCGAGCCTAGATATGGGTCCATCTAAAAACAACAAACTAGGGCTTATGATCAGCATCTCCTGTCCAATACAAACCCTTTTTTGCTCCCCACCTGATACCCCAGTAGTTGGTCGCCGGTCATTAAATGGGGTATCAAGTGGGGAGCGAAAAAGGGTTTGCATTGGACAAGAGATGCTTATAAACCCTAGTTTGTTGTTTCTAGATGGACCAATATCTGGGCTAGATTCAACTAGTGCTCAACTAATTGTTTCAAATTTATGGGACTAATTGTTTCAAATTTATGGGAATTAGCAATAGGAGGGTGAGCACTTATGATGGCAATTCATCAACCTTCAACTCATCTTTTTAACACCTTTCATAAGTTTTTATTGCTATCAAAAGAGAAATCGGTGTTTTTGGTAAGGGCTCAGAAGTTATGTCTTACTTTGTTAGTATTGGATTTTCACCATTAGTTGCCATAAACCCTTCGGATGTTTTGCTTGATCTTGCAGATGATATTTATTGAAAAATGTGATTCATTCTACTTTTTTTCATAATAACTACTTTTTGAACTTTGTATAAATGGAAACTTGGGTGTGTATCACCCAATGATGCCAATCAAGATGATCAAACTACAATCAAATAGAAGTTAATTTCAGCTTATATATTGAATCTAGCTAATAATTTAAAAGGTGAAACACTAGAATTCGATGGACAAGTTGATGTTGCTTTAGACCTCCAGAAGTCAGAATGATGGAGTACAACTTGGTTGCAGGAGTTCCAGTTTTGCTTAGAAGAGATTTGAAAGAAGGAGACATGAATCTTTCGATGTTCTCAACATCGCTCAAGTTGTAATCGTTTCTTTGTGGTTTTCTATGGTTGTAATCAGATACAACTTACATAGATGATCAAGGATGGAATCAACTTGCTTCAAACTACCTACATCTAGATCAAGCTACCTATATCTAGATCATATGCAAGACTTCACGAGCTGGTAAACAAATATATATATTCATTTTATGTAATTATTATATATTTATATAATCAAAATTTTAACCATAATATATTTTTCTAAGGGTCGTATTATTGGCACACCTTGCCTTATTAAATCGACACCCTCAATACGCATCGTATAGGTCTATACGATGCGTATTGAGTTGGTAATTAATTCTGTGTCAGTCAAAGGCTGACAATGTCTCACGGGGGTTAAAGTAATACGCATCGTATAGGCCTATACGATGCGTATTACTTTTTTTAGAAAGTACGATCAGCTTTCTGTCACTGTTGAGTGACGTAGAGTGATTGACGTATGTCCTATACGCATCGTATAGGGCTATACGACTCGTATTCCATTCCGAATTTGAATTCTGCTTCCCTTATTTAAACGACGAAGAAGGCGATATATATATCGTCTTCGTTATATATTCACATTCACTAACAAACATGTCTTGGTACAACTATGTTTTCGGTGAGCCGTCTGAGGCGGGACACAAGCACGTTTATTCCGGATAGCAGTGTGGTATATCATTTTTTAACTTATTCTGTTTTTTTTTTGTTTTATACTTAGCACGCCGTTTGTATTAGGCGGGGTCTAATGGCCCTGATTCTTACGATTTGGGTGGAAATGATGATCACGCGCACGAGGTCGTGTCCGGCTATCGTCCCCGTCATAATGAATCGTCGTTGCCAGGCCTCAACGAGGCAAGTATATATATTTACTTTTTTTCTATTCGGCGTTAAACTTATCATTACCTTTTACCCGTTGTTTTTTTAGTCTGCTATGCCCCACCAACCGTTGCTACCAGATTTGAACGCGTGTAGCCATGATCAAGGTTATAGGTCTCCGTTTTATGAACCCGGTTACGTTCCCTCATACGGACATGAAGAATATGGCAATAACGTTTTCGTTAGTGGTCCATCGGCAGTACAAGGAGACCTTAGTCACCCTTCTTACGTGCAAGAGTCATTGGGTGACGATCCACCCGTGCAAGAGTCATTGGGTGACGAGCCAGCCGTGCAAGAGTCATTGGGTGACGAGACACCCGCTTACCCTGAAGTTTCGTACAAAACTGATCAGGTACGAACGATATATATTTTTGTTAAATGTTATATTTTTTTCTGTTAAATTATTATACAATTGTTAATACAAAATACATTAAAATTGTTATATTTTTCAAATAGGATAAAAATTAATTAATAAATGTTATATGAAATATTTTTATAAAATTAATTAAACCTGTTATATTTTTTTAAATATTATTAAAAATACATTAAAATATTTTTTTAAATATTAATTAAAATATTAATTAAAATATTCGTTGAAGAGTTGAAGACACTCGTATTATACAAACGAGATGATTTCACCAAAATAGGCGTGAAACCCATAATTTGGTGAATGACTCTCAGTCCGCTTATTCAATTTTGCACGAAAATACGCCATCAAGTTAGGAGTGAGATCCACATCTTGACGGTAAGTTTCCAATTCAAACTCTAGTGGACCCTCGTCAAAGTGTCGGAATTAACTTTCTTGACCCGGCGAATACCAACCACACTTATGGTACGAAATCTTCAAGTTAGAGGTGAAACCCGCATCTTGTCGACTAGTCCCGTTCCTCGATTTTCAATCCCGCCAAACTTTCGATTTTTCAATCGATTAGGGACGTGTAGTAACTGGAAGGGTAAAGTACCGTTAATCGCTTCTCGACGAGAGTATTTTACCTATAGGTGAAAGCACGTTTCCCTAATTTGAAAGAACTTTTGATTCACTTTGGAATATTCGAAGTTTCTAAACGCGAAACAATCCGATGTTTTATCAAGCCTCTCTTTTACTTTATCTCAATTTCTATGTGTTTTAATACTTGTTACCTCGTTCATTTCAAAACCGATGCACAATTCGCACGTTCCTCGCAATAAAAAACAATAATAATTTGCACAATAATAAAAAATTGTAAAGAAAAAATACATTCAAAATTGTTATATTTTGTAAATAAGATAAAATTGATTATAAAATGTTATATTTTTATAAAATTAACTTAAATGTTATGTTTTTATAAAATTAATTAAAATTGTTATATTTTTTTAAGAATTTTAAAAAAGTACATTCAAAATTGTTATATTTTTTTTTTAAATTACTTGTTATATTTTTAGGATTTTTTATCCCGCGATGATTTGGAAAGTTGGGTAAAACGAAGGGGTTTAGCCAACGGATACATAATTGTTACCAGACGGTCCAAGGATAACCGGGTGTGGCTCCAATGTTGTCGTAGCGGTGAGCATGAGAGTAAGGCCACGGTTAGGAAAACCGGCAGCAAAAGATGCGCGTGCCCTTTTATGGTGATAGGTCGTCTCGACCAGAGTCGTCGGGCTTGGCGGATAGATTATCTGAACAAAAATTTTAACGAGGCGCACAACCACGGCCCTGCTGAACATCTGGAGGGTTACGCGTATGCCAGGAGGCTTACTCCTAATGAGTTTAGGCTGGTGCAAGAGCTGACAGATCAAGACATACAACCCCATACAATCTCGAAGGCCGTATCCGAACAGAACCCTGAGAACGTATGTGTTCCGAAAGACATACACAACGCTCGCCAAAAGATTAGGGCCGCGAAGTTCGAGAAAAAACCGTCTCCCATGCAACGACTAGAACAAATGCTCCAGGAAAAAAAATGACCTGTTACATACAGGCGGAACCTTCCACCAACGTCGTTCAACATATATTTTTCTGTCACGATAAGTCCTTTGAAATGTGGAGGGCATTCCCGCATGTGCTTATGATCGACGCTACCTACAAGACTAACATGTACAATCTTCCATTTTTGCAAGTTGTGGGTATGACGTCGACAAACCACACCTTCTGTGTTGCGCATGCGTTTCTTTCAAACGAGCAGGAGGCAACGTACGTCTGGGTCTTGGAGAGGGTCAGGTCTATGCTGCACGAGTGCATAGAGCCGCATGTAATTCTAACGGACAGGGAACAGGCACTGATAAACGCGTGTAGAAAAATATTCCCTAGCGCACACATATATCTCTGCAGGTTCCACATCTTACAAAATATTGTGAAGCACTGCAAGGGTTCGCTTAATGGGCAAGATTGGGATGCCTTTATAAATCAGTGGAAAACAGTGTGTAATTCTGCTACCGAAGAGTTATACAAATATAACGTCCTCAACCTTCAGAGACACCTTGTCAATCAACAACTTACATGTATGTTCTCTCTAAGTAAATACATTCATACAAATTGATATATAATTTGAATATGTTTATTTTTTTCAGATGTTTTTAATTACCTATGGAATAACTGGTTAAGCACCTCCAGACAATTGTTCGTATCTGCATGGACCAATCAAACCCTGACTTTCTTGCAAAATATAACAAACAGAGCTGAAGGCGCACATGCTGCATTAAAGAAACAACTTACTACACCGAGATGCAGTCTGGAATCGCTGGTGAAAAAGGTGGACACCTTGGTACTAAAGCAATATGCGCAAATAAAGAAACCCTTGGAAGAAAGCCGCACCAAGCGAATGAACAGCCACCTTCAGATTCCTATGTTTTCCAACCTACTTCTTAAAGTTTCCATCCATGCTCTTAACCTATTGGAAAACGAGCTAACACGGAGAATAGACACGTTGCGGTCATTCGGATCAACATGTGGCTGTCAGCTATACTCGAGTGCCGGGTTGTGTTATGTGCCTGTCGCCTGGAGAGATTGCAGAATACAGGTACTTATAGACTTATAAAAAATGTTTTGTTGTCTTAATTTAATATGATTGTCTAATGCTCTTTTTTTTTGTTTTGCAGACTGCGTCATTCAGCTCGAAGATATAGACATTTTCTAGAGAAAATTTGACCTGAACCCATCAAATTTTGATGAGGAAAATGTTTATGTAGAAAAACAAATAGAATATGTGAAACAAAAATTGTCTACCCAACCCCCGCAAGTGAGGAAAAATGTCTTATCGAAGATCATGGCGGTGGTAGACCCATATATGAGCGACAAAAAACCGCCTGTCGTATAAGAAAACACTCGCGGGCGGCCAACTTCCAAGGTCCAACAACAAAGAAAAGACCAATCTGCTAGAGATAGCTCAGTTGGGCCTCCCAGACAACAAAGTAGGTGTGACCCTCCTCGACATAGCTCTTATGTACCATCGCAAGATTCCCTAATACCGTCTACGTCTGCAATGTCTCTAAAGTCTCAAAGGTCGTTAAATCGACGCGGTCGTTCAACATCTTCACGTGAAGAAGAGCCTGGCAAGGGCAATGTCTTTCCGTTAATCACTGATGAGGGAATGCTTGAATATGCGCACAGATACAAAAAACAAATTCCAAAAGTGTTACACCCCTACTGTTCAAGAATAAAAGATGTCAGGCCGGATGGACATTGTGGGTTTCGGGCGGAGGCTGTGGGTTTAGGGTTGGAATAAGATTACTTTGGGTATATTCGACGTGATGTCGTGGTCACAATCAAATTTAATCCAATTACTACTAAATAGATAGTGGCAAGTGGGTATCGAACACAGGGAGTTTGTGGAATATGTGTTATTTGAAAGTTTATCTAATTTAACTAAATTAATCTAATTGCAAGAAAGATAAAATTCAAGAGTTTATGTGAGTGAATTGGTTTTAGACTAAATTAAACTAATTAAAATTCAAGAGAAAAGATTTGGTTGTAAACAGATTAGAGACAAATGACCATCCTAAGCTTCCGTTTTTGTTTCAACAATTGTGCTATCATTTACTAGAAAGAACTACATAGACATAGTTCATGTGAAATTACTTGTTGTGATAAAAGGGAACTAAGTACTCAGATTCCTAGAACGTGAGGTTGTTACCCGATGACCAATTGACCCTTACCCAATCCTAATTCTACCCATGATATCTCGATTGCCAACGGCACCAAGAACGTATGGTTTCAAAGAAGAATAATTGTAAACATCAACAATTTACAAACAAATAATAACACACCATGATAAACAAAACATAAGTTTAATTCATCATTCTAGAAAGAGTAAACTGCCATTTTGGTCCCTGTGGTTTGGCCAGTTTTGCCACTTTAGTCCAAATCTCAAACTTATTACATCTGGGTCCCTGTGGTTTGCATTTTGTTGCCATTTTAGTCCAAAATCCAAAAACCCCATTTTTTGACTGTTGAAAGCTGCCTATTTTGTCCTTTAGTGCAGGGGCATTTTGGTCATTTTTTAAATTTATTAAAACATATCTCCTTAATTCATCATCAGTCGTCATCATCATAAAGACATCATCTTCATCATCTTGCAAACCACAAACCCATCATCATTATCTTCATCATCCCTCCCAAACCACAAACCCTCATTATAGCCGCCGTCACCACCTTCACCAAACCCAAACCCGAGCCACACCCTCATAATCATAATCACCATCCATCATCATCATCAGTCATCATCAACATCTCGTTGCTATAACCTGCCGAAATAACGTCGATATTTACAGATATGAAAAGAAAGAAGGATGGAGGAGAGATGGTGGTTCAGATCTGCCGGTGTGGTGGTGGTGCGGGGTTGTTAGTGCGGGATGGTGGTTCAGATCTGCCGTGAGAGATGGACGAGGTCTGGGTCTTCAAGATTATCACTTTCACCATTTTCAACATATTTACACTTATTTCAATCAAGATATCATCTGGGTCTTCAAGATTATCACTTCATATCCTCATAAAATCAATCATGCCTGCTCAAATCAACTGATCTTCTTTTGGGTATTCTTGATTGTGATTCTTTTTGCAGTTACAGAGGTGGGTTTCTACCTTCTTTCATCAAGTTTGTACCTTTATTAATAATCTGTTGTGGGTAGTTAGTTAATTGCTTAAAGAATGCATTTTTGAAGGTTAATTAGATTGAGTTTCAGCTTTGGTTTGTTTATCTTTTAGGGCACCATTAAAGAATATGTTTGGTGTCATGGTTTCTGCAGGGGTTTCTTCAAGTGGGTTGGAGTTCTTGAAGGGTGTGAGTGAATTTGAGAGATTTTTTTTTGTGAAATTTTGATTCAAAGATGTCACTTTCAGAGTTGTATAGATGATCTATCAGTGGAAAGAGTGAACCCTCTCAACAAAAATCAACTGATGTTTCATATATGTAAGTTTCTTGATTGATGTTTTTAGTAGGGTTTAACTTTTTGATTGATGTTTACGGTTGTGATGCAGACCGAATGACTAGTTTGTAGAGTTGATATGGGAAAAGATGGTGTTCTTGATTTTCTGGGTTTTGATGATGATGTTTGAAGATGAACGAGGTCTGGGTTTTGATGATGTTCTTGAAGATGATGTTGATGGTGGTTCAGATCTGCCGTGAGAGATGGTGGTTCTTGAAGATGATGTTCTTGATTTTCTGGGTTTTGATGATGATGTTTGAAGATGAACGAGGTCTGGGTTTTGATGATGTTCTTGATTTTCTGGGTTCTTGATTTTCTTGAAGATGATGTTCTTGATTTTCTGAATTTTCTGGGTTTTGATGATGATGTTTGATGATGTTCTTGAAGATGATGTTATTAATTATTGAAATGTTATAATAAATTAACATGGACCAAAATGCCCCTGCACTAAAGGACAAAATAGGAGGTTGTAACAGTAAAAAAATGGGGTTTTTGAATTTTGGACTAAAATGGCAACAAAATGCAAACCACAGGGACCCAGATGTAATAAGTGTGAGATTTGGACTAAAGTGGCAAAACTGGCCAAACCACAGGGACCAAAATGGCAGTTTACTCTTCTAGAAATATAAAACAAACACAATAGTTTTCACAAACCTTCCACCTAAGATGACCATAAAGTGTTTAGCCACACATGGCTTGAAGCAACATCATAAGGCCACTAGGGGTGGTTCACTAGTGATGGAATTCCATCACTCCCACTATCCAATCAAGTAATGCCATGTCATCAATCAAATTTCCATCACTAGTGATAGAAATGTAGGAGGGGTGGAATCACTAGTGATGGAATTCTGTCACTCCCTCCCAATTTTTTTAATTTTTTATTTTAAATTAGAAATTAACAATAAAACACTAAAATTAAAAATTTCATTAATTTTAAAACATACTACTTCAATTTCACATACTAGAAACATACAATTTGTAAAAAAAAAAAAAAAAAAAAAAACCCTACTCGAATTTAACATACTAGAAACATACAATTTTTTTAAAAAAAAACCTACTCCTCGTCCGAATCCGGAAACTCCAAACCTAGAGAACCTACTAGTTCGATTAAATCGAATCTCAACCGAAAGTGAGTTTCTTCGTTACGCAATTGTAAATTGATATCTTGTGGAACTTGAACTTGTGTAGGAGGATCCGGTACCCAATCCGGGGATATTGCACGTCCGTCGTGTTTGATCAACATATTGTGCAATATGATACATGCATACACTATGCTATGTATTGCTTTCTTGGTCATCGAACGAACCGGTCGGTGTAGTATACCCCATCTACCCCTTAAAACACCAAATGCCCTCTCAACATCTTTTCTTGCCGATTCTTGCAATTTTTTGAACGCCTTTTCTTTAGCCTCGACGGGAAATGAGGGAGCTTTCACAAAAACAGACCAAGACGGGTAGATACCATCCACAAGATAAAAGCCTCGTCTGTAATGTCGACCGTTAACATAGAAAGGAAAGGAAGGTGCGGTACCATCCGTTACGCTTTGGAACAACGGCGACGTGTGCAACACATTGATGTCGTTGTTTGAACCTGGGACACCGAAATACGAATGCCAAATCCATAAATCATTCGACGCCACCGCTTCTAGTATGATGGTTGGTCTTTTGATGTCTCCCCTCACATACGCCCCTCGCAACTCTCTTGGACAATTTTTCCACTCGATATGTGTACAATCGATGCTACCGAGCATCCCGGGAAAATGCCATCTAGCCTCGTGTGCGGCGTAAATACGTGAGAAGTCGTGGCTCGTCGGTTTACGTAAAAACTCGTTAGCATACAACTTAATGACCGCATTGCAAAAAAATTGCAAACATTCACGTGAAGTTCTTTCAGACATAGCTAGGTATTCATCATATTGATCGGGTGGGTTACCTGTCGCTAGTTGGCGAATGGCGGACGTGCATTTTTGTATCGGCGTGAAACTTGGTTTGCCCCTCGCATCGTAACCTTCTTGAAACCACCCCTCGCTTGCCTCGATGTCTCCAACAATCTTTAAAAATAATTCTTTGGGTAAACGAAACCGATCTCTAAACGTTTCGGCATTGTATAGCGGGTTTTCCACAAAATAATCGTTCATCAAAACTTCGTTGGCACTTATACGATCACGGTCGACCATCTTCTTCTTTGGGCGGGACGACTCGGCATCAAGCTCGTTATACACCGACACAAAAAAGTTTAGCGTGTCGTTGTCGGAAGACGACTCGGTATCGGTATCGCTAGACATCGGAAACGTCGAATCCGTAGGGAATTCCATTTGAGAAGATATAAAAATTGTGTGAAATGGGTTTAAAATGGTAAAAAGATATAGTTTGGTGTGTGAAAAATGGTTTAAAATGTAGATATATATAGATAAATGGTTTAATTTTTTTTTATTGAATTTACCGTTCATCAACGGTCATATACAAGTGCCCAACGGTCGAATTTTTGAAATGTTAACGCGTGATCTGTGTAACGCGTTGATGTTATCACGCGTGACCACAACACCGGCGGCGGTGTTCCGTTAATTTTCAACGCGTTATGGAAGCCCATAACGCACCCGCCCCGTGTGGCCTAATGCAAATAAAGTTAATCTTGTTCAATACAATCACAAGCAACAAAACTAGATGAAAGATAGATGATAAGATATGTTCTTCACTCCCAAGAGCCTCTAATATACTCCTAATCTCGTTCTCCTCAAGTAGTAACCGAAAAACAATCATAAGTCTCCATAAAACCCCATCAAATGACCAATAAATGTGCAAGTTACAAAATAAGATCAGTCGAAGGCGTAACCTACGGCCCCCAGCCGTAGGTTACGGCTGTCAGCAGCTCCAAGGTCAACATAGGGTGCCGTAACCTACGGCCCCCAGCCGTAGGTTACGGCTCTGAGTGGTTCTTTACGGCAAGCCTCTCCTGTTTTACGGCAGAACTTTTAATGCAAAGGTTGGGGCTGTAACCTATGGCCCTCAGCCGTAGGTTACGGCGCTGAGTGTACTTGTCTTCCTATTTCTTCACTACAGCTTGATTTCTTCACCTCTTAACGGTGCCATCTTCCCACATCCATTCAAATATCATAAGTCCCACATCTTAAGCACTTTAGCACCTGCATAATCAAACATAGAGTGGTTACCAAGTTCAAGCAATTAACTGAATAAAGCAGGGAATGTGCGTACATTTAGACCTTTTAAGGGTTGTCCTACGGACCACCCGTCACATCCCCACACTTACCCGTTGCTTGTCCCAAGCAACTCATTCACAAACTATTTTCAACCCTCAAGCAATCAATCTTGTAAACCAAGCTAAAGTTCCGTCCTTTTACTAACTTTCAATCATTCCACAAGGCACACCCCTCACAAGAACTCTCGGTGACAAGATAAATTAGCATGTTATGCTAAATCACTCAATACGTGTGTGTGTGTGCGACAATAAGCTTGTATAAGAATCAAGTTTCCTCCTAACAAATATCTAGCATGCTTATGAATCAAAGGGACTTACGGGTTGTAACGGGGCTAAATGCAAAGGTAGGGAATGGTGGAATACACATGAAGGAGCTAATTGATTTGACCCGGTTTTTATTTCTACTACTAAACAAAGCAAACATCAACTATATACACAACTTCATCAACATTTTCAACTATTATCGCAACTAACTCTTTCTTTTTGCACTTTTCTCATATTTTTTCTTTCTTTTTTTCTTTTTTTTTTTCTTTTTTTTCTTTTTTTAATATAGAACTCAACAATATATACAAGAATATCAACAATCACAAACTAAATTCCTAAACCGGGTCGTCTCAATAGGTAAAGTTTTGTAAGAAGTAGGTTTGGGTCACAACCGAATGGTTTAAGGCTCAAACATGGCTTTCTAAAGGACCAAACCCCCACCCCTCACAATACCAAGCTCATATATGTAAAGTATGAGGTCCAACCCACCAATCCCGCACTCTCACACATCTAGACGAGGCTACCTAAAAGTCCCCTATCATTTCCAAAAGCATGCTAACTCTAGGATTTAACAAGTATTCACACACAAGTTCTATTAACACACTACACACACCACCACTCAATGGAATATCAATAACAATCATGTGTGACTCAAATCCTTACCAAGAAAAGACTAGGAATGGGTGTCGGTGTGTCAAGTGGAACCATATCAAGTTTTCAAATTTTTGACAATTTTCGCTTGGATTTACAAAAATTTCAAAATTCTCAAAAATTTCCCCCATCCCCACACTTGGGATACATTGTCCCAATGTATGGTTTTGAGGGAAAGATGCTTTATCCAAACACCAACATTTGCTTATACTCTCAAACCCCAAGTTTCTTTTTGTATTTTTTTATATTTTATTATTATTATTCATTATTATTTTTTTTAAACACACCACCAACTAGCCCAACCCAAAAACATAACATCAAACTAATACACCCCCAAACCTCCCAACCATAAACAAAAGCAAACAACTAACTTGTGACAACCCGAATTCCCGAGGTTAGTATTATCCTATTCCACGACTCTTTTGTTTGTATCTACATATTCTTGGAATCTTAAAAAGAGTATTGTACTAGTGGGATTACGTTGCAAACTTGTTATTAACGCGTTAAACACTTGATACTAATCCTTCGACCCTAAGACATAAGGTGATCCTTCGACCGAAAGTAATGAGATCCTTCGATCCAAGACTCTATCTTTCGACTTAAGATAAAATCCTTCGAGCTAAGATCCTTCGGCTGGAATTCAAGTCTTTCGAGCCAAGATCTTTCGACTAAAGACCTTAACTTTCGGCCCAACTTGTTACCAGCCCAAAACCCCCATCAACATTATATGACGTTACGTAGATGCCTAGCACAAAACATTCAATCATATTCCAAACCCTAGAAACCTCTCTTGTGCGGCGGCAGTAGTCAAGGACCCCCCCCTCTTGTCGTGATCATCATTATCATACCTTCCAGTTCCTCGGTTAGTGTCTTATGTTGTTTTCTTTATTAAACGATTATATGATTTCATGTTTGGATTAGTATGATTAGGGCCGTCGATGTGATGAACGATATGAATTACGTGTTGATGTTCTTGCGGGTTAGGTTCCATGAAAATAATTTAAAACTGATTAAATGGCAATCGACTAACATGTTATGTTTTGGATTAGGGCATCATGATTAGAATGTTGTCAAATGTAGTCGGCTGTGATATGGATGGATAATCATGTGCTAGGGAATCGGGTATGCATGTAATCAGCTTCATGTTGTTAAGTCTATATGTTTATTCAAGGTTTTGAGAATGTTGTTCATGTTGGTTTGGATTAGGGTTCTTATGAGATAGCTTAAATTTGCCTTGTTTGATCTATATGTTACAAATTGATTTGTTGATATTGTGTTAATTGGAACTGTAACTAAGGAAACGGTTATATTGGCCAATCGAATTAATGGTTGATTGTAACAAATTCTGCTTAAATTAGGGAAACAACGTAACTGTTTGACCGAAAGATAATAGTTGTTCGAAAGATAACTGTGATCGAAAGATAAGTGTGAACCGAAAGATAACTGTGATCGAAAGATAAGTGTGAACCGAAAGATAACTGTGATCGAAAGATAAGTGTGAACCGAAAGATAACTGTGATCGAAAGATAAGTATGAACCGAAAGATAACTGTGATCGAAAGATAACTGTGATCGAAAGATAACTGTGAACCGAAAGATATTGGGGGGTTATGAACATACTTTGAATGATGGAATTTGTGCATGATTAATTGGTATGCCATGCTTAGTGATGAATGTTAACACTTGTATTCGTGTACACTAGCTGATGACTGAACGTGAAATGATACGTGTTGTGCTTGTATGCAAACTGATTGTTATGTGTAACTATCATAGGGCTTGGTAAATCACTGTTGTGAAACAAGTAATTAATTCTACCGAGCAAACCAAGGTGAGTTCACTACATTCGAGCATGCGTCCCAGTGGTTGGGGACAGTCAGTGGGTATCCCATGGGGGGACGAGTCTTTGGGTAAAAACGAGTATATTGGTTAATATTCTCACCTATCATCTTTTGTAAGTCCCTCATCGGGTATTAGTTAGTAGCGCTACTTAGGTTTGGCACCCTCACCCCGTGCCTGTAGAGGACGGAGGTGAACTAATGACCCAGTCTGGCCCAGTACTAGATAGGAGTACGTGGGAAGGGCAGTCGTGTATTTCAGGAGCCGTCATTGTTCGGAAATGAGATATTAACAATATTACTTGCATTGGTTATTGGGCTGTTTTACATACAACGGGTAACAAACGTTTTCTAAAACTGTGAACTCGCCAGCTTTGTCTGATACACGTGTTACATGCTCGCAGGTCGTTAGGTATCTTGGAGTTGGGAAGCTTGCTATCTGGGAGTGCTGGAGTGGTCATGGATCGAGGCTCTTGGATTAAATTACATTTGATACATTGGTTTTAAGCGTTACTATGAAACAATTGCTAAACAACTTATTACATGCTTCCGCTACACAACTTTTGAGAATTAATATTTTGTTGATAACTTATTCTGGTAAAATAATGTCATGACTTATTCAGATATTTATCATTGGTTCAATGTGATTGGTGGTTCGAACTCTGATGCGTAACACGCCTCGCGGGGTTTCCGCAGGTGAAATTTTGGGGGTGTTACATAACTACCAAGATTTCAAAGCTAAAGAACATAACAAGACTAAGGAAAGAGTACATTGACCTGGTGAAGTTTGACACAACCGATGTTGTAGACAATCCGACTTCCTATCACCACCTTCACACAAATATCCGTACATCTTCCCCACACTTGAATGTCGCCATGGCCCTAAAACATAGAAAGATAAAAACAACAAGATCAATGTAAAACCCCGGGTTGCCTCCCGAGCAGCGCTTAGTTTCTAGTCTTCAGCCATACCGTGCCACCCCTATTTATGGTGGCTCAAAGAATCGGTTCCTGCCATCTCCATCACTTCCTTGTGCCATTGAGCAAAATGCATCCATCTTGTTTTGACTCGGTGGGTAATCAAATATGCTCTTGCTTGAACCCATATGCTTTTCTTCACGATCCGGTGGGTAATTTCTTCTCATTCTTTGGAACACCTTTTTTATACAATCACTAGACTCACCACCCTACCCCTCAATGGATTCATAACTAATCACTTTAGTTTGAACATCAAAGGACAACTTACGCTTCTTTTCGATCATGGTAATAATCCCGTCTCTACAATTAATTTGAGCATTTGCTGTGTATAGAAATGGTCTACCTAAGATTACCCTTTGTTGTGCTGCCATTTTGGTAGAAGCATAGTCTAGAACTAGAAAATCCATCGGGTATTCGAATTCTCCCAATCGAATCATAACATTCTTAACTATTCCCCGTGGACGCCTCCAACTCTCATCCGCCAAGCTCACCATGGTGTCTACATCTTCAAGCGGACCGAAATCGTACATGTCATATAGCTCACCCGGTAACACACTCATGCTCGCCCCATAATCCCACAAAGCATGAGGAATTTTTAGTTTCCCCACTCGAATAGGCACGATTGGCGCTCCATACTCTTTATCATTCTCGATTTCGACATTTTTTTTCAAACCTTCATTCACTTGATATGAAGAAGTTAGCAATGTTTCATTAAATTAGTACTAGGAACGGTGCTTACCACATTGATATTAATACTTTAATGTTTTTGGGATTTATCACCGTGTCACTTGGTAACTGGCCTTTTGCTTTCTTCAATATCGCCACTTCACTTGCAAGTTGACCCATTTGGGTGGTCAAAGTTTGAATCGCTTTATCACGGGCCTCGTCCTTTTGCATCCGAACCTCATCACGTTGATTCATTCGTTTCATTTCAACTTGCATCGCCTTCAACATCTCCATTACTTCGTTTCCACCCGAAGAGCTTTGACCCGTTTGATATTGCCTTTGAAATCCTTGGTTTCCTTGCAAATTCGGGTTAGCTTGATTTGAAGGGTTCCCATACCGAAAGTTTGGGTGGTTTCTCAACCCGGGGTGGTAAGTGTTTGTAACGCCCCAAAACTCGAGTCTAAATATTTTATTTTGACATTTTATTAGGTTGGCATGAGTAAGTAGGATTTATTGTTCAAGTGGGTTATTTCACTAACAACCAAGTTATCTAACTTGGTTTGATAGTGTTGGCTATAGATTGAGAGTGGAAAAACAATGGGGCCAACTATGTTTAATTTACAATCATAAGGGACTAATGTGGGTTAAAAGGGAAGTTGGGATATTATAAGAAAATATCAACACCCACAAACACACATTCGTGTGTGTTCTACGTCGATCAAAAGCTCCCAAAGGAGCCAAACCCTAGCTCAAGCTTATTTGCTCAAATTGAAAGGGGAATTCAACCCAAATCTAATGCATGTACCCGGATTCTTAGTCATCTAGCCCTAAAGATCACTTGGTAAGTTGTAATTTTTGATTTGGTGATTTTGATATGAAGTGGGTTTTGATCAACCCGCGAATTTGTATGAAATTGAGCATGAGAATGTATTAATATCATGATATAAAGCATAGATTACACGTGGTTTAGGTTAATTATATGATTAGAGATGAAAACCCACTTGTGGTAGTGAAGATGATGTTATGGATAATCATGTATGCTTAATTGTTGTGTAAAGTTTATGTATGATATTGTATGTAATGAGTAATTGTTAGTTAATTTGGGTATATTATGAGAATTATATGATTCAAGTGGAATTTGATGATGTTGATATGAACTAGTAAGAATATGCAATGAATGCTTGTACATAATGTTTTGTTAGTAGTACACCCGCCAAGTGTTCGATGAAATGCCTAAGAGAGCAAAATTGTGAAATTATCTGAAAGTTGTGGGTAAGTATGTATAGAAGGTGCTTATGGTGTAGCCGTTAGCAAAATAATAAGTTAAGTGTGCTTAAGGTGGAGTCCATATAAGAATTCGGATTTGAATGTATGGTTTGGTAAAATTATGCATTAAGAACTTGTACCTTATGCTTCAATGGTGTGATGCTCGCCATGTAATTGATGCGCTTGACTTATGGTGATTAAGAGTGAATGTGTACGAATGTGAAATGAATAGTTTATTGATAAGTGATAATGTTGGAGTTATGTCGTGTACGTATGTAAGATGATAATTTTGATTAAGTGAATGTTGAACAATGCGGTTGTCGAATGTAGAGTTATGAAAACATAAGTATGTGCATATTGTGTATGTGACTACGTGATCATGTAGTTGTATGTGTTATACAACATTATGTATGAAATTAATATGATGTCATTAATATGGTCTATTATATCAACATAAATGCGTGTTCGAAATTGGAAGTTATATGCTAGAAGGTTGACTTTCTGAAAGTCAACAGAGAATCCATAGCATGGTTAGACATTTTGACACAAATATAAGAATCGAGAGATCATGGAATATGTGTTAGATCAATTATGTGTTATGTGTGATAACGAATTTAGATTTCAAGGATATTGAAACTATGTGGTTGACCAATCATGTCGTATGCGTGTTAGTGAAAGTCAATGTAGATAAGAGTTGGAAAATGTGTGTTAATATGAATGAGCGTGAATACTAACATTATTATGGCATGACGGCATGAAAGAACAGGAACCACACTAGCATGGACCAAGCATGGAAGGCTAACGGGTCAAGATGAGGCAAGCAAGCGGGTATGAACACGGATGCACAAGGTAAGTGATTTCCGTAATCACTTCTTAGTTTGTTTAAGTAATATAATGTTTTAATTAATTAAACATGATGTTGAGATCAAATATGTGATGAAGTCCTTCGTCGTAAATGATGGGAATAAAGTTGACCAAAACGCCCTTGATGGGTATATTGGGCAAACGATCTTAAAAGTAGTTTAGAAACAAGCTAATCGATTGGTGTAATGTTTTGGTCAAGTATGAAAGTGAGGAGTATAGGGTTTTGTATGTCGTAGACCTTTTTATGCACGAATACCCATAACGTGTAACACCCCAAAGATAAAAGACACAATATGTAGTAATATGGTACCTAAATGTGGGATCCTAAAGAATATGTAGTAATATGGTACCTAAATGTGGGATCCTAAAGAATATGTAGTAATATGGTACCTAAATGTGGGATCCTAAAGAATATGTAGTAATATGGTACCTAAATGTGGGATCCTAAAGAATATGTAGTAATATGGTACCTAAATGTGGGATCCTAAAGAATATGTAGTAATATGGTACCTAAATGTGGGATCCTAAAGAATATGTAGTAATATGGTACCTAAATGTGGGATTCTAAGTTAAGAATTTCCTTAATCCGGAGGTAGGATTTTAAGTTAATATGATAGAATGTGAATTTACAAGCATGTAGGAAGAAACGAGAGGTTAAACGGATAAACGGTTCAAAAGTTATGCGCGTTTTAGCGCGTACGAACGACAAAACAACATCAGTTTTGCCAGACGCCTTATTTAGCTGTATACGGGTGTTTCTGGCTACGGGTAAAGGCAAGGCCCGTCGCCGACGCCTCTAGGGCCGTCGCCGACGGCCTCCCCTAGTCTCAAAAGCTAAATCTTGTTATTTAAGTTGATTTATGTATCGTAGGCTTCGGTTTGTTACCCGTGGACTACGGCGGGTTTTCTAAACATGATTTGATCGATCCTTAGATGTTTATGGGCTATAAATCAAAGTCTAAGTCCCATGTAAATATTGTATGATTATGTAAAGATGTAGGAAAGGTATGTACGTATGTAGTTGTGTATGTATGTATGTGTAAAGACATATATGAGGGTATGCACGTAAGTAAAGTTGTAGGAAAGGCATGTGTGTATGTAGATGTGTATGTATGTTTGTATGTAAGTACGTATGCATGCATGAATTGATATGTTCGAATTTTAACGTTACTAATTATGCGTTTGAGGTCGGTATGTAATGTAGGAATGAGTACATCGGATTCTTATGAAATTTAAGCCCAACCCGGAATAAGAGGATGAGTAAGGATAGTTGGATGAACTAAAGTTAAATTGTCAAACGTTATTCAATCCTTAATTATATGAGTTTTAATGTTATATGATGTTTTCGTTGACTAATGGCTAAGTTGTATGCGACGCCCACAGGTGATACACGGACTTCTTCTGCTACTTAGGAGGTGAAGCGGACGTAAATCGAGTTAAGAGCAAGGATTGCACGGATAGATCGACCATATAGTTGAAATATGTAACGTCTAGAAATGTGAAATTTTAGTATGAATGTTGTGAATTCTTTTATAGAACGTTTAACATTTTAGCTTTTGGAACCTTCTCGAAAGTAATGTCGTTAATAAGGAAGGAAATTTTTAAAGCTCTTTTCCGCTGCGTCATTTTTAAGGTAAAACGTGTTAGGGCGTAACAAGTTGGTATCAGAGCCCTGGTTTGAGAGAATCAAGTAACCGGAGGTAAATACTTGAACTCAAACCGGTGCTCTCGTGACCAAGAACCCGTGCAATCCAAGACTCGATCGAGGCCTAAAGGCAAAAGCGAATGTAAGTATGTATTAGATTATGTATTTGAAGGAAACTAATAGTATGTTTTGTGAAGGGAAAGCGCAATTGTTGGAAGAGATGATCTGTGAATGCGGTCTAGGACCGGTATCGAGGCAAGTAATGAAACGAATTAACCCCAGGTACGTAAACCTAGCGTATGGGCGTATGAAATGGTATGGTTAAGCCAGTGAAAGAAAAATTTTGAACAAATTATGATAACGACGTGGTAAATAAGTTTTGAAAATGTTACACGAGCCGAAACTAAATTCTTCGGACATAAGGTGGCGATTACGCGAAGACACGAAACTAGTACGTGGAATGTGTACCTGGCCAGTACACAAGAAATGTATGACGTTCGTGAGACCGTGATAATTATCACAGGTATGTCCGATAGAGTTTGGTAGCATCTAGGCGTGTGGGTGAAATGGGTAGTAGGACTCTCGGGGGATTAAGAGTACTTTGTAGGAATGAAAGATGTGAATGCAATGCTTAAATCCGCGAGACGGATTCAAGGACTGAAATATGCGAATGCAATGCTTGAATCCGCGAGACGGATTCAAGAAATGAAAGATACGAATGATGCAAATCCCTTGCGGATTTGGTTATGATAGCGAATGCTATAATAAGCTATGCAAGTCGACCGGTTCAAGTTGAACGAGTCGAGTAAGGATAAGGTACCATCCGTTTAGAACGGGTGATCGTGAATGCAATAACGAATGTATGAAGTTCAATCCGTTATACGGATAGAACGAAAGATTTATGTTGAAAGCAATTAACCCGATGTGACCGGGTCGTAAGCGGTATGCTTGAATCTCATTATGAGAATATATGCCATTACCCCTTTAATTGGGTAATCGAATGTGTAAAGGAAATGAAAGTATATGAGCAAATGGAACTAAAATGTTAAGTATTGTAAGCGAAATAAGTATTATGACTAACTTTTAAAACGGGAAGGCAAGTGTTTGCGAGGAAACACTGGAACAGTGAAGCGAAGAGATCGTAAGCATGTCTGAATTGAAAAGGAGTACAAACATGTACTTCGATACGTATGTATATATAAATAATAAGAATGATATATTAAGAAATGGCCATGTATTGATCCGTTATGAATAGATCTAACCCACTAATGTCTTAAGAAGGAATTGAGAAAGTATTGATATATAAATGAGGTGATGTGATAAACCACATGTCTGAATGAGATCGAATGAAATGTGTAAATCCCAAATTAGCGAGGTTAGTAACTGGTTTAACTTGTGGATGTTAAATAGAAAGTTACGTATTGATTAATACTTCTATGCGAACTAGTGGTATTGAACTTGAATGCTCGTAACTGTGGAAATTCTGATAAAATATAAGAGATGGAAAATATTGTCAAGAAATGCTAACTTTGATGCTAGGCTTGTTGGCCATGTTCATTTGAACAAAACATTGTAGAAAAGATACGCATGGCATAAATAACGATAGTAACCATGGAAATAATGCTTAGTCTCCATGGTAAGTACGGATAAGTAGGTTTGAGAAGGGTGATTTTGGTAGTAATAGAAGTCCTTGAATGATTATGGTATGTGTATAATAGTATATCGACCCCTTCTAAAGAGCTTAAAGGTAATCAGAAGTAATGATAGTAATGAAATGTTGAGGATGGCTCATAGTGAAGAAAATGAAAGATAGCATATGAGGTATGAGTGGTATAAATAAATCGATTTATTTCGATTAGCAAATATATGAAGGTAATATGCTTATATAGGAAGTTAGAAACAAGCCTCAGACATAGGTTTGTATGATTAATAATTGAATACAATTCGAATAAAATTCGATAAATGAAACGCTAGTGATGATATGTGCTAAGTGCTGGTATTATAAAGTAAGAGGCACTAATAAGAGCTCTGGAGCAGAATCTAACATAAGTATTGTGAACGAATAACTTGAAAGGGTTAAGAGTAGATTTGGTTTGGTTTGGTTTGAATGAGAAAGGTTTCGGGGACGAAACCTCATTTAAGGAGGGTGGACTTGTAACGCCCCAAAACTCGAGTCTAAATATTTTATTTTGACATTTTATTAGGTTGGCATGAGTAAGTAGGATTTATTGTTCAAGTGGGTTATTTCACTAACAACCAAGTTATCTAACTTGGTTTGATAGTGTTGGCTATAGATTGAGAGTGGAAAAACAATGGGGCCAACTATGTTTAATTTACAATCATAAGGGACTAATGTGGGTTAAAAGGGAAGTTGGGATATTATAAGAAAATATCAACACCCACAAACACACATTCGTGTGTGTTCAACGTCGATCAGAAGCTCCCAAAGGAGCCAAACCCTAGCTCAAGCTTATTTGCTCAAATTGAAAGGGGAATTCAACCCAAATCTAATGCATGTACCCGAATTCTTAGTCATCTAGCCCTAAAGATCACTTGGTAAGTTGTAATTTTTGATTTGGTGATTTTGATATGAAGTGGGTTTTGATCAACCCGCGAATTTGTATGAAATTGAGCATGAGAATGTATTAATATCATGATATAAAGCATAGATTACACGTGGTTTAGGTTAATTATATGATTAGAGATGAAAACCCACTTGTGGTAGTGAAGATGATGTTATGGATAATCATGTATGCTTAATTGTTGTGTAAAGTTTATGTATGATATTGTATGTAATGAGTAATTGTTAGTTAATTTGGGTATATTATGAGAATTATATGATTCAAGTGGAATTTGATGATGTTGATATGAACTAGTAAGAATATGCAATGAATGCTTGTACATAATGTTTTGTTAGTAGTACACCCGCCAAGTGTTCGATGAAATGCCTAAGAGAGCAAAATTGTGAAATTATCTGAAAGTTGTGGGTAAGTATGTATAGAAGGTGCTTATGGTGTAGCCGTTAGCAAAATAATAAGTTAAGTGTGCTTAAGGTGGAGTCCATATGAGAATTCGGATTTGAATGTATGGTTTGGTAAAATTATGCATTAAGAACTTGTACCTTATGCTTCAATGGTGTGATGCTCGCCATGTAATTGATGCGCTTGACTTATGGTGATTAAGAGTGAATGTGTACGAATGTGAAATGAATAGTTTATTGATAAGTGATAATGTTGGAGTTATGTCGTGTACGTATGTAAGATGATAATTTTGATTAAGTGAATGTTGAACAACGCGGTTGTCGAATGTAGAGTTATGAAAACATAAGTATGTGCATATTGTGTATGTGACTAGGTGATCATGTAGTTGTATGTGTTATACAACATTATGTATGAAATTAATATGATGTCATTAATATGGTCTATTATATCAACATAAATGCATGTTCGAAATTGGAAGTTATATGCTAGAAGGTTGACTTTCTGAAAGTCAACAGAGAATCCATAGCATGGTTAGACATTTTAACACAAATATAAGAATCGAGAGATCATGGAATATGTGTTAGATCAATTATGTGTTATGTGTGATAACGAATTTAGATTTCAAGGATATTGAAACTATGTGGTTGACCAATCATGTCGTATGCGTGTTAGTGAAAGTCAATGTAGATAAGAGTTGGAAAATGTGTGTTAATATGAATGAGCATGAATACTAACATTATTATGGCATGACGGCATGAAAGAACAGGAACCACACTAGCATGGACCAAGCATGGAAGGCTAACGGGTCAAGATGAGGCAAGCAAGCGGGTATGAACACGGATGCACAAGGTAAGTGATTTCCGTAATCACTTCTTAGTTTGTTTAAGTAATATAATGTTTTAATTAATTAAACATGATGTTGAGATCAAATATGTGATGAAGTCCTTCGTCGTAAATGATGGGAATAAAGTTGACCAAAACGCCCTTGATGGGTATATTGGGCAAACGATCTTAAAAGTAGTTTAGAAACAAGCTAATCGATTGGTGTAATGTTTTGGTCAAGTATGAAAGTGAGGAGTATAGGGTTTTGTATGTCGTAGACCTTTTTATGCACGAATACCCATAACGTGTAACACCCCAAAGATAAAAGACACAATATGTAGTAATATCGTACCTAAATGTGGGATCCTAAAGAATATGTAGTAATATGGTACCTAAATGTGGGATCCTAAAGAATATGTAGTAATATGGTACCTAAATGTGGGATCCTAAAGAATATGTAGTAATATGGTACCTAAATGTGGGATCCTAAAGAATATGTAGTAATATGGTACCTAAATGTGGGATCCTAAAGAATATGTAGTAATATGGTACCTAAATGTGGGATTCTAAGTTAAGAATTTCCTTAATCCGGAGGTAGGATTTTAAGTTAATATGATAGAATGTGAATTTACAAGCATGTAGGAAGAAACGAGAGGTTAAACGGATAAACGGTTCAAAAGTTATGCGCGTTTTAGCGCGTACGAACGACAAAACAACATCAGTTTTGCCAGACGCCTTATTTAGCTGTATACGGGTGTTTCTGGCTACGGGTAAAGGCAAGGCCCGTCGCCGACGCCTCTAGGGCCGTCGCCGACGGCCTCCCCAAGTCTCAAAAGCTAAATCTTGTTATTTAAGTTGATTTATGTATCGTAGGCTTCGGTTTGTTACCCGTGGACTACGGCGGGTTTTCTAAACATGATTTGATCGATCCTTAGATGTTTATGGGCTATAAATCAAAGTCTAAGTCCCATGTAAATATTGTATGATTATGTAAAGATGTAGGAAAGGTATGTACGTATGTAGTTGTGTATGTATGTATGTGTAAAGACATATATGAGGGTATGCACGTAAGTAAAGTTGTAGGAAAGGCATGTGTGTATGTAGATGTGTATGTATGTTTGTATGTAAGTACGTATGCATGCATGAATTGATATGTTCGAATTTTAACGTTACTAATTATGCGTTTGAGGTCGGTATGTAATGCAGGAATGAGTACATCGGATTCTTATGAAATTTAAGCCCAACCCGGAATAAGAGGATGAGTAAGGATAGTTGGATGAACTAAAGTTAAATTGTCAAACGTTATTCAATCCTTAATTATATGAGTTTTAATGTTATATGATGTTTTCGTTGACTAATGGCTAAGTTGTATGCGACGCCCACAGGTGATACACGGACTTCTTCTGCTACTTAGGAGGTGAAGCGGACGTAAATCGAGTCAAGAGCAAGGATTGCACGGATAGATCGACCATATAGTTGAAATATGTAACGTCTAGAAATGTGAAATTTTAGTATGAATGTTGTGAATTCTTTTATAGAACGTTTAACATTTTAGCTTTTGGAACCTTCTCGAAAGTAATGTCGTTAATAAGGAAGGGAATTTTTAAAGCTCTTTTCCGCTGCGTCATTTTTAAGGTAAAACGTGTTAGGGCGTAACAGTGTTAGAATTCATATTATAGTTTCTACCACCCCCTCATTGACCTTGTACCGTATAAACTTCTTCACATTGCCCTTCCACTGTTCCTTGGCAATTCTCAGCCACATGACCTATTTAATTGCAAATAGCACAAACATCATAAATTTTGTTAGTGCATTACGTCTATTGACTTCGCCTTGTATCATGTAATAGGATAGGATAGAATATCTTGTGCACGAGGTTCGAGAAACAAAAAGTGGTGGTTTAGCAAGGAGGTCCGCTTATATGGACATTGTCCATATAAGCGAACCACACAACCAACACAGGTCCGCTCATATGACATGGTCATATAAGCGAACCATATCATTCACTCAGGTTCGCTTATTTGGACGTCCACATAAACGAACCAGCCACACTATAAATAGTGCACAGGTTAGTTCATTTGGCAACGGACCTGATTATGTAACGAAGTGCTGTCAAATTGCTTTAAGGTTGTAAACATTGTCAAGATCAATAAAGTGAAGCATTATATTTAGTTTGAGCGTCTGATTCATCGATTCCGCCTTTGAATTAGATAAACGACTCTTCTGATCGACTCATTCATGGTCAACGACGATCCAACAAGTGGTATCAGAGCTCAGGAGGAAGAGTTCAGCTCAAATTAGATTCATTTTCTATCTTCTACACCTTCTTTTTCAATTTGGACAAGATTTCACAGTTAAAATCGGACAAATTTTTCACAGATTGTGTATTAGTGGACAATAACAAATCCTTGAAACTTTCAGACTAAAATTCGAAATAAAAATGGATAAAACAACATTCGGATGTAGGTTCGTTTTTCCGGACAGTAGATAGGTTCGCTCCAGTGTACATAAGTTGACAGGTCCGCTCGTAATTCATTGATAGGTTCGCTCGAAATACAACTGGTTCGCTCAAAATAACCTGTCAGGTCCGCTTATTGAGCCACATTCTGACTAGGTCCGCTCGAACGAACTCTACCTGGTCCGCTTTTTCAAACATTGTGGTTCGCTAATCTGGACAAATAAGGGTTCGCTTATTTGGTCCAACAAGGGTTTGCTCATTGGTAACTGATTTGGTCCGCTTATTTGTCAAATAGTTGGTCCGTTCATTTGTCAAATAGTTGGTTCGCTCATTCAGTCAAGTTGACGGTTCGCTTATCTGTCCAGTAGGAGTTCCGCTTATTTGTCAACTTGGGATTCGCTCATTAGTGTAATCTGATTTCGCTCAAGTATTTCCAGATTTCAAGACATGGGTAATGATGATCATGATGCCTGGTGGCGAAGAGACTATGCAAGATGGGAAATTAGAAAGTTGAATGACCCATTTCAAGAAGCCAAGAAAGCTGAAAGATGGAATGAAGAGTTGGAGTGTTACATGGATCCACTAGGAAATCCAGTAGTTGATCCGTCAAAAGTGGATTTTGATGCGGTAACCAATTTGTTTCCAAGTGAGGGAACTTTCAACACACGAAGATTATCTGATAAAGAGTATTTGCCAGATTTGGAGAGAAAGATAAGAGAAGTTTGTTTAGCAAGTCTACCGAAGGTGGTAGAATTCAAAAAGAGAACAGAAGAAATGGTGAAAAAGATGGTTGAAGACATAAAAAGGGAAGCTTTTGGAGAAGTCAAAGCTGATGCAGATAAATCTGAAAAAGATGGAAAAATTCCAGATGATGATTCAGAAAGAGCTCCAGTTTTTGATCATTCATGCTCATCTGATGAAGAGCGTGATGATGATAGCAAAAAGGCTGATAATGAACAGATTCTGGAGTTACGCTTGAGTTGTGAAAAGCTGCAATCTGAAAATGATAAACTGTTAAATGATTTGAACAGTTTAACATCAGAAAACAAAGTTTTGAAAGAAACAGTTAAAAGTGAAAATGAAAAGGTTTCTTGGATCAAATCAGAAAATAAATTTTTAAAAGAAAAAGAAACAGAATTTCAAGAACGAATAAGAGTTTTAGAAAATGAGAAGTCGGTTTTTGAAAATGTTAAAATTGAAAATGAAAAATTAATCAAGTCACATCTTGAAAGAATATCTCAGCTTGAAAACGAAGCTAAAAATTCAAGGAACAAGATTGGTGAACTTGAAAAGAAGTTGAAAGGTTTTGTGACTTCATCAGATAGTTTGAAGTTTCCCTGTCCAAAACCAATCAACTCTATTCTAATAAGTGACAAGGTCACAAATTTTGACAAAGTCAAAATTGAAGATTGTGATGAAATATCTGATGATGAAATAGAAAAAGAAAAGAAAAGAAAAATATTTTTAGATTTACATAAAAAATTTCAAAATACTGTTTTACATTCTACTGAAGTAGGTGAATGCTCGAAGCAAAAACCTGTTAAGAAGAATGCAGAACAAAAACAAAAAGATAAAAATTTGAAAAATCCTAAAAATAAAAATAAAAGCTCATCAGATAAGTCATCCAATCATTATAAAAAATTACAAAAATTTAAAAATGAAAACTCACAAAGTGTTAAGTCATCCAATCATTATAAAAAATACAAAAATTTAAAAATGAAAACTCACAAAGTGTTGGTAATAAGTGGTGCAGGTTTGACCACAGTGCTCAAAAGACAAATCCAGCATTGAAGAGGAGAAATGAGTATAACCAAGCCAAACAATGTTATGATCTGAAGGTTTGGACTGAAAGAAATGAATGGTATGATAACAGAGTGTGCTACACCTGTCGTGTTAGAGGACACATTGCTGTTAACTGCCAGAATTGGAATTATGAAACGAGAAGGTGCTATGAATGTCATATCAGAGGACATATTGCCAGAGATTGCCCAAGGAGATCGATGGGAAGATCGAGGGTTGAATTTCAGAGAATGGTGAAGAAACCAGTCTACGTCAAGCCTAAAGAACAGAAGGTTCAACAACCTAAAGTTCAGGAAGCAAAAGTAAAACTTTCACAGGGGCAAAAAGACAGACTGAGGAAAAAGAGAAAGAAAGCTCGAGAGTATTTGGAAATAATTTTGTCCTCGGGTTCATCCATTGGTAAGAATAAGAGTTCTGATGAATCGACTTCCTCGATTGCACAGTCAAGCAAGACGGGTTCATCAGATACAAATTTGAGGACAAAAGAGAAAAATGAGAAAAAGAAAAGTGTCGGCGATGAATCTGACAGATCAAAGTCAGACAAGCCACACTCAGGCAATGAATCTGATTCCACAAAATCAGAAGAGCCACAACTTGAGGTAAGAAAGGAAGAAACAATTCCTTTAATGAATGATAAGGATTTTCCACCATTACAAGCCGCGAACAAAAAATCAAAAGGTGTTGATACTGGAAAAATGTTTAATAGCAATGTTAAACATATTTTTAGTAAGATGGCTGATGGTAAGGAAAAAGGAGTAACAGAATTTTATGAAGAAAAGAGAAAAGCTCAAAATACGCCTAAGACTGGTCAGGCTTGGGTGTCAAAATTGGTTGGTTAAAATTCTGACATGCCGGAGCTTCCAGGTTGGTAAGCGAGAAGCAGGTATCGGCATTTTTCTTGAGAAATTCACAGGATGGTAACTGTGATATTTCGATCTACTAGTGGGAAATCAAGGACATTAATTTGTACTTGATTTTCTACAAGTGTTTGTGAAAATTGATCTTATATTGTTAAAATTACAAGATGATGATGTAAACCCCTAACCTTCAAATGGTTGGAAAGCAAACTATTTTTCCAGAAAAACCATTTTGATTAAATCAAACTTAAGTGTTTTGAAATCATAATGGGGAAATAGTTTGTTGTAAGGGGGAGTGTTGATTGAATACGCCGAAACCCTCACGGCTGAACAAGCATGATTACTGTCACAGATTGAAAAACGGTTTTCTAACTGTCAAAATCAATGGGTTGTAAATCATGGGGGTACTTGATAATAGATTTTCTGCAAATCAGAGCACTTTAAGCAGAAAATGGATGGCGAGACAAAGTTCTCAGTGTCGGTTTGTCAAATTTCTTTAATGATTTTGCATTTTAGGGGGAGAAAAATTGTTAGAAAATACAAAAACATTAGAAAATTTGAAAAAGCCAAAAACATGATAAAATTCAAAAATTTGAGTTGTTGCGTAAAAAAGAGGAAATGATAGTACATCAGTAGACAGTTACAATATGCTAAAGAATTGTAATGATTAAATAGCGTTAAACAGTCTCACTGATGATATGCCGATAGGTTTTTATACACTTAGTAAACTTTTTCGGGATATAAACCTAAATTCAAACACTTGCTTATTTCGTGGGGAACACTACTTGGATATATAGGTAACCCCTGAAATCTCGTTTGAAAGGTCCCATATTCTGAGATACTAGGTCTTTATACTCAGTGATATCTGGGGTATTATTCCGGGACTTCTGCTGTATGGAAGTACTGACCTAGTACCCGAATAATACTTTCTGCAAAATGCTTGAAACACAGCATCGCCCTCAGCAAGCTGATGAAACAATAAAATTGATAGTCGCTGCTGTTGTAATTAAAAGATCCTCTAAAGGGGACACACCAAAAGTCGAGCCGTCATCTCTCTGCTGAACGGAAGTTCTGACCTGAGCTCTCACGGTTTCGCATTTAACCCCTTACAGATATCATCTGTGGTATACTCACCTGTAAGACTGAATATCTGGGATTCTGGATACGGGAGTATATTCAAAAGGTGGGACACATGAATGAGTTTAAGTTCTTAAAACATCTAATTCGTATCCTGAATCAGTTGAAATTTGTATGAAAATTTAAGTGGATCAGTATATCGACAATCTAAGTGAATTGTTTAGTTCTTAATGTGTAATTAAGCTCAACGGTACTTGTAATTTGTCAAAAACTGATATGATCCTCTGACGCATACTCAAACAAAAATATTATTTGTAAATATGTTTGCACATATTTCTTATTGCTTTATATTTTCAAAAAAAAAAAGATTTTGATTTCTGCTTTATTTTCGACAACCGATGTCTGAGTTGCTGAGTTTCAAAATCTAAGTAAGTTGATTGTGTTTCTGAAAATAAAACAGGTTCATTAAGTTGTAACTTGATATTATAAATCAAAAATTTCAAAAACAGTTTGTGATATCTTCAGGGTCATTAATTTGAACTTGAATGATTAACTGAGAGGGATTTGGATGTGTAGATGGTTAAAATCTTTGTAATAGAGATAGTTTACGATCCGGTTTGTTAATATTGTCAAAACTATGAAGTTTGTTGACAGGGGGAGTGTATTAGAGAACATGTTTAATGATTTCGAAAATATTGTTACTTATGAATGTTTGAGGATTACAGGAAAGATCCAGACTACGATCCCGAGAGCCGAGTCTAAGGGGGAGTCTGATGACAAACTGAAAGTGAGGAAGAGCTTATAGCTGGAAAGCTAGGTGTCGATCCCTAAAAGCACGGAAGCTTGACGAGAGGGGGAGCCAGCTGACGATGAAAAGTTGATGTTAGAGCTAATGGAGAGATCTTGGTGAAAAAGTCAAATAGAGAAAGATTGAAGGTTACTTACATTGTTACAATCTGAACAAGATGGCAAGATGATCAAGACTGAAGAGGTGGCATAACAGAGAATAGTCACTGAAGACTTCGTCAATATCCGAGGGGGAGTCTGTTAGTGCATTACGTCTATTGACTTCGTCTTGTATCATGTAATAGGATAGGATAGAATATCTTGTGCACGAGGTTCGAGAAACGAAAAGTGGTGGTTTAGCAAGGAGGTCCGCTTATATGGACATTGTCCGTATAAGCGAACCACACAACCAACACAGGTCCGCTCATATGACATGGTCATATAAGCGAACCATATCATTCACTCAGGTTCGCTTATTTGGACGTCCACATAAACGAACCAGCCACACTATAAATAGTGCACAGGTTAGTTCATTTGGCAACGGACCTGATTATGTAACGAAGTGCTGTCAAATTGCTTCCAGGTTGTAAACATTGTCAAGATCAATAAAGTGAAGCATTATATTTAGTTTGAGCGTTTGATTCATCGATTCCGCCTTTGAATTAGATAAACGACTCTTCTGATCGACTCATTCAGGGTCAACGACGATCCAACAAATTTGGTTAGAAGTTTGTACATTACCATCATCAACCGCATGCACTTGTGTTCGAGTAACGGCCGGTCGTGCTCTCCTTGATGCTTGGGCTTTTCTCTTTGAAGTAATGGCCATTTGTTCCAAGAACTCCCAATCATCATTCTCATAATTGGTTCCAAAAGTCCCATTTGTGATGGACATTAAAATTCGTGCATCTTCGGCACACAACCCTTCATGAAAGGCGTTCATCAACTCCCAAAGCTCAATTCCATGGTGCGGACAATTTTTGATCATCATATTTAAGCGCTCGAAGGCTTCATGGAACATTTCGCCTTGTTGTTGTTGGAAACTTCTCAACCCTTTCCTAGCATCATTGGTCTTTTGGGCGGTATAAAATTCGTCTAAGAATGTTTGTTGCATTTCCCCCCAAGTATAAATAGATGCCGAAGGCAAAGTGTAGAACCACTTTTTTGCCTTATCTTCCAAAGAGAATTGAAACAAGACCAACTTCACATCATCAGCCGAAAAACCTTGACTCCCAAGAGTGTTACAAATTGAGTCATAGGCCTCCAAATGAAAATAAGGTTCCTCCGTTGCTAGACCCTTATATTTCGAAAAACTTTGTAAGGAAGTAGTCCTTACTTCAAAGGTTCTTCCTTGGTTGTTATGAGGAATAACCACCGGTGAAGGATTGTGAGTAATTACCGGCCTAAAATGCGCTTCAATACCCCTCACATGCTCTCTAAGATGCCTCCTTGGCACACCAAACCTACCCCTTGGACGAACTCCCATTGGTCTTGGTATATGCCCTTGTGGTACATCTGGTTGTTGAAATTGTTGTTGTGGCATGGGTGGGTTTTGAATTGGCCTTTGGAATTGTTGTTGAACATTCGGTGGACGAACTTGTTGAAATGGTATGGGACGTTTCATTTGTGGCCCTTGTGGCCTCGGCCTCACATGTTGAGGTATGAGTTGTTGTTGTTGCACTCCACCAACATTTGGAATCGCTTGCATTTGGCCTTGCATATAACCGTATTCCCCTTGATCTCCATCACCCCCGTAAGCATACCCGTCTTCATCAAAACCCTCAAACTCCTCAAATCCTTCATCATACCCATCTCCTTGAATTCCCGAAGATTGCCCAAATGGAATAGTCGAGTATTGGAAACCCTACTGGTTTGACGGTCGAAACGGTGTAGCATGGACAATGGTCGAAGTTGGTGTTATGGTATGGCTTGAATATGACGGACCCGCACCCGGGAAGAAATGGGATAATGGTGGTATAGTAGTGGAAGGATTAAAGGTAATGGTTGGTTCTTCTTGGGTAGTAATGGGTTGTGTGTAACATTTTGAGTTATGGTGGGTTCGGTAGTATTTGGTGGAATGGTGGTATTTGGTGAAGGTTGGGTTGTTGATGGTATAAAGGGTTGAGCAGGTTCACCCGTAGTGGGTGGTGGTGGTGGAGGATCCATGTATCGAAGTGGTGTAATAGGTGTAGTTGGTGAACCGCTTAACTTGTTTTCTCTTAGCAAAATTATGTTTCCTCTTAATGTCCGCTCAATCTCCGGATCAAACGCCAATGGTGAAAGCTTGTGAGAGCTTCTAGTACGCATGCACCTGTAAATACCTGCACACTAACACACCCAGCGTAAACCAGAAAAATAACAAACTTAAAAAGAAAGAAAATAACACACGTTGCGCACTACTCCCCGGCAGCGGCGCCAAAATTTGACGTGATGTCGTAGTCACAATCAAATTTAATCCAATTACTACTAAATAGATAGTGGCAAGTGGGTATCGAACACAGGGAGTTTGTGGAATATGTGTTATTTGAAAGTTTATCTAATTTAACTAAATTAATCTAATTGCAAGAAAGATAAAATTCAAGAGTTTATGTTAGTGAATTGGTTTTAGACTAAATTAAACTAATTAAAATTCAAGAGAAAAGATTTGGTTGTAAACAGATTAGAGACAAATGACCATTCTAAGCTTCCGGTTTTGTTTCAACAATTGTGCTATCATTTACTAGAAAGAACTACATAGACATAGTTCATGTGAAATTACTTGTTGTGATAAAAGGGAACTAAGTACTCAGATTCCTAGAACGTGAAGTTGTTACCCGATGACCAATTGACCCTTACCCAATCCTAATTCTACCCATGATATCTCGATTGCCAACGACACCAAGAACGTATGGTTTCAAAGAAGAATAATTGTAAACATCAACAATTTACAAACAAATAATAACACACCATGATAAACAAAACATAAGTTTAATTCATCATTCTAGAAATATAAAACAAACACAATAGTTTTCACAAACCTTCCACCTAAGATGACCATAAAGTGTTTAGCCACACATGGCTTGAAGCAACATCATAATGCAAATAAAGTTAATCTTGTTCAATACATTCACAAGCAACAAAACTAGATGAAAGATAGATGATAAGATATGTTCTTCACTCCCAAGAGCCTCTAATATACTCCCAATCTCGTTCTCCTCAAGTAGTAACCGAAAAACAATCATAAGTCTCCATAAAACCCCATCAAATGACTAATAAATGTGCAAGTTACAAAACAAGATCAGTCGGAGGCGTAACCTACGGCCCCCAGCCGTAGGTTACGGCTGTCAGCAGCTCCAAGGTCAACATAGGGTGCCGTAACCTACGACCCCCAGCCGTAGGTTACGGCTCTGAGTGGTTCTTTACGACAAGCCTCTCCTGTTTTAGGCAGAACTTTTGATGCAAAGGTTGGGGCCGTAACCTACGGACCTCAGCCGTAGGTTACGGCGCTGAGTGTACTTGTCTTCCTATTTCTTCACTACAGCTTGATTTCTTCACCTCTTAACGGTGCCATCTTCCCACATCCATTCAAATATCACAAGTCCCGCATCTTAAGCACTTTAGCACCTGCATAATCAAACATAGAGTGGTTACCATGTTCAAGCAATTAACTGAATAAAGCATGGAATGTGCGTACATTTAGACCTTTTAAGGGTTGTCCTACGGACCACCCGTCAGTCGTTCAACATCTTCACGTGAAGAAGAGCCTGGAAAGGGCAATGTCTTTCCGTTAATCACTGATGAGGGAATTCTTGAATATGCGCACAGATACAAAAAACAAATTCCAAAAGTGTTACACCCCTACTGTTCAAGAATAAAAGATGTCAGGCCGGATGGACATTGTGGGTTTCGGGCGGCGGCTGTGGGTTTAGGGTTGGAATAAGTTTACTTTGGGTATATTCGAAACCAACTAGTTGAAGAGCTGATGGGTCCGAACAAAGAAGTGTGGAAGTACATCTTCGATAGTGAATTACCAGGGGACTACGACCAACAAGTACAGAGAATAGATTTTACCGGGGTTGCAATGGCACCCAGGGAACATTGAATGGAGTTGCCTCAAGCAACACTCCTTCTTGCCAATAGGTTTGGTATGATTGTTCACATATTAGACATCCAAGGTCGTTCTACTGTATTTCCCTTATATAATCCAGAGTACGCACGTGACCCCCATCAGTTCGTTTCACTGTTATTTGTTAATCATAGTCATTTCATCCACGTCAGACTTGAAGGGGACTATCCAATGCCGCCACCGAACCTTACGTGGAGTAGACGCGCACGCCAAGAAGCTTTACGTTGGACGGAAAACTACACGGAACGGATAGCATGGTATGATATGCTAATGAAGCCTAACATTGACCCTGCATTGCTTATTATTGATTGATTTGTAATTTTAAAGAATAATTTATTTGTATAATGTATTCCATTTGTTTATTGCCAAATCAATGCATTATATTGATTAATTTGTAATACGAAAATACGGTAAAATATTCAAAAATGCGCTAAAAAAGTCAAAATACGTTAAAGTACAATTAAATACGCTAAAATATGCTAAAATACGCTTAAATACGCTAACATGCGCTAAAATACGCTAAAATACGCTAAAAATACGGTAAAATACGTCAAAATACAATTAAATACGCTAACATGCGCTAAAATACCTTAAAATGCCCTAAGATAAATGAAAATGTGTTAAAATACCTTAAAATACGATATAATGCTCTAAAGTACGCTAAAATGTTCGAAAATACGGTAAAATACGTCAAAATACAATTAAATACGCTAAAATACGCCGAAATACGCTAAAATGCGCTAAAATACCTTAAAATACCATAAGATACATGAAAATATGTTAAAATACCTTAAAATACGATGTAATGCTCTAAAGTACGCTAAAATGTTCGAAAATACAGTAGAATACATCAAAATACAATTAAATACGCTAAAATATGCTGAAATACGCTAACATGCGCTAAAAATACGCTAAAATATGCTAAAAATACGCTAAAATATGTCAAAATACAATTAAATAAGCTAAAATACGCCGAAATACGCTAAAATGCGCTAAAATACCTTAGAATGCCCTAAGATACATGAAAATATGTTAAAATACCTTAAAATATGATATAATGCTCTAAAGTACGCTAAAATGTTCGAAAATACGGTAAAATACGTCAAAATACAATTAAATACGCTAAAATACGCCGAAATACGCTAAAATGTCGTATATATATATATATAGTCTTTTTTTATTTTTTAGTCGAAACGTCCGTATCGTGCGTAGGTCCGTAACGAGCGTCGAAACCTAATACGTCGTAGATAGATAATAATTATAATATACCGTTCGGGTCGTCTGTAACGCGATTAGGTCCATTTCGAGCGTTGAAATCTAAGACGTCGTAAATATGTAGTTTTTTTATTTTTTAGTCGAAACGTCCGTATCGCGCGTAGGTCCGTAATGAGCGTCGAAACCTAATACGTCGTAGATAGATAATAGTTATAATATACCATTCGGGTCGTCCGTAACGCGATTAGGTCCATTTCGAGCGTCGAAACCTAAGATGTCGTATATATATAGTTTTTTTTTTATTTTTTAATCGAAACGTCCGTATCGCGCGTAGGTCCGTAACGAGCGTCGAAACCTAATACGTCGTAGATAGATAATAATTATAATATACCATTCGGGTCTCCGTAACGCGATTAGGTCCATTTCGAGCGTCGAAACCTAAGACGTCGTAAATATATGGTTTTTTTTATTTTTTAGTCGAAACGTCTGTATCGCACGTAGGTCTGTAACGAGCGTCGAAACCTAATACGTCGTAGATAGATAATAATTATAATATACCGTTCGGGTCGTCCGTAATGCGATTAGGTCCATTTCGAGCGTCGAAACCTAAGACGTCGTAAATATGTAGTTTTTTTAGTCGAAACATCCGTATCGCGCGTCGGTCCGTAACGAGCGTCGAAAGCTAATACGTCGTAGATAGATAATAATTATAATATACCGTTCGGTTGTCCGTAACGCGATTAGGTCCATTTCGAGCGTCGAAACCTAAGACGTCGTAAATATATAGTTTTTTTTTTATTTTTTAGTCGAAACGTCCGTATCGCGCGTAGGTCCGTAACGAGCGTCGAAACCTAATACGCCGTAGATAGATAATAGTTATAATATACCGTTCGGGTCATCCGTAACGCGACTAGGTCCATTTCGAGCGTTGAAACCTAAGACGTCGTAAATATATAGTTTTTTTAGTCGAAACGTCTGTATCACTTGTAGGTCCGTAACGAGCCTCGAAATCTAATACGTCGTAGATAGATAATAGTTATAATATATAGTCGGGGTCGTCCGGGGAGGTGGCGGTGTTATATATTTTTTTTAAATTAAATAAAAATTGTTATATTTTGAAAAAAAAAAATTGATTAAAATTGTTTAATCATGCAGATATGGAAGTCGCTATGGGTAGAGGGAGGGGCCGGGGAGGTGGCGGTGGAGGTGGCGGTGGCGGTCGAGGTGGCGGTGGCGGTGGAGGTGGACGTGGCCGCGCACATGGAGCAGCAGGGGCGTTGATCGCGGTGGCGGTGCCTGGTGGGCGTGGCCGTGGACGCGGACGTGGGTGCAGGCGTGGCGCTGACCCTGGAGAGGATCCCTTGTTGGAGAATGATTATCTGAGGTTCGAGGAGGGGAGCGAGGCTTATCACAGATGTTAAAAGTTTCGTGGTATGCAGATCGGCGACCACTGTGCCCTCGATTAGGATGCTCTAGAAGAGGTCGCGGAGGCAGCGAGAGCCCGAGAGTACATCGGAGACGATACTCCATGGTCGAGGTATACTATTTGTTACTGTTTTTTCTTTGTTTTGTATACGACATGCATACTAACCACACTGTGTGACAAGTTGTTTGATATGGCATACACGCCGTCTTACAGGGTCATGGCGTGCGAGTTTTTGTCGAGTTTCGGCTTCGCTCCCAGGCCTGCAGACCGTCCGGAGGAGGACCCGTGGATAGAGGTTAGCTTTCGTCTAGCGGGGCAATGGTATTTGATGTCACTCAGACGGTTTGCCGAGCACTCCGGCCTTTACAGGGTGGAGGAGTTAGACACTCCCATCTACACCGACGACATATGGATGGCCCCCCGTACGACTCTGATGCGGTTCTGGCAGGTGATCAGCATGCATCGCTTCGGCACGTCGTCGAAGCAGAGGGCTTCCTATATCACCGATCCCCTTTACCGCCACCTGCACAAGCTTATTGCCACATCTATAGCACCACGCGAGCAGAGTCGCGAGTGGTGCACTCAGGGGGATTTCTTTTACCTGTACTGCCTTATATGGGGGGAGAGGTGCGCCCTCCATCGCTGCCTAGCCCAGTGGTTCGCGATGACGTTCCACAGGTAGGACAGGTCTGTGCTGTACCGGGGGGGGGGGCGTGCATCACACGTATCGTCGTCTCCTTGGGCCTTGTTCCCCAACAGGACTAGTTATTCTCGGATGGGGGCATGGTGGAGCCGAGCTTGTTGACCCGTGCTACCGTGATCGGCATGCACATGACGCATGACTTCTCGGGCCTCGGTCTGCGACTTATAGGAGGGAACGGGCAGGTCTTCGACCCCGTCGCTCTCCCAGACGTGCTGCCGGAGTTGCTTCCGGAGCCGGCACAGGGTGAGGGTTAGCCGGCAGATGGTGATGCCGCAGAGGGCGACGGCGGCGATGACTCAGATGACGAGGATGGTGACCACGTTGAGCCACCACCATCTCCCCCGCTGGCTCCATTTCTGTTAGGTGCTCCGGCACAGCAGGCGCAGCCACATGGGGTGCCTTAGTACCCTCAGCACGTATTCAACGACGAGCTAGATCCACCTGTGGCACGTGCGTTGGCTGAGTTGGAGGAGCGTATGCAGGCGCGGATGGAGGCCACTCACGGCCGTATGGAACGTCTTCTCATGGAGGCGATCTAGGCACTGCGGGGGGCGGGGCCCTCAGGCACCACTGAGGGGGCGGGGACCTCAGGCACTGCGGGGGCGGGGCCCTCAGGCATCACTCAGGATCCATAGCTTTAGGATCGTTGTACTTTTGTTGTTTTTTGACGGTTTATGTATTTTGAACAATTGCCTGTGTATGTACAAACTTATTATGTAATTAAATTTGCAGTTTCAGTTTATTTGTATTTGTGATTGTTTATTTTAACTGTTTAGATTGATATGCTTGGTTACATACAATCGATAATACAATATTAAGTTAAAAATGTGATACGGTACGACATAAAAATATTACGATGCTTAACGATATAAAAATAATAAAGATTTTAAAACTTATTAAAATAAAAATAACTAATAATAAACACTAATAACAAACCCAAAACACCAAAATCCCAACACAACACACAAAAAATAAACTTAAAAAATTCAGGGTGTCAATACGCATCGTATAGGCCTATACGATGCGTATGATGCCAGCTGCCAGACAACACCTGCACCTGTCAGTCTGCAATGTCTTTTAACTTTTTCAATACGCATCGTATAGCTCTATACGATGCGTATTGAAAATCCAGGGTGTGCAAATAGATAATGAGGTGTGGGAATAGAATTCCCCTTTTCTAATAGCATTGTAGAGAGATAGGGGGAGAGAGATTAAGGCAGATGGTACTTCTTGCGAATCTAGACATGATGTAGTTACTGATGTAGTTGGTAAGGGATGTCAGCACGGGTGCGTACCTGTTTGGTTTCCGATGTGATTGATCCTACAGTTTCCTTGCTTTTTAGAATGAAAAATGGAGAAGATGAAGTGGGTAAAAAGAAAGATTGTAAAGGTAGAGATATTAACAAAGGATATAAACGCCACCAGAGAGACCAGGATCAAATTGTTGCAACGGCTAAGGCAAGGCTAGGTATTCGTGGTTCTAGTTATGCATCCGGTAGATCGTTGCCAGATATTGAGGTAATATATATAAGAGTAAATTACAAGTTTTGTCCTTTATGTTTACACTCTTTTGCAGGTGGTGTCCTTTAGTGCAACAGTTGACAAGTTCTGTATTTAAAGTTCTAAAATCTTGCACGTTATATCATTTAGGCCAAACCCAGTTAGATTTTTTGTTTAAGTATGATCATATGTCGGCATTGTTATCATTTCACCTTTTCAGAGACTATTTTATAAATAAATTTTATTTAGCTACACCATACCACCACCACCATCTGATTACACCCACCTGCCACCGAATTCCACCTCAATCATCCACCCTCCACCACCAAAAACCCTAACCCGGTTACCCATATGTGAAACCCTAACTTCCATATTCTGTCGCCACACCATCACCACCTACTTCCCCTGAACCAAACCTTAACCCAACCTTCACTGTAACCCTGTTTAACTATCACTCCACCTTTGCACCATCGATTACCCATCATCTCTAGTGTGAAGTTTTAGAGAGAGAAGAGGATGAGTTTTAGAAAGAGAGGAGAGACATATGGATGGTTTCAGTTACCATGACTCACAACCCGAGTGCCCGCTGAAGCCACCTGTTGTTGCCGAGACAGTGGATGCCAAAGCCATTGTCAGGATCGAACCTCCTGTTCATGAAGAAAAACCCATTGATGGCTCCAAAGCTTTTACCATGGTCGAAAGTAATTTAATCCATTGAAATTTGGGAATATTATTGTCCTTTGATAAACTGATAGAACCAGAATAAGGGTGAAGGAAGTGGGTTCGATAAAGTGGTCGGCACCGAATCCCACTCCACCGCCAACCTTGGTACAAAGCAAATGTTACCGAAATGGGGGGCATTTTCGGTGAAGCTTTACCGATTGGGGGAGAGGGAGGGAAGGAGGGAGAGAGATGGGTGTGTGGTGGGGTCTATTCCTTCTCAACCAATCATATAATTTTTTTTTTTGAAATAGTTTACCTAAACCCTATTAGGTAAACCACCGCCAACGTTGTTGAACATTAGGTAAACAATTTAAGTGAATTGACATGGCACTGTCTGATTGGGTGAGTGAATAGTTTACCTATTCCAAATAGGTAACCAATTCCCACCCTAAGCTTTTGAGGAGAAATGTGTAAAGGGATCTATCAATAGAGGTAGTCTAGGCTAATTAAATTCTAGTCAAAGATGATTTGAATTTTCAAATTTTTTGAGAAATAAAGAAGATGATTTGAAATTTGAGAATATCATATCATTTATTGTTCAGAAGACGGGGGTGTGGGAAAGGCTGAGGAGTGGTTGGATTTTTAAGGTGGTGGTGGTGATAAGGCGGTGGGACGTCGTAAGCCGCCATAAAGAGTGGTGGCCAACTTCTAGTTAGAGAGAGAAATGAGAGAGGGGGGTTTCAAATGAGAGAGAGAAGAGAAGAAAGAGAGTTTTTTTTTAAGTTTGTTATAAAATAGTTCATAAATATATATATATATATATATTTTACATAATAGTCTCTAAAAATGTGAAATGACAAGAATGTCCTTATGTGCAAGGCACATGACCATATTTAACCAAGAAATCTAACTGGATTTTGCCTAAAGGATAGAACAGACAAGATTTTGGAACTTTAATAACAAAACTTGTCAATTTTTACGCTAAACGACACCGCCTGCAAAAGGGTGTAAATATAAAGGACAAAACTTATAATTTACTTTATATATAATTTTCTAACTTTTTTTAAAAGAATATTTACAAAATATGTTTACATCTTTGCAGTCAATCAATCAGTGGATGTGAACTTATATGGTCGTTCGAAGAAAGTTATTCAAATTTGGTTTTGGGTAGGGGATGGTTTTATCGGATTTTACATGTACATCCGATAACCGATGGTTTCGGGTATGTTTGGCAAAAGTAGCTGTTGACTGGTGGCTGATAGCTGGTGGCTGGAAGCTAGTAGCTGTAGCTTTTCAAATATATTTGGTGTTTGTCAGAGTAGCTGGAGCTTTTAATAAAATGTATAAAATGACCAAAATGGACATAACTAAAAAAACATAACTAAGAAGTTCATTATCTTTAGAGGGTAAAATAGTCAATTTTTCCCTAAAAGCTTGTAGCTCATTTTAAACGCTACTAGTAGGAGCGTTCAACCAAAAGCTTCAAGCTCCTAACCTAAAAACTTCAAGCTCCTTCAACCAAACAAGACTTTTTATTGAGTAGAAGCCTTTTCTTAAAAGCTTAAAACTAGATGCTCCTAAAAGCTCCATATCAAACATACCCTTCGTGAAAGTTCGGTAGATTTTTTCGGTGAATGTTATAAAAGATTTCCTAGTCCTACCTGAGACACGTAGTGACAAAGTAAGTGATATGAGAAATACCCCAAGTCAAGTTATTTAGTGGCCTAGGAAATCTATAAAGTTATATTTTAAAGAGTTAAGATCCGGTACAAACTATGCTAAGATCATTCGTAGTGAACAAAAATTTGGGCGTTTTTCTACAAAATAACGCCCCTATGACCGCCCCCCTGGGCGTTGAGCCAAATTTGGTCTACAATGCTCTTTAATCCACGCCCAACGTCCAATTCTTTGACCAATCACATGCATTCTTGTTTTGCTTGCCCCCATTGCCGACTACACCCATTTTAGAAAAACGCTTCATAATGCCCCATTACCACATGGCACAAAACACCCAATGGTAAGGACATTACCACTACACATGGTCTAATTTTAAAAACTGTGAGAACGGATCTGGATCATCTAAATATTTAATCAGTGGATGTTATTGATTCACATACTTGTGGTAATTAATAGTTTTTAAGGGTATTTTAGTAATTATGTTAATTTAATTAAATAAAAAGATTAAAACTAAAATTATGTTATGCTAACATTTTCAACTAGTTCCACCAATATCTTTAAATATAAAATAACTTTTATATACTTTATTATTTTTCTAAAAAAATACACCATAAAACTAAGCATTTTTTTATCTTTAATATGAGTATAATATTACTATATTTTTTTAAATGACATTTTTAAAAGGAACTGAAGTAGCACTTAAATCTATTTGTGTTGGTTTTGATAGTGCTGGTTATGTCAGTGCTACTTTCAAACTTGTTTTGTGCTGATTTTACCTGTACTAATTTTGAAACTATATGTTTTGGTTTCAATATTGTTTGTGTTAATTTCGAACATGTTTGTGTTGGTTCGGTTTATTCTAATCGACACATTAATATAATCTAGTTGATCATGTTTGTTAACATAAACTATAAATATACATATATAATCAACACATCAATTTAAAAAAAAAACAAATATATTTTCATAATTAGAACGGTTATGTATATATAATCAGCAAGAGTTTGTATTTGATCTCATACCATAGTTTAAATACACCCTATTCTAGTTAATAGTTACATCATACTTTATCATATTATATTATATTAATTAATTCACTAATAAAAAGTGTTGCCACATCAGCGCGAACTCAGCATATCTCCATTAACTAAATTTCTTGTTTACCAATGGGGTGGTGGTCTATTGGCAAAGACAAAGCCTTTAAACATTTTGGGAGGGGGGGTCTTGGGTTCAAGTCTATAGACAACAGGAATTAAAAAGAAATTTGTCGTTCAAAAAAAACTAGGTGTTGTCAATTAACTAAACCTCTATCGTTTAACAATCATTATTCAATAATTTTTTATTTAATTAAATATTTAAAATAAAATAAAATAGAATAACATAACAAACTACAAAACAAACAAATTACTTGTCGTCTTCCTTTTCATTGTCTAGATACGGACGATTAACCATAAATGATTAGTCAGATCCGCACGTAGAGCGTCATGTGTTTCGCGACGACGTAACTTCGTAAAGATAGCTAAGCGTTATTCCGAGTTCAAAGTGGACTCCGGTAACTCCATGTCATAGGGATAATAATATTAACAAATCGCCTTTCCCGAATCTTCTAAAATCAAGTTATGCAAAATAATGCAAATGTACATAACATTCTTTAACCTATGTGTGCCCCATATTCTAGCAAGTTGAGCAATTATACCTCATATTTTCTTGAAAACACCGAAGGTACGTTCAATATCTTTTCTTGCAGGTCCCTATTTTTTGGTGAAGTATGCTCGTTTGTCGTCTAGTTGACTAGAGTATGCTTTTACAAACACAGGCCACTTGGGGTAAATACCGTCTGTAAGATAATACTTATACTCATATTCCACGTCATCCGCATAGAATGAAGTCCCGGTTGTAACGCCGTTTACAACGTCGTCAAATAAAGGTGATTGTTCAATCACACTGATATTATTAAGTGCCCCGGCCAAACCAAAATATGCTTGCCAAACCCATATATCGTATGACGCTAATGCCTCTAAGATCAAAGTCGGCCCATCATGATCACCACGATGGTGTGTACCACACCAACCAGTTCGGCATGCGACCCAACCCCAATCTGTACACTCAAGGCTACTAAGCATTCCAGGAAAAAGAAAAACCATGCACTTGGAATATCCTTTGTATGTCACTAAAGGTTGGTCGTCTCAAGTAACGCTTGCCATATAACGCCACAACACCAACAATTATAATCGTCTACTCATTCATATATAGGGTATAATAAACAATACTATAGTTTTTAGGTAAAAAATAATATGGAAAGTGTACCTTCACAAAAAGAAAATGTAGACTATCGCGATACACCTTATCCGACATTTTCAAATAGTCGTCCCATGAGTCACTCGCATTGACGTACGCCATTTGTCGTATTATGGAGGTGCATTTTTGTAAGGGAGAAATACCTAGCTTCCGATGTGCATTTTCCCTTTGTTGGAAACTAGGAAGACTACACGCGCTACACTGCGGGGTTTTTGTCAATATTTATTTTGGTTTAGTATAGCAACCAAAAGAAATTTGCGGAAAAGAATATTGACGCATGTTTCACATCGAACGTTTCTTAGGGTTTTTGTTCCTATTGATCATAGTCTCCATACCCTCCAATGTGATGTTGTTTTTGAATCTTTTGCCTTTAATTAAAAAACTTGTCAAATAACAAACCGATCAAGAATTTTCGAGTTGTAGAACACATTAATCAACTTAGATAGGCTCTTACGCTTATACTTCAATCCGAATTTGTTATCTTGATCCATGATTCTAGCTCTTTTTGTTATGAAAGAGGGTTTTCGATAATGGGTTTTAGAGAGGGGGGAAAATGAGAGATTGTAGGGGTGCGTGTTATTTATGATTGTTATTTGATTGATTTAAAACACGTTAAATAACCAAACTACTCCCATCCTATTATAACAATTAATTAATGACACACAACTATTACAAAAATTCCACAAACTTGATCTCAACCATTAACCACACTCATCGGATGCCAAATTGTTTCCTACACTTTGTAGAAAAAACACACTTTGCATAGGAACCCTACTCACCTTTTATATATTTCACTATTTTTTAAATAATCAAACATTTAATTCTTTTTATCATTTAATAATACGAGCACAATACTGTTATATTTTTCTTTTAAAAAACGTTCTTCTATGATTGTTGTTGAATTGTTTACGACAACGTTGCATTAATAACAAATTATATGATACATCTAACTCAACATGTCGTCAAGTACACAATGTTTTAAAATCCAGTTTTTATACCATATCAGATTTGGCTTTGAAACGGTTTAACCGGGTGTACAAGGTGGTTTAACCGGCCAGTTTAAACTGGTTTTTAAAACATTGCATATGCCTCTAGATGCCAGAAATTTGTGTTTTAATCTAAGTTATTTACCACTCCTTTGGCTGGTTTTTGCATCCCGGTGGCATCGAATTTGGAAACACGTTAGTTAATTAAAACTTTCCTTTCAACTCCTTTTCATTTCTCTCCTTAATTCATTTTCTTTTCTTTTGTTTATTAAACCCGAAACACAGCGTTAGTGTAATCTCACCAATGTGGGCCTGATTCTATTTCATGGGCTCTTTTGTTGGTTTGTTCGTGGTTAAAGTCAACGACCCGACCCAACCCAACCCAACCCAACCCAAGTCTACAACCAAGACTCGCCAACTGGGTGTGAACCAGAAAGTTATTTATTTCTAACATATATAACAAAACAAATAAGATTACATAATTTATTTATTATAAATAATTTCTTTATTTATTACAAAACAAACGACTGAGTATTTCTACCTGCTAACAGTTCCATCGAAACGAAAATGCATGTTATTACACAACAGTTCCATCTTTGATCGTTGCGTTCTTGATGATGACTGTTATCCCTGATCTTATATAAAACCCTTCATCCGATCTGTCCGCTTCTTCTACGTTATCTTTGTTTTTAATGATCACATCTTTCCCGATCTTCGCATTCTTATCGATTATGCAGTTCCTAAACACACACGAAAAGATATGATTATGATGGTAAAAACGTCCCAGCGTAGGCGAGGGAAGGAATGCTTACGTTATTTTGGTGTTCGGTCCGACACCGATCGGGACTCGACCGGTTGCCACTAGAGCCGCGATTTCTGAATCAGTTTGGTAGTAGTCTGCACCCATCATCATGGTATCCTGGCATGGGTAAATATGTCATTTAACAATGTCGTAAAGGGTAAATATGTAATTCATCATGAGGGTAGAAATGTCATTTAACAATGTAGAAAAGGGCAAATATGTGATTTATCATGAGGCTAGAAATATCATAATGTCAAAAAGGGTAAATATGTAATATTGTCATGAGGGTTAATTTGTCATTAAACAATGTCAAATAGGGTAAATATGTAATTTAACAATGTTGAAAAACATAAATATGTAACTTATCATGAGGTTAAATATGTCATTTAACAATGTCAAAAAGGGTAAATATGTCATTAAACAATGTCAAATAGGGTAAATATGTAATTTATCATGAGGGTAAATATGTCATTTAACAATGTAAATAAGTAATTTATCATGAGAGTAAAAATGTCACCTTTAGCTCCACGCCTTGATCCAAACGAGAACGTATACCGACCACAGAGTGTTCGACACTACACTCTCGCAAGAAGCATCCATGAGAGATTATTGCATCGATAATCTGAAGAAGTTTAGTTAAAAAAAGGTGAAATGTAAAGATAATTAAAACCCGGAACAGATTAAAGGTTACTAGTTGAGGCAACAATTTCGACCCGTTTACTTATATGGGTCAAGAAGTTAAAAAGGATATTTAGCTTTAAAGGAAATGGGTCAAAGGGTTTGAAAAACGCTTGATTATATTCAGAAAATGATAACTACTCGGATTATATATAATTGTAATCATATTTAATGTTTTTGGTCAACGAGTAGCATACCCTGCATCTTTCGACTTTTGTAGGAGGCAAGAATCGTGGAGATGTGAAGAACGGGGTCTTTGGATCGTTGAAGTCAAACTTTGGAGGCTGTTCATGTGACAAGGGTAAATACGTCATTTCCAATTCAACGATTTCAAGAAACCGTGGTTGGATATGGTTCGACTGACCTGTTCAGTAAGCGCTAAGTTGGCATCGAAGAAAGACTTTATCGTACCGATGTCCTCCCAATAATCTTTGAACAGATACGCCTGATAACGAAACAAAGATCCCAAATAATATCATCGTAACTTTGACCAAAATAAGTCAAAAGTAGAAGGTTAAAGTCTCACTTGAACATTGTGTTCTGCAACAGCATAAGGAATGATTTCAGACCCGAAGTCGTTGCATGAAGGGTACTTCCATTTTAAAAGTTCTAGCAAAACGTCGGTTTTGAATACATAAACGCCCATCGATGCAATGTACGGGTTTTGTAAGGCTTCATAGTCAGATAACCCGAGAAGAGTGGTGTCAACTTGCTGAAAATGACACATTAAAAAGTTAAGTGTATAACAAATAAAAAAGAAAAGTGGTGGCGTGACCAATGAAAAAGTCAAAAGGTGCCGCTTTTTCATGATCCAAAGTCAAACCTCATGGCGGGTTTGACTTTAGCAAATTACCAAATGGGTCTCTTTGAATTTTTAAGAATTTTGAGAGATCTGTTTTATGAGTATTCACCATCGATTTTAGCAAGTTGCCCTTTGGTTTCTCAGCGAAATGGACAATTCGTCCGGTTTCATCAATCTTCATTAGCCCATAGTCCGATGCTCGGCTACAAAGCAAAAAACAAGTGAAATTAGCCAATGAGTAGGTCGGCTGGTTGGATAACGGGTCAAAACGGGTTAGGCCAAGTTGACCAGAAAACACTTTTTGTCTAAACTTAGATTGTATTTTATAGATAAATAATGCGTTAAGAGTTAAATGCCATTTTAGTCCCTGTGGTTTGGGCCATTTTGCCAGTTTAGTCCAAAGGTTTCATTTTATTTTTCGTCTGTGGATCCAAAAAAGTTTCATCGTTGCCATTTTAGTCCACTGGGTCAACTTCATCCATTTTTTCTGCCAATGAGAAGGACAATTCGGTCATTTTATATGTAATTCTGTTAACTAGAAGGGCAATTCGGCCATATAAAATGACCGAATTACCCTTCTCGTTAACAGAAAAAATGGATGAAGTTAACCCAATGGACTAAAATGGCAACGGTGAAACCTTTTTGGGCCCACAGGCGAAAAATGAAACATTTGGACTAAACTGGCAAAATGGCCCAAACCACAGGGACTAAAATGGCATTTAACTCATGCGTTAATTAAGATTACAAAAACAATTTTGAAAGTTGTATGGATTAAAAAATAAACTTACAATAATTTTAAATTTGTTTAAACTGTTTGACGTATAATACAACCTAAATCGAACGATTTATATACCTATCATCCATGGGAATGCAAGAAACCGTTATATCAGCATTTGTGTCAACATGTTTCTGGACAAAGTCCATATAGTCCATTCGGTATAAATGGTCTCCTGAAAGAATTAGAATGTTTTCAACATTCTTGTTCTTGGCATCCTGCATTAAATGTATAGAACCACATCAACACAAAAGATTACTATAAACGTAGAATGAAAAACGTTCGACAAGCATATGACAAGTTATTACCTCAAACAACCATATAAACTGGCGAACCGCGTCTGCTGTTCCTTGGAACCACTTCTTTCCTGCTTCTCCCGGTGTTTGAGTGGCAGCCAAAACCTGAATGTCACATGATTATTGAAATCAACAAATTGTGGCCCAAGATTATTAGTAAGATTTCAACAAAGCAAGTTCAAAGTGTTTGATAATTCGATATGTTTAAAGACATATATTAAGATTTTAATATAAGTAATACCTCCACAAATCCATCCCCGAAACTCATGCCGTTTCCGAAGTTATAAGTTTTAGCCAAGTGACGATTGAGCGAAAAAGAATTAAACTGTGTCAAGATAAAGATCTTCCTTATCCCACTGTTAATGCAATTACTCATTGGAACATCAATGAGTCTGTAACATCCACCAATTGGAACCTGCATAATATCCCATTTTTAAAATATAAATCACTACAAAACTTGTGTAAATCATTTCAAATCGAAACTAATTGCCGTGACTTGAAGAATCTAAACAAGAACAAGTAAATTTCATAATTAGCTGATTAAAGATCTAAAGCTAGAAATAGGTAGGTAATTTGACACCAATTAGTACTAATTAATCTAATTTTTATCAATCTCTTCAAATCTGATTATTTTGTCTATAAATGATTAAAACTTGCTATTAATTAAGGGAGTCAACCGGGTTGACGGGTTGGAATCGAGTTGTAAACAGGATAAACGGGTTGGTAGCTTGTAACAAATGGGTTAAGCGGGTCGTAAACAAGTTGAAAAAGTAATGTATATATAACTTTTCTTTTTAAATTGACGGCATGTCTAAATAAACAGGTTAAATAGGTTAACCTGAACGCAACATGTTTATTAAATGGTTAGAAATAACAAACTAAAACTGATTATTTCCTTGTCATTAATTGTCTGTGCTAGTTATCTTCAGTGTTCTTAGAACATGACCGGACCCACCCGGCCGGACCAGGAACCACCACGGGTCCGGTTGAGTATTGTTGAACATCCTCTACTCGCGCAACTTGGTTATGACAGAAACCGACAAACCGGATCAGTGGTTTCACAAGATTTTCAATATTTAATTTTTTCAAATCTTGTTACCGATTCATGATTAATTTACTACTTCTAGACTCCATATATTTTCTGTTTCAATCTCAATATTTTACTAACAATGCAAATTCACACTAAAAAAGACAAAACTAGTGTCATATTATTTTAGATTATAGATACAAAGCATATCACATATATTAATTTGAGTAAACTGCCAAAATAGTACCTGAGGTTTGGTCACACCACTTTAGTCCAAAACTCAAACCTTTTGAATTTGGGTCCCTGGTTTCAATTTTGTTGCCATTTTCATCCAAAATCTGGTCAGGTCAGATTTTTCAGGTAACATCCAGCTTTTTTGTCTTTTTTCTTCCCTTCAAAGTTAATATGGCCGAATTGCCCGTCTATTTAACAGATTACATATAAAATGACCGAATTGCCCTTCTCGTTAACAGAAAAATGGATGAAGTTAACCCAATGGACTAAAATGGCAACGGTGAAACCTTTTTGGACCCAATGGCGAAAATGACCTTTAGACTAAACTGTCAAAATGACCCAAACCAACGGACTAAAATGGCATTTCACTCTAAAATAAAATAAAACTATCAAGTGATGATGACCAGTAAACATAAATGGTAATAAATAATAATAATGGGTTTGAAGATGATCCAAACACCAAAATTTGGAAACATTTGACTTACAGCTGGTTTAGCTCTTTTGTTAGTAAGAGGAAACAGTCGGGTCCCTGCACCTCCACCCAAGATAATGGACGCCACTGTTTTAGGCTCTACTTTTCTCTCATCAAAAAACTGACTCTCAAATCTCTGCACCCAAAAAAAAATATATATATCAACAAACAAAATAACATCAACCTCCAATCTTTAATCTTTGTCAACATGCTGCTTACCAAAATCTCCTCATCAACTGGTGCTTTAACAACAGACCTAACCACTTCAACCTTCTTCAACCTCTTGCTTTCAGTTCTTGAAACTTTACAAAAACTGTTTATTTTCTTTCCCCAGAACCCATTTTCAACAAAATTGGGTCTTTTTTGCACATGCATGTTTGGATTGAAACTAACACAACAAGAATCCATCTTTTTGTCAAAAGACTAAAACCCAATATTCAAAAAGGTCAGTAAAGATGTAAGAAATCGCATTTGACCCAAAGGGTGCACATTTATCAATAACTTTATATATATGTTTTCATATGAGTATTGCGTGAAAACCCAGATGAGGAAACGTGTTTTGGACGATGATTAATTGGAATTGTGATCATTTTTTGAAGAATGTTTTGGGGTTTACGAGGAGGAGGAAGAAGTAGAACAAAATCTTGAGAAAGATTATGCAATAAAAAAGGGTTTGGATCTGATTAAAAGAGTGAATGTTATGGGGTTTGAATGAGCAAGAGTGAGAGCTAGAAACACTCCGGTGAAATGTGTCAGATTTTTAACTCTTCTACGTGAATTAATCTTCTGATTTATGTTCAGATTAATTAGTGAGTACGAATATGGTCCTTTGAACCATGTGGCTGACATTCGTTCGGTCCCTCCCTAACCTTTCAATTTGTACTTATGGTTTTTAAGTTTTTAGTTTAGATGTAAAATCCCGACTAGCTTCTGATCGTTAGTCTTCATCTAGTAATTTTTATCTAATCGACCAATTAATCAGTAGGTGGTCAAATCCAGTCTTAATTGGCCAAAAATCAATGGCAGTCTGGTGATTCTGGCCAGATTCTTAACTAAGACCTGTAAGTTCTGGCAATTAATCTTATTTGCTTGAAAATATAGGTCGAAGAAGATGTTAAAATATGTCTACTTAAAATATACATATAAAAATGTATGGATATATATATAAAACTGTAAATTACATATAAAATATCAATCCGATTAATCTCTATTAATCTCGATTAATCGCTAGTTGGTACCTCACCGTCCGATTGGCGCCTAATGACTTTTACAACTTTGCTTTAAAGTTTAAACTTATCAACGAGATTTAAAGATTTAGAAATCAAGAGTGTGTTTCATGTAATAACTAAATTTAAGTACAGAATTGTTATAGCCATGATAAGCGTATGTATATAGTGGTAGGGGTGGATATATACGACCGAATACCGGTGCCATCCCGATGTTAATACATTTATTGTCCCGGTCGAATACTATTCATAACGATACCGGTTTTAACTTAAGGCCAAATTGGGTTAAAGTACTAACCGGTATCAATAGGAATAATATACCGAAAGTACTGATTTGCAAATTGTGTTTGTTTTAATATGTATGAATGTTAAATAGGTGAATGGAGCTTGTTTGATTTTGTTGATCCCCCCCGGAACGCTGCTCTGAGGTCTACGGACCGCGCGGTTGGGGAGCAGGAGCCTGATGTGTTGAAGATTCACATCGAACAATTTCTACTTCCCGCCGTGCTGGCGGATCCAACTACTTATGTGTCTAAGCCTCCCCCCAGCGGGGGGAGCGGTGTTTCCCTTGAAGAGACGAAAAAGCCATCCCGGATAAGGATATCCGGGAAGAAAATTATTACCGCGGGGGCAACTGCTTCGCCTGTGGCGGCTAGCATATCTGTGACCCCAGAGGGTGCTGCTGTTACTTCTGCCCCTCCTAGTTTGGTGAATCCACAACCCGCGCCTAAGAGACGTAGGATGATGCCCCCTTTGACCACCTTTCAAGCAACAAAAGCTGCTCAAGCATTACATGCTGGTAAGTGGTCGTATTTGTCAATATAGGATTTGGTTCCTTTATTCATGTTCTGAATATTTGCTTTGATGCAGGTTCTCTTGCTGAGGCCCAAGTTGAGGGTGGATCCTCTATGCCTTTAACCTCTGGGGAAATTGTTCCTTCTGCCGCTGGCGGCCAAAGCGTTCCCCTTGCAGATCTGGTATCCCAAGCAATTGTAATTTCTGTTAGCTCTTCGATGCCACTACCATTGATCATTACCTCCGTTGTTATGACACCCAGCTCTGTTACCACGCCACTGTTTTCCAGCTCCACCCCCGTATCTATATTTGATTCTCCGATTGGCGATTTCTTTGTGTCTGGAAAAGAAATGCCTACAACTTCTGTTGCTGGCGATTCAACAAGTGCCAAGGATACCACTGTTAGTGATACTGGGGGATCTAGTGGTGCTTTTGCTGAAGATGGGGCTCGTTTGTCTGATGATCTCTATCTTCCCACCGTTTGCTGGGATCCGTATGCTCAGGACAAACACTATCAACCTAAGTGAAAGACAGCGGAGTCTTTCAGGCTGGTTTTCCCCCAGTGGTGCATCACTGGGTTGAGCGGGCATACCCTCCGGCGGAATCTGCCTATGTAGAGGGGTTAGATAACGAGCACCTGATGAATACGATGATGGTGGATGCTGTTGGTCAACCCAGGAGGCTGGCTGAAATCCGACGCCGGTGGATGCATGATAATAATGAGCTACACCAGGCGCGGATGACCATTCAAGAGCTTATGGATGAGAAGTTCCGTTTGGAAAGTCAGCTCTAGACTGCTAGTCTCAGGGAGAGCCAGTTTGTGTTAGAGAAGAACAAGACCGAGGATGATCTAAAGCGAGTAACGGCTAATCTTGCTGAGGAAGGGGTGATATGGGCCCGCGACATAGCGGAAAAGGATCGCGTCCTTTCTCATGCCAAAGCTATTCAGGAAGAGTTAGACCGTAAAGCCGTCAATGAGGCTCAAAAGGTGAGGTCTGAGTTATCTGCTAAGGTGGAAAAGTTCCGTATTGACACTGATTTTGTTTATCAGGTGCAGGAAAGGTACCAAAATTTGACTCTGGAGTTAGAGGCGTTTAATGCCAAAGCCAAGGCCAAACAAGTTGAGCTGGAGGAGCGGGAGGAAAAACTTAGGGAGTTGCAGCAAATGTGTGACTCCCTGGTCTCTGAAAAGAATCAGCTTGTGCAATCTTCAACCGCCCAGCAGGCGCGTCTCAAGGAGGCGGAGAGTGCCTTGGACCAAACCAACGCTGAAGTGGATAGCTTGACTAGTCGCTTGGCTGGTCTGCAGGGTGATAGGAACTGGCTGATATCCAATGGTTTGGTTGGTGCTTTTGAGTATCTACGCCAGTCAGAATCCTTTGTTGCCCTCCTGGATCGCCTGTCTACTGCTGCTTACAAGTCGGGTCACCATGATGGCGTCCACGAGGGTTATGCTAGGTGTCAACAGACAAGTAGGATTACTCCCCGAGTTCCAGGAGAGAGAAGGCAAACTAACAGCGGAGAGAGCAGACGCTCTTGAGGCAGTTTACAATGATCCGTTGCCAGCGTATGCTGAGTTGGCTAACAAGGTGGCTGAAGACGGCGTGGACTCTTTACGCTACATGCTGGATGTGGTGGATGAATCTGGAGAGGAATAAGCGTTTTTTTGTTTGATATTTCTATTGTTCCTTAGATATTTTTGTAAAGAACAATATTTTATGTATGTTGGGGTGCGTGTGAGCACTTGATTTTGTCAGAAGCAATTAATGAAACTATCATTATGATTGTGCCGCCATTTGCAAAAATGTGGTGATTAGACATGTAATCATGATTCCTTATTAATTTTGCTTTCGTCATGGTTGTCAACTTGTTCAGCCGTTTATAAATTGACCCTTACTTTTTTTACCATATTTGGTAAATGAACAATGAGTCATAAATACCGTCTCCGGAAAGTCTCCGACATATACTGCAAACCTTGGACGTAGCTGAAGTTATAGTCCGTCTTCAGGATAAGATGCCGGGGAAAACGATGGAGTATCAGGAGGTAGACTCCGGCGATGTTGTGCTGTGCACGAATATTTCCAGCAAGGTTATTGAAGATGAGAGTTCTTCTTTTGTCGGAGTTAAGTCAGATAGAGGTGCTGTATTCTTGACAGCGGACACTCTAACACGAGCTTTTCCTTCCGAGTGCTTACGTCGATGCAGAGTGGTTTACGAACGACGTAGAAGTGGTCGTCACTGCCCAAGTTCTGTTGACGATCGGAAGATGGTAGCTTCTCCGGCTGGTGAGGTGAATGTTGACAACTTGATCATCGATCCTCACCCCTTGCAGTGGTCCGATGAAGCATTGCACACCCCTGCAGAGGTGTTAGAAATGTTTCCCGACTTGTAGTGTAGTAGAACATGTTCGTGTTTTGGTGTTCCCATATGTCGGTTTTTGATTTTGTATGATAGTTGTATGTATTTATTACCAAAATACCTATCTTTTGTAGTGGTTAATGTATCTATTACCAAGATACCCACTTTTAGCGCTGTATAGTTTTGGTCGTCTGACTTTGCTATATATGAAAAAATATTTCGTGTCAGAGACGTTTTTTACCGTGATATGCAGTTCGAATGCGATGGTAATTTTTTGTACCGTAATATGCAGTGTAAATGCGATGGTAATTGTTAATGTGCATGTAGATGACAAAAGAGAATACGAAAGTAATTTTTATTAACTTAATAATTGAAGCGAGAAAGAGACATCGTTCTTGATGAATTACACTTGTTCCAAAAGGAAAACTGTCTATTCCGCCGTTAGGGGCAGAATTCTACTTGTAATATTTTTTCAATTGAGCAGCGTTCCAGCTACGTGGAACCGCTGTGCCATCAAGTCTGGACAGGCAGTAAGCTCCCTTGCCTAGATCTTCTTGGACTATGTAAGGGCCTTCCCAGTTGGGTCCCAGCTTGCCTGTGGGTTCCACCCTACTAGCCTCGTTATCCCGCATGACATAATCGCCCTCCTTGAAGGTTTGCTGAGCCACGCGTTGATTATAATATCTCTCTAAGGTTTTCTTGTATTTTGCCTCACTAATGGCGGCCGCTTCACGGCGTTCTTCCAGGAGGTCCAGGCCTTCCCGTAGGAGCCTGTCATTGTCATCATCAGTTGTTAGGCGCCTTAGCGAAGGTAGCCCTACCTCCGCTGGTATCATTGCCTCTGTGTCATAAGTTAGGCTGAAGGGGGTCTCATTGTTTCTTGTCTTGGGCATAGTTTGATGTGCCCAGAGGACGTTTGGTAATTCTTCCACCCAGGAGCTTCCTTCGTAGCCTAACCTTCTTTTGATTCCATCCAGCAGACTTCTATTTGCCCTTTCCACTTGGCCCTTTCCTTGGGGGTGTGCAACCGATGTAAAAGTTTGTTGAATCTCTAGCTCTGCACACCAATCTTGTAGGACCTTGTCTGTAAATTGTGTTCCGTTGTCGCTCACAAAATATAGCGGCAGTCCAAATCAGCAAACGATGTGCTCCCATAGGATTTTTTTGGCATTTTCAGCAGTTATCTTGGCCAAAGGTTTTTCTTCGACCCACTTAGTAAAATAATCGATTGCCACGATCAAGTACTTTAGTTTCCCTAGGGCCAGCGGGAATGGTCCCATGATATCAATCGCCCATTTTTTAAAAGGCCATGCCGCCGTTACAGGGATCAAGTTGTTCTTAGGGCGGAGTGTCTTTGGAGCAAACTTTTGACAGTTGCGACATTTTCTAAGTTCAACCACCGCGTCTTCATGCATTCCGGGCCAATAATACCCAGCATTTTGAATTTTAGCAATGATCACCCGGGGGCGGCGTGAATGCTGCATATGCCGGCGTGTATCTCTTGAATCAAGTACGTAGCTTCTAATGGGGACACGCACCGTAGCAGCGGTCCCAAGTACGACTTCCTGTACAGGATGCCATTTTGTACTTCATATTGTAAAGCCCTTGTTTGTATCTTCTTGGCATCGCCTCTGGTGGAGGGCAGCTCCCCTTTTGTGAGAAATTTCAGAATGGGAGTGTACCAACAAGGTTCTTCCGTTGTGACGGCGGATACTTCTCGGTGTTCTATTGAAGGTGACTGGAGCGTTTCCACCTTCACCTCCTTTTCCATGCCAGATGTAGCTAGCTTGCTTAGGGCATCAGCTATTTGATTTCTTCCGCGATGGACGTGATTGAGTGTAACACTGTCAAAGGAAGCTATAAGTTCCTTGGTTTTAGCCAAGTATTTTGCCATCGTCTCATCTTTGGCTTCATAGGTCTCATTCACTTGGTTATTGACCAGCAAAGAGTCAACGTATGCATCGACCCTTGTTGCTCCCATAGACTGGGCCATCCTCAGGCCCACTAACAGCGCTTCATATTATGCCTTGTTGTTGGAGCATTCAAAGTCAAATTGCAAAGCTTACATCAACTTTATTTCATCCGGGCTGATTAGCATGAGGCCCGCGCCTGCCCCCTTTCCACTGGAAGATCCATCTGTGTATAACTTCCAGGTTTGCCTGGACGTGCTAGATTCTGGCATGTCGTTAACCACTGGGTCTTGTATTACTTCTCCATTAGGAATTTCAGCTAAGAAGTCGGCGATTACCTACCCCTTGATTGCTGTTCATTTTCGATATTCAATGTCTAGGGCTCCCAGCTCAATCACCCATTTAGCTAACCTCCTAGAGATTTCTGGTTTGTGTAAGATTTGCTGTAGGGGATAGATTGTTAAGATTTGCACGCGATGCCCCTGGAAGTATCTTCGGAGACGTCGGGTAGCGTGAACGAGTGCAAGTAATAGTTTCTTCTAGTGTTGGATACCGCGTTTCAGGACCCGCTATTACACGGCTAATGTAGTATATGGGCGTTTGTTTGCCATCCCTTTCGACCATGAGTACCACGCTTACAGCGTTGTGGGCTGCCGCCAGGTACATCTTCAAAAGTTCCTTTGGGTATGGTGTTGTCAACATGGGTAACTTTTCAATGAACCGTTTCATGTCTTACAAGGCTTCCTCTACTTCACTGGTCCATTTGAAGTTGTTCTTGTTGAGGCAGTCTTTCAATGTTTTTATGAATGGCAAAAACCTTTCAGCATGTCTTGCTAGGAACCTGTTTATAGCGACTAAACGCCCATTCAATGCTTGTGCCTCTTTTAGAGTTCTGGGTGATGGCATTCACGTTATTGCGGTTATCTTTTCTGGGTTGGCTCTAAAGCCATCCCGGGTGACCACCACTTCTTGGGGTTGAGCTTGATCTTGATCTGGTACTCTCTCAACTTTCGAAAAGTTTCCTCGATGTCCTCGAGCTTTTGTTTTTCTTCCATGCTCTTAATTACTACGTCATCGACGTATACCTCCAAGTTTCTGCCAATTTGCTTCTCAAAGGCTTTGTCCATGAGTCGCTGATAGGTGGCCCCGGCATTACGTAGACCAAAAGGCATTTTGGTGTAGCAAAAAATGCCTATATCGGTGTGAAATGCAGTTTTTTCTTCGTCTTCTCTTGACATCTTGATCTGGTGGTAACCCTTGTAGGCGTCTAAGAAACACTTGTACCTTAAAGGGACCAAGGAGTCAACTTCGAAATCCATTTCGGGTAGTGGATATGCGTTTTTTGGGCAAGCCTTGTTCAAGTCTTTAAAGTCATTGCACATCCGCCATGTGCCATCTGGTTTCTTGACCATAACGGGGTTCGATACCCATGTATGTTATTTCATTTCCCGAAGGATTCTAGCTTCAACCAACTTTCGTACTTCTTTTACTACCGCTTCTCTTCGATCAGGGGCTATGCTACGTTTTCCCAGGGCCACCGGTTTGATGCCTGGGAGTGTAGCTAACCTGCGTTCTGCCTTATCCCAGGGTATCTCGGTCATATCAGAATGCTCAAAGGTAAAAATGTCGGCGTTTCTTCTTAGCAATTGTTTCAGACTGTTTTTAATTTTAGGGGAGAGGCTGTCTTCTATTGTAACTGTTTACTCGGGGTGGCGTGTGCTTAAAACCCATCTTTCTGGACCGATTGCTCTGGTAGGTCCCTGACGACATCTTTTGGTATCCAAAACTTCACCCACCTTGTCCCGGTAGACTGTTGCAATTCCTCGCGGCATGGGGAACTTCATGAACCCTCACGTTGTGGATACAACAACGTCTAGTTTCCCCAGGGTAAACCTTCCAATTATTACGTTGTGGTAGGATTCAGCACGCACAACAAGGAATGTGAGGAGTATGGTCCTTTCGCGGGGGGTGAGTCTGAATGTTACCGGGAAGGTGATTTGGCCGATTGGGTCAACCTTCTCTCCTGTGAACCCCTTTATAGGGGCGTGTACTGATTCGAGCAGCTTTTTATCTTCCGGTTGCATCCTATTGAAGCAGTGTTCATATATTATATCTTCGGAGCTCCCGGTGTCAACTAGTATCCTTCTCATGTTGTAGTCGCCTACAGCGGCGGATATGATGAGGGGGTCAATGGTGAGGTGTAAATCCTCAAAACGTGGTTCGACCGTCACGGTTGCCAATATCTAGGGTTCGAGTGTGGAGAAACTTCGCTTCACTCCTTTTCCCTTGTCGGCATATACCATGTTTAATTCCCACGGTCTCTTACCCGCCCCTTTATCCGCATTTTCCTTGCTAGGGGGCGGGCCCTGCTTTATGTCTCGAACTAGGTGAGCTAGCTTCCCAGTCTTCACATAATACTCAATTTGCTTCTTCAACTGATAAGAGTCGTTAGTATCATGACCATTGCCCTTGTGATATTCACAGTATTTGCTGGTGTTTTTATTGGGTGTATCTTTCAATGGTTTGGGAGGGTTGAGTTTTAGGTTCTCAGAAGCCAAGATTTCTGCCGGCGTTTTACTCAGATTTGGGTATTCAGACCTTGACTTGGAGGATGATTCGTTTCTTGAGTAAGAGCCCCTAGACCTGTCATATCATGAGTCTGATCGATCGCTTTTCTGGAACCTATCTCCTTTATTCTTACTTTTGGAGTTCCGCTGCTCCCTATCGTCTTGGCTTTTTTGTGCTTCCTTTTTCCTGTTAGCAGCGTGACTGGCTGCCACCGTCTTTTCTTGTGTTAAATACACTTTGGCTATTCTTAGGATCTCATCGATGGTTGAGGGTACGCCATCCCTTCCACACAATGTCCTTAGTAACTCGTCGTCATTCACTCCTTGTAGGAAAGCACCGCAAGCCAAATCATTTGTTATTCCTGGGATCGCCAGGCTTTCTTTGTTGAATCTGATGATGAAATTCTCCACCGTCTCATTGTCTCGCCGACGAATATGGAGGAGTTCGTTTTGATCTTTTGTATGTCGCCTTTGTTGACTGAATTGTAGCTGGAATTTGGATACCAGATCTTCAAAGCTATCAATTTCCCCCACAGGTAGGATGTCCCACCATACTCGTGCTGCCCCGACCAGCGTTTGGACAAACATCTTGCACCAGAGAGGCATGGGCCGGGAGGCTACCTCCCCGGCACTTTTGAACAAATTTATAGGGTCGTCAGGGTCACCCAAGCCATCGTATTTACCCACTGTCTGTAGCATCTTAGGTTTCTCCTTGATCGGGGCTTCAGCGATCCTTCTTGTAAATTTAGATTTGAATGTAGCATCTGCAGGTTTGTTAGGTTTGGTGAGATCGTCATCTTCCACATTGATAGGCTGTTAATTTGCTCCACCCATGCTTATTCCTTGAGTAACCGGAGGCTGGGATGTTGTAAGGTTGAGTGTGGAACTGGGACCCTCGTTAGTGTCACACCCCGATATTTTCATATATTACCGGTGGGTTCGACGGGGAGTATCGTGACGTAGTTGATATCATCATAGTCAAATATACACAGTTTATAGCACAACGGAAGTCTTGGTAGAAATTACTATTACAAACCGAAAATGTAAAGTACGAAATAAAAGAATATACAGACGGTTGTAAGCAAAGATCCACAGGCGGATCTAAATATAATATAAAATGTGTTCAACAGACTTAAGGCATTATGAACTTGCAAGATTCTCTATTTAACGCCCAGAAGCTCCCAGCCAATTACGAGTAGTACCTGTCACTTAGCCTTTTTGAAAATACGTCAGTTTACACTGGTAAATACAATTAACTGACTCTTTTGAAAACATTTATGAAAATGGATTTAGATGCACGAGGCATAATTATTCTTTTATAACTTGGGACGGTTAGATAAAATAATCTTGTATACATATTTACATGTTTGTCGTACATTTAGGACCCAGGATAGAAGCCGAGACATGATTAACCGACACACCACTTTATCCCTTCTCGGGAAACCCACAGAGGAGTTATTCTAGATCTTTTCCCTTTTTGGGGAAAAGAAACCATATCACATCTGAAAAGTGTATGCCTATACCCCATGCTTATGTCGTGGCCATTTGCAATTAAATGAGCCAAGGATATCCAGGACACAGTCGCATTAACCCCCAATGTTAATGTTATCCAGCAAAACAGATTAAAATGGGTTATGTAATTTATTAATCACAATCCGATTAAATGATTCCATACCCGACCAAGCGGTAATAATTTACCGTATCCCAAGCCCGTATAAGGGAAAATGTCACGGCTCCCGACCCGGTTTGACCCGTTTCAGGAGCCGCGGGACAGAAATCCCGTGATATTTATTTATGTGATTTTAGCAGCGGAATTTTATCATCAGGATCGTTTTAAAGCTAAAAACTTTTCCCGATTATTTTATTTCACAATTTGGGATAAAACCCCGATAATTTACAATAACAAGATTTTACTGAGAAATCTTTATTTTTACAAAACATATTTCTTTATTTTATAATGAGCCACTACTTTAAGCCTGCACTGCTTCCCCGCACTTTTCCTGAATTACAATAGATCACCTGAAACATGTTTGAAAAAGGTTTTGTCAGCGGAAAATACTGAGTGAATCATTCAGTTTACTTAAATGACTCATTTATTATAATTTACAGTATTAAGAGTTTTTACATATGTTTCTGATATCTACCAACTACCCACAGTATTTGTCACTCGACCGGATCTGTGACTGTGGTCATATCACCATTGGCTGCCCCAATGAATGACGTATATCACTTAATTTTAGGTTCGCCCACCTAATGTGATAAAAACAGTAGTAATGTGCACAATACCCCACATACTGGCTGTAATTTGGTGATTACATAAACTTAATCACTGTAATTATAATTCTGAAAATAATTTGGAGTATTGTAAAACATTTGATAAAAAGAGACTGACTCACATTGCAGATTTAATACGGACGGAATGCGATTTAGCCTTGTTAACCTAATTTAATAATAATGCACACAAAATCGGGTTAGTGATCAATACAGCAGTAACGATAACTCACGAGATCAAATTCTCACAACGAACGACAAAGTGCAATACTTAAACATCCATCGATTTAACGACGAACGACAAAGTATAACCCTATGTGGGCGGCACTTAAACATCCATTGGATATATTGATCAGTCGGAATATGAATCGTAATAGCGATCGAGTGATTACCCTGTTTTGCGGCAGCACTTCGTGATCAGTGTGTGTTTAATTGTAATAATACTATGATATCTCGACGTCCACAAAGTTTTTATGCGTCGTTTCAACTTCAGAAAGCTACTGCCAAGGTCTGCTATTTATAGTGATTTTTGAGACATGCTTACGGACCGTATGGCATTTACCCTTACGGTCCGTAAGGGTGCAGTCTAATTACATAGCTAGCTGGGTTCGGGACTAGCTTGCATGACTCAACTCTTTTCTTAATTTCAATTGTAACAACGTATTAAATAGATAAATATCAACTAGGGTTTATCCCCCCCTGAGTTTTAGGGGCCCTGATCCTAATTCCGATTATTCGGAAAATTTTAGGGTTAGTGCAAAATTACTTGGGTGTCTCAATTAGGGTTTTCTTATTGACTAATTGTCATCCTAATTATGGATTTTAATGAGAGTTATTACATCCACCCCACCTTAAGAAAAATCTCGTCCTCGAGATTTATTGAAATATATAAGGGTATTTCCGCTTCATTTCTGACTCCAGTTCCCAAGTATATTCTGGTCCCCTCTTTGAATTCCATTTGACTTTTACCAGTACTAGTCGCTTGTGTTTAAGAAACTTGACCTTCCGGTCTTCTATTTGTAAAGGTTTCTCTATGAATTTCAGCTTTTCATTTACCTCCACATCTTGAAGAGGTACTACCAGGGATTCATCTGATAGACATTTCTTGAGATTGGATACATGAAATACATCATGTACTCCAGCTAGTTCTTCTGGTAGTTGTAAGCGATAGGCTACTGGTCCTATTCGTTGGATTACTGAGAATGGTCCAACATATCTTGGACTCAGTTTTCCTTTCTTACCGAATCGTACTACTCCTTTCCTAGGAGAAACTTTCAATAATACTTTGTCTTCCATCTGGAATTCTAGTGGCTTGCGGCGATTGTCTGCATAGCTTTTCTGGCGATCTCTGGCTGTCTTCAATCTTTCCTTGATTTGGGTGATCTTGTCTGTGGTTTCTTGCACGATTTCTGGACCTGATAATTGACTTTCTCCTATTTCTGCCCAACATACGGGAGTTCTGCACTTGCGTCCATACAGTGCTTCGAATGGAGCGGCTTCGATGCTTGAATGATAACTATTATTATAGGAGAATTCGATTAATGGTAAATGGTTATCCCAATTACCACCAAAGTCAATTACACATGCTCGGAGCATGTCTTCTAGAGTTTGAATCGTCCTTTCACTTTGTCTGTCTGTTTGTGGATGATATGCAGTACTTAGATTGAGTCGGGTTCCCATTGCTTCTTGGAAGCTTGTCCAGAAACGGGAAGTGAAACGACTATCTCTATCCGATACAATGGAGAGTGGGACTCCATGTAAGGATACTACTTCATCCACATACAATTTGGCTAACTTTTCCATGCTAAAGGTTTCTTTCATAGGTAGAAAATGAGCAGATTTGGTTAATCGGTCTACAATTACCCAAATCGCATCATTACCTTTTCTGGTTTTGGGTAACTTAGTAACAAAGTCCATTGTTATGAGTTCTCATTTCCATACAGGCATTTCTAACTGTTGTAGTAGTCCTGAAGGTTTCTGGTGTTCGGCTTTAACTTGTGAACAAGTTAGACACTTAGATACGTATTCGGCTATATCCTTTTTCATTCTTATCCACCAGAAATTCTTTCTTAAATCTTGGTACATCTTATTGTTTCCTGGATGTACAGTATACCTAGATTTATGAGCTTCCTCTAAAATCTTTGATCTTAAATTTCCCTGTTTAGGTACCCAAATTCTTCTTTTGTGGAATTTCCAGATTCCATCATTTCCTTGTTCCAATTCTTTTAGGTAACCTTTCATTCCTTCGGCATCGTCCTTGATTGCCGTTTCCTGAATTTCCTTCAATTGTTCCATTAAATCTACTTGTAGATTTATTCTAAGAGCACGGACTCGCCTTTGCTTCTCATGATCCTTACGACTTAAGGCATCTGCGACTACGTTTGCCTTTCCTTCGTGATATTGAATATCACAGTCGTAATCACTCAGGATTTCCATCCATCTTCTTTGCCTCATATTTAACTCTTTTTGCCCAAATATATACTTTAAACTTTTATGATCTGTATAAACAGTAAACTTACTTCCATACAGATAATGTCTCCATATCTTAAGGGCAAAAACTATAGCTCCTAATTCTAAATCATGAGTCGTATAATTTTCCTCGTGTTTCTTCAATTGTCTGGAAGCATACGCAATTACCTTCTTGCGTTGCATTAACACACATCCGAATCCTAATTTTGAAGCATCACAATATACTTCAAAGTCTTCGGTTCCTTCTGGTAAGGCTAAGATTGGAGCATTGGTTAATTTCTGCTTCAAGATTCTAAAGGCTTCTTCTTGTTTAGGTCCCCATTCAAACTTAATGGCTTTACAGGTTAGCTTAGTTAATGGTAAAGCTATCTTGGAAAAATCCTTAATAAACCGTCTATAATATCCGGCTAAACCTATAAAACTTCTAATTTCCATTGCGGTTTGCAGAACCTTCCAGTTGGTAATTGCTTCTATCTTAGCAGGATCTACGTGAATACCTTCATGATTCACCATGTGTCCTAAGAATTGCACTTCTTGTAGCCAAAATTCACACTTCGAAAATTTGGCATACAATTTTTCTTTTCTTAACAAAGTTAAGAGTACATGCAAGTGCTGACAATGTTCGTCCTGACTTTTTGAATAAATAAGTATATCGTCTATGAAAACAATTACAAATTTATCCAAATATGGTTTACAGATTCTGTTCATCATGTCCATGAATGCTGCAGGTGCATTAGTTAACCCAAAGGGCATGACTGTAAACTCATAGTGTCCATACCTAGTTCTAAAAGCAGTTTTAGGTATGTCTTCTTCTTGAACCTTTAATTGATGATATCCGGAGCGCAAGTCTATCTTAGAAAAGTACCTAGCGCCTTGTAATTGATCGAAAAGATCATCAATTCTAGGTAATGGGTATCGATTCTTAATTGTAACCTTATTTAGCTCTCTATAATCGATACACATTCTCATTGATCCATCTTTCTTTTTCACAAACAACACTGGTGCACCCCAAGGGGATGAACTAGGTTGTATAAATCCTTTGCTTAGTAATTCATATAATTGCTTCTTTAATTCTAGCATTTCGGTAGGAGCCAATCGATAGGGTGCCTTGGCTATCGGTGTAGTTCCTGGAATTAGATGAATCCTAAATTCTACCTCCCTATCTGGTGGTAACCCAGGTAAATCTTCCGGGAATATATCTGGGTATTCTGAGACTACAGGAATTTCCTTAAGTTCCTTACCTTTAGTACTAATGATTACTGAAATCATATACACTATTCCTTGTTTTCGTTCATAATTAGCAACTTTCATTACTGATATGAACTTTAGTGGCTTTCGAGGTTTATCTCCTGTAATCATGATTACTTCTCCAGTAGGTGATTGAATTTCTATGGAGTTTTTATCACAAATGATTTGAGCATGGTTGGCTATTAACCAATCCATTCCTAACACCACATCAAATTCTGCTAATTTCATAGGTAATAGGTTTGCAACAAATTTATGACCTGCAAGTTCTATTCCTACTTTTTGCAAAACCTGATTGATTTTTACTGAATTCCCATCTGCGGTTTCGACTGTAAAAATCTGCCTAATGGTAGTTAAGGGTAACTTAAAAGCTTGGCAGAATGAAGTATTTATAAAACTTTGGTTTGCACCAGAGTCAAATAATACTTTTGCATAAACATCGTGAACTAAAAACGTACCGGCTATCACATCCGGGATGAGCTCTGCTTCTTGAGTGGTTAGCTGGAATGCTCTGGCATTCTTCTTAGTAGCTCCTTCGGTCGCCTTGGTTTTGTTGTCCACTGGTTTGACTAACTTAGGACATTCTGTTTTGAAATGTCCGACTTCTCCACAATTGTAACAAATTATGGATTTCTTTCTGCAGTTCTCTTCACGATGTCCTATCGTTTTGCAAAAATTGCAAAGTTTATTACATTTTCCAAAATGTTTCTTTTTGCAAATTTTGCAGAATGGCAAAGTTAAAGATTGCCTTGCACCTCTTTTCTTGAAACTATTATTACCCACCCTATATCCTTGGGTAATTTTCTGAGCTAGTTCCTTCTTCCTATCTTCATCTCTTGTGCGTATCAATTCATCAGTCAGAGTGTGAGCTAATTCTACTGCATCGTCAATAGTGCGAGGTCTCGCAGCCTTAACGATATTTCGAATTCCGCTAATTAATCCCCAAATATAACGAGAAATGAGTACCGGTTCTGGCGAAGCCAGTGTTGGTACCACCCTAGCATATTCAAAGAATGTCGAAGTATAACCCCGACAATCCACACCTAACATCCGATGAGTTAGGAACTTATTTGCCATTTGTTCCTTTTCATACTCAGGACAAAATTTTCTTTCTACAAGATTCTTAAATTCTTCCCAACTCATAGCATAAGCCCTATTTCTTCCTTTAGCTTGTAACACAGTGTTCCACCATTCCAGTGCTCCTTCTTTAAACAGATTTGATGCGTACATGACCTGATCATCTTTGGCACACTTACTGATTGCAATTACTGCTTCGGTTTTCTCTAACCAACGCAGTGATGCAGTTGCCCCTTCATTGCCTGCAAATTCAGTGGGTTTACAAGCAAGGAATTCTTTGAAAGTGCAACCAGGTGTTACAGCTTTCTGTTTCTTAAGGAGCGGCGTGTGCTGGGATTCATTGTTATGATTATTGCCCCCATTTATACTATTACTGAAGTTATCTTCAGAAGTACGTTTACTAGGAACGATATGTTGCGGTTCGATTGGACTTTTTACAGCAGCAACGAATGCTGGAATAGCATTGGCTATCCCTTGAGCAACAATATTTTCAATATCTTGTCTAGTCATATATTGATCTCCTGGATGTTGCTCTGATTGATTAACCTCATTTACCGGTTCATTACCAATATTTGCCATCTGATAATATATATAATTTTTTATTAGTATTTGATAAATAGCAATTATACATAAACAATCAGACAATTTACAATACACGTATAGTCACAACTATCGATTTCTCGATTTCATTTTATATCGGTTATAGTATGCATCACTACACACAAATATTTTACAGGGTTTTGTTCGTAGTTATGTTACAGACTGATTTTACTATTTACTTTTACTATTACACAACTATATTTTTACCACCTTCCTATCTCTCGCCACTTGTCGTTCTAAAAACGCATTTCCCTTTCATCATATTTCCAGGAAATTTGTCCCCCTATCTCCCTGATTCTATTTCCTGCATCCATCAATTATTCACCATAATGACGAAGTTCCGCCATATTTTCGTTACTCATTGGTGGATTAGGTAGGGGTTCTGGATCGAGTTGTGGAAAAAAGGAATAAGGGTCGTTGACAATATTTTGAAATTGCCAATCATTTGTCCACCATTCGTCCATTTCTACAGGTTGGGAGTGGACTATTGGTTCTGGGATTGCTGGTTCAAAGTTCATAGGGAGTGGATTTTCACTAGGATAGGTAAAAACATTTGTATTGACAGGCTGAATAGTTTCACAGCTTGCCAATAGAAAATCTATTTCATCCTGAAAAGTTATTCCCTGGTTTTGGTTTTGGTTGGAGCTTTCTCCAATTTCGATCTGAGTTGGTCTAGAACCTTGTCCTACTTCCATTTCTATATCTTTAGAATATTCCTCAAACTGTTTTTCCATTTGCCTAGAATCTTTCTTGACTTCATGTTCCATCTCTTGCTGTTTAGAACTCTCCTTGATTACAATTTCTTTTCCTAAAGGGTTGTTTATTTTAGGAAGTTTCGGAACTGGCTTTTTCCTACGGATACGACTACCCCATACATAATTCTTTCTTTTCTTTCGTTTTGGCTTTGTCAAGGGTGGAGCATTGAATTCTACAGGTTGTTCCACATCAGCAAAGTATCCAGTGAAATCTTGGGAAACTTCTACATTCACCGGGTAAAGATCGAGGTTCTGAAAGGCTTCAGATATGTCATTCATGCTGTGTAGCATATATGCAAAATGCACAAAAATACTAAGTTAAAACTTTGGAACAAAGTTTAACAAATAAACATCAAAGTTTTATTGCACACTATTTGTACAAAATAACAGGAAAGGACATACTCGGATTTATTTATTTATTTACTGGGAAGTGCTATTACTAGACTAAGGGTTTTTTAAAGATCTGCATGTTCTGCTACTGTGGCTAGCTGTAACACCTCGAATTTTTGTGTCCAATGATGTGTTAACACGTGTCATTTGATTACACGTGGCATTGATATTAAATAAAGGACTAATTTTGACAAATCTTGAATGTATGTAACTTCGAGGGTTATAGATGTCAAGCAAGGGTAAATATACTGTATGGTAACCCTAAATGGTGCTTGTACCTCCAAACGAATGAATCATGGAACGTACGGAAGCGAAACGCGGAAGAAAGTGAGAGATTACAAGCTACCGGGGTTAACTGTGTCAACATGTTTAATTATACCTCTGAGTGACCCTTTAACGCTCCCGAGGCTTTGTAACAGTATTATACGCTCACTAGAATATACTGTATAAATTCCGCGAAGTTCCGTTTTAAAACGAGAAAGTTATGATCGAATTCGTATGAGAAGGGTTAAAAGCGTCAACAATGAAAGTTAAGGCTTTCTGAATAATTAATAAACTAACCGGGGACTTAATAATGCGGGTAAATAACACAAGGCCCTTAATTGTAATTAACCGAGGGCCAAACCGCAAAGTTACCCCTTCAAACCCGAAAGGTCAGGTTAATAATTACGAAAGATTTCGTTATTAATTACCAGGATTTCGTAATGATTATAAAAGATTTTAAAAACCTGAAAATCAAGCCTCTCGCGACCCGCGTTGTGTTTTGGGTTAAGTGGAGGCGGGCCGCGAGCCACCTCTTTTACTCGCCTGATATTTGAATCTCAGGCGGCCCGCGTTCAAATGCATGGAAACTCCCATGCGGGCCGCATGGGACGCCCAGATGCAGAAAACTTGTATTTTCTTGCCTTTTGGAGCTTTTGAACGACCAACAACCAATGACAGAGGCATGGGCGCCCCCTACTCGACCCATAGCTCTATGGGACACCTGCCCATCATCCATGATCAGTGTAGGGTGTTGTGTGATGATCTTGGGTGCCTTGTTGCACTATAAATAGACATGTTATGCTCATAACTTCATCACAACTCAAACACTCAACTACTGATCATTCTAAAGCTCTCAAGCATTCCTCTCTGTTCCCTAATCAAGACCCAACTTCTGTAAGTCGTTCAAATCCATTGTGGTCTTGTATTTTCATAGATTTAGCTTATAAACCAAACCGTCGTAACTAACGGTTGTCATAGCGATAATTCACAAATGGTCCAGTGAATTGTCGGATCAAAAGTAGTTATGAGTTGGTATTTATGTGGGTAATAAACCCCTAAAAGGGTTCCCTCTGATCACCGCTCTAACTATGTCAAATGTCGAGTCAAACGTGCACTTAAAAAGTCAACAGAAAGCTATTTTGCCGTTTTATACATAATCTGTAATGTATATGCTATGAAACCTGTTTTGGCACTCATAAAACATGATATTAAGTATATAAACTTGTTTACGCTCGTTTGAATCGACCATTTGCTATATTGACCCGGTTCGGAGCCGAATGTCGCAAAAGTTTGACTTTTGCTTTGACTTCAGTTCTGACCCGTTTTAGTGTGTAGGATCGAATATGATCTCACTGAGGAGTCAATATAAGCTAGAGCCTGCTAAAAATGTGGCGGAAACACATTTTAACATGATACGAAGATATACGGTACAGAAAGGAGTAGAGAACAGATATATCTTCACTTTTAATACTTTTACTTCATTCAGCAACGATTGACAGAAGGTCAGCAGTTCGACGTACAATCAAGGACAACCGTTACAAATGAACTAGAGATCAGGGTATTTATAGGAAACTGGAACCGCTCATGTGACATGTCCACATGAGCGATCCAGCCTGGGTCGCTTATGTGGACAAGTGTCACAAAAGCGGTCCAGACCTATATCTATCACATAATTACATAAACAACCCCTGATCTATTACAAACTAGCCTATCTAGACTATATATGTAAATCTATCTTCACAAAGACGCAGGCTTTAGACATTATGCACCAACAAACTCCCCCTTGGATGAAGCCGCAGTCTTTGTCTAGAATATTGGTCTTCAGATAGCTGCTTTGTAGATTTCTTCACGCCCTTTAGGCTTCCTGCTCAGAGCAACTCTGATCTTTTCACGCTTTCGCTTCTCTGCCTTCTCTTCTTCTTGTTGTTTCATCAAAAACTTTCCTCTTTTCTCTTCCATCCTACGATTTTCCCGTTCACGTTCACGTTTAGCTTTCTTCTTCATCTTTTCATCCAATGCCCACCAAGACGACTTCCACTTGCTTTCGGAATTGATTCCTTTTTGAAAGCACAGAGATACTACACGCTGGAACTGTTGAGCTTGATCTTTATCTTCTGCTTTATAACGAATCTTGTTAATAAACTGTCACACCCCGATTTCCACGTGTCTCACCGGTGGGCCCGGTGGGGGATTACCGTGACGATGTTGGCAACAATATAGTCAAACCACACAATTATATAATGCACAGCGGAAGAATAAAATAAATATATAAACTTCAACCTTTGATCGAAATATCAAAATGTATTACAAGGGTTGAATATATCCACAGTGGATCGTAAATAATTATAAAGTATTGTTCCATCAGATACTGCAATCAAGCTTGCGAGGCTTATCCCGACGCTAGGGAGCTAATACCAGCCAATTACGTTTAGGTACCTGCACTTAATCTTTTTGGGAAAATACGTCAGTTTACACTGGTAAATACATTCAACTGACACATTTGAAAATGTTTATTAAAATTGATTTGAATGCACAAGGCACAAACTCTTTTATAACTTGGGAAAATTCATAATGATCTTGTGAACGTTTTACATGTTCTTTTATGCGTTCAGTAGCCCGGGTCGTGCCGGGTTAAAGATTTATAGACACACCACGTTTGCGTAAAACCATAGTACAGAAACCAATGGCTACGTCTTTTAGTTTTAATGTCGACACTTTATACCGGGTGTACGCCTACACCGGGATGTCGATGGTCGTGGCCATTTCGTAAAATGATGCCAAGGATATCCGGGACAACGGTCATTAAACCCCCCAAAGGCTTATAAGCAACAAAACTGTTTAAATGAGCCAATCATATTATTTAGTTATCCACCTAAGCGGTGGACGAATATAGTGCTCAATCAAGCGGTATTAATATACCGTAACCCAAGCCCATATAGGGGAAATAAGTCAAAAGTATTTACCTTTGCAAGTATAATCCTTAATTAAGATCAAGTCACCGATAGCTTTTACTGGGGCTCCTAATCTGGAACGAAGGTTTTAATTAACCTCTTAGAATCCTAACGGGTCGTTATAATGGCCGTAGCCTAGACCGGTTGGTTCCGATATATAGATATGGTTAATTCGCACGAAAAGGCGAAAACCGAGAATGGAGTATGATTTGGACCCAACAAGTTCAGAGACTTGTTTTATATGGGTTTATAGTTCATACTCTGGATTTTGGGGTTCAAATAGTATACTTTGACCCATATCGGCTATTGCATGAAAACTAGTTTCATGAGCCGTACCGTGTGCGCAAATAGGCGAAACGGTTAACCATAAGTGTCCTACGCTTATTTCCTAAGTCAATATGCCTTAAAAGTATTTTGGCATCAGTAGGATACCTTCCGTAATGCCCGTAACGAGTTTAAGTTTATTTTATGCCCCGTAGGGGCTTTTCGGTCATTTTAAAGACTTTAAAAGGGATTTTCGAGTTCTACAGGAAATCTGAGTTTCCCGAACAGTTTATAAAGCTTAAAATACTTTATTTATTATTTAAAACCAGTGGCAATTGGAATCGGGTCAAAAGACCTTGTAGAACTCCCGTTTTGGCCAAAAAGGGCATATTCGGTATTAACCGAACCGTAGCCATAACCGCAGGTTATGAGCAAGGTAAAAATTATTAAAAATCTTTAAAATTCCCAAAATATTATTTTACCACAGTGGGTAAAAGTTTTGGTGACGAAAACTTGGGTTAGATGGGCGTTATGCTAATTGCGCCGTTAATTACTAAACTTTCTTAAAAGTGCGCCTTTTAGCATAACTCTCATTCTAGACCTCGGATTGACGTGAAACTTTAAGGACATGCTTATAATTTAATAAGCAAGGTTTTGGTCCGTTCACGTGTCCGAAATACTCGTTTTAATTTTAAAAGGCCGTTACGGTCAACTTTTAGGCGAATGACGGAATTGCGCTAAAGACTCGGATAACTCATGAACCGACCACAGAGGCTTATACCAACATGTGACCTGGTCCTAAGAGAGTCCTAAGGTAGATTTATACCTCACTAAAACGGGTCAGAACTGAAGTCAAAGCAAAAGTCAAACTTTTGCGACTTTCGGCTCCGAACCGGTTCTATATAGTAAATGATCGATTCAAACGAGCGCAAACATGTTTATATACTTATTATCATGTTTTATGATTATCAAAACAGGTTCCATATCATATATATTACAGATTATGCATAAATCGCCAAAATAGCTTCCTGTTGACTTTTTAACCGCACGTTTGACTCGACATTTGACATAGTTAGAGTGGTGATCAGGGGGAACCATTTTAGAGGTTTAATACTCACATAAATACCAACTCATAGCCATTTTTGATTCGTCATAAGACTGAATCATTTGCAAGACATTGCAATGACAACCGTTAGTTACGACGGTTGAGTTTTTAGCTAAGAACTAAGCAGAAACTGAAGTATGAATGATCAAAGTAACTTACAGAAGCTAAGGCTTGAATATATAGCAGAGAAGAAGACTTGTATGCCTTAGAAATAGTCAGATGAGAGTGTTTGTGTTGTGGTGAACTTATGAACATATGCCTTGCTATTTATAGCCAAAGACCAAGCTCAAGATCACTCCACATCACTCTACAACTGAAATGGGATGAATGGCATGTGTCCTAGGGTGTATGGGTCGAGTAGGGGGCACCCATGCTGCCATAATTGATCAAATGATCGTTCAAAAGTGCCAAAAGCCAAGTAGTTACAAGGTTTCTGCATCTGGGCACTTTACGCGGCCCGCATGGGAGTTCCATGCCATTTTAACGCGGGTCGCCTAAAGTTCAAAAACCAGACGCGACATAGAGGAGGCTCGAGGCCCGCCTCAACTTATGTTGAAACTTCACGCGGGTCGCCTAAGGTTAATATTTCAGGATTTTTAAATCTTTTGTCATGATTATCAGAATCTGGCCATTAATAACGAAATCTTTCGTAATGATTTGCCTGACCTTTCGGTTTTGAAGGGGTAACTTTGCGGTTTGGCCCTCGGTTATTTACCGATAGGGGCCTCGTGTTAATTACCCGCATTATTAAGTCCCCGGTTTATTTATTATTTATATTGGAAAGCCTTAACTTTCACTGTTGACGCTTTTAACCCTTCTTCTACGAATTCGATCGTATCTTTCTCGTTTCATATCGAAACTTCGCGAAATTTATATATATTATTTTAGTGAGGGTATAATACCGTTACAAAGTCTTTGGAACGTTAAAGGGTCACTCAGAGGTATTATTAAACATGTTGACACAGTTAACCCCTGTAGTTTGTAATCTCTCACTTTCTTCCGCGTTTTATTTTTGTACGACCTATAATTTATTCGTTTGAAGGTTTAAGCATTATTTAGGGATACTATACAGTATATTTACCCTTGTTGACATTTATAACCCTCGAATTTATATATACTTTCAAGGTTTGTCAAAACTAGTCCTTTATTTATTATAGATGCCACGTGTAATCAAATGACACGTGTTAACACATCATTGGACACAAAATTTCGAGGTGTTACATCCTCACCCCCTTAAAATAAATCTCGACCCGAGATTTACTCAAATAAGTAGGGGTATTTTTCTTTCATTGTAGCTTCGACTTCCCACGTATATTCAGGACCTCTACGAGCATCCCATTTGACCTTTACAATCGGTACGTGCTTTCTGCGAAGCTTCTTCACCTGTCGATCTTCAATCGACAAGGGTTTTTCTATAAATTTTAAGCTCTCATCTATATGCACATCTGTGTGTGGAATCACCAACGACTCGTCGGCGAAGCACTTTTTGAGATTGCAGATGTGGAACACATTGTGAATTCCATTGAGCTCTTCAGGCAAGTTCAGTTTATAGGCAACTGATCCGACTCGTTCAATGACCTCAAAAGGTCCTATGTATCTCGGACTCAATTTGCCCTTCTTGCCGAAACGCATCACCCCCTTCCAGGGTGACACCTTAAGTAATACTTTTTCACCCACTTCGAAGTGAAAATCCTTACGCTTTGGATCAGCGTAGCTCTTCTGCCTATCGCGGGCAGCCTTGAGACGTTCCCGGATCTGGACAATCTTGTCCGTTGTCTGGAATACAATCTCTGGTCCCGATAATTGGACCTCTCCTACTTCCGCCCAACAAACAGGCGATCTGCATTTCCTACCATATAATGCCTCAAAAGGCGCAGCCTTTATGCTGGTGTGGTAGCTATTATTGTAGGAGAATTCGATCAGGGGTAGGTTTTTATCCCAGTTTCCACCTAAATCGATCGCGCATGCACGAAGCATGTCTTCTAGCGTTTGGATAGTACGCTCACTTTGACCGTCCGTCTGTGGATGGTAAGCCGTACTAAAGTTCAAACGTGTGCCCAAAGATTGCTGGAAACTCTTCCAGAAGTGAGATGTGTATCTAGTATCCCTGTCGGAGATAATAGACACAGGTATGCCGTGTAAGGCTACAATCTTATCAACGTAAAGTTGGGCTAACATATCGGAGCTATACGTCTCCTTGATGGGTAGAAAATGAGCTGATTTAGTCAGCCTATCGACTATGACCCATATTGTATCATTTCCTTTCCTGGTTTTGGGTAACTTGGTTATGAAGTCCATAGTTACGCATTCCCACTTCCACTCGGGAAGTTCAGGCTGTTGCAGCAAGCCAGACGGCTTCTGGTGCTCGGCTTTGACTTGAGCACAAGTCAAGCACTTTGCTACATGGGCGGCTACAGACTTTTTCAAGCCTATCCACCAATAATTTGCCTTTAAGTCTTGGTACATTTTATCAGCACCAGGATGGACTGAGTATTTGGAACTATGGGCTTCCTGGAGAACAACATCACGTAGTCCTCCGTAAACTGGAACCCATATACGTCCATTCAGTCTTAGGATTCCATCCTTGCTAAGAGTCAACTGCTCTGCAGTTACTCCCAGCTTTTCATTAGGATAATTAGCTTCCAACACAGCCTCTCGCTGTGCAGCCAAAATCCTTTCAATCAAATTATTTTTAACTTCAATGCTCTTGGCATTGATCCGAATGGGTTTTACCCTTTCTTTCCTGCTCAATGCATCGGCGACTACATTCGCCTTACCGGGATGGTACCTGATTTCACAGTCATAATCATTTAGGGTTTCCATCCAACGGCGTTGTCTCATGTTCAACTCTTTCTGGTTGAACAGGTGCTGAAGGCTTTTGTGATCCGAATAAATCACAAATTTAATACCATAAAGGTAGTGCCTCCACAACTTCAGTGCAAATACAACGGCACCCAATTCCAAATCATGGGTGGTGTAATTCTTTTCATGCACCTTTAATTGCCTTGAAGCATAGGCAATCACCTTGCCCTTCTGCATAAGCACACACCCCATGCCTGTGTGTGATGCATCGCAGTAAACTACGAATTCATCTGTACCTTCCGGTAATGTCAACACAGGTGCGTTGCTTAGCTTCTGCTTCAGTATTTCAAAGGACTCTTGCTGCTTCGGGCCCCAAATGTACTTTTCTTTCTTCTTGGTCAAGGAAGTCAAGGGCGCAGCAATCCTTGAAAAATTTTCAATAAATCTCCGGTAATATCCTGCTAATCCCAGGAAACTACGAATCTCGGTAGGCGTCTTTGGCTCTTGCCAGTTCATGACTGCCTCTACCTTAGCGGGATCCACTTGGATACCACGCTCACTCACAACGTGTCCTAAAAATTGAACTTCTCGTAGCCAGAATTCACATTTCGAGAATTTGGCGTAGAGTTTCTCACGTTGTAGTAATTCGAGAATGCAACGAAGGTGCTTCTCGTGGTCAGCTTGATTCTTGGAATAGATAAGGATATCGTCGATGAAGACTATGACGAATTTATCTAGATACGGCTTGCACACGCGATTCATGAGATCCATGAACGCAGCCGGTGCATTTGTGAGCCCAAAAGGCATCACTAGGAACTCGTAATGACCATAGCGAGTCCTAAATGCAGTCTTGTGTACATCTTCATCTCTGACCCTTAGTTGATGATAACCCGACCTTAAGTCGATCTTGGAGAAGTAGCTTGCTCCTTGCAGCTGATCGAATAGATCATCGATCCTCGGTAAAGGATATCTGTTCTTTATGGTAACTTTATTCAGCTCTCTATAGTCGATGCACAACCGCATTGATCCGTCCTTCTTCTTTACAAATAGGACAGGAGCTCCCCAGGGAGATGAACTAGGTCTGATAAAACCTTTCGCCAGCAGTTCATCCAATTGGGTCCTCAGTTCTTTCATTTCCGTTGGCGCTAATCTGTAAGGTGCTCTTGCTATCGGAGCTGCTCCAGGAATGATGTCAATTCTGAACTCCACTTGTCTATCTGGTGGCAAACCAGGTAGTTCTTCAGGAAAAACCTCGGGGTATTCAGAAATGACAGGAAGATCCTCGATCTTCGGCTTTGGTTCTTCAATTATCACCTGAGCCATGTAAATTACACAGCCTCTGTTCAAACACCTTGAAGCTTTCAGCATAGATACGTCTTCGGGCAACCCGTAATGCGTATCCCCTCGAATGGTAAGAGATTCACCACTCGGAGTCTTTAAAACTATTTGCCTTTTGCCGCAAATGATTTGGGCCTGGTTATGGGATAACCAGTCCATGCCTAGCACAACGTCAAAACCCGCAAGTTTGAAAGGAAGTAGAGATAAAGGAAAAGAATGGTTCCTAATGGACATTTCACATCCTTCTAGAACGGTAGAGACGGTTTCTATCGTTCCGTCTGCTAACTCTACTTCGTATTTCATGTCTAGGGTTTTGATTGGCATATTTAGTAGTTGACAAAATTTCTGGTCTACAAAGGACTTGTCAGCGCCAGAATCGAACAGTACTCTTGCAAATATATTATTTACGAGAAAAGTACCTGTAAGCACATTGTCGTCCTTGACCGCTTCCTTTGCATCCAAGCGAAAAACTCTCGCATTTGTCTTCTTAGTTTCTTCCGCCTTCTTGGCATACTTCGGGCAATTACTCTTTATGTGCCCCTTTTCATTACAATTAAAGCAGGTTGCATCCTTAATCTTTTTACACTCCACTGTCTTATGCTCCTTGGACTTGCATAGCCCACAGGGTGGAGTCCTTTGTTGCGACTGTGAGCCAGACGCAAACCTACATTTCCCGGAGTGAGGTTTCTTGCAGACCTTGCAGTAAGGTCTTCCATCAGCTTGCCCCTCTTTCTTTGCCTCCGACCCTCTCTTTCCTTCACCGTTTCCACGGTGCTTTTTCCCGGACTTTCGTGAGGTATCATCCTCACGCTTTCGCTTCTCAGCCTCCTTGCTCCTTTGTGCCCTCAGACGGACAGCATCAAGTGTAAGAGACAAGGAGAGGTCAGTAACTGACCTGAAGGTCGTTGGCCTAGAAGCCTTTACGCTGGCCTTGATCGCCGGCTCTAAGCCCCCAATGAATCGGGCAATCCTTCTTGACTCTGGTGTCACAAGATATGGCACCAGGCGTGACATAGTGTTAAAGCTTGTCAGATAAGCTTGACAATCCAGGTTTGTCATCACCAGTGAGACAAAATCTGCCTCAATCTTCTCAACCTCGTGCTGAGGGCAGTAGTTTTCTTTTATGAGGGTAATAAACTCCCCCCATGACATTTTGTACAAGGCAGACTTACCTGAAGCCTGCACCAGAGCTCTCCACCACGCCAGGGCCTCGCCCTTGAATGACTGGGACACAAACTTAACCACATCCCTCTCAGCGCACCCGCTGATGTCCACAATCGTGTCCATCTCGTCCAGCCAGGTGATACAGTCAACCGCACCTTTCTCCCCTGTAAATTCACGGGGCTTACATGATACAAAGTATTTGTAGGTGCAACCCTTAGCACTGGACGCATCAGTATATTCTCTCTCGCGATGAACGCTGTGCTCAGTAGACGAATGCTTGTCGTCATCTTTCTTGGGTTCAGAGGGTGGTTTGGAGTGTGTCTTTGGTTTAGAGGGTGGTTTTGACACAGATCTGCCTTGAGACTCAGTATTTTGACGATCAATAGCTGCCTGGACAGCATTGTTGATCAGAGCCTTTAGCTGTGCGCCTGTCAAATGTACTGACGCATTGTCATAGTCATCTTCATTCGTGTGGCTGTTCTCTCCATTGGGATCCGCCATTGTAACTTGAATCTGTTACAGAAGATAACAAAATTTTAATTTAGGAGATTATTATGTGATTGTCTTTTATGACAATTTGTCAACCATGGTACAGAGACCATATCTGGTTAACTTATTATTTCATTATATATTAGGATCTGAATATCTCCTATTTCAACTATATAAATAGTATTGGCGGCATAAAGCCTAATCATGATGATGTTTTATAATACTGGCCGAGATTCCAGAGAATCAAAGGCATAGAGAGTTGAACCGTAGTTCTTTTATCTCTTTCTGACAGAGAGTCATAGACTACTACTGCCTTTTGTCTTATAAGACAATTATTATGGCCCATAGGCACTACACCTCTAATGGATGTCTTAATATGGTTGGCCCGTAGGCACTACATCACTAATGGATGTTTTAATAATATTGGCCCGTAGGCACTACATCACCAATGGATGTTTTAATAATACTGGCCCGTAGGCACTACATCACTAATGGATGTTTTTATAATACTGGCCCGTAGGCATTGCATCACTAATGGATGTCTTTATAATACTGGCCCGTAGGCATTGCATCACTAATGGACGTCTTTATAATACTGGCCCGTAGGCATTGCATCACTAATGGACGTCTTTATAATACTGGCCCGTAGGCATTGCATCACAATTGGATGTCTTAATAATACTGATCACCTTCATTGGTGATTTAACCCGCGATTTATAAATCATTTAGTTGGGTTTTGAAATCCTTAAAGGATTATTGTATAGGAATGACGTGCGTGATTTAACGAATCACATCTGCCATGAATGTTAACATGCGTACAGAGGTTAACAGAGAATCAGAATCTTTTCAGCTAGGTCGTACCATCTTGACTGATCTTAAAAGACCCCAAGCTAGGTTTCACCCCCTTAAGATCCTTTATTAGGCAGATCAATATAAAAGGAATGGTTTTGATTTATTTTTATATATTAAAACAAAACTCATAACATGCATTCCAAAATCTCAAATACAATTACATATTGCCCTAAACGGGTCTTTTAAATAGTACATACCTCTATAGAGGTTTTAAAATAAGTGATAAGTCCACGCAGGGACTAATACAGGATAGGTGTCCATGCAAGGACTAAAGATAAGTCCACGTAGGGACTGAAATACGATAAGTTGTCCACGCAGGAACTTATTTTAAAGTAGAAATTACAGTAGTACAACTATTAAGGGCTAGTGGTCACGTTTCTTCTTTTTGCCCTTTAGTAGGTTCGCCAAGCCTTTGAGAAATCCTCGGTGGCTTTTCTTTTCTTCCTCGAACTCTCTCTCCACACGATCTAGTCGATGGAGTATTTCTTCCTGTTCAGGAGGAGAAAAACGTGGTTGCGGCGCTTGTTGCGGAACTGGAGGTCTGGGAGGTATTGGATACCCATGAGCTGAGTAGTCCGGTGGTCCCATGTTTCCATGTGCTCCGTCAGGGTAGCGCGCATTATATCTAGCCGACACCACATATGGGTCGCGCTCATAGCCGTAGTTGTATTGTGCTTGTGACGGTTCAAACGGGTTGTAAGCCGTTGGACCTGTGTAAGCTGGTATGGGTTGGTCATACCCAAATGGTGGCGAATTTCGTGCAGTAGGTGCGGAGTTCGCTTCCTGTATAGGACTTGAAGGTCCTTCTTCATGTAGTGGCGGATAGTGGCTACTACTAGAATGTCGAGGAGTGCTGAAGTGGTTACCCCCTCCTCCTCGTGTAGACATACGAGCATTGGTCCTCCTACGCCTCGGCGGATCAGGTATAACTGGTTGTGCCGGTGGCGGAGGTGGTGGCGTAACTGCCTCAAAGCGTGAATCCTCAGATGGATCCTGTGGATGTCTCGGTTGCGATGTCTGATGAGATGGTGTGTTGTACCACTCGTGTCGGTCGAACAAGGCCATAAAGCTGTCTGGGCCTTGATACTGCGGACCATGATATGAAGATCCATCAGATACTTCTATCGGATGCGTGGGCGTACCACGAGCTGGTTCAGTTGGATCCTCATCTTCCTCCATGGGATCTTCAGAAAAATGGTCTTGTGGACCTAGCGGAACAAATCCTGAAGGTTCCTGTATGTAGTCAGCCGGATTGAACTGAGCTACGTAGTATGGACTAGGGTCGTCGTAGTTTCGGTGCGATACCGAACGTTGCAGAGGTATGAAGGAAGGTTGTGGGTTGTTGGGATTATTTTCTGAGTCTGGCCCAAAGGAGTGCCGGTAGGATGGCGTCGAGCTGTGCGAAGTGGAATGCCTCGCTGGTTCGTAAAGATCTCTTCGTCGTTGTGGCTCTTCGCTTCGTGTCATCGAAGGATGTCTTGTACCAGATGGTCCAGCCTCGCTATCGTGATGTGTCACGATTTCTCCTCGGCCTCTTCGTCCCCTTCCTCTTCCTCGGAATATAACAGGTGGCATTTTCCTGCTCCAAAACTTATTAAAAATCAAATCGAAAATAAAGACAAAAAGGAGTATCAATCCGAATTTGTCCTAAGTTATTGTCTAGACTCAAGTATGTGCAATTGTGTCACTGAGATTAAACACGATGCCTATTGTGTTTAATTCACTCAATGTTGGCTCTGATACCAACCCGTCACACCCCGATTTCCACGTGTCTCACCGGTGGGCCCGGTGGGGGATTACCGTGACGATGTTGGCAACAATATAGTCAAACCACACAATTATATAATGCACAGCGGAAGAATAAAATAAATATATAAACTTCAACCTTTGATCGAAATATCAAAATGTATTACAAGGGTTGAATATATCCACAGTGGATCGTAAATAATTATAAAGTATTGTTCCATCAGATACTGCAATCAAGCTTGCGAGGCTTATCCCGACGCTAGGGAGCTAATACCAGCCAATTACGTTTAGGTACCTGCACTTAATCTTTTTGGGAAAATACGTCAGTTTACACTGGTAAATACATTCAACTGACACATTTGAAAATGTTTATTAAAATTGATTTGAATGCACAAGGCACAAACTCTTTTATAACTTGGGAAAATTCATAATGATCTTGTGAACGTTTTACATGTTCTTTTATGCGTTCAGTAGCCCGGGTCGTGCCGGGTTAAAGATTTATAGACACACCACGTTTGCGTAAAACCATAGTACAGAAACCAATGGCTACGTCTTTTAGTTTTAATGTCGACACTTTATACCGGGTGTACGCCTACACCGGGATGTCGATGGTCGTGGCCATTTCGTAAAATGATGCCAAGGATATCCGGGACAACGGTCATTAAACCCCCCAAAGGCTTATAAGCAACAAAACTGTTTAAATGAGCCAATCATATTATTTAGTTATCCACCTAAGCGGTGGACGAATATAGTGCTCAATCAAGCGGTATTAATATACCGTAACCCAAGCCCATATAGGGGAAATAAGTCAAAAGTATTTACCTTTGCAAGTATAATCCTTAATTAAGATCAAGTCACCGATAGCTTTTACTGGGGCTCCTAATCTGGAACGAAGGTTTTAATTAACCTCTTAGAATCCTAACGGGTCGTTATAATGGCCGTAGCCTAGACCGGTTGGTTCCGATATATAGATATGGTTAATTCGCACGAAAAGGCGAAAACCGAGAATGGAGTATGATTTGGACCCAACAAGTTCAGAGACTTGTTTTATATGGGTTTATAGTTCATACTCTGGATTTTGGGGTTCAAATAGTATACTTTGACCCATATCGGCTATTGCATGAAAACTAGTTTCATGAGCCGTACCGTGTGCGCAAATAGGCGAAACGGTTAACCATAAGTGTCCTACGCTTATTTCCTAAGTCAATATGCCTTAAAAGTATTTTGGCATCAGTAGGATACCTTCCGTAATGCCCGTAACGAGTTTAAGTTTATTTTATGCCCCGTAGGGGCTTTTCGGTCATTTTAAAGACTTTAAAAGGGATTTTCGAGTTCTACAGGAAATCTGAGTTTCCCGAACAGTTTATAAAGCTTAAAATACTTTATTTATTATTTAAAACCAGTGGCAATTGGAATCGGGTCAAAAGACCTTGTAGAACTCCCGTTTTGGCCAAAAAGGGCATATTCGGTATTAACCGAACCGTAGCCATAACCGCAGGTTATGAGCAAGGTAAAAATTATTAAAAATCTTTAAAATTCCCAAAATATTATTTTACCACAGTGGGTAAAAGTTTTGGTGACGAAAACTTGGGTTAGATGGGCGTTATGCTAATTGCGCCGTTAATTACTAAACTTTCTTAAAAGTGCGCCTTTTAGCATAACTCTCATTCTAGACCTCGGATTGACGTGAAACTTTAAGGACATGCTTATAATTTAATAAGCAAGGTTTTGGTCCGTTCACGTGTCCGAAATACTCGTTTTAATTTTAAAAGGCCGTTACGGTCAACTTTTAGGCGAATGACGGAATTGCGCTAAAGACTCGGATAACTCATGAACCGACCACAGAGGCTTATACCAACATGTGACCTGGTCCTAAGAGAGTCCTAAGGTAGATTTATACCTCACTAAAACGGGTCAGAACTGAAGTCAAAGCAAAAGTCAAACTTTTGCGACTTTCGGCTCCGAACCGGTTCTATATAGTAAATGATCGGTTCAAACGAGCGCAAACATGTTTATATACTTATTATCATGTTTTATGATTATCAAAACAGGTTCCATATCATATATATTACAGATTATGCATAAATCGCCAAAATAGCTTCCTGTTGACTTTTTAACCGCACGTTTGACTCGACATTTGACATAGTTAGAGTGGTGATCAGGGGGAACCATTTTAGAGGTTTAATACTCACATAAATACCAACTCATAGCCATTTTTGATTCGTCATAAGACTGAATCATTTGCAAGACATTGCAATGACAACCGTTAGTTACGACGGTTGAGTTTTTAGCTAAGAACTAAGCAGAAACTGAAGTATGAATGATCAAAGTAACTTACAGAAGCTAAGGCTTGAATATATAGCAGAGAAGAAGACTTGTATGCCTTAGAAATAGTCAGATGAGAGTGTTTGTGTTGTGGTGAACTTATGAACATATGCCTTGCTATTTATAGCCAAAGACCAAGCTCAAGATCACTCCACATCACTCTACAACTGAAATGGGATGAATGGCATGTGTCCTAGGGTGTATGGGTCGAGTAGGGGGCACCCATGCTGCCATAATTGATCAAATGATCGTTCAAAAGTGCCAAAAGCCAAGTAGTTACAAGGTTTCTGCATCTGGGCACTTTACGCGGCCCGCATGGGAGTTCCATGCCATTTTAACGCGGGTCGCCTAAAGTTCAAAAACCAGACGCGACATAGAGGAGGCTCGCGGCCCGCCTCAACTTATGTTGAAACTTCACGCGGGTCGCCTAAGGTTAATATTTCAGGATTTTTAAATCTTTTGTCATGATTATCAGAATCTGGCCATTAATAACGAAATCTTTCGTAATGATTTGCCTGACCTTTCGGTTTTGAAGGGGTAACTTTGCGGTTTGGCCCTCGGTTATTTACCGATAGGGGCCTCGTGTTAATTACCCGCATTATTAAGTCCCCGGTTTATTTATTATTTATATTGGAAAGCCTTAACTTTCACTGTTGACGCTTTTAACCCTTCTTCTACGAATTCGATCGTATCTTTCTCGTTTCATATCGAAACTTCGCGAAATTTATATATATTATTTTAGTGAGGGTATAATACCGTTACAAAGTCTTTGGAACGTTAAAGGGTCACTCAGAGGTATTATTAAACATGTTGACACAGTTAACCCCTGTAGTTTGTAATCTCTCACTTTCTTCCGCGTTTTATTTTTGTACGACCTATAATTTATTCGTTTGAAGGTTTAAGCATTATTTAGGGATACTATACAGTATATTTACCCTTGTTGACATTTATAACCCTCGAATTTATATATACTTTCAAGGTTTGTCAAAACTAGTCCTTTATTTATTATAGATGCCACGTGTAATCAAATGACACGTGTTAACACATCATTGGACAGAAAATTTCGAGGTGTTACATAAACAAGCATTCGATGTCTTTTGCCGAACAATTCACCAGCCACATCGGATCATAGATACGAATATATCTCAGCTCACTACCAGCTCTGTATGTGATGATAGCTTCAGTTGTAAGACAGCTATACACCCAATCAATAAACCCTTTGTAAAAATCTTGTTCCATTTCTGGCATAGGAATCGTCGTCATGGTTCTTGGAGGCTTTACATTCAGAATAGTTTCCCGTACACCAGTTTCAGGATCTATTCTTTCAACCCTTCTTGGACGATGAGGTTTCCATTTCAGATAACCTCTGAGAGTCTCGTACTTGATATATCCCCACATTGCTTTATCATTCTGTCTCACCTCATACTCCAATGTTCTCACCTGAGATAACTCATCGACATCCCACCAAGGTAATGACATAATGTCATATAATCGTTTAAAGTACTGGACACCAAATTCTCTTCTGACTGCATAGGCATTGACCTGAGGAAGAAAACCCCAACTGATGATATCGCCAAGAGAAATAGATCTATCACGTTGAAAAAACTTCAAAGGCCTCTTGAACTTTCTTTCATGACCGTCTTTAAACCATTTTGAATGATCTTCTTTCTCAACATTTGATTGATTTACTTGTTCAGCTTCTTTTCTCAAACACTCGAACACATTTTCATTTACTGCTTCAGTCACCTTTTGACGTAACTCATCTCTGTTTTCAGCTGCGAAAAACTCCATCAACGTTGGAAGTTTTGATGTATCTTCAGGGACATCCTCATTATCAGAACAGTCCTCTACTTCAACCCTATCGTACTGATCTGCATCCTCAACATAGTTATACTTGTAATCTTTCTGTTTATTGATATCAAAAGATTCCAGATCAGCTTCAAGATCATTTGGATTCTCAGGGTTTACATCATTTAACATCTCCCTATACACATCTAGACATAAGAACAGGGGTTCGTGATGCTCTACAATCTGATTCTTGCTCGACTCCCCCTTTCCCCCAGCTTCACCACTTTCCTCATTTACTATGTCGTTCAGCAGATCTTCAACGACTTTTTCTTTTGCAGCTTCAGTAACTCTCACACCAGAACCTCCTGCAGCATCATCATCATCATCACCTTTTGAACTATGACTGCTTGCAGAATAAACAAACTCTTCCTCATCATCATCTTCATCATCCTCTTCTTCTTCGCCACCAATTAACTTTGGCGATTGAATTTCTTCTTCAATTATACCCGTAACTGAGAATATAGGCACTGGATTATCTACCACCATTGAAGGTACAATCGACATTACAGAACTTCCTTCAACAGCTTTACCCTTTTCTTTCATTTGCCTTTCAACTTCTGCTTTACGTTCAGCACGAAGATCATCTAACTTCAATTCTTCATACTTTTGTTCCACAGACGTCTCCAACATACTTTCCACAACCCTATTCAGCATGTAAAACTTATGTTCATGTAGTGCTTTAGCAGCCATAAGTTCTTTGTTCTTCAGCTTATAGTACTCGTTCTCACTTTCCCGACGACTCTTCTCCTCTTCTAACTCAGACACTCGAACTTTCAAAACATCAATTTCTGTCTGATCAACTTCAATCTTTAATTCCAACACTTTGTTTTCACCTTCTAATCTCTGCACTTTTCCAGCAAGAAACTTTTCTCTTTCAGAAATTCTTTTACATTCATCTACCCACCTTTTGTTTTCTGCTATCACCTCATCAATTCTCTTTTCCAACTTCAAGACTTGAGAATTGTTTGCAAAATCAAAATCAACATCCAGCAAATTATCATACGGTATTGCAAGACCTCTACTTGAAGAACCATGTTGTGTTTGAGCAAGAGGAGGTGTACCAAAAAGATTTTGTGAAGAATAATATTGTTGATGTGGAGGTGGTGATGGTGGAAACAGAGGAGATGGTTGTCGTTGTGGAGTAGGTTGTCTGGGTGGTGTTGAATGTGATGGAGGAGTGGGTTGTTTTGGTGGTTGTTGTGGTGTTAGTTGTCTAGGTGGTGATTGATGTATTGGAGATTGTGGAGGTGTTTGTTGACGTGGAGGTGTTGATTGTGTATGCATGATCTTTTGAGGACGCTTTAATACTTTTATCTTTGGAGTAGCCTTCTTTCTACCTCCAGCTTTCTTTTTACTCTTAGGAGTAGATTGAGATGCAGAAATATGTTCTGGAGACGGTTCATACGGTGCATCTTCTTTCTCTTCTCTCCTCCTCTTTCTGAGTAACTTCTCTTTTTGTATTTCCTCTCTCATTCGCTTTTCACGTTCTAGAGCATCAACTACCTCAAACACAGACCCACTAGATGAACTAGTAGTGTCTTTATCAACATCGTCGCCTTCAACATTATCTATCACTTTCTCTTTCTCCTTTTGAACCTCAGAAGTAACTTGCCTATCAACAAAAGCTGCTTCTGTTGTGAACAAATCAGTTTCAATTTCAATATGTGCTACACTAGCCACCTCTTGTTCCTTTTCAATGTTCACCTCAGGAACTTCTTTTTCAGACTCATCTATTAGCATAGTTTCAGCCTTCTTCTTTTGTTTCTTTCTTGGCTTTGACGAAGAACCTTCACCTTCGACTACCGGAGATACAAGTCTACGTCTACGCCCAGACTCCTTCACAAACCACTCATTCTTGATTGGTTTGAAACCCTGAATTATCTTCAACTCTGCAGCATACAATGCTTCTTTCATTTCTTCTTCATTTCTCAAGTTTTGATGGTTTTCTAGATCAGGATCCACATAACTTGCATCTTTAAGTAAACCAAAGTTTTCAATCACCAACTCCGGTTCTGGATGATGAGGATGGTACTTGATCAAGTTCTTCAATGAGAAGTTAGACATATGTGCTTGAACAAGAAGATCATCTTTAATATGTCTGTCAATATCAGGATACGCACGATCTATCATCATTTGAACAAAGCGTGGATACCTCCAAACTCTAACATCCGACGCTAGATTTTCCACCATATAATGAAACACGATGTGTGAAAAGTTATATTTCTTGTTCAAGACCAAAGCAGTTAACATGTTCATTTGATAGTCCCTCATTTGATCATAACTTCCCTTTGTGTGACTCAGGGAAATTAGAATACAATGTATCAAAAACTTGAATGACTTCTGGAATTTGGACTTCAAGTAATTTCCAGTATTCAGCGTGCTTCTATATCCCAATCGCAGCATACATCCTTTCACCATCTTCTCTGGAAATCTTGTTGGATAATTGGCTTCATCAGGAAAACTCATAACTTCTCTAACCAATGCCTCGGTCACCAGAATAATCTCTGTCTTTCCATTCACTTCAACTTCTGCTGAAATCACTTTGTTTTCCTCGTCATACTTAGCACTGTTCCAGAATCTGCTGATATGTGATCGATATAGTGGCCTCTGTTCTGTCATAGCTTTCTTTACGGGAATGCGATCCATATAGCTCAGAATACTACTAAATTCAGAAAGCAGTGGACATTTCTCCACATCCAAATCCACACAACTGTTATGGACTGGATCAAACAACACGTTCGTAGAAGCCTGCACATTCACAAACATCAAGACTTAGAAAAATTCCAACTTTTGAAACTTGACCTAAAAGCGGTCCAACATGGTGTCATAAAGGCGATCTAGTCATTTTTTAGACAGAAAAGCGATTCAACCACTGTTGTACCACAAAAGCGATCTCAAACATCTTACAACTCTAAAAGCGACTCACCTATATTGACTAAAAAGCGGTCCTAAAGAAAAATCACAAAAAGCGACCCACCTCTAGTCATATAAGCGGTTTAACACATGAGATGCCCTAAACGCGGTTCATGAGAGGTTACACATAGGCGGTCCACACTAATTACATAAAGGCGATTCATATAAAGTATCTATGAACGGTTCAGAGAATGTACACATAAGCGGTTCAAGAATGAAACATATGAGCGGTTCAAGATAATTGACTGAATAGGCGACCCTCATTTCAAAATCCTGTAAACCCAACTGTTACCCTAAAATTGATTCATTCATCAAATTCTACATTCAATTCCGATTCTAGGGGTATCTTTTAATCTTTACCCATCTATCTAATTCTCCCTAGATCTAAGTTTAAACATACAAACTACCGACAATACATCAAATAACCAAATTTAAAACAATCAAACCATACCATCATGTTCATTATCACCAATAGACTACAAACCATCTATCAATTCATACAAAAATGATGTTTAAAAGCACCAAAACATGAATCGTTCAAAGATACATGCCGACAGTTATGATTCATGACTTTAGACCTGGATTTGAAAAGACACATACCTTTCCCATGATGTAAATGAAGATAATCTATCAAAAACACGAGAAATCAGGGCTCAAATCAGCTAAAATCTTGATGAACACGAACAGTTTATCTTGGATCGCCTCAGAGACACATGCGTATGAGCGGTTCAGAAATGACAGAATAAGCGGGTCCAGATGCTTTTATATGAAGGTATGGACCGCTTATCCGTCAGTCTCTTATAAGCGATCCCCAAAGACAAATTTGTCCCATAAGCGGTTCATGTATTGTCACAAAAGCGATTCTCAATTTGATTTTTCAAGAAATTTCATTTTCATTTTTTTAAACATTTTACAACATTTTCAATTTCCCATGTTTGCACCCAGTTGACCAGGTCCAAGTTAATGACCCTGTTCAACTGATTTGACCTACCAAGTCCAAATTAATGGCCCTGGTTGATCGAAAATATGAAGTAATTTGTCTTTTTGTTCTAAAAGTAGTTCAAATTAATGAACTTTTTGAATTTTCAAACACTTTTGCACAAGTTTTCTCACAAACATCATACCAGATCTTGTTGCAATCACAGCTTACCCAAACCTCATCAAATACCGACATGTTCAGCACACAGGCTTTGAACTTCCAATCCCCAGTATCAGTTGTCGAAACTAAAATGAGAAAAGAAAATCTTTTTGGGTTTAAAGCTGTACAAACAAATATATACACACACTATTTTTTTTTCGAGCGTGTTAAGGGATCATATCAGCTTCTGACAGAACACAAGCACCGTTAAGCTTATTTCATTTTAAACATTTAAGCAATGCGCGTTAATTGTCGGTATATTGGTCCATTTTAAATTCTCACAGAATTTTCAAACTGTTCGGGATACGTTAGTAGTATTTTAGAGACTTAAACATCAACGTGTGTTCCCACCTCAGTATATACTCCCGTATCCGGATCCCAGTATTCAGTCTTACAGGTGAATATACGACAACTGATATCTGTTAGGGGTAAATGCGAAACCGTGAGAGCTCAGGTCAGAACTTCCGTTCAACAGAGAGATGACGGCTCGACTTTTCGGTGGGTCCCCTTTAGAGGATCTTTTGCATTTCAACAGCAGCGACTATCAATTTTATTGTTTCATCAGCATGCTGAGGGTGAAGCTTATGTTTCAAAGCTTTTTGCATAAAGTATTATCCGGGGACTAGGTCAGTATTTCCATACAGCAGAAGTCCCGGGATAATACCCCAGATATCACCGAGTATAAAGACCTAGTATCTCAGAATACGGGACCTTTCAAACAGGATTTCAGGGGTTACCTATATATCCTGGAGGTGTTCCCCACGAAAACGCAAGTTAAATTTAGTTTATATCCCAAACCGATTTACTAATTTTGTAAGAACCTACCGGCACATCTTTAGCGAGACTGCTTAATTGCATTTTTCATTACATATCTTTAGCGTACTGTGCCTGTCTAGCTGATGTACTATCATTTCCCCTATACTACACAGCTCTTTTTGCATTTTTTAATGTTTTTGGATTTTTTATGATTTTATCATGTTTTTGTATTTTTCTGCGAATATCTCCCCCTAAAACTAAAACATATTTTTGTGTTTTTGTTTAAAAAGAAAAGCAAGAAATACAACTGTACAAACAAAAGTTGACAACATGATACGGTTCAAGTCAGATCGCCGCCCAGCTCGGCTTCACACTCTATAACCCTCCCAGATTGCAGATTTTTTAACCCATTTAACTTCAAAAGATAATAAAATCTCTTTTTATCAAACGGTTTCGTGTAAAAATCAGCTTTCTGATCATCGGTGCTCACATGTTCAATCCGTATTAGTTTCTTTTCATAACAGTCTCGAATAAAATGGTGACGGATTTCTATGTGTTTCGTTTTTGAGTGATGAACCGGATTTTTCGTGACATTGATGGCCGCTTCATTGTCCACAAATATTGGAGTATCCAAGAATTGCAGGCCGAAATCGCGCATTTGCTGTTGAATCCAGAGAATCTGAGAACAACAGCTAGAGGCTGAGACATACTCAGCCTCACATGTAGAAAGCGCGACTGCGGTTTGCTTCTTGCACTGCCAGGTAACAAGCCGAGTTCCGAAGAACTGGCACCCAGCAGTGGTGGACTTGGCGTTCTGTTTACAACTACCGAAATCTGAATCAGCAAATCCAGATAATGTAAAATCACCCGAGCGAGGGTACCACAAGCCGATGCTTGGGCAACCCTTCAAATACCGTAGAATTCGCTTGACGATTGTCAAATGAGATTGTTTCGGGTTCGACTGGTATCGTGCACACAAGCATGTCGGGTACATGATGTCGGGCCTGGAAGCTGTAAGATACATCAACGAGCCAATGATTGATCTGTATAATGTTTCATCCAGCTTTACACCTTGCTCATCCGGATATATACCGTGATTCTGTGCCAGGGGGGTTGACGCAGGACTGCAATCTGCCATGTTGAACTTTTCCAGCACGTCCTTTACATATTTCGATTGATGAATGAAAATTCCGTCGGGTAATTGTTCAACTTGTAATCCAAGGAAGAATTTCATCTCCCCCATCGAACTCATCTCAAATTTCTTCTTCATCACAACTTCAAACTCTTTGCATAACTCGTCATTGGTGGAACCAAAAATGATATCGTCGACATAGATCTGCACAATCAGCAAGTGGCCAGCTACTTCTTTTGTGAACAGGGTGCTATCTACTGTTCCTTTTGTGAACCCGTTGTCCAGCAAGTAGGTTGATAGTGTCTCATACCAAGCTCTCGGGGCCTGGTGAAGACCATATAGTGCTTTATCCAGCAGATACACCTTGTCTTTGTTTTGCGGATCTGCAAACCCCGGTGGTTGCCCCACATAAACTTCTTCACGAGTCTTTCCATACAGGAATGCCGATTTGACGTCGAGTTGATAAACTTTGAAACCTTTCCATGATGCAAAGGCTAGGAAGATGCGGATTGCTTCGAGTCTCGCAACTGGCGCATAAACCTCTTCATAGTCTATCCCTTCCTGTTGGCTGAAGCCCTGAACCACTAATCGTGCCTTGTTCCTCACCACGACACCTCGATCATCTCTTTTGCACTTAAACACCCATTTTGTTTTTATCAGCTTTTGGTCCTTCGGCAGATCTACTAATCTCCAGACACCCAATTTTTCAAATTGTAGCAGTTTTTCCTGCATAGCATTCACCCAGCTGTCTTCGGTCAATGCTTCTTTGTAAGTCCTGGGCTCGATCTGCGAAATAAAACATTTATAAGAAACTTCTTTTTGCATGTTAGCTATATCAGAATAAAAACAAGTAAGTGCACGATCAATCTGGTGTCTCGTCTTAACACCACTCTGTAGGTCGCCAATAATCTGTTCTGATGGATGGTAAGACAGTGTCCTCGGCATCACAGTATCTGGCACCACAACTTCCGATTCCAGGTTTGAAATATCAAGATCAACGATTTGATCAACAGTCTCCTCTGCAGTCTCATTTGGTTCCTCGTCAAAGGTAGGAGCGGGTTCCTCCTCTGAGTCGTCAGAAACGTCAAATGACGGAGCTGGTTCCTCTGGTTCCTCTGGTGGGATGTGAACAGTTCCACTCGGTCCTGCTTCATCATCGTGAGTACCCACGGTGGGCGTAGGAACTTCTAGCGGACTAGACTCTGGCTCTTGCGACTGACTCTGTTGATACAGGTACATGAGAGCAGTTTCCTCCTCACTCGGCTCGGACGGTAGATGAAACGATTCCCAGAGTTTATCATAGTCAAATAGGAATCTTTGTCCGGGAAGTTGTTGCGACGGTGTATGCTTTTGACAATCCACATGAAGAACCTGAATTACCTTCCCCAGACATGGTACAAATACCCTCTTTAACGGGCTGGCGTATCCTACGAAAAATCCTTCGTTCGCTTTCGCTCCGAATTTTCCATCAGCATCGATGAACGTACACGGAGAGCCAAAAGGTTCCAAGAACTCAAGATTTGGCTTATAGCGATGCAACAACTCGAAACAAGTCTTTTTATACTTCTTCACTGTCAAAACTCTATTCAACGTATAGCAAGCTGCAGACACTGCTTCACTCCAAAAAAAGATTGGAAGCTTTGAGTTAGCCAACATAGTACGTGCAGTCTCGATCAGGGTTCTATTCTTTCTTTCAGCCACGCCGTTCTGTTGTGGTGTATATGGCGCACTAAATTCGTGAAGAATCCCTTTTTCATTGCAGAATTCGTACATTTTGTTGTTTTTGAACTCAGTTCCATTATCACTTCTAATTCTTCTGATCGGCAACTTGTACACTGTCTCCATCTTCTTGAACAAAACCATTAACGCCTCGAACGTCTCATCCTTCTTCTCCAAGCAAATTACCCATGAAAACCTTGTGTAATCATCCGTAACCACCAGACAGTAAGAATCTCCACTGATGCTTTTTACATTGACCGACCCAAAGAGATCCATATGCAATCTCTCTAGAGGTAACCGGATGGAGTTGAGCATCTTTGTCGGATGAGATTTTCGTACCTGTTTTCCTTTCTTACAAGCAACACAATCGTCAGGTAAATGAAAGTTTTTAACATTAACTCCTTCAACCAAATCGTTATGCACAAGAAAGTTCATTTTACGAATATGTATATGGCCCATCTTTCTGTGCCACATAACTGACTCTTTTTCTGTAGCTTTAGCTTTTGTCACAAAACACTGTTTTTGAGGAGTTGTTGGTGTTGCAGCGCTCATGTCTAAGATGTACAGATCATTAACCCTAGGGGCGCGCAACAGAACCAACTCGTCAGGGACTTTAAACCCCGGTTTTAAGACCAAACATTCTGTTTTCGTAAAGTGAACGCTAAAGTCTTTATCGCATATTTGCGAAATACTTAACAAGTTGTTTGTCAGTTCAACGATATAATTGACTTTGTCAAACGAAATGATGCCATTCGTGAGCATTCCCTGACCAACTATCCTTCCACCTTGATTGCCGGCAAAACCCACATAGCTTCCATTAATTGCTTTCACATCATATAATAAAGCTAAGGATCCTGTCATATGCCGCGAAGCACCGCTATCCATTATCCATCTTGAGAGCACGGACTTGGGCAGCTCCTGCAATCAAACCACTAACACATCAGTTAAACAATGATGCCCACGATTTTTTAACCTCTGACACTATACCAAAAACCACATCACGCTTCTCAGTTGTTTTAGGAAAACTAAATGTAACATTTGACTCAACTTCTTTTTTATCTTGTTTTACTTTGTTATGCAGTTTTGGAAATTCCGACATGAACTTATCGAGTTTAAATTCACATTTATCCACATCATCTCTCACACATTGTGATTCATTTTTCAACTCGGTTTCCATCTTTTTAATCTCATTAGATGATTTAGGTTTTGCGACCCATGATTGTTTTTCAAAAGTTTTCTCTTTAAAGTAAATTTTCGAAGACTTAGGAGACTTAGAAGACTCGCCAATTTCGAAAGTCGATTTCGGCTTGTCCTCCGACTTCAACCTTTCACCCCGTTTGAGAATTCGGATCGGCGAAACCATCACTTGCTTATCTTTTGCAACGACCGGTGTTTTTGGTCGAGGTTTTTGAATGTATTGTTTTGAAAATTTGTTGTTTTCAACCTTAGGTTTTTCAACCTTCGGTTTCTCAACAACCTTTTTAGCAACAGTTTTTTACCACAACCGGTTCCTCAAACACCTTTTTACACTGCTTTGCCATGTGGCCGACTTCATTGCAGCGATAGCATACACGTTTGTAATATTCGACAAATGTGCTACTCACAGTTTCTGCTTTCAGCTTTTGCGCTGCATTGAAGTCTTCCACGGCCTTTTGACTAAAAATATAATCCTTTTCGATCTCAGTACTCGGACCACAAACAAAAACATCATCAATTCTCTCTTTCGGCTTTACCACCTGTTTAGCCATCCTTTTCTCGAATCCAATACCTTTGTTCTTTAATTTGTTATTTCTGTTTTTGCCTTTACCCACCCCCTCTACTTTCTGGACTAGTAGAGCATGACGATCCAACTGACTTGTTCAGTTTTGCAAAGAAATCACTTTTCTTTAACTCATTTACGCTCAACTCGACCATCCTAAACACTTTCTGAACAGACTCAAACTTAACACTCTGAAGCGGAAACTCCGTGTTGGAATAAAGCTTGTCCGACCCAATCATAGTATAGGCTACCATAATCGAATCATCATCCGTACTTTTATCCTTTTTTGTCAAATAACGGTCTAAAAAATTTCCGTCTTCCTCAGACTCACTCCCGGACTCCACTGATTTTTCTTGTTCAGATTTTTCACTATCATCGTCCAACACTTGATCAATAACATTTTTGATAACCTGAGATGAGTTATCAATGTCAGACGCATTGAAAGTGATATCTATGTTATCAGGTAAATCATTCTCAAGTGTTTTCAGTTTTATATTTAATGCAGCTTCCACCCCATCTGGATATTTCTGTGTGTAATGATTCCACATTGGGGGTGGAACGCTGTTGAAGGCAGGTGTAGCATATGGCTGTTGTGGTACTATTTGCTCTAAAACATAAGATGATGCCACGTAACTCATCAGTTTCTGATCAATTCTATCATTTTCTATCTTAGTCAACTCAAGCTCTTTTCGCAAAGAAGCGATTGTGTCTAAATGAAAATTTACTTCTCTTTGTTTGTCAAATAAAGTTGATTGAGTTAGCTTGGTTGCTTTGTCATTTTCAAGACTTTCTTTTTGTATCATTTTTATTGACCTAGACAATGTGTCATAAGCTTCTTTTAATTGTCCTAAGTCAAATTTCATCAGATCTGCATGTTGTTTCAATTCTTGATACATAGTGTCTTTTACAAAACACTCCGTGCACGGTTGTGAACAACTTTGACACGGTGTATCAGGAATTGAAACCTTTTCACTTAAGCTCTCATTCTCACAAACCATGTTACCAACAGGAGTTGATTCTGACTCAGACACCTTGACCTCGCTGACCTCTACGACTCCAGTTTCTCCTAGACCTGACATTTTGTCAACTGACTCCGGAATGTCTGAATCTACCTCTTTCAATTTGCTCATAAGTGCTTTCTTTGCTATATCCTTCAGAGCTTCTTCCGTCATTTCTTTCGACACATCAATTATCTCCACTACTTCATCTTTCTTGGCTTCGAATCTCGGGCACGTACCGGTTCTTGGGTCTTCAAAAAAATCTGCATAAGAACCAAACACATTAGGAGGTAAAACTGACTTCATAGTATAGATAAATTCCTCCCGTCGAGATTCAAAACGAAGATCATCAGATACAGATTCTTCAGCTTTAGCAGAATATTTCGCAGAAACATCCGTAACAACCTCCGGAATCTCTTGATCAACACCTTCAATAACTTCTTCAATCACGATCTCAGGAACAGATTCAACATTCTCAGTAACTGTTTCTTTAGCCACCTCAGAATCAGAATCAGCAACATCAGCAGCTTTTCCATCAACATCTTCAGAAACTACGACTTCCGGCTCAGCATCTGACTCGGTAATCTCTATCACCTCAGCCATCATTGCCTGATCGTCTTTTCCAGGAATGAACTTGTCCCAACTAAATCCAGATGCAACCTTTTCATCATCCTGATTTACGATCAACGCCTTCTCAGGTTTGTTTTCGATCTGAGGTCTTTGAACTGCAGGCTGTTGGTTTGGGCGATGATATATGGCTTGCTTGTAGTAATCGTTGGTGAACGGATTCTGATGGTTTTTAACTTCGCGATTTGGACACTCCCGCTTAAAATGACCTTTCTCTTTACATTTGAAGCAGGTGACTTTGGTCTTTTCAAACCCCAGTTTCTGATCCGGTCCCGACAAACTATTTCTACCCGTGATTTCCATAAACCGCTGAGCTCTCCGGACTAGACTTGCCATACACCACTTAATATCTATCAATTCCAGTTCTTCAGGATCGATTTAATCGTAATCCTCTTTGGTCATATCAGGATTCCCGATCCGACCAGCAACCAACCCTTCATACGCCTCCAGAACCGAACCCAATAACGCGATATGCTGCTTTGCTGCAGTTTCTGTGATCTCATTTCCATTTTTGATGTTAATCGCTATGTTGCAATGCACCCCAGACACGACTTTTTGTTGATTCGACCCAGTTGAACTTTGAGGAGAATTATCTGAAACTTTAACGTTCTGCTCATAGTTAGCAAACGGAGTTGAATGACCTGACGAATATTCATTTGAAGTAACAGATGTAGTGTTTTCTGCACTAAAACCAGTATGAATTTTCGGACTCTGAACGTTCGAAACTACAGGACTACTCTTGTAGTACAGCGATACATCTTGTGGCATATTTGCCGAATTTATCTTCTTAATTTTCACCAACTCTAGTTCATGAGCTTCAATCTTCTCTATGAAATCACTCAAGCTGTAATTCATGAAATCCATACTATTCTTCAACATCATTAAGTATGTTCCCCATTCCTCATAGGGAAGTGCATCGCACAATTTATCTATCCATTCTTCATTCGACTTATCAACGTCCAACCTTCTCATCTCCAACACTAAATGACAATATCGCTCGATAAGCTGTTTAGTTGATTCACCCTTTATCCCTGTGAAGATGTCAAACTCTTTCTTCAACAAAGCCTTTTTGCTTTTTATCATTGACGCGCTGCCTTTGAACTTTTTCTCTAATGCATACCATATTGATGCTGAAGTATCCTTATGCTGTAGTAGCACTAAAATATCTTCTTTTATAGCTTGTTGCAGAATGCTGATCATCTTCTTCTCAGCTTTGAATTCTACCTGTTCTAAATCCGTCAGACTTGCAACTGCCTTTTTTGTTCTCACCGCATCTAATGGAGCCACATACTCTCTCTCGATCTTTATCCAACTCTCTAAGTGATTGGCTTGTACCCAGTTTTTAAACCTCACTGACCATCCTGAGTATTCGTCTAAACTCATTAATTTCAGAGGTTTCTGCATCGTGCCCAGCTCATTTTCTAGATTCACATTCTGCAAAATATTGGTTTGACCTTGAGTAGCACTCACACCCGAGAACATGTTGTAGAAGTCTTGACTATCCATTTTCAGATTTTACGGAAAAATTTTCAAACTGTTTCAATAAGCGATCCAGAAACTGTCAAGAAGAGCGATCCAGAGAAAAAAAACACTAAAAGCGATCCACAAGCTTTGCACTATGAGCGATTCACAGACTTGCACTAAGAACGATCCAGAACTTTGCACAATAAGCGATCCAAAGACTTCACTAAGAGCGATCCAGAGTTTTGCACAATGAGCGATCCAAAGTCTTCACTAAGAGCGATCCAAGATTTTGCACAATGAGTGATCCAGGAACTTGACAAAAGAGCGGTTCAGAACACAACTTTGGAGCGGTTCATAACTTTTAACTAATGAGCGGTTCAGACAAGAAACATTGGAGCGATCCAGAACTTTAGACACCCATTTGGAGCGGTTCACAAAGAAATTTGGAGCGGTTCACCAGAAGAGCGATTCAGAAGAGCGGTTCAACTGATGACGTCAGAGCGGTCCATGTTTCTCGAGAGTTTTTAGTCCACTTTTAGTCCGAATCTAGGTCTGAAATTTACAAGGGTTTACCACTACAGTATTTTCTACCTACTGTCCAAAAATCAGGTCATTTTCACCGCTAAATCAGTCCAGATCTAAAACAGTCTCAGAAAACACTTCGTATCTAGCACATAGCTTACAACTGGTTCTGATACCAATTGTAGGATCGAATATGATCTCACTGAGGAGTCAATATAAGCTAGAGCCTGCTAAAAATGTGGCGGAAACACATTTTAACATGATACGAAGATATACGGTACAGAAAGGAGTAGAGAACAGATATATCTTCACTTTTAATACTTTTACTTCATTCAGCAACGATTGACAGAAGGTCAGCAGTTCGACGTACAATCAAGGACAACCGTTACAAATGAACTAGAGATCAGGGTATTTATAGGAAACTGGAACCGCTCATGTGACATGTCCACATGAGCGATCCAGCCTGGGTCGCTTATGTGGACAAGTGTCACAAAAGCGGTCCAGACCTATATCTATCACATAATTACATAAACAACCCCTGATCTATTACAAACTAGCCTATCTAGACCATATATGTAAATCTATCTTCATAAAGACGCAGGCTTTAGACATTATGCACCAACATAGTGAGGTATAGATATGCCTTAGGACTCTCTTAGGCCCAGGTTACATGGTGGTATAAGCCTCTGTGACCGGTTCATGATTTGTCCGAGTCTTTTACGCAATTCCGTTAATCGCCTAAAAGTTGACCGTAACGGCCTTTATAAAATAAAAGTTGACCGTATCCTGCTCGTGGTACGCCCACGCATCCGATAGAAGTCTCTGATGGGTCATCCTTCCATGGCACACCCTATCAGGGACCTGATAGTTTCCAAGCGTTGTTTGACCGACATGAGTGGTACTACACACCACCTCAACAGACATCACAACAACCGCGACATCCACAGGATCCCTCTGAGGATTCACGCTTTGTGGCAGTTACGCCACCACCTTCGCCACCGGCGCAACCAGTAATGCCTGATCCGCCAAGGCGTAGGAGGACAAATGCTCGTATGTCCACACGAGGAGGAGGGGGTATCCACTTCAGCACCCCTCGACACTCTAGTAGTAGCCACTATCCGCCACTACAAGAAGAAGGACCTTCAAGTCCTATACAGGAGGCGAACTCCGCACCAGCTGCACCAAATTCGCCACCATTTGGGTACGACCAACCCATACCTGCTTACACGGGTCCAACGGCTTACAACCCGTTCGAACCGTCACAAGCACAATACAACTACAATTATGAGCGCGACCCATATGTGGTGTTGGCTAGATATAATGCACGCTATCCTGACGGAGCTCATGGGAACATGGGAGCACCGGACTACTCAGCTCATGGGTATCCAATACCTCCCAGACCTCCAGTTCCGCAACAAGCGCCACAACCACGTTTCTCTCCTCCTGAACAGGAAGAGATACTCCATCGACTAGATCGTGTGGAGAGAGAGTTCGAGGAAGAGAAAAAGAGCCACCGAGGATTTCTCAAAGGCTTGGCGAACCTACTAAAGGGCAAAAAGAAGAAACGTGACCACTAGCCCTTAATAGTTGTACTAATTTCTATTTTGAAATAAGCCCCTGCGTGGACACTTATCGCATTTCAGTCCCTACGTGGACTTATCATTTAGTCCCTGCATGGACGCTTATATTATGTTAGTCCCTGCGTGGACTTGTCACTTATTTTTTTTAAAAACCTCTATGGAGGTATGTACTATTTGAAAGACCCGTTTAGGGCAATATGTGATTGTATTTGAGATTATGGAATGTATGTTATGAGTTTTGTTTTAATATGTATGAAATAAATCAAAACCATTCCTTTTAAATTGATCTGCCTAAATAAAGAATCTTACGAGTGAAACCTAGCCTGGTGTCTTTTAAGATCCGGCCAAGATGGTAGGACTTAATTAAAAGATTCAGACTCCCTGTTAACCGCTGCAAGCATGTTAACAATCATGGCAGACGTGATTCGTTAAAATCACGCGCGTCATCCTTATATAATAATCCTTTAAGGATTTCAAAACCCAACTAAATGATTTATAAATCGTGGGTTAAATCACCAATGAAGGTGATCAATCTTATTTAAACATCCATTAGAGATGTAGTGCCTACGGGCCAAATCTTATTAAAACATCCATTAAGTGATGTAGTGCCTACGGGCCAACCTTATTGAAACATCCATTAGTGGTGTAGTGCCTATGGGCCGTAATAATTGTCTTATAAAGACAAAAGACAGTGGTGGTCTATGACTCCCTGCTAGAAAGGGGTAAGAGAACTACGGTTCAAACCTCTATGCCTTTGATTCTCTGAAATCTCGGCTAATATTATAAAACATCCTCGTGATTAGGCTTTATGCCGCCAATATTATTGTGATAGCTAAAATAGGATGTATTCAAATCCTAAAACTAAGTGAGTAATAAGTTAACCAAATATGGTCTCTGTTACCATGGTTAACGAATTGTCATAAAAGACAATTCCATAATAAGCTTCTAAATAAAAATTTTGTTATCTTCTGTAACAGATTCAAGTTACAATGGCGGATCCCAATGGAGAGAATAGCCATACTAATGAAGATGACTACGACAATGCACCAGTGCATTTGACAGGCGCACAGTTAAAGGCTCTGATTGACAACGCTGTTCAGGCAGCTCTGGATCGTCAATATACTGAGTCCCAAGGCAGAACCGTATCGAAACCACCCTCCAAACCAAAGTCACAATCCAAACCACTCTCCAAACCCAAGAAAGATGACGATAATCACTCGTCCACTGAGAATAGTATTCATCGTGAACGAGAATATACTGATGCGTCTGGTGCCAAAGGTTGCACCTACAAGTACTTCGTGTCTTGTAAGCCCCGGGAATTCACAGGGGAAAAGGGTGCTGTTGATTGTATCACCTGGCTGGATGAGATGGACACTATTGTGGACATCAGTGGGTGTGCAGAGAAGGATGTGGTGAAGTTTGTGTCCCAGTCATTTAAGGGCGAGGCCCTGGCATGGTGGAGAGCGTTGGTGCAGGCATCAGGTAAGTCTGCTTTATACAAGATGACATGGGAGGAATTTATTGCTCTCATTAAGGAAAACTACTGCCCTCAGCATGAGGTTGAGAAGATCGAGGCTGACTTTGTGTCACTGGTAATGACGAACCTGGACTGCCAGGCTTATTTGACGAGCTTCAATACGATGTCTCGCCTGGTTCCATACCTTGTGACACCAGAGTCTAGAAGAATCGCCCGTTTCATTGGGGGCTTGGAGCCTGCGATAAAGGCGAGTGTAAAGGCCTCTCGGCCGACGACCTTCAGGTCAGTTACTGACCTCTCCTTGTCTCTCACTTTAGATGATGTCCGTCTGAGGACGCTAAGGAGCAAGGAGGCTGAGAAGAGGAAACGTGAGGACGATACCTCACGAAGGTCAGGAAAGAAGCACCGTGGAAACGGTGATGGCAAAAGAGGGTCGGAGACGAAGAAAGATGGGCAAACTGGTGAAAGACCCAATTGCAAAATCTGCAAGAAACCCCACTCTGGGAAATGTAGGTTTGGGTCGAATTCACAGTCTCAGCCAAAGACTTTTGCCTGTGGACTGTGCAAGTCCAAGGATCATAAGACCGTGGATTGCAAGAAGATCAAGGATGCAACCTGCTACGTTTGCAATGAAAAGGGGCATATCAAGAGCAACTGCCCTAAGAATACCAGGAAGGCGGAGGAGACCAAGAAGACAAATGCGAGAGTCTTCCGCATGGATGCAAAGAAGGCTGTGCTGAACAACAATGTGCTTACAGGTACTTTTCTCGTAAATAATATATTTGCAAGAGTACTTTTCGATTCAGGCGCCGATAAATCCTTTGTGGACCAAAAATTTTGCCAACTATTAAATATGCCTATCAAAACCCTAGACGTGAAATACGAGGTAGAGTTAGCAGACGGCACGATAGAAACCGTCTCCACTGTTCTAGAGGGATGTGAAATGTCCATTAAGAACCATTCTTTTCCTCTATCTCTACTTCCCTTCAAACTAGCGAGTTTCGACATTGTTTTAGGCATGGACTGGTTATCCCGTAATCAGGCCCAAATCGTTTGCAACAAAAGGCTTATAGTGCTAAAGACTCCGGGTGGTGAATCGCTCACCATTCGAGGAGACACGCAGTATGGATTACCCAAGGACGCATCTATGCTCAAGGCTTCTAGATGTTTGAACAGAGGCTGTGTCATTTACATGGCTCAGGTGATAATTGAAGAACCTAAGCCGAAGATCGAGGATCTTCCTGTTATTTCTGAATATCCCGAGGTTTTTCCTGAAAAACTACCTGGTTTGCCACCAGATAGACAAGTGGAATTCAGAATAGATATCATTCCTGGAGCAGCTCCGATAGCAAGAGCACCTTACAGGCTAGCTCCTACTGAAATGAAGGAACTAAGAACCCAGTTGGATGAACTGTTGGCAAAAGGTTTTATCAGACCTAGTTCGTCTCCCTGGGGAGCACCTGTCCTATTTGTAAAGAAGAAGGACGGATCGATGCGGTTGTGCATCGATTACCGAGAGCTAAACAAAGTTACCATAAAGAATAGATATCCTTTGCCAAGGATCGACGATCTGTTCGATCAGCTGCAAGGAGCAAGCTACTTCTCAAAAATCGACTTGAGGTCGGGCTATCATCAGCTAAGGGTCAGAGATGAAGATGTACATAAGACAGCATTTAGGACTCGCTATGGTCATTACGAGTTCCTAGTGATGCCTTTTGGGCTCACAAATGCACCGGCTGCGTTCATGGATCTCATGAATCGCGTCTGCAAGCCGTATTTGGACAAATTTGTCATCGTCTTCATCGACGATATTCTTATATATTCCAAAAGCCAAGCTGACCATGAGAAGCACCTCCGTTGCATTCTCGAATTGCTACAACGTGAGAAACTCTACGCCAAATTCTCTAAATGCGAATTTTGGCTACGAGAGGTTCAGTTTTTGGGTCACGTTGTAAGTGAGCGTGGCATCCAAGTGGATCCCGCTAAGGTAGAGGCAGTCATGAATTGGCAAGAGCCAAAGACTCCTACCGAAATTCGTAGTTTCCTGGGGTTAGCAGGATACTACAGGAGGTTTATTGAGAATTTTTCGAGGATTGCTGCGCCCTTGACTTCCCTGACCAAGAAGAAAGAAAAATTTATTTGGGGCCCAAAGCAGCAAGAGTCCTTCGAATTTCTGAAGCAGAAGCTAAGCAACACACCTGTGTTGACGTTACCTGAAGGTACAGATGAATTCGTAGTTTACTGCGATGCATCACACACAGGCATGGGTGCCGTTGTATTTGCACTGAAATTGTGGAGGCATTACCTTTATGGTATTAAATTTGTGATTTATTCTGATCACAAAAGCCTCCAGCACCTGTTCAATCAGAAAGAGTTGAACATGAGGCAGCGTCGTTGGATGGAAACCTTGAATGACTATGATTGCGAGATCAGGTACCATCCCGGCAAGGCGAATGTAGTCGCTGATGCCTTGAGCAGGAAAGAAAGGGTAAAACCTATTCAAATCAATGCCAAGAGCATTGAGGTCAAGAACAATTTAATTGAAAGGATATTAGCTACACAGCGAGAGGCTGTGTTGGAAGCTAATTATCCTAATGAAAAGTTAGGAGTAACTGAGGAGCAGTTGACTCTTAGCAAGGATGGAATCCTTAGACTGAACGGACGTATATGGGTTCCGATTTATGGAGGACTACGAGATGTTATCCTCCAGGAGGCCCATAGTTCCAAATATTCTGTCCATCCTGGTGCAGACAAGATGTATCAAGATTTAAAGGCAAACTACTGGTGGATAGGCTTGAAAAAGTCTGTGGCCGCCCATGTAGCAAAGTGCTTGACTTGTGCTCAAGTCAAAGCCGAGCACCAAAAGCCGTCTGGCTTGCTACAACAGCCTGAGCTTCCCGAGTGGAAGTGGGAATGTGTAACTATGGACTTCATAACCATGTTACCCAAAACCAGGAAAGGATACGATACAATATGGGTCATAGTCGATAGGCTGAATAAATCAGTTCATTTCTTACCCATCAAGGAGACGTATAGCTCCGATATGTTAGCCCAACTGTATGTTGATAAGATTGTAGCCTTACACGGCATACCTGTGTCTATTATCTCCGACAGGGATACTAGATACACGTCACATTTCTGGAAGAGTTTCCAGCAATCTTTGGGTACGCGTTTGAACTTCAGTACGGCTTACCATCCACAGACGGACGGTCAAAGTGAGCGTACTATCCAGACGTTGGAAGACATGCTTCGTGCATGTGCGATCGATTTAGGTGGTAACTGGGATAAGAATCTACCCCTAATCGAATTCTCCTACAATAATAGCTACCATACCAGCATAAAGGCTGCGCCATTCGAGGCATTATACGGTAGGAAATGTAGATCGCCTGTTTGTTGGGCGGAAGTGGGAGAGGTCCAATTATCAGGACCGGAGATAGTTTTCCAGACAACAGACAAGATTGTCCAGATTCGGGAACGTCTCAAGGCTGCCAGAGATAGGCAGAAAAGTTACGCTGATCCGAAGCGTAAGGATTTTCACTTCGAAGTGGGTGAAAAGGTGTTGCTTAAAGTGTCACCCTGGAAGGGGGTGAGAGTTATGCTAAATAGCACATTTATAAGAAACTAGCACATTTATAAGAAACTTTTGTAATAAACGGCGCAATTAGCATAACGCCTATCTAAACCAAGATTTCGTCACCAAAACTTTTACCCACTGTCATAAAATAATATTTTGGGAATTTTAAAGATTTTTAATAATTTTTACCTTGCTCATAACCTGCGGTTATGGCTACGGTTCGGTGAATACCGAATATGCCCTTTTCGGCCAAAACTTGAGTTCTACAAGGTCTTTTGACCCGATTCCAGTTGCTACTGATTTTAAATAGTAAATAAAGTATTTTAGACTTTACAAACTGATCGGGAAACTCAGATTTCCTGTAGAACTCGAAAAGCCCTTTAAAAGTCTTTAAAATGACCGAAAAGCCCCTACGGGGCATAATATTAACTTAAACTCGTTACGGGCATCACGGAAGGTATCCTACTGATACCACAACCTCTTTAAGGCATATTGACTTAGGAAATGAGCGTAAGACTCTCATGGTTAACCGTTTCGCCTATTGCGCGCACGGTTCGGTTTATGAAACTAGTTTTCATAAATTAGCCGATACGGGTCAAATTATACTATTTGGACCCCAAAATCCAGAGTGTGAACCTTGAACCCATATAAAACAAGTCTCTGAACTTGTTTGGGGCAGAATCACATTCCATTCTTGGTTTTTGCCTTTTCGCGCGATTAAACCATATTTATATTCCGGAACCAACCGGTCTAGGCTACGGCCAATATAAAGACCCGTTAGGATTCTAAGAGGTTAATTAAAACCTTCGTTCCAGATTAGGAGCCCAATAAAAGCTATCGGTGACTTAATCAAATTAAGGAATAATACTTGCAAAGGTAAATACTTTTAACTTATTTCCCCTATACGGGCTTGGGATACGGTATAATATTTACCGCTTGATTGAGCATCATACCTTCCATCGCTTAGGTGGTTAATTAAATATTATGATCGGCTCATTTAAACAGTTTTGTTTCTTAAAAGCCTTTGGGGGGTTAATGACCGTTGTCCCGGATATCCTTGGCATCATTTTATGAAATGGCCACGACCCTCGACATCCCGGTGTAGGCGTACACCCGGTATATATTGTCGACATTTAATTAAAAGACGTAGCCGTTGGTTTCTATACTACGGTTTTACGCAATGTGGTGTGTCTATTAATCTTTAACCCGGCACGATCCGGGCTACTGAACGCATAAAAGAACATGTAATACGTTCACGAGATTTTAATAATTTTCCCACGTTATAAAAGAGTTTGTGCCTTGTGCATTCAAATCAATTTTAATAAACATTTTCAAATGTGTCAGTTGAATGTATTTACCAGTGTAAACTGACGTATTTTCCCCAAAAAGATTAAGTGCAGGTACTATACGAAATTGGCTGGTATTAGCTTCCTAAGCATCACGAATAGTCTCGCAAACTCGATGCCGTATCTGAATGAACAATATTTTATTATTTTGATCCATTGTGGATACATTCGACTTCTGTAATATATTTGATATTACCACCAGAGGTTGAAGTATATATTTATCTTTAAAGCTTCCGCTGTGCATTTATATAATTGTGTGGTTTGACTATATTGTTGCCAACTACGTCACGGTAATCCCCCACCGGGCCCACCGGTGATACACGTGGAAATCGGGGTGTGACACTAGCATATATAAATTTGCCCATTTCTCGTCTAGCTTGTCTTCCCAAGGTGATTTATTGATTAATTCCTGGGTTTCCCTTTTAATCCTCTTTTCTCGGATTTGCTCTTTACTTTTCTTAGTAATCATACTCCTTTTTCTAGGAGAAAGCGGTTTTTCATATTGTGCTTTTCGCACAAATATTCCTTCTTCAGGAATTGTAGGGAGTTTTGAAGATGAACTTCCCTCTTCATAGACTGACCTATATAATTTAAGATAGATATCTTGCAGCTTTTGCTTACCCATACTGTAACTAACAAATAATCAGTTTAATATAACACATAATCACATAATAGTAATCAGGAAAAATTAAGTATCTCTAAATACTTAATTAGCTTAACTCAGTGGCTCTGATACCACCTCATTTCTGTCACGGCCCCCGACCCGGTTTGACCCGTTTCAGGAGCCGCGGGACAGAAATCCCGTGATATTTATTTATGTGATTTTAGCAGCGGAATTTTATCATCAGGATCGTTTTAAAGCTAAAAACTTTTGCCGATTATTTTATTTCACAATTCGGGATAAAACCCCGATAATTTACAATAACAAGATTTTACTGAGAAATCTTTATTTTTACAAAACATATTTCTTTATTTTATAATGAGCCACTACTTTAAGCCTGCACTGCTTCCCAACACTTTTCCTGAATTACAATAGATCACCTGAAACATGTTTGAAAAAGGTTTTGTCAGCGGAAAATACTGAGTAAATCATTCAGTTTACTTAAATGACTCATTTATTATAATTTACAGTATTAAGAGTTTTTACATATGTTTCTGATATCTACCAACTACCCACAGTATTTGTCACTTGACCGGATCTGTGACTGTGGTCATATCACCATTGGCTGCCCCAATGAATGACGTATATCACTTAATTTTAGGTTCGCCCACCTAATGTGATAAAAACAGTAGTAATGTGCACAATACCCCACATACTGGCTGTAAGTTGGTGATTACATAAACTTAATCACTGTAATTATAATTCTGAAAATAATTTGGAGTATTGTAAAACATTTGATAAAAAGAGACTGACTCACATTGCAGATTTAATACGGAGGGAATGCGATTTATCCTTGTTAACCTAATTTAATAATAATGCACACAAAACCGGGTTAGTGATCAATACAGCAGTTACGATAACTCACGAGATCAAATTCTCACAACGAACGACAAACTGCAATACTTAAACATCCATCGATTTAACGACGAACGACAAAGTATAACCCTATTGATCAGTCGGAAAATGAATCGTAATAGCGATCGAGTGATTACCCTGTTTTGTGGCAGCACTTCGTGATCAGTGTGTGTTTAATTGTAATAATACTATGATATCTCGACGTCCACAAAGTTTTTATGCGTCGTTTCAACTTCAGAAAGCTACTGCTAAGGTCTGCTATTTATAGTGATTTTTGAGACATGCTTACGGACCGTATGGCATTTACCCTTACGGTCCGTAAGGGTGCAGTCTAATTACATAGCTAGCTGGGTTCGGGACTAGCTTGCATGACTCAACTCTTTTCTTAATTTCAATTGTGACAACGTATTAAATAGATAAATATCAACTAGGGTTTATCCCCCCCTGAGTTTTAGGGGCCCTAATCCTAATTCCGATTATTCTGAAAATTTTAGGGTTAGTGCAAATTACTTGGGTGTCTCAATTAGGGTTTTCTTATTGACTAATTATCATCCTAATTATGGATTTTAATGAGAGTTATTATAGAAAATAAGTTAAAAGTATTTACCTGAGCTTTAAAATGCGAGATTTGTTTACTCAGCCGTATAATCTAATCAAACTAGTGCAAGTAGCTTTTACCGAGGCTCCTAATCTGGAATGAAGGTTTTATTAACCTATTAGATTACTAACGGGTCTTATTTAAGTTGTAAACTTAAACCGGTTAGTTTAAAGAAGGATTTTCAGTAAGAAACGCTAGATTAAGTGATGACCGGATTGGAATGTAATTTAGACCCAACAAGTATAGAGACTTGCATAATATGGGTAAACTAATTATATCCTGGATTTTGAAGTTGAAATGATAAGGTTTAACCCGTTTTGGCTAAATCATGCAAACTAGTGACATAAACAGTACCGAACGCGTATAAACATAACAGGTAATCGGATGAGCCATGTACAAGTTCCATAAGTTATTATGCTTAATATATGTTATGATATCAGTAGGATATCATTAATTATGCCCAAAAAGATTTTAAAACCGAATTAAACCTCATAAGGGCATTTTGGTCATTTTATGATTTATAAAAGGGGTTTACATGCAAACTGAGGTTCTTGTCATAAACCTTTTGTAAAAATATTTTATTTATGTTATATTAACAGTAGGATGTCATATATATGTGTGGTTTACCATTTATGACCAAACTATGCACCGTAGGGGCATTTTTTGTCATTTCACACATAGTTATAAGGATTATTTGGGATTCTGAGTTCACAACTTGTACCTACTGTAAAAATATTAGAAATGATTTATAAAATCAGTAGGTAAAAAGTTTTGGGTGCTAAGTATGGTTTAAAACCATACTATGCACTCTAATGTCGTAAAAATCGGTAAATGACGATTATTTCAATGTTTAAAGAATTCTAATGATATGACCAGCTTTGAATGGTCAAAATAAATTATTTATCATACTACATCAGTAACAAAAGGTTTTTGTATGATAATCTTATTTAAATATCCATTTATGCGAAAAAAGGGCAAAATCGTCATTTACTAATTTAATACAAAACTTAGGCATAAACTCAGTAAGTAATCCGACTTAGAATCCCAATTAGTCCTAAATATGATATCATATCAGTGAGTAATGAGTTTTGATGTTAAAATTATGTTTAAACTCCATTTGCATGCATAAGGGTATTTTAGTCCTTTATGAAGCATGTTTTGTAATTTATTATGTAAGTTCAATTTATGACCAGAATATAATTGCCAAAATATGTTAAATAAATTTACTAATCACAATATGATTCATTTGCATGTTTTTTTTTATAAAAAATCTCATTTTTGAACAAAAGGGCATATTAGTCAACATTAAGCATAAATACGGAATCAAGTAAATAAACTCAGATTACTAAGGGACCATGTAATATAACCTTAGAGGATTATATTACTATGTAATATGGTCACAAAGAAACCATAAGGCATAAAGGAACTAAGCTAATTCAGGTCAGAACTGAAAGTCAAAGCAAAAGTCAACTTTTGCGACTTTCGGTTACGAACCGAGCCTAAACTCAGAATTATCGGGTTGAACATGCCTAGACATGTTCTAATAATATTTATCAAGTTATTAAAGTGATAAAACATATTTTATAACCCCTACATTATCATATTTGTTTTTATTTAAAAACTGACCCGTTTGACTTTTTATGCTAGTTATGTTGACCCGACAATTAACTAAGTAAACATGGTAATTAGGAGGTGACCTTTTGAGGGATTAACACCTACTTAATTATGATCACGTAGCCACATTCATCTCGAACAATGGCTGGACCGTTTAGGTCTAAACCGATAGTCAAAGTGTTATTACGACAACTTTGACTTTCAGCTTTAAAACGTATGAAAACCGAACTAAGGAGGCTAGGAACACTTACACAAGGTCCTAGCTCGAAATTTGAACTGAGGAGGGCTTCCTTCTTGACTAGGAATCCCAGAGAACAAAGCTTTAGAGAGAGAAGTGGTTATTTTGGAATGTCCAAGTTGAAATGGAAGCAAAGGGGTCTATTTATAGTGCAAGATGAGCTCCATTGTTGCCACCAGGTGTTTTGAGAGCTCAACAAGTGTCCCTTGACGTGTCCTGTAAGTCCTCTTGATGTGTATGGATCTTCACAGAATCGTCTTTCCAATCAAGAGTGCGGAATCCTCTTGATCAGAATTAGCAGAAAACGTTGTAGGAACAGCAATCAGCAATCACTTTCAAACTGGGTTTCTATTGATTATCGATTACGAGAATTACAATCAATCAAACCCTAACCAACTACAAATTTCGTCCAAGCCTAATTGCTCTCACGAAAATACTCTATCATAAACTGTTTTAGCTGATTAACTGATTAACCTAAACCCTAAAGCCTAACCTTGTTTATATAACACAAGGTTTACTAATTGGACTAGGGTTTCCTACATGGGCAAGGCCCAATTCGTCCCCCCTACATCCAATTGGGTTTAGTTTAGCCCAAACTCTATTATTTCACTAATACAAAGCTAAACCCGCTAACTGTTTATCGTTTAACTAATTACAAGATATCCAAAGACCAAATCTAAGCTGTTGTCACAAATATGCACCAACAAACTCCCCCTTGACAATAGCTTCATAAAAACTTTGTCTTCGGTCTTTTGCCTTCAGTCTTCTTGCAATCTTCACGTAGTCTTGCACTGTCTTTGGTCTTTGGATAGCTTTAGCTTTAATAGCTTCTGTCAGCAACAGACTCCCCCTAAGCTGATGCATCCAATCACCAAATCTTCAACACGTTAGCACTTGAGTAAACTCCAGTTTAGCATTTGCACAACAATCTACAAACTCTTCAATCTTGTCTACAATATAGAAAGGAGGTTCTACCATGCATCCAATCAAACTCTCATCTTCACACGTCACAGCAACTTCTCAGCAACAAACTGCTTCAATCTGTATACTATAAAACAAACATCTCGAGAAACCATAAGAATTTTTCAACATAAGTTAAATAAATTATTATTTTTCAAGAGGCAGTTAAACTGTATTACAGATTTAGCATTTTCAATTTATCACCAACACGCAAAACTTTTTGTCCAACACATAAGAACCTGCAAGATTTAAAAATTTTGAACTCACTTTCTAACACTGTCTCCCCCTATCGGTAACAATTCTTCCAAGAATAACAGTTTTCCGTACGTTAAGAATTTTAAACAGAAAAAGACACTATTTTTGGATTTTTATATTTTCTGAAAGCAAGTAAATACAAAACAATAAACACTCTATTTTTGTGAGAATCACTGGGAAGAAGATCATATCAGCACAATCAAACTGTTTCACACAATCATATAATTCTTTATTTAATTTTTCGTGAAAAGCAGTTCAAGACGATTACCAGTATGTTTGTCCACTTAAACAAAATGCATGAACATTTCAAGTACCATTACCATATGATACGTTAAGGTAATTTTATTATACTAAAATATTAGCGTGTCCCACATCAGGATATACCCCCGCGATCAAGGTATGCACAAAGATTCATCGTAGTAGGTGAGTATACTGATGTCATGCTTTAAGATATCATGACTGTGTCTAGTTCTGCATATAATCTGTTTTATCATGTTGTAATTGCTTAACTATGAACACCCAAATAAATACTAATCAAATCCTGGAAATATAAACAACACACTCTATCATGCAAGTATCTTCCCTACCACATATTTCACAAGTCCAATCCAGATTTCTGAAATCTTAACTGGGAATAGGTTGAGAAGAGAACAGAATAGATCTTTAGTAGAGATGGTATAATATACAAATCAAATGAGATTTTCTCAGTTTGATATAGGTTTCTTGGGTTTCTTTTGGGCACTTGAGGGCCTCTTTCGGGTGTATTAGATCTATAGCGCGACAACGTACAGCTAGGTCAGCATGTATCTGGATGCAGCAGAAGCTGTCGTTGCCTAGCACCTCCAGGTCAGCATATATCTGGATGTAGCAGAGGAGGTACACGACTTTTTTCAGAAAAGATTTCAGAATCAGATCAAAATTGTGTGTATCGGGACACATACAGATATTCAAATAGAAATGAGCTAATTCCAAGTGACTTTCTTTCCTGGGGTCATGTACAATTTTAGTTCTGAACAGACAGACATCCAAGATATCCCAGATGAAATAACAGTATAAAGACCCAAAACTTCAGATTTTGGCAATCTATCAACGCAAGAATTAAGGTCATTAAACCATACACCACTAATGTGTTCCCCACTCATATTCAGTTCATTTAAGTTTATATTACATTGGTAAGTTGATTATTTCATGCTTTTTGCCTACTGGTACATCATATAATGAAGCTGCTATCACACTTAAGCAATTTATGTTCAATTTCAGTGTGACAGACTAACTTGCTGATGTACTATCATTTCTTCTTTTTCACACAGTGAAAACTCATATTTGATTTTCTATTTTTTTATGTTTTTGATTTTTCAATTTTTTTTTATTTTTGATTTTTAAGAAAAGCAGTAAACTATTTACAAAAATTCTTATGAAAAACCAGTTATTCAGGATTCCTCATCCCGTTGAGTTCGACTAAGTGTTCAAAGCGAGCCCTGTCAAATGCTTTAGTATAAAGATCTGCCAGGTTATCCTCTGTGTCGACTTAGCACTTTGAACCACAAATTTAAATCATTTAATATATATATATACATATCAACAATCTTACACCCCCTTCATGTGCCTAGAGCAGCCACTATCAACATAAGTTGATAATCCTCCTTAGCAGCTCCTGCACACACCAACTAAGAAATTAGTTAGATTGGGGGACCCAAGCCTTAATGGTCTTGGGTCGTCCAAATTCACCAACTACTGGAACATCCATCCAATATCCATTACTCCTAACTGGAGTCTTGGATCTTAGACCTGTTGGAATTTGATTTTGATTTCCACTAGGTCTTTGGTCCTGAGGGTTCCTATATACATTTGGACAATTTGACCTTTGGAAATTTTGATTTTGAAACCTTGAATTTTGATTCCAAGAAGCATTATTGTTGTAATTTCTAAAGCCATTGTTATAAAAAGTTCGACCACCATTATTCTGGTATCGATTTTGATATTGACATTGACTTCTGAAATTATTTGAATTATAGTTGTTCATTCTAGGTGAACTGCTTCTAGGTCTCTGATATCTGCCTGGTGGAGATCTAGGCTGAAATCTTTGTTGATTTCTTTGAAAACGTGGAACTTGTGGAGTTCCTGTTCCAGCCTTATCTACACCAACAGCAACATTCTGTGGTTGCTTAGGAGCAGATTTCTTTGGAGAATTTGAACCTTTCTCCTCACTATCACCACTCTTCTCTGGTAATTTCCCTCTCTGTTTGTCACTCATTTTTGCTTCACCATTTTTGTTAGGACAGCAGCTAGCTACATGTCCCTTGGTGTGACACCTGAAGCACGATCTCCTTTTCAAAGACTTCTTAGCTGGAGTCTCTGAGGTAGATCCCTTATCTGATGGTGATGATGCCTTGGAAGAATTTTGTTCAGTTTGCTTTGATTCAGATTTTTCTTTGTTTTTATTTTTAGCAAACTCTACATTTGATTCTTTTTCAATAACAGCGGTTTCATTTTTCATATCACTACCTTGAACAAAATTAATCTTTTTAACAAAAGTTTGATTTTTTCTCTTAGGAGGTGAATTTTTCTTTTTCAAAGATTCCCTGTGATTGTTCTTCCTAGCATCACCATTCTCAGACCCCTCACTTTGACTTGATGTAGATCCGAAACTACTTGGTGCAGTTGACATATAGGCTGCTAGCTCATCTTCATCAGGGAGGAAAGAATAGTCATGACTAAGAGGAGGTGGGACTTCATTAAAGCCCTGGAAGCCCACAGTGGTCTTGTCATTACTCTTCTTTAACCCACCCATCATGTGTTTCATAACAAAAGACGAATCTCTGAATTGACTTAATTTCTGTTCAAGTTCAATAATTTTGAGTTGTGCATCTGACAACTCTTTGCATTTTTCAGAATTCTCTTTTGTTTTCTCAGCCATCATTTCGTGAGCTAAGTCTATTACTTGAAGTTTTTCGTTTAATTTGCATGTTAAAGCTTCAATTTCACTTTCATAACCTTTTATCTTCTTCAAGTATAGAGATTCATTTCTTTTAGCAAAAAAGTTTGACTCTTTTATGCTAGACATCTCGCTCACCAGACTTTGGTTTTGTGCTGACAACCTGTCAACTTCACCCTGTAATTCACGACATCTTAAACATACAGAATTAGATTTTACCTCTTCCTCATGAACTTCTGTAGTTTCATCAGCAACAACCTGTTCAGCTTCACTCTCTTTCTCGACTTCAGCATCCACTTTTGCTTCAGTATTCTCCACTTGAGATTCAGCATCACTCACAGTAGTTTCAGCCTCATGCACTATCTCTGCCATGAATGCCTGAGTAGCCTTCTTATTATCTTCCAGATGAACACTACTATCATTTGAGCCTTCTTCTTTCACAGCATCTGCTTCTTCATCTAAAGCATGACCTCCTACACGCTGTCTTGATGAACTCTGATAACATTTTTCTAAAGCTTTCCACAGCTCATAAGAAGTCCCACAGTGCTTGATGGTATGTTTAATTCCCTCAGGCAAGGACATCTTGATCACTGCTAAAGCTTTCTTCTCAGCATTAACCATAAGTTTCTCAGATTCATCCATCTTGTCATAAGAGATCACTTTCACTCTTCCTTCAACATGACGTGTAGGAGCAACATATCCATCTATTATACAAGTCCACATCCTTGCATCCTGAGATTTAATGAAGGATTTGAAGCTGTTTTTCCAAGTAAGATAGTTCTCCACCTTCATCATCTTAGGAGCATTCAAGTTGGCCATATTCGACATTTTAAACGTAACAGACTGGTAAAACCGTACAAAATATCTCCGAAAACAGTGGTCACCAAATTACACCTTTAGAATCGTCTCGAAAAGACGAGCTACGGATCTAATTCTATTTGCAAAACACTAAAAATTTTCCGACGCTTGCCAACTTAAATTCCACCCCTTAACTTCTCTACAATTTCGCTGGGTTTATTTAATTTCGCTGGCAAAAAAGTTAATTATGCTGGTCTAGTCAAATTCGCTGGTCTAGTTCGCTGAGATGTTCAAGTTCACTGATCAGTTAATTTCGCTGGTCAAGTCAAATTTCGCTGGTAAATTCGCTATTACGACGACCAGTAAAGTCGTCGAAAACCGTAATAATTTCGCTGTGGAAAATTATACGGTTACCAAAGTCGCCTTTGGATTTAACTTCGCCGATCACCGAGTAATTTTGTCACAAATTCGCTGGTGTGTTAATTTCGCTGGTCAGTCAGCAAAATTAATCAATTTCGCCAATTAAGTTTGGAAACTTGATCTGATTGAAATTTTGAAGATTTTTCTGATTTTCTAACACTAATCTGCAAAATCAAAACACCAAATCAGCAACTTAAAACCGAAAATTATGAAGAACTGATTGAATAAACACGAAGAACACGAAGAACAGTCTTCGAATCTTCAAGTCTATCAGCCGAAAACTTTTCCAGAATCAACCGAATCTTTCCAGAAATCCTGCAAACCACCAAACAAACAAACCAGAAGATCAAACAGCCAAAAAATTTCGAAAATCAGTATCAAACACACAGAAAATTCGAAAATCTCAAAACCCTAATTTTTCAGGTTTCAAAAATTTCGAAAAATCTCCCTGTTTCTGCAGCAAACAATTCTGAACCGAGCCTTCAAGAGCCTAACGCTCTGATACCAATTGTAAGTCCCCTTGATGTGTATGGATCTTCACAGAATTGTCTTTCCAATCAAGAGTGCGGAATCCTCTTGATCAGAATTAGCAGAAAACGTTGTAGGAACAGCAATCAGCAATCACTTTCAAACTGGGTTTCTATTGATTATCGATTACGAGAATTACAATCAATCAAACCCTAACCAACTACAAATTTCGTCCAAGCCTAATTGCTCTCACGAAAATACTCTATCACAAACTGTTTTAGCTGATTAACTGATTAACCTAAACCCTAAAGCCTAACCTTGTTTATATAACACAAGGTTTACTAACTGGACTAGGGTTTCCTACATGGGCAAGGCCCAATTCGTCCCCCCTACATCCAATTGGGTTTAGTTTAGCCCAAACTCTATTATTTCACTAATACAAAGCTAAACCCGCTAACTGTTTATCGTTTAACTAATTACAAGATATCCAAAGACCAAATCTAAGCTGTTGTCACAAATATGCACCAACATGTCCAAATACAGACAACAGCCCATCGTTTCGAATTAAAGCTGTAGAAGGTGACAAACCTGCAACTGTCCATTTTTTTGCCCAGATACAGTCTTTACGGACCGTAAGCCTGAGCCCTTACGGTCCGTAACCGCTTTTAAAATTCATCACCCAGTTACAGTCCTTACGGACCGTAAGCTGGGCCTTTTACGGTTCATAAGCTTTGGTGAGAAGACAAAAATTTTGAAACTTTTTATATTTGTTCATGCAACTTTTATAATTTTCGTCAGTCGTTCCCGAGAGCATGTTCTATTAAAGTTCCGAATCTGATAAATGGTCACTCAGAGGCAAGGATTTGCATGTTGACACTTTCATCCTTTCGAAGTAAATTTTTATTATCCGTCTAGGGTTCATGACACGTGTCATTACTTTATTGGGTATTATTTTGCAAGGTGTTACATCCTCGCCCCCTTAAAATAAATCTCGACTTCGAGATTTACTGAAATAAATAAGGGTACTTCTGTAGCATCGTGGATTCAACTTCCCATGTATATTCTGGACCTCTACGGGCATCCCATTTTACTTTCACAATCGGTACATGTTTCCGTCGAAGCTTTTTAACCTGTCGGTCCTCAATCAATATAGGTTTTTCAACGAATTTCAAGCTTTCATCCATCTGCATGTCTTTATGAGACATTGCTAGCAATTCATCGGCTAGACATTTCTTTAAGTTGCAGATGTGGAACACATTTTGAATTCCACTAAGCTCTTCAGGTACGTTCAGCTTATAAGCCACACTCCCGACACATTCGATGATCTCGAATGGTTCGATGTATCTTGGACTTAGCTTGCCCTTTTTACCAAATCTCATCACTCCTTTCCAGGGTGACACTTTGAGTAACACTTTATCACTTACTTCGAACTTTAGAGGTTTACGCCTCTTATCTGCGTAGCTCTTTTGCCTATCTCTGGCAGCTTTTAGACGATCGTGGATCTGATCAATCTTATCTATCGTCTCAAGGACTATTTCGGGTCCTGATAGTTAGGTTTCCCCAAATTCTGCCCAACACACGGGCGTTCTGAATTTCCTACCATATAAGGCCTTAAAAGGCATGACTTGGATGCTCGAATGGTAACTGTTGTTGTAAGAGAATTCAATCAGGGGAAGATGATCATCCCAACTTCCTCCTAAGTCAATAACACAAGCCCGGAGCATGTTGTCAAGTGTCTGAATCGTACGCTCACTTTGCCCATCCGTCTAAGGATGATAAGCAGTACTGTAATTTAAACGAGTGCCTAGGGATTGTTGGAAGCTTTCCCAGAAATGAGAAGTGTATCTAGTATCCCTATCAGATATAATCGATACGGGCACTCCATGGAGAGATACAATCGTGTCCACGTACAGTTGGGCTAGTTTATCGGAGCTATGCGTCTCTTTGATGGGTAAGAAATGAGCTGACCTAGTCAGTCTATCAACTATAACCCATATTGTGTCATTCCCATGTCTTGTCTTTGGTAACTTAGTGATGAAACATTTCCCACTTCCAAGTGGGAAGTTCTGGTTGTTGCAGTAAACCTGACGGCTTTTGATGTTCGGCTTTAACCTGAGAGCATGTCAGACATTTAGCTACGTGTGTGGCTATGGATTTCTTCAAACCCATCCACCAATAGTTTACCTTTAGATCTTGATACATTTTATCACTGCCCGGATGAACTGAATATTTAGAATTATGAGCCTCTTGGAGGATTACTTCTCTAAGTCCTCCACGAATTGGAACCCAAATTCGACCATTCAATCTGAGGATTCCGTCATTCCCAGGTGACAACTGATCAACAGTTGCACCTAATCTTTCTTCGGGAAAGTTATCTTCCATTACGGCTTCTTTCTGTGCTGTTAACAACTTCTCGTTTAAAATGTTCTTTAGTTCAATGCTTTTAGCATTGATCCGTATAGGTTTAACCCTTTCCTTCCTGCTTAATGCGTCAGCGACCACATTCGCTTTGCCAGGATGATAGCGAATTTCACAATCATAATAGTTTAATGTTTCCATCCAACGATGTTGCCTCATGTTGAGATCCTTTTGGTTAAACAAGTGTTGGAGACTTTTATGATCTGAGTATATTACGCACTTGGTTCCATACAGGTAATGTCTCCATAGCTTGAATGCAAATACAACGGCACCCAATTCCAAGTCATGGGTGGTGTAGTTCTTTTCGTGCACCTTTAGTTGTCGTCACGCATAGGCAATCACTTGCCTCTTTGCATAAACACACAGCCCATACCAGTGTGCGATGCATCACAATACACAACGAACTCTTCTATTAGCTTAGGTAACATCAGGAGCATTGCTCAATTTCTGCTTGAGAATCTCGAAAGATTCTTGTTGTTTTGCACCCTAATCAAGTTTTACATTCTTGCGGGTTAAAGTAGTTAAAGGTGCAATTATCCTTGAAAAGTTTTCGATAAATCGTCTATAATATCCTGCCAGTCCTAAGAAGCTACGAATTTCAGTAGGTGTTTTAGGTGTTTCCCAATTCATGATTACTTCAATTTTAGCGGGATCCACCTGGATACCACGCTCGCTCACCACATGTCCAAGGAATTGGACTTCTCGAAGCCAGAATTCACATTTGGAGAATTTCGCGTAAAGCTTTTCCTATTGTAAAAGTTTGAGGATGCATCGGAGATGTTTCTCGTGATCAGCTTGACTTTTGGAATAAATAAGTATGTCATAAATGAAAACAATGATAAACTTGTCCAGATACGGCTTGTAGACTTGATTCATGAGATCCATGAATGTTGCAGGTGTGTTAGTGAGCCTGAAAGTCATCACTAAGATCTCGTAGTGGCCATATCTTGTTCTAAATGCAGTCTTGTGTTCGTCTTCCGTTCTGACCTTTAATTGATGATACCCCAACCTTAGATCAATTTTTGAGAAGAAACTTGCCCCTTGTAGCTGATCAAACAGATCGTCGATCCTGGGCAATGGATAGCGATTCTTGATTGTTACTTTGTTTAACTCACGATAATCAATGCACAAGCGCATTAACCCATCTTTCTTCTTTACAATCAGAATGGGCGCTCCCCAAGGTGACGAGCTTGGTTGAATAAAACCTTTCTCCAATAGATTATCTAACTGAGTTCTTAATTCTATCATTTCGGTCACCGCTAGTCGGTAAGGAGCTCGTGCAACTGGTGCTGCTCCTGGTATGATATCAATTCTGAATTCAACTTGCCTATCGGGAGGTAAACCAGGTAATTCTTCAGGAAAAACGTCTGGGTATTCTAAAATAATAGGAATATCTTCTATCTTGGGCTTCGGCACGTCTACTGTCACCTGTGCCATGTTTATGGCACAACCTTTCTTCAAACACTTGGATGCCTTAAGCATAGACACTTGATCAGGCAATCCATAGTGTGTATCTCCTTGAATAGTGATTGATTTACCAGAAGGAGTTTTGATGATAACTTGTTTTCTATCACAGGCAATTTGGGCTTGGTTACGAGATAACCAATCCATGCCTATAACTATATCAAACCCCGCCAATTTCATCGGTAACAAGGACAACGGAAAAGAGTGATTCCTAATGGATATGAAACATCCATCTAGAATTGTCGAAGTGGTTTCTAAGGTACCATCAGCTAGTTCTACCTTATATTTAATGTCTAGATTTTTAATAGGCAAATTCAACAGTTTACTAAATTTATTATCTACAAAGGACTTATCTGCACCAGAATCAAATAAAACTCTAACATAAACATCATTTACGAGTAAAGTACCTGTTATAACGTTATCGTTTTGCACTGCCTCCTTGGAATTCATTTGGATTACTCGAGCGTTTGTATTTTTAGCCTCTTCAGGCTTCTTTGCGTTTTTCGGGCAGTTGGTCTTGATGTGCCCTTTTTCATTGCAACCGTAATAGGTTGCATTTTTCAGATCCTTGCATTCCAATGTCTTATGACCCTTCATTTTTTCAGATTCCACAGAGTTTAGCCTGCGGATCAATTGTGCATTTCCCGAAATGGTGCTTCCTACAGTTCTTGCACAAGGGCCTTTCACCTGATTGATTGGAGCTTTTCTTAAACCCGGAGTTACCTTTCTTCTTTTTATCAAAACATTGTGAGTTATCATCCTCTCTTTTTCTTTTCCCTTCCTCCGTATTCCATACGGATTTATTCCTGATGATATCCATAGTCAAGGACAGAGACAGATCTATTGCTGACCGGTAGGTTGCAGGCTTTGAAGCCTTCATATGACCCTTCACCTCAGGAGCCAATCCACCAATAAAATGTGCAATACGCTTTGGCTCTGGTGTAACCAAATAAGGTACCATTCGAGGCATGGAGTTAAAGCTAGTAACATAAGCTGGACAATCTAAATTCTTCATAACCAGCGTTAAAAAGTCAGCTTCAACTTTCTCTATTTCGTGTTGTGGACAGAAAGTTTCTCTCATCAGATCAACAAATTTATCCCATGACAGATTATAAAGTGGAATTTTCCCCAAGGCCTATATCAGTGCTTTCCACCAAACCAGAGCTTCACCTTTAAAAGATTGAGAAACAAACTTTACAATATCCTGCTCAGCACACCCACTGATGTCAACAACTGTCTCCATTTCTTCTAGCCATTTCATACAATCAATGGCACCTTTTTCACCCGTGAAGTCTCTTGGTTTACAAGAGATAAAGTGCTTATAAGAACAAGTCTTGGAACGTGGTTCCTGATCAAACACTATCCTCTTGGATGGTTGACTTTTCTTATTTGACGAATGTTGATGGTTGTCCTTTTAGATGTATGCGTTTTGGAGGGAGGCTTAGAATGAGCTACTGATTGAGTCTTAGTGCGTGTAGCACCTGACCCTCCAAATACTCTGCCAACAGCTTTAGTTACATCATTGTCTATCATAGCTTGCAAATCAGCACCCGTTACATTTAATCTTGTGTTATCATTCCTTTCATTAGTATGACTATTAGCTTCATCCGAATCAACTATGGTCAAACCTGAATGCTATAAAATAATTGACAACAACTTATTCAGTGGTCTTTTATTGAATCATCATATTCGGTGATTCATTAACCATGGTAAAATAGACCATATTGGTTAATTTGTTAATCAGATTTATTTAAACTTTTTATTATAGTTAATCCTGGTTATAAACCAATTAAGAATATTAAGGTGGCACAAAAGGCCTTGCCACAAGGACAGTTTTTAAATTATAGGACACGATCTTATTGGATCGAGGCATTAAGGTTTGAACATAGTTTTTCACCTTTCTTGACAGGGAGTCATAGACTACTACTGTCATTGATGTGTAGTTGGAATAGTTTGGCCCGAAGGCGAAATAAGGGCATCACTTAGTGGATGTTTTAATATGATCATTTGGCTAAATAAGGAATTGGAAGAGTCCAAGTATTAGGATGACTAGTGACGGGTAGTCCGTAGAACAACCCTTAAATGGTATACGTGATAATAAAATCCTACATTTAATTGGGTAGTTGTCAAGAATTAGATAACTACGGTTGTTTGTGTTTCAGGTACAAACAGGAGCTTAAAATGGAAGGAACACGGAGAATAAATGAAAAAATCAATTTTTGGAATTGAAGAATTAAGAGGATAGCATGATAGAGGACGAAATTACGAGAACGTAGGTGAAAACGGTGAAGAAAACGAAGTAGAAACGAAAAAGTTATGCTGAAAACAAGTTTTCATGTTGAAGCCTGCCGTGGGCTACGGCAAGGGCCGTAGCTTACGGCGCCGACTGGCACTTTTTGTCACCGTATGACAGTTTAAAGCCACCATAAGCCATTCCAAGCCACCGTAAGCTACGGTGGCCACCGTAGCTTTCGACGCTTACCTGCGTAAATGTGTAACTTCCACCTTTTAATGCGAATTTATGGTGTCTTTTCATTCCCAATCAAACCCATTCGGTTACCAGCAGTCTAGAGGCGAATTTTGGGTGTTCTTGAGAGCTGGAAACAATTGCCAATCATTCGGTTTGTGTTTTTAATTGTTATGAACATTGAAACTTGTGTGAGGATGATGATTCAAGCCATGAGTGGCTAAACTTGTGGTGACTATCTTTAGTTGAAGGTTTACGTAAGACCTTATGTTTGGATTTCATATTTCTAGAATAATGAACTTGTCTTTATGATTTGTTTGTTATGGTGTGTGATTGCTTGTTTGTAAATTGTTAATTCTTATGTTAATCTAATTTGAAACCATACGTTCTTGGTGCTATTGGCAATCGAGATATCATGGGTAGAATTAGGATTGGGTATTGATTAATTGGTCATCGGGTAACAACCTCGCGTTCTAGGAATCCGAGTACTTAGTTCCCTTTCATCACAACAAGTGATCGCACATGAACTTGTAACACCTCGAAATTTTGTGTCCAATAATGTATTGACACGTGTCTTGAGTTTACACGTGGCATTTCATATTAAATAAAGGACTAAAGTTGACAAACCTTGAAAGTATGTAAATTCGAGGGTTATAAATGTCAAACAAGGGTAAGTATACTGTATAGTAACCCTAGACGATGCTCGTACCTTCAAACGAATAAATCATGGATCGTACGGAAGCAAAACGCGGAAGAAAGTGAGAGATTACAAGTTGCAGGGGTTAACTGTGTCAACATGTTTAATTACACCTCTGAGTGACCCTTTGACGTACCCGAGGCTTTGTAACAGTAAAATACTCTCACTAGAATGTACTATATAAATTTCGCGAAGTTCCGTTTTAAAACGAGAAAGTTATGATCAAATTCGTATGAGAAGGGTTAAAAGCGTCAACAATGAAAGTTAAGGCTTTCCGGATAACTAACAAACTAACCGGGGACTTAACAATACGGGTAAATAACACGAGGCCCTTAGTTGTAAATAATCAAGGGCCAAATCGCAAAGTTACCCCTTCAAACCCGAAAGGTCAGGTTATTAATTACCAAAGATTTCGTTATTAATTACAAAGATTTAGTCAATGATTATAAAAGATTTAAAAATCTAGAAAATTAGACCTAAGGTGGGCCGCGTAAAGGTTTTGAGTAAGTTGATGCGGGCCGCGAGCCTCCTGCAGTTACGCGTTCTGATATGAAAACTCAGGCGACCCGCGTACAAGATGCATGAACTTTCATGCGGGCCGCGTGAACCACACAGTAACAGAAAACATGGGCAGCTTCAATGATTTGTCTTCAAAACGATCTTGTGAGCAATCAATGAAGTATGGGCGCCCTCTACCTGACCCCTAGCACCTTAGGACACATGCTGGACATCCATGCTCACTTGTAGGTTGAGTTGTAATGATCTAGAGGCCATTCTTGCACTATAAAAGGCCATACATAGTTCACAATTGAAACACACCTCAAAACACATCTTCTGATCATTCCTGAAGCTCCCAAGTGTTCTTCTATAATCCTAAGTCGTGCACTAAGCCTCTGTAAGTATGCCAAACCTTCTATGGCTTTGTTTTTGCTTAGTTTAGCCTAAAAGTCAATCCGTCGTAACTAACGATTGACTTTGCGATAAATCACGAATGGTCCAGTGAATTGTCGAATCAAAAGTAGTTATGTGTTGGTATTTATGTGAGTAATAAACCCCTAAAAGGGTTCCCCCTGATCACCACTCTAACTAGGTCAAATGTCGAGTCAAACGTATACTTAAAAAGTCAACAGAAAGCCATTTTTGCAATTCTTGCATAATCTGTAATGTAGGTGATATGTAACCTGTTTGAACACTCATAAAACATGATAATAAGTATACTAACTTGTCTAAGCTCGTTTGATTCGGCCATTTGCTATATTGACCCGGTTCGGAGCCGAATGTCGCAAAAGTTTGACTTTTGCTTTGACTTCAGTTCTGACCCGTTTTAGTGCAATGTAGATACGCCTTAGGACTCTCTTAGGACCAGGTCACGTGATGGTATCACCCTCTGTGACCGGTTCGTTGTTTGTCCGAGTCTTTTACGCACTTCCGTTAATTGCTTAAAAGTTGACCGTAACGCCCTTATCAAAATAAAACGAGTATTTCGGACACGTGAAGGGACCATAACCTTGCTTACTAAATTCTAAGCATGTCCCTAAAGTTTCACGTCAATCCGAGGTCTAGAATAGGAGTTATGCTAAATAGCGCAATTAAACGAAACTTTTGTAATAAACGGCGCAATTAGCATAACGCCTACCTAAACCAAGATTTCGTCACCAAACCTTTTACTCACTGTTGTAAAATAATATTTTGGGAATTTTAAAGATTTTTAATTATTTTTGACCTGCTCATAACCTGCGGTTATGGCATCGGTTCGGTAAATACCGAATACGCCCTTTTTGACCATAAATTGAGTTCTATAAGGTCTTTTGACCCGATTCCAGTTGCTACTGATTTTAAATAAAAAATAAAGTATTTTAGACTTTATAAACTGATCGGGAAACTCAGATTTTCTGCAGAACTCTAAAACCTCTATTAAAAGTCTTTAAAATGACCGAAAAACCCCTACGGGGCGTATAATGAACTAAAACTCGTTACGGGCATTATGGAAGGTATCCTACTGATACCACAACCTCTTTAAAGTATATTGACTTAGGAAACAAGTGTAGGACTCTTACGGTTACCCGTTGCGCCTTTTGCGCGCACGATTCGGCTTATGTAACTAGTTTACATAAATTAGCCGATACGGGTCAAGCCATATTGTTTTGACCCCAAATCACAGAATGTGATTATAATACCCCTATAAAACAAGTCTTCAAACTTGTTGGGTCAAAATCACATTCCATTCCCGGTTTGCGCCTTTCACACGATTAAACCGTATCTATCCTTTGAAACTGACCGGTCTAGGCTACGGCTAATATAAAGACCCGTTAGGATTCTAATAGGTTATTTTAAAACCTTCGTTCCAGAAGAGGAGCCCAGTAAAAGATATCTGTGATTTAGTCAATTAAGGACAATACTTGCAAAGGTAAATACTTTTAACTTATTTTCCGTATTACGGGCTTGGGTTACGGTATCTAAAATACCGCTTGGTCGGGCAATTGACCCCAACTCATTTGTAGTTGGGTATTATCGATGTGACCCGTTTAAAACTTGTTTTGTTGGCTTAACGCCTTTGGGGGCTTAATGACCATGTCCCGGATATCCTTGGCAGCATTTACGAATGGCCACGACCTTGACATCCGGGTGTAGGCGTACACCCGACATTATGTCTATAACTATAAAAGCATAGCCGGTGGTTACCCGCCACGGTGTTATATGCTATGTGGTGTGTCTATTAAACTTTAACCCGGCACGACCCGGGCGACCGAACGCATAGCAAACATGTAATTCTTTACAAGATTTAATTATAAATTATCCCAAGTTATAAAAGAGTTTGTGCCATGTGCATTCAAATCAATTTTTATAAACATTTTACAAAAGTGTCGGTTTAATGTATTTACCAGTGTAAACTGACGTATTTTCCCAAAAATATTAACTGCAGGTACTAAACGTTATCGGCTGGCTATAGCTCCTTTGCATCTTAAAGAGTCTCGCAAGCTTTTGATGCCTTGTCTGTTGAACAATATGTTTATTATTTTGATCCCCCTGTGGATACCATTCGACTATTTGTGATACATTCGATATTACAATCAATGGTTGAATTATATTTATCTTTATGCTTCCGCTGTGCATTCATATAATTGTGTGGTTTGACTATATTGTTGCCAACTACGTCACGGTAATCCCCCACCGGGCCCACCGGTGAGACACGTGGAGATCGGGGTGTGACAGGTTGGTATAAGAGCCAACATTGAGTGAATTAAACACTATCCTAATGTGTTTAATCTCAGTGACACAATTGCACATACTTGAGTCTAGACAAGAACATAGGACAAATTCGAATTGTTATTTCAAGTTGTCTTTTTATTATCATTGTTATTTAAAGTTTTAAAAGCAGGAATATGGCACCTGTAATTTTCCGAGGAAGAGGAAGAGGAAGAAGAGGCAGAGGAGAGATCGTTACTCACCATGATCATGAAGCTGGACCTTCAAATACGCGAGCTCCTTCGACCACAAGGAGTGAAGAACCGCAAAGACGGAGAAACCTTTTCGAACCTGCGAGACATTCCACCTCGCACAGCTCAACACCATCGTACCGTCACTCGTTTGGGCCAGATTCCGAAAATGATCCCAATAACCCTCAACCCTCCTACATACCTCTGCAGCGTTCGGTATCGCACCGTGCTTTTGACGATCCCACTCCTTACTTCAGAAGTCAGTTTAACCCAGCAGATTACATTCAGGAACCTGCAGGCTTTGTTTCGTTAGGACCACAGGATCACTTCTCAGAAGACCATATGGATGAGGACACTGATCCAATAGAACCTGCTCGTGGTACGCCCACACATCCTATCGAGATCTCTGATGGATCTTCTTTTCATGGCACACCTTATCAAGGGCCAGATAGCTTTCAAGCGTTGTTCAACCAGCACGAGTGGTAATTCACACCCTCCCATCAGACATCGCGACACGAGCAGCAACAACAACAAGATCCCTCTGAGGATCCACGTTTTGTGGCAGTTACGCCACCACCTACGCCACCGGTTCAATCAGTAATGCCTGATCCGCCAAGGCGTAGAAGATCGGGTGCTCGTATGTCCACCCGAGGAGGGGAATTCCACTTCAGCACCCCTCGACACTCTAGTAGTAGCCACTACCCGCCATTACAAGAAGAAGGACCTTCAAGTCCAGTACAGGAGGCGAACTCCGCACCAGTTGCACCATCTTCGCCACCATTTGGGTATGACCACCCAATACCTGCATACACGGGTCCGACGGCATACAACCCGTTCGAACCATCATCGCACGCGCATTACAATTACAACTATGAGCGCGACCCATATGTGGTAGCGGCTAGGTATAATGCCCGCTATCCCGACGGAGCTTTTGGAAACATGGGGATACCGGACTACTCAGCTCATGGGTATCCAGCACCTCCTAGACCTCCAGTTCCACAACCGGCGCCACAACCACGTTTTTCTCCGCCCGAGCAAGAAGAAATCCTCCACCGCTTAACTCGTGTGGAACGGGATTTCGAGGAAGAACGAAAGAACAACAGGGGATTTCTTAAGGGTCTAGCGAACCTGTTGAAAGGCAAGAAGAAGAAACGTGACCATTAGCCCTTATATATGTTCTAATGTAATATCTATTTTAAATAAGTCCCTGCGTGGACGTTTATCGTATTTCAGTCCCTATGTGGACTTATCTTTTAGTCCTTGCGCGGACATCTATCTTGTATTAGTCCCTGCGTGGACTTGTCTCTTTATTAACCTCTATGTAGGTATGTACTTGTTTAAAAGTCCCGTTTAGGGCAGCGTGTAATCGTATTTGAAGTTATGGAATGTTATGTTATGAATTTCATTTTTGTTATTACTATATATGAAATAAATCAAAATCATTCCTTTTAAATTAAATCTGCCTAAATAAAGAATCTTAAGAGTGAAACCTAGCAAGGTGTCTTTTAGACCCGGCCGAGATGGTAAGACCTAATTAAAAGATTCAGATTCCCTGTTAACCTCTGTAAGCATGTTAACAATCATGGCAGATGTGATTCGTTAAAATCGCACACGTCATTCTTATACAAGAATCCTTTAAAGGATTCCAAAGCCCAAATTAATGATATAATAAATCATGGGTTAAATCATCAATGAAGATGATCACTTGTTAAACATCCATTAGCGATGTAGTGCCTACGGGCCGAATTATCAAACATCCATTAGTGATGTAGTGCCTACAGGCCATAATTGTTGTCATAATAAGATAAAAGACAGTGGTGGTCTATGACTCCCTGTCAGAAGGGGTAAAAGAACTACGGTTCAAACCTTCATACCTTGGTTCTCTGTAATCTCGGCTAATATTATATAACGTCCTCGTGACTAGGCTTTTATGCCACTAGCAATGTTAATTGTAATTAGGATAAGTATGTTCAAATCCTAAATAAAAATGAGTAACAAATTAACCAGATATGGTCTCTGTTACCATGGTTAATGAATTGCCATAAAAGACAATTCAATAATAAACTCCTAAATAAAATTTTCGTTATCTTCTGTAACAGATTCAAGTTACCATGGCGAATCCTAATGAAGAAAATAGTCATACAAGTGAAGATGAATATGATAATGCCCAAGTACATTTAACGGGCGCTCAATTAAAAGCTCTCGTCGACAACGCTGTTCAGGCAGCCCTAGATCGACAATATACCGAATCTCGAAGCAGAACCGTTTCCAAACCACTCTCCAAGCCGAAAACACACTCAAAATCCCACAGCAAACCACTGTCCAAGCCCAAAAAGGACGACGATAATCACTCGTCCAATGAAAACAGTGTTCGTCGTGAAAGGGAGTATACTGATGCTTCCCGTGCCAGGGGCTGCACCTACAAGTACTTTGTGTCTTGTAAACCCCGAGACTTCACGGGGGAGAAGGGTGCCGTCGATGGTATGACGTGGCTGGATGAGATGGACACCGTGGTGGACATCAGTGGCTGTGCGGAAAGGGATGTGGTAAAGTTTGTGTCGCAATCGTTTAAGGGCGAGGCCCTGGCTTGGTGGAGGGCGTTGGTTCAGGCCTCGGGAAAGACTGTGCTTTACAGCATGACATGGGAGGAATTCATTTCTCTCATCAAAGAAAATTACTGCCCTCAACATGAGGTGGAGAAGATAGAGTCCGATTTTGTATCATTAGTGATGACAAACCTGGACTGCCAAGCCTACTTAACGAGCTTCAACACGATGTCTCGGTTGGTTCCATATCTAGTAACCCCGGAGCCAAGGAGAATCGCTCGTTTTATCGGGGGGTTAGAACCCGCAATAAAGGCAAGTGAAGGCCTCTCGGCCAACGACCTTCAGGTCTGTAACTGACCTCTCTTTGTCCCTCACAATGGACGCGGTCCAACTGAGATCGCTGAGGAACAAAGAGGCCGAGAAGAGGAAGCGTGAGGACGATACCTCACGAAGGTCGGGCAAGAAACACCGTGGGAACGGTGATGGCAAGAGAGGGACAGAGTCGAAGAAGGATGGGCAACAATCCGGAGAGAAGCCCAAGTGCAAAAACTGCCAGAAATTCCACTTTGGGAAATGTAGGCTTGGGTCGAACTCACAGTCTCAGTCGAGGTCGTATACTTGTGGACTGTGCAAGTCCAAGGACCACAAGACTGTGGACTGTAAGAAGATAAAAGATGCAACCTGCTATAACTGCAGTGAGAAGGTGCACATTAAAAGCAACTGCCCCAAATTCGCCAAGAAGACAGAAGAAACCAAAAAGAATAATGCTAGAGTCTTCAAGATGGATGTGAAGGAAGCTTTGCAAGACGACAACGTAATCACAGGTACTTTTCTCGTAAATAATATCTTTGCAAGAGTACTTTTTGATTCAGGCGCTGATAAGTCCTTCGTAGACCAAAAATTTTGCAAATTGCTGAATATGCCTGTCAAAACCCTAAATGTGAAATACGAGGTAGAGCTAGCAGATGACACAGTAGAAACCGTCTCCACTATACTAGATGGATGTGTGATATCCATTAAGAACCACTCTTTTCCTCTATCTCTACTCCCCTTCAAACTGGCTGGTTTTGACATCGTTCTGGGTATGGACTGGTTATCCCATAACCAGGCCCAGATCGTCTACAACAGAAAACATATAGTGCTAAAGACTCCGACTGGTGAATCGCTTACCATTCGAGGAGATACGCAGTATGGATTGCCCGAGAACGTAACTATGCTCAAGGCTTCTAGATGTTTAAAAAGAGGCTGTGTCATCTACATGGCACAGGTGATTATTGAAGAGCCCAAACCAAAGATAGGAGACATTCCCGTCATTTCGGAGAATCCAAAAGTTTTCCCCGAAGATCTACCTGGGTTGCCACCAGATAGACAAGTGGAATTCAGAATCGATATCATCCCTGGAGCAGCTCCCATTGCTAAAGCACCCTACAGGCTAGCACCAACTGAAATGAAGGAATTGAGGACCCAGCTGGATGAACTGTTAAGAAAGGTTTCATCAAGCCTAGTTCATCTCCCTGGGGAGCACCTGTCCTGTTTGTTAAGAAGAAGGACGGATCGATGCGTCTGTGCATCGATTATCATGAACTTAATAAGGTCACGATAAAGAATAGATACCCATTGCCAAGGATCGGCGATTTGTTTGATCAGTTGCAAGGGGCTAGTTATTTCTCAAAGATCGACTTGAGGTCGGGCTACCATCAGCTGAAAGTCAGAGATGAAGACGTACATAAAACAGCATTTAGGACTCGCTACGGTCACTACGAGTTCCTCGTGATGCCTTTTGGGCTCACAAATGCACCGGCTGCGTTCATGGATCTCATGAATCGCGTCTGCAAGCTGTACTTAGACAAATTTGTCATCGTGTTCATCGACGACATTCTTATATACTCGAAGAACAAAGCTGACCATGAGAAACACCTACGATGTATTCTCAAATTGCTGCATCGCGAGAAACTCTATGCCAAATTCTCTAAATGCGAATTCTGGCTACGAGAAGTCCAATTTCTTGGACATGTCGTAAGCGGGCGTGGTATCCAGGTGGATCCCGCTAAGGTAGAGGCGGTCATGAATTGGCAAGAGCCAAAAACGCCTACCGAAATTCGTAGTTTCCTGGGTTAGCAGGATACTACAGGAGATTCATTGAAAATTTTTCAAGGATTGCTGCGCCCTTAACCTCCTTGACCAAGAAAAAGGAAAAGTTTGCTTGGGGCCCTAAGCAGCAAGAGTCCTTTGATATTTTAAAGCAAAAGCTAAGCAACGCTCCTGTGTTGACACTACCGGAAGGTACCGAAGAGTTCATAGTTTACTGCGACGCGTCACACACTGGCATGGGGTGTGTGCTCATGCAAAAAGGCAAGGTTATTGCCTATGCTTCAAGACAGTTAAAGGTGCACAAAAAGAATTACACCACTCATGACTTAGAGCTGGGTGCCGTTGTGTTCGCACTAAAACTGTGGAGGCATTATCTGTACGGAATCAAGTTTGTGATCTATTCAGATCACAAGAGCCTTCAACATCTGTTTAATCAGAAGGAGCTAAACATGAGGCAACGCCGTTGGATGGAGACCTTAAATGATTATGATTGTGAGATCAGATACCATCCCGGCAAGGCGAATGTAGTCGCTGATGCCCTGAGCCGGAAAGAAAGGATGAAACCCATCCGAATCAATGCTAAGAGCATTGAAGTAAAGAATAATCTGATTGAAAGGGTGTTAGCTGCACAGAGAGAAGCTGTGTTGGAAGCTAACTATCCTAAGGAAAAGCTGGGAGTGACTGAGGAGCAGTTAACTCTTAGCAAGGATGGAATTTTGCGATTGAATGGGCGAATATGGGTTCCAATTTATGGAGGACTACGAGATGTTATCCTCCAGGAAGCCCATAGTTCCAAATATTCTGTCCATCCTGGAGCGGATAAAATGTATTAGGATTTAAAGGCAAATTATTGGTGGATAGGCTTGAAAAAGTCTGTAGCCGCTTATGTAGCCAAATGCTTAACTTGTGCGCAAGTCAAGGCTGAGCATGAAAAGCCATCTGGCTTGCTACAACAGCCTGAACTCCCTGAATGGAAATGGGAATGTGTAACTATGGATTTTATCACCAAGTTACCCAAGACATGCAAGGGGAATGACACAATATGGGTTATAGTCGATAGACTGACTAAGTCAGCTCATTTCTTACCCATCAAGGAGACTTATAGCTCCGATACATTAGCCCAGCTATATGTTGATAAGATTGTAGCCTTGCATGGAATACCTGTGTCTATTATCTCTGATAGGGATACTAGGTACACGTCTCATTTCTGGAAAAGCTTCCAGCAATCTTTGGGCACACGCTTGAATTTTAGTACGGCTTACCATCCTCAGACAGACGGTCAGAGTGAGCGTACTATTCAAACGTTGGAAGACATGCTGCGGGCATGTGCTATCGATTTAGGTGGTAGTTGGGATAAGAACCTACCACTAATCGAATTCTCCTACAACAATAGCTACCATACCAGCATAAAGGCTGCGCCTTTCGAGGCATTATACGGTAGAAAGTGTAGATCGCTTGTTTGTTGGGCGGAAGTTGGAGAGGTCCAATTATCAGGACCAGAGATAGTCTTCAAAACGACGGACAAGATTGTCCAGATTCGAGAACGTCTCAAAGCTACCCGTGATAGGCAGAAAAGTTACGCTGATCCAAAGCGTAAGGATTTTCACTTCGAGGTAGGTGAAAAAGTGTTACTAAAGGTATCACCCTGGAAGGGGGTGATGCGCTTCGGTAAAAAGGGCAAACTGAGCCCGAGGTACATAGGACCTTTCGAGGTTATCGAACGTGTCGGGTCAGTTGCCTATAAGTTGAACTTACCAGAAGAGCTCAATGGAATTCACAATGTGTTCCACATCTGCAATCTAAAGAAGTGCTTCGCTGATGAATCATTAGTGATCCCACACACAGATGTGCATATAGATGAGAGCTTGAAGTTTGTGGAGAAGCCTTTGTCGATTGAAGACCGACAGGTGAAAAAGCTTCGAAGAAAGCATGTACCGATAGTAAAGGTCAAGTGGGATGCCCGGAGAGGTCCCGAATTCACGTGGGAAGTTGAATCCACGATGAAAGAGAAATACCCTTATTTGTTTGAGTAAATCTCGGGTCGAGATTTATTTTAAGGGGGTGAGGATGTAACACCTCGAAATTTTGTGTCCAATAATGTATTGACACGTGTCTTGAGTTTACACGTGGCATTTCATATTAAATAAAGGACTAAAGTTGACAAACCTTGAAAGTATGTAAATTCGAGGGTTATAAATGTCAAACAAGGGTAAGTATACTGTATAGTAACCCTAGACGATGCTCGTACCTTCAAACGAATAAATCATGGATCGTACGGAAGCAAAACGCGGAAGAAAGTGAGATATTACAAGCTGCAGGGGTTAACTGTGTCAACATGTTTAATTACACCTCTGAGTGACCCTTTGACGTACCCGAGGCTTTGTAACAGTAAAATACGCTCACTAGAATGTACTATATAAATTTCGCGAAGTTCCGTTTTAAAACGAGAAAGTTATGATCAAATTCGTATGAGAAGGGTTAAAAGCGTCAACAATGAAAGTTAAGGCTTTCCGGATAACTAACAAACTAACCGGGGACTTAACAATGCGGGTAAATAACACGAGGCCCTTAGTTGTAAATAATCAAGGGCCAAATCGCAAAGTTACCCCTTCAAACCCGAAAGGTCAGGTTATTAATTACCAAAGATTTCGTTATTAATTACAAAGATTTAGTCAATGATTATAAAAGATTTAAAAATGTGTCCTAAGTTGGCCAGCCTCATCCCTTCTTTCAGTAGAGCCCCGGGTTCGAGCCTTGGCAACCCCAAGTATTGAATTCCGGGTGGGATAATCACCGCCAGGCAGCTATGGGGCTAAGCTAGCTTGCGTGAGTTGAAATACTCCGGCGGCCGGGAGGTCCGTGCACTAACCCCCCCCCAACCTTGCTTACTAAATTCTAAGCATGTCCCTAAAGTTTCACGTCAATCCGAGGTCTAGAATAGGAGTTATGCTAAATAGCGCAATTAAACGAAACTTTTGTAATAAACGGCGCAATTAGCATAACGCCTACCTAAACCAAGATTTCGTCACCAAACCTTTTACTCACTGTTGTAAAATAATATTTTGGGAATTTTAAAGATTTTTAATTATTTTTGACCTGCTCATAACCTGCGGTTATGGCATCGGTTCGGTAAATACCGAATACGCCCTTTTTGACCATAAATTGAGTTCTATAAGGTCTTTTGACCCGATTCCAGTTGCTACTGATTTTAAATAAAAAATAAAGTATTTTAGACTTTATAAACTGATCAGGAAACTCAGATTTCCTGCAGAACTCTAAAACCTCTATTAAAAGTCTTTAAAATGACCGAAAAACCCCTACGGGGCGTATAATGAACTAAAACTCGTTACGGGCATTATGGAAGGTATCCTACTGATACCACAACCTCTTTAAAGTATATTGAATTAGGAAACAAGTGTAGGACTCTTACGGTTACCCGTTGCGCCTTTTGCGCGCACGATTCGGCTTATGTAACTTGTTTACATAAATTAGCCGATACGGGTCAAGCCATATTGTTTTGACCCCAAATCACAGAATGTGATTATAATACCCCTATAAAACAAGTCTTCAAACTTGTTAGGTCAAAATCACATTCCATTCCCGGTTTGCGCCTTTCACACGATTAAACCGTATCTATCCTTTGAAACTGACCGGTCTAGGCTACGGCTAATATAAAGACCCGTTAGGATTCTAATAGGTTATTTTAAAACCTTCGTTCCAGAATAGGAGCCCAGTAAAAGATATCTGTGATTTAGTCAATTAAGGACAATACTTGCAAAGGTAAATACTTTTAACTTATTTTCCGTATTACGGGCTTGGGTTACGGTATCTAAAATACCGCTTGGTCGGGCAATTGACCCCAACTCATTTGTAGTTGGGTATTATCGATGTGACCCGTTTAAAACTTGTTTTGTTGGCTTAACGCCTTTGGGGGCTTAATGACCATGTCCCGGATATCCTTGGCAGCATTTACGAATGGCCACGACTTTGACATCCGGGTGTAGGCGTACACCCGGCATTATGTCTATAACTATAAAAGCATAGCCGTTGGTTACCCGCCACGGTGTTATATGCTATGTGGTGTGTCTATTAAACTTTAACCCGGCACGACCCGGGCGACCGAACGCATAGCAAACATGTAATTCTTTACAAGATTTAATTATAAATTATCCCAAGTTATAAAAGAGTTTGTGCCATGTGCATTCAAATCAATTTTTATAAACATTTTACAAAAGTGTCGGTTGAATGTATTTACCAGTGTAAACTGACGTATTTTCCCAAAAAGATTAACTGCAGGTACTAAACGTAATCGGCTGGCTATAGCTCCTTAGCATCTTAAAGAGTCTCGCAAGCTTTTGATGCCTTGTCTGTTGAACAATATGTTTATTATTTTGATCCCCCTGTGGATACCATTCGACTATTTGTGATACATTCGATATAACAATCAATGGTTGAATTATATTTATCTTTATGCTTCCGCTGTGCATTCATATAATTGTGTGGTTTGACTATATTGTTGCAAACTACGTCACGGTAATCCCCCACCGGGCCCACCGGTGAAACACGTGGAGATCGGGGTGTGACAGAACTATGTCTATGTAGTTCTTTCTAGTGGAATGTTAGCATAAATGTCAAAGCAAACCGGAAACTAAAGACGGTCATTGTCTCTAAATTGTTTACAACCTAAATTCTCATTTTGCAATTAGACTAGTAATCTTAGTTTTAAAAATCAACCAATCAAACCAACTCTTGAATTTATTTTTATTGCAATTAGTTTAATTTTAGTCAACTTAGATAAACCTTTAAATAACACATATTCCAGAAACTCCCTGTGTTCGATACCCACTTGCCACTAACTATTTAGTAGTAATTGGATTAAATTTTATTGTGACCACGACATCACGTCAAATTTTGGCGCTGTTGCCGGGGAGTGGTGCGCAACGTGTGTTAATTTTTATCTTTTTAAGTTTGTTATTTTTTCTTGTTTACGCTGGGTGTGTTAGTGTGTAGGTATTTACAGGTGCATGCGTACTAGAAGCTCTCACAAGCTATCACCATTGGCATTTGATCCAGAGATTGAACGAACTTTGAGAAGTAACCGAATCCTGTTAAGGGAAAACAAAATCAGCGATTCACCAACAACACCAACTACACCAATTACACCACTTAGATACATGGATCCACCACCACCACCACCACCCACTACGGGTGAGCTTATACCACCTTTCATACCATCATCAACTCAACCTTCACCAAATACCACCATGCCCAACACCACTACCGACCCTACTCCACCTCATGATGTTACACCAACCAACACTACACAACCTATTACCACCCAAGATGAACCTAAGCTTAGACCATCAAACCAATCGGGTGCGGGTCAGTCATCTTCAACCTATTCAATACCACCAAATTCAACTGTTGTTCATGCTTCTTGTACATTTAGACCATCGAACCAATCGGGTTTTCAATATTCATCTTTTCCATTTGGGCAATCTTCGGGCATAGGAGGAGATGGATATGATGAAGGGTATGAGGAGTTTGAGGGATATGAGGAAGAAGGATACACGTATGGGGGTGATGGAGATCAAGGGGAGCTTACTTATGTGCAAGGTCAAACTCAAAGAATTCCAAGTGTTGGTGGGATTTCTCAACAACAAATTATACACAACATATTCGGCCAAGGCCACAAGGGCCAAAATTGCAACGTCCTACACCATTACAACAAATTCGTCCGCAAAATGTACAACATCAATTTCAAAGGTTAATCCAACAACAACCAATTCAACAACAATTTCAACCACCACATGTACCTCAAGGGCCTATGCAAAGACCAATGGGTCCTATTCGTCCAAGAGGTCGGTTGGGTGTACCAAGAAGACATCTTCGAGAACATGCAAGAGGCATTGAAGCACATTTTAGACCATTATCACTCATAATCTTTCACCGGTAGTTATTCCTCACAATTGTGACAACCCTCACCAAACCAGGTATCCGTACGAATTAATTAATATTTAATTAATGCTTAATTACTGTGCTTGCTTACAATTGTGGTTAAACTGCTACGTGATTTCTGATACATACATATACTTGCATCATACCTTATTGTTGTCACTCCATTTATTTACACAGAACTATAGTGACAAACTTGATGCACAATAGCACAGTAGCACAATGAACGGATAACCCAGTAAACGTGCTGACATAGCCAGCACCAGACAGACACTGTCTCTAAGGCCAGTATGAGCCGGGAATAGTTCACTACACTAGTAGGGAGTGTAGGGAGGTGAGGATTGTAGAACTGCGTCACTAGGTGATAGTTATAGTGACCGGATGTGCCTAAAATATGCTCTAACTGCAAAATCCCGCACTTTAATACAAAATTCAGCATTTAAGCTAACTAGTAAAGTGCAAAAACATGGGAAAATAATACTAGACACTTTCCAAAGTGACGGGAATTCATTGTGTCACTAAAGATAATATTAAAGACACTTTAAATGCTTATTAAGCACTTTAACGGATCAGTATCCAACCGAACAACCGGACTTTACCCGGAACATAAAATAATATCAACGACATTATTTTTCCTTTTCTGAGCTAGTTAGGGTCCCCGAACACCCCAACACCCGTTACGAAACACTACACACTAATAACTAATTTTAACCTCTAACTAAACTAACTAAACACTAACTATAAAGTTCAAACCAAACCATGACCCCCCCCCCTGACCGAATCGGTCCCTTAGGGGACACACCCCTTACACTTTTGAATATTTTATTCCATGATGTTTGATATCTTGCAAGCACATTGCACCATGGATAATTAGAAGTTGTGGTCTATAAAAATGTTTAAGGGCTAAACACTTACATTCACTTCAAAACTACAACTCAAGAAATTCACTCTCTCTCCCTCTCTCTTGTGTTCGGCCGCAAGCTCACACACACCCACCATCACCTTCCAATTTTGATCTTGCTAAACCACATACAATCCAAGGTGCTAGAGTTCATACGAGGAGGCTCGGTACTTACGGAATCACAAGGACCTCTCTACATCGCTTTTATCCACCTAGTTTTCGCCTTGATTCTTCCCTAGCCTTGAGCTAGTTGTAAGTGATTCTAAACACCCTCTTGATCTTGTCTAAGGTGGTTAATAAGAGATTTAACGGATAAAAATCATGAACACTTAAGATCAAAACTTAAAGTCTTGTAAGAAAGATGAACAAGGTGGTTAAAGAGTAAATAATGGTGTAAAACTCATGAATCTTGTTTCGTTATGGTTATTTTATGTTGTTGATTGCTAGTAGTGGAACGGATCGTCATCTAACCACGCTAGATCATGTTCATGGAACATGAACTAGCATTATGTTAAGTAGGAAAGTTACAAGATGACGAACCCTTTCATACATAAACATGAACTTGTGTAAAAATAGTTTTTCTTGTAAAATGGAATTCTAAACTAGTAGATCTAAAGATCTACAAGTGGTATTTTCGAAGAACCAAGTGTAAGATGCAGTCACGTTTAAAAGCCGGATCTTTCATGAAACAAAAGCATTTTTGTGAACAAACAAGTGTGTAGACACTTGTGTAACGAAAGGATTTAACAGAAAAATATTTTCGTAATTTATGACTAAGAAGATGTAAAGTTACATTTTCTTTAAAGATGAGATTTCCAAGAAACCGATTTTATTATTAGAAGTAAAAGGATCTACTAAAAATATTGGAAAGTTACTAATACTTTTACACAACTTACAAGTTCATGTGTTTGCAATTTATGCATATTTTTAACTAGTTTGATGTTCTGATATTGAATATTGATGGTTGAAAATTGTTGATTGAATTTTGAAAAGAAAATGATACGCTAGTAAGCGTGGCCACCTCCAGTTACAGAGGAAACTCTGGCGAAATTTTTCCAGAAATATAACACTTGGAAACATTTTTGTAACAAGTGTTGTGAATATATTTTTAACTTGTTTTCCCAAATAAAATTCGCCATGATTTTTATAACAAAATTTCCAAGTGTCGGAGGTGGAATTTTCATAAATGAAACTTGTTAAATATATTTTTAGAATATATTTTTCATAGTAACACTTGCGAGAATTTTATGATTATTTCGTGAACTACATAAATATTATTTTTAGGGTAAAAATAATATTACTGGAATACACTGAACAGTAATAACTCCAAAATAATACTAACGCTCTCACAATAAAAAGTTAAGTTACACCGGTATTATTATTACCACACAAACTCTAAAAATGTAACTTATGTATTTTCAGAAAATAATCTTAAATGCGTATTTTGATAAAAGTTTTATTTTGGAAAAATATGTATATTTTGGAGATAAAATATCCTAGACAAATAAAATAAAATATATTTTATTAAGTGAGACTTAATAATATATTCTTGGTATTATACAAACCCACATGTATTAAAGCCCCCATCCTTGGGAAGGAATATAACTAATAAATAATTACGAAGTGTAAATATGAAATAGTTGTCTAACTATTTCCCAAAAATGTTAAACCTTAAGCCAAAGCACGGTCGTCCATCTAATAGAAGTTAGTACGTGTAGGTCGTCACGCAGCAGGTTGACTGGGAGATTACTATTTCGAGACGCGCTTCAGTGAGTTCATGTCCCCATTTTCTCTTAACTGTTTTCAGTTTTTATACTTCGGGGGTGAAATACATGTTACTATGATTACGAATACTTTTTACATGGTATGGTTAGCGTAAGGAGGGTTACTACTTAGATCATGTGAGTGGGTAGGCGGGAACTGGAGGCCATTAATCTTCATTGTAGGACCGAGGGTCATTAGCGGTAGATCTACCTGGGTGTAGCGAGCCCAGCCCCAGGCCCAACAGTACGGACCTCGGGGTGACTTGGTACCCGACGCAAAAATCTGCTAGGTTTGAGTCTTCCTACTGCACTTCACACATATCAATGGCCTTGCAACCCATTGGTGATCTCTTTATTTCCTTATTTGCTACATACCAGGGTTTTTATACTTACAAAGGTTTTACATACTCACTTACATATGAACTCGCTTGTTATGATCGGAGGCTCTCATGATTGTGTTTGTTTGTATAAATTGAACTTTCAGAGAGTATGAAACAGTGAAAAGTGCAGCGGAAATGAATACAAACTTTGTAAACACAATCCAAAGAAGAGAATAGTATGATAAACAATTGCTTCACATTAAGTCGAATGATTGAATTATAAAGCAAATGATTACAAGCATGCTTACAATACTAAGCTCCCCCTCAGCCTGATACCCCAAGGTTGGTTGCACAAGATGAAAGGATTGGACTGGAGAAGAAGAATCCACTCAGTCAATCAAATGTAACAGTACAAGATACTGTTCCATTTATAGGAAGACCAAACCACTGAAGCATCTCAGCTGACGTCACCATGATAGTGACATCTAACAACCTAACAACCTATAAACACTGTTCTATACAAACTACTGATGTGTAACAACTGATTATAAGTACAATACAAAACAAGAGATAACAACTGCTTCACGTTCCGCTGTTGTAGCCTGAGCACTGATGTTGAGCATCAGTGCTTTCTTCGAAGGTGATCAGTCCTTGAATGGGCAGTGCTTATGTCTTCAGCAGTACTTAGGGAGCAACAGTAGATAGAGCAACAGTGTTTGTCTTCAGCAGTCTTTAGAGTTTCATAAGTGTTTGGTTCATCAGTTGTTATAGTGAGCAGTACTTAAGATCTATCAGCTGTTAGATTACCACTGTCAAGGGGAAAACCAAGTTTAAACAACTGCTTATTTTGAGTCCACTGTTGTGATCCGGTTTTGGCTTTCATTATCTGTTCCTCTGGTAGGGTTCAATCCCAACAATCTCCCCCTGGAACAGATAATGCCAAAACCCTTCATTATTCTGGACCTTTATTCCTCATCAGAAGTTCCCTAGTTTGTTTTTTAAATTCTGCTTCAAATTCCTTGGAACTCAAGTCACTTTCATCCCTACACAGTGTAAGTTCAAGGAGATCCTGCAAATCTTCAACACTAAGGCCTAGTGCTTCTTTCCTTGATATGTACTTCACTTCACCATTGGATCTGACCAAGGTCAATACGTGGGTCTTTTGATCAGACGTCCACTTTAGTATTTTTAATCCTAATGGGTTTCTTGGGAGAGATTTATTTGATGAGTTTGGAGATGTTGGCCTTGAGAACACTTGCAGACTTTCAGACATTCTTTTGAAGGCCAATTCAATGACAATGTTTGCTGCAGCTATGTCTTCTGCAGTCTCTTTTTCAATTAGCTCTTGCCTCTCAATGTTTGTCATGTCTGTTGAAGTGCTTGGTGATGCAGGTTTGGTTAATACCTTCTTAAAAAGGTTCTGAAGCTTTGTTGAGCTCTCTTCTTTTAGACCCATTTTCATGATGGTTTCTTTGAAGTGCTCAACTTCCTTTTTCTTTACCTCTTCTTCAGACAGTTGTTTTCCTTCTTCTTGGTTTGTCACAAGAATAGGATTATCTGCTGATTTGAATAGTTTTTGGAGGTTTTCAATCTGCTGTTCAAGCTTTTTGTAGTCAGGACTTTTTGAAGTGTCTGAGACAGTTATCCTTCTTTTCTTCAGCCTTTCATAAGCTTCATCAGTATGTTGTTTTGGCCATTTTGCTATGGCATCAGCAGTGTCCACTTTAGCATCTACCAACTCCTGTTTCTTCTTTTTATATTCAGAAGTAAGATCAGTAATTAGCTTTTTATATTTGTTCCAATTTGGAGCTGTCTTCTTCTTGCTTGGGTCACCTTTAATCCTTTCAATCCTGTTTGCTTCATGCTTCAGAACAACTATTGGCCATTCTTCAAATTGGTTTTCTTCAGCTGGATAAAATTTTTCTTTCATGATATATGCAATAAGTTCTTTTCTTATCTCCTTTCTTTGATCTGTCTTTTCTTTGCTCAGAACTTGTGCATAATCTTTCATCAGCTTGACTTTTGTAAGTAAGAGTTCCAATTTTTCAGAAATGGCTTTATCACCTTGATCTTTGCATTCGAGTTTAGCTCGAATCTTTGCTTGCCTTGCTTTCATTTCGAGATATTCATCCATGTCTTCTGGAACTACGAAGCCTATGAGAGAAGGAAATCTTCTTTTTGAAGGACCATCCTCGGTGTAAAATTGTTTCATCTCATTTTTTACATCATCTAGTTCCAGTGGATATTTTGCTGCAACAGGATCATATTTTTCATCAGTGGCTTGAGTTGTTTCTCTTTTTCGTTTGTAAAGCTTTGTGGATGAAATGGATTTTGCTTGTGACATAGGAATGGTGAGAGCAGTGGTGGATGATTGACTAACAGCTGTTGAAACAACTGGTGTTTCAATCGCTGTTGTCATTACAACTACTGATATATCAGCAGATGTCTTTTGCTATTGAGCAGGGGTTGTGATGGCAGGGGTTTGAGTGGTGATGAGTGACTGACTAACAGTAGTTGGAACAACTGGTGTTTCAACCACTGTTGTCATTACAGGAGATGTTGTAACATCTGCTGTCTTCTAGTTTTCAGCAGGAGGTGATGATGGGGTGGCTGTTTTTGATGGTGAAGTTGTTGTAGGTGATGTAATCACAGATGATGGTGGAGCAGTGGTTATGGTGGTGTGTGGTGATGTGGTATGTGTTGATACTGCAGTTTTGGTTTGGCTATTTTCTGGCTCAATGTATATACCATCATCAATTCCCTTTTTCTTCCACTTGATCTTCTCCCCCTTTTTGGCATTATCTGGGAAGGGTTCATTCATGAAGAGAACAGTGGAAGGAATTTTTCCAGAGGCACTTTGAATGTGAGACTTGATAACTTTGATATCTGCCTGAGTATCTTTGAACCTTGATTCCACCATATTTGTCAGCTTTTGAACATGTATATCATGCTGCTGATCTGCCATCTGCTTTTGTCTTTCCAGCAGTGGTTGGAACATGTTCCATAACTCATTTGCAGCAGGTTCCTGTTGTGCAGGTGCTTGAGTTGGAGCAGCAATGGATTGGGCTTTCTGAGCTTTTAACAGCTGCTGCACCATATCCTTTATTTCAGCAACTGAGGTTTCCAGGTTTTCAACCCTGCCCGTCAATTCCTGATATTTTGAATCATCACCCAAGTTAATGGGATCATCTAAATCCCCGCCAGCAGTGGTTGTACCAATGTGTGACTTTGGGACTGAATCCCAAAAATCATTCATTGATTCCCCTTGTTCTTGGTACTGGGGACTTCTTTCTTCAGCACTTGATAACCTTTTGATGTTGCTAGTGGTTAAAACAAACTCACTGGTGGTCCTCAGTGGTGCTATTGAAGAAATTGCCTTCAAGGGAGTCTTATGAATGTAACCACTGTCCAAATGTAAACCAGCGGGTTCAACATTTGTAGTGGCTGCTCCACTTGAACTACTGACAGGAGTTACTTGTAACTCCTGCAGTGTAACCTCCTCAGTTGTTGCTGGGATAACAGGGATATCAACATCAGACCCAGTCACTTGTGGGAGTATACTCTCGGTGATAGGTGTTTGAGAGGAACTGGTTTATGTATGAGTAATACCAACTGTATGCAACAAGGGTGTTATGGATGGTGGTAATGTAGGGGGTGAGGGTAAAGGAGTTGAAAGAGACATGTCCTTGGGATCAGGACTGTGGAAGATGGATCCGAGTGGATCCAGAGCTTCATATTGTGGGGTCCCTGTGTTTACAACCTGATCCTTTTGTGAGGATGCAGGAGGAGTTTGTGGCAAAGGTGGAGATCTTTCTTCCAACAGCTGTGAGGAAGTAGCAGCAGTGGTTATTGGTGACATTTGTGTTGTCACTGGCAATGGCTCTGGGATCTCATCTTCCAGAGGTGCCTTTGTTTTGGGTTTGGGGGGTTTTCTGGATGTTTTCTTTTTGTTCTTTTTGGTGGTGGCGGGTGTGGGTTTCAAAACAGTGGGTGCGCTGCTTTGATCACCTGGAGCAGTGGGCTCAGCAGCCGATACCTGAGGAGCAGTTTCATCTGCTAAATTCTGCTCTGGTACCTCTGCTTTTGTTTTTATAGGAGCCAACATTCTTGAGAATGTTTCAGGCGTTAAACAATTTATTTTAAAATTAGCACCTTGTTTGGGCAATTCAGCATCTTCCTTTTCAAATTTTTGTTCAAAATAGTAGCTTAAAAATCTTGGAAAGAGCATAAATGCTTTATTATCAACATTTTTCACCAAATCATCAAATATTTCCTGGGAATAATTAAAATTTTCATTGTTTAAAATAGCATACCCCAGGCATTGAATTTTTGATGGTATTTCATTAAAAGACGTTGTTTTATTAGAAACACACATCAATAGAGTGTGAAGCAAAAATCTGGGTGCATAAGGGAAATAGCCTTTTTGTAAGGTATCCCTTTTTGGTTGCTCTGCATAGCCCCTATTCATGAAATCCTTTTTCAACTCGGCTTTAGAAAATGAGGTTTTACCTTACAAATCATCGAGTTTGAAGACTTCTGAAATGGATTGTGGAGTGATTTGGATCTTTTTACCCTGTATCGATGAGTTGATGGCTGTGACAGTTTCTCCTTGTTTTTCAAGGGTAGCCTTGTTCCAGAACTCTCTCTGGGTTTGTAGATAAATGGGAGCGTCTGATGTTATCAAAGTTTTATACTTTGATGCAGACAAGATGTCGATGATGGAGTCGAAGGAGTTGTTGATTGTGGGTTTTGTGAGTATGCCCACATAGTTGTGAGGGGATTTGTAACGAATTTATGTTGTTTCAGTGGCCATTTGAGTGGCGTCAGTGGGAGAGGAGGAAGAAGATGATTTTGATTTTGACTTCGATTTTGATTTCGTCATTTTTTATGAAGAAGATCGAAGAAAGTTTTGTGAAGAAGGGTGGGAAACTGCTTTGAGAAGAGAATTTTTGGAATTCAATTCGACAGCGTGAGCCCCTGTTTGGGTTTAATCAGGGTTTTATTTTAGGGAAAAAGTGAATGCTGATGTGGCAGCGGTTATAACGATCTGACGACTAAAAAACTGACCACGTGTCAGCCCCTGATGGAAAAGTAAGTAATGGAGGACAGTTGTTTTGGGAGCCACTGAGAAACAAACATCAGTGGTTACAACGGTAATAAATGGAGCAGTGGGTGATTTTTACCATTAGTGGATGCTTTTACTACATCAGTGGATAGCATATCAGTGGATAGAACACTGATTTTGTACAACAGTGCTTATCAAGAAAATGAAAGAGCATGGGTTGACTTTCAGCAGTGGACAGACTTTAGAAAGCAGATGTTTGAAAACACGGCAGTAGTTAAGGGAAAACAGTGGTAGAAACTAAAATGAAGACCATTAGTACAACAACTGTTAGTGCAGCAGTGTTTTAACTTTTGACAAATAATGTTAGCATCTGCTTGTTCAGATGTAGGAATTGATTTTGTCTTGTGTAAACACAATATCATGTCCAACATCTGTTGAGCTCCAGAAATGCTATGCTTAACAAAATACATTTTAGATGTAGATTATCAAGTTTAAATTGCCAGCAGTTATCTCAGAAATCTTTGTTCAAGGTTGTGCCACATGTTCATTATTCCTGACAGTGGTTTAGCATCCCAGATGATGAAGACTTTTCTACTAAGGCTACTCATTTTGTGTCTAATTATTTGAACTAGAACATGAGTATCTCAGTAGTTGAAAATCAATTTGCAATCAATTTTTGATCTGTGATAAACTAACTTGAACTTGACATGACCTTGACATGTGTACCATTTCCTTTTGATCAGTTTTAGGAATAGTAATTTCACACAAAAATAAGGAAATTACATCCTGACCAGAGATGAACTTTTTACTATCAAAAAAGAGTAAAAGTACAAAATATTTTATAAAAAAAATATCTGGTTTTATTCTGAGAAAAACTTTTGTAAAATTTTTGAAAATAACATCAAAAGGATCTGATAACTTTCCAAATAAGCTCATGATCATATCATTCTCAAGTTATTTTGACCACTGTTTAGGATCATTTTCTTGTCAATTGATTGTAAATTCTTCTTTTAAGGTCAATCACTGGAGATGCCATTGTTACCTGGACACTCCTATATTGATGAATGCACACAGTTGTATGATGACCATTGTTTACCCAATTTTGGACTCATAAGTGTTTTATGTTTATACTCTTTTTCCTTTGGTTTCAAAAGTTTTAAGATAAACACACTTTTGAGTTTTGTTAATTTTCTTCTTCCCTTTTTACCCTTCCCATTCATAAGTACAGAAATACTTACTGGGAGATCTTATTTAAGAAAAGTTTGGTCCATAATCATTTTGGAGTAATGTTTTGAGAGATCTGGCCACATTTATACATGTTTTATTACCAATTCTCATATTATGTATGATTTGGACTGTTTTGACGCCAGATTTTCTCAATGTGTTTTGACAGGGTTGATTTAGTCCTTTTGAGGATTCTCAAACTGCCTTCTAACACATAAGATTTCATGACTAAAGTTTTATTTTCCTCTTTCTAAGTTAGCAAAACACTAATGTTTATATAAACATAGGTTTTGTTAATCTGAGGTTCATACTTTAGCATAAAACATGATGAAATCATCACAAATTCCATAACAACAGTTGAAGTTAATTTTGAATGAAGATAGTCATACCATAGTTACCAGACATGTTTCTAGATGTGGAAACTATGAGTGATTTGTGCATGACATCACTTGTTGTTTGAAATTTGTGAATATTATGACATCTTGGTTGTTTTACAGAGTATCAGATTCATTATTTTGAACATGATTTCTCGTTGCTCCGTTTTTCAACAAAATACAGTCAACCTTAGTATCAATAAATTTTGAGCTGAACTGTTATGTCAAATTGATTGTTAGATCGAATTTGACTATCTGAGCTCTGATACCAATTGTTAGGATCGGAGGCTCTCATGATTGTGTTTGTTTGTATAAATTGAACTTTCAGAGAGTATGAAACAGTGAAAAGTGCAGCGGAAATGAATACAAACTTTGTAAACACAATCCAAAGAAGAGAATAGTATGATAAACAATTGCTTCACATTAAGTCGAATGATTGAATTATAAAGCAAATGATTACAAGCATGTTTACAATACTAAGCTCCCCCTCAGCCTGATACCCCAAGGCTGGTTGCACAAGATGAAAGGATTGGACTGGAGAAGAAGAATCCACTCAGTCAATCAAATGTAACAGTACAGGGTACTGTTCCATTTATAGGCAGACCAAACCACTGAAGCATCTCAGCTAACGTCACCATGATAGTGACATCTAACAACCTAACAACCTATAAACACTGTTCTATACAAACTACTGATGTGTAACAACTGATTATAAGTACAATACAAAACAAGAGATAACAACTGCTTCACGTTTCGCTGTTGTAGCCTGAGCACTGATGTTGAGCATCAGTGCTTTCTTCAAAGGTGATCAGTCCTTGAATGGGCAGTGCTTATGTCTTCAGCAGTACTTAGGGAGCAACAATAGATAGAGCAACAGTGTTTGTCTTCAGCAGTCTTTAGAGTTTCATCAGTGTTTGGTTCATCAGTTGTTATAGTGAGCAGTACTTAAGATCTATCAGCTGTTAGATTACCACTGTCAAGGGGAAAACCAAGTGTAAACAGCTGCTTATTTTGAGTCCACTGTTGTGGTCCGGTTTTGGCTTTCATTATCTGTTCCTCTGGTAGGATTCAATCCCAACATCGCTCAACATTTTTGTTGATTTTTCCAACTTACATGTATTTCAGGGAATTAAGGATCTGGCACGGTATGCTACATTTTCACGCTGCGTAAGAGTTATGAGGTCATCCAAGTTTAGGGGATGTGGCTTTTACCTGGACAAGTCACAGTCCTTAAACTGCGTCTGTTTCATGGTTATGGTTATGTCTTATGAACAATGTTTTTATTTTGTCTTGTTGTAATTCCGCTGCATGTGTCAACGTTTTAAAACAATGTTATGGTACTTTTATTTTAAAACTTAAATCAATGGATGATCTGCATGGTTTTACTTTCATATAGCTTTGTTATGATTACACTATGGTATTAGGAAGTCACACCAGATTAACCCACGCTTCCGCAAAGCCAGGGTGTGACAACAATGATCAAGGGAGGACATTTGAAGTGAGAACCAATTCATTACAAAGCTTGCCAAAATATAAGGGTCTAGCAACGGAGGAGCCTTATTTTCATTTGGAGGCTTATGACTCGATTTGCAACACTCTTGGGAGTCAAGGATTTTCGGCCGATGATGTCAAATTGGTACTATTCCAATTTTCTTTGGAAGACAAGGCGAAAAAGTGGTTCTACACATTACCTTCGGCATCTATCTATACATGGGCAGAGATGCAACAAATCTTTTTAGATGAATTTTATACCACTCAAAACACAAATGATGCTAGGAAAGGGTTGAGAAGTTTTCAAGAACAGCAAGGTGAAATGTTCCACGAGGCCTTTGAACGTCTTAACATGATGATAAAGAATTGTCCTCATCATGGGATAGAGCTTTGGGAATTGATGAATGCTTTCCATGAGGGGTTAAATGCCGAAGATGCTCGTGGCTTAATGTCTATTACAAATGGCACTTTTGGCACAAACTATGAGCATGACGATTGGAAATTCTTGGAGCAAATGGCGATTACATCAAAAAGAAAAGCTCAAGCGTCAAGGAGAGCACGACCGGCCATTACCCGAACTCAAGGTCATGCGGTAGACGATGGTAATGTTCAAACTTCTAACCAAATTTATGATGTTTGTGCTATTTGTAATAAGATAGGCCATGCGGCTGAAAATTGCCAAGGAGGTGAAGGGCAATATGAGGAGGTGAATGCTTTGCAAGGGCAAGGAGGGGGTGGTAGAAATTACAATATGAATTCTAACTTCCGCTACGGGAATCCCTCGAATCAAGCCACCCCAAATTTTCAAGGAGCTCAAGGTAATTTTGCACCTCGCCAACAATACAATTAAGGGAACTATCGAGGTGGAAATACTTATGGCTACCAAGGGTAATCTCAACAAACAGGTCAAAGTGGTTCGGGTCAAACTTCTTCGGGTGGAAATGAGATGATGGAGATGCTCAAGGCAATGCAACTAGAGATGTAGCGAAGAAATCAAATGGATGATGTTCGCATGCAAAAAGATGAAATCCGTGACAAAGCGATTCAGTCGTTGACCACTCAAATGGGCCAACTTGCAAGTGACGTGGCATTATTGAAGAAAGCAAAAGGTCAATCACCAAGTGACACGGTGATAAATCCCAAGAACACAAAAAGCATTAACATCAATGTGGTAAGCACCGTTCCAAATACTAAATTTAATGAAACATTGCTAACTTCTTCGTATCAAGTGAGTGCAGGTTTGGAAAAAGATGCTGAAGTCGAGAATGATAAAGATTATGGAGCGCCAATCGTGCCTATCCGAGTGGGGAAACTAAAAATTCCTCATGCATTATTGGATTATGGGGCAAGCATGAGTGTGTTACCAGGTGATCTATACAACATGTATGATTTTGGTCTGCTTCAGGATGCAGACACCATGGTGAGTTTGGCGGATGAAAGTTAGAGGCGTCCACGGGGAATGGTTAAGAATATTATGATTTGGTTGGGAGAATTCGAATACCCGGTGGATTTTCTGGTTTTAGATTATGCTACTACCATGATGGCGTCACAACAAAGGGTGATTTTGGGTCGACCGTTTCTCTATACGGCAAATGCTCAAATCGATTGTAGAGAAGGAATCATTACCATGACCGAAAAGAACTGTAAGTTGTCATTTGATGTTCAGACTAAGATGATTAGTTACGACTTTGTTGAGGCGAAGGATAGCGGGTTTAGTGAAAAGGTGTTTCAAAGAATGAGAAGAAATCACCCACCGGATCGTGAAGAAAAGCATATGGGTTCAAGCAAGAGAGTATTTGATTACCCACCGAGTCGAAATGAGACAGATGCATTTTGCTCAATGGCACGAGGAAGTGATGGAGATGGCAGGAACCGCTTCTTTGAGCCACCTTAAATGGGGGTGGCATGGTCTGGCTGAAGACCTGAAAACTTAGCGCTGCTCGGGAGGCAACCCGAGGTTTTTCACTGATCTTGTAATTTCTTTTGTTTTCTATTTTTCAGGGCCATGGCAACACTTAAGTGTGGGGAAGATGTGCAGATATTTGTGTGAAGGTGGTGATAGGAAATTGGATCATTTACAATATCTGTTGTGTCAAACTTCACCAGGACAATGTACATTTTCCTTAGACTTGTCATGTTCTTTAGCTTTGAAATATCGTTAGTTTATTAGTTTGCTTTTGTTTATAAAAAAAACAAAGTTGATGTTTTTGGTGTTTAAGCGATCTTCCCTTCAAAACCATACATTGGGGACAATTAGGGGTGCAAACGAGCCGAGCCGAGCCCGAGCTCGGCCAGGCTCGAGCTCAAGCTCGATTAACTTATGAGAGCTCGGGCTCGAGCTCGGCTCGATTCGAGCTTTGTTTTCAAAGCTCGAGCTCGGCTGATTTGTATTTTATCAAGCTCGAGCTCGGCTCGGGCTCGGCTCGTGTATTATCTATTAATTAGTATATTAAATAAAAATAATATAAATAATAGACTTTTTAAGCTTGCGAGCTCGATAAGTAAAGCTCGGGCTCGGGCTCGTTTACTAAATAAGCTTATTTTTTGGTTCGAGGTCGGCTTGTAAACAAGTTTAAATAAGCTCAGCTCGTTTACACTAAGGCTCGATAAGGCTCGACGAGCCTAACGAGCTTCACATGTGAGGCTCGAGCTCCGGCTCGATAAACAAATGAGCTTTGTTTTGAGGCTCAAGATCGGCTCGGGCTCGATAAAGCTCGGCTCATTTCGAGCTTTTTCTCGAGCCGATCTCGAGTAGCTCGCGAGCCGCTCGGCTCGTTTGCACCCCTAGGGACAATGTATCCCAAGTGTGGGGATGAGGGGAAATTTTGAAAAATTTCTAAAAATTGTAAATTTTTAAAAATCAAGTGACAATGGTCCGAATTGAACATTTGAATACAAAACCGCATGATACACCAGCATCCCATATTCCCTTGTTCTTTCTTGGTGAGAGATGAGCCATCTCTTTGAATTTATTAGAAATATTTTTCTTTGATGAGAGTGGTAATGGGTGGGGGTACATTAGAACTTGTGCTTAGATGCGGTTTGAGGCCTTAGCTTTGCATGAATGTGAAAATGATAAGGGCATTTAGGTAGCCTCGTCATGATGAGTGCGAGTGTGGGATTTGGGGGGTTGGACCTCATAAATTATATATATGAGCATGGTAGTGAGACGAGCGGGGGTTTGGACTTTTGTAGCCCATTTGAGCTTTGAGCCGATCTTTTATTAACTCGTGCCTATTTTCTCTTAAAAAGTTAACCCGTATTTGACCCGGTCTATTAGTATAATCATCTTGTTCTAGTATGCTTGTTTGTTATGTTTGTTAAATCGAAAGAAAAAAAAAGAGATATGAAAAAAAAAAGAAGAAGAAAAAAAGAGATAAAGCAATGAAAAAAAAAGAGAAAAGAGATTGATGTATTGTATATAGATGTTATGTTTAGATAGAAATAAAAGACCAGGTCGAATCATTAGCTACTACATATATTTCCATTTTCTACCCGTATGCCTAGCCGTGTTACAACCTTTAAGTCCCTTTGATTCACATGCATGTTTAGCAAATTCTTTAGGCGAAGGAACGATTTGAGTACAAGCATATTATTGTTCAACTTCCCATTTACCTTAAGTGTGTTCTAGCTCATTTTTGCTAGTATTATTTGTCACTGAGAGGAGAGTTATTGTGAGGGGTGTGCTATGCGCGGTTTTAAGAAAGAATTAGTAAATGAGGACATTTGTTTGCTTGGTTTGTGCTTGATCGCTTGAATAAATTGTGTTTTGTTGAACGGGTTGCTTGGGGCAAGCAACGGTTAAGTGTGGGGATGTGACGGGTAGTCCATAGGACAACCCTTAAGTGGTATAAATGATAATAAAATCCTACATTTAATCGGGTAGTTGCCTAGAATTAGATAACTACGGTTGCTTGTATTTCATATAGCAACCTGAAACCGACACCCTCGTAATAATTTCCGACACCCTAAAAATATTTAAAATATCCCAATATGTCCCTAAAAACACCCCATACGTGAAAACGGGCCCCGAATACCTTTAATATTATGAAAAATAATTAAAATTTGAATTTTTGAGTTTGACGCGGGCCGCGTAGCCCATGACTACGTCTTACGCGGGCCGCGAGAACTTAAAACCTGGCACGACCTTGGGCCGCCACGTGGCCCAACACCCGGCAGACCTATGCGCTGACCCGGACAAGCTAGTCCGTCGACCAGCATTGACGCGGGCCACGTAGCCCCTTAGCTACTCTTACGCGGGCCGCGAGTAAACCGAAATGAAGCCCTATATAAAGGAGGCATCGGCCTTCAGTCGAGAATCGTTCAAAATCAAAATCTCTCTCTCAATTCTGAATATTAGGCAATATAATCGGGTATTATAGCCCCTTAATAGCGAGGTTCTGCTACGATGTAAGTATGATAACCCCTGGAGACGTATTAGATACTCTGCCCGATTGATCTAGGGTTTCGTAACGGCTGTCGTGGTTCTGCCCGATGTATTCGTTGGAATGCCGTCTCGGGGAGGGTATTGCTAATGTTAAAATGGGTTATTATACTAACACGCCTGCATTTGTGTAATTTATAGATTGTCACCAGGAAACCCTAAAGGATAATCTAAGACAGCAATGTGAGTTTATCCGCTTTTTGTAAACCCTTTGTTAACTGTTTTTACAAAACCTCACATGATTAATTATATATATTAAGCAGTTATTGAGTATTTGTAAGAATACAATTATCATGAGTATGTTGGGGTTTTGTATACAAAATTTGTTACCACCTGGTCAAGGAGTAACATTTCCACAAGTTGAGTATGACAGTACCATGGATGTTAATTGTTATAACTTGGAAACAAATGTAATTGCGAGACCGCCCTCAATACTGTACAATGGTTTTTATTGAAACTTGATTAAACTGGGATTCACTCACCAGTATTTTCCACTGACAAAGTATTTTTAAACGCGTTTCAGGTAACAAAATGTGAAAGCCAAATAGAAGCCAGCTGGACAGCACTGAAGGTTTGGAAAAGTGGCAATAAAAGTTACCTAATAATAAAATAGATGTTTATTAAATAAAATAGGGTGTATCCCTATGAAGATGTGTATACTAAAGACTTGGGTTTTACCCATGTGTTTAATATTATAAAAGTGTGGTATTTTACTCTGATAAAATATTTCCTAACTACGGTCTTGATGAAAAATTCCGCTACCAAATTAGACAATAACAGGATACCACCGAAACTGGAACACGGCCGCCCGCTCCCGGGATAGGGGACGGGGGTTGTGACAGAAGGTGGTATCAGAGCTAAGCCACTGATTCAGCCACAGAAGTGTTTTGCTGACGCCAAAATTCAAAGTGTTAGGAAATAAATTACGGGAATACATGCATAATTGTATTTTCTTATTATGTGTTATCTGACTATTTCTGACTATTTGTTAGTTTACAGTATGAGCGACCAAGGACCATCTGACGCGTATTGTCAATTGTCTGGTTCGCCTAGAAGCGAAGGTGCCTCTTCTCAGCCTGCCCTCTCGGGGTACTCTACTGATACAGAAGAAGGAATATTCGTCTTTAAGGCTCAATCTGAAGAGCCATTTCCTCATAAAAGAGGGGATGGTTCAGTAGGGGAGCACACGAGCGTAGAAAGCGTATGAAAAAGTTACAAGACCAGAGAGCACTAGCCGCAGCTAAAAGAGATACCGATACTTATGCCCACGATATGCTTAATAGGGGTATAGCCAATATCCATATCTTAGCAACCACTGCAGCTGACCCAAACCTGGAGCAAATGTTAGCACCACAACCACAACCACCAATTCCTGACCAACCCATGGAGATAGAAAAGCCTGAAAGCCAAGTAGAAATGCATGACTTCAATCCGGAGGAAATACCTAGGGTACCTGCACCAAATCCCTTAGACCCAAATTGTGACCCATGGTGGGACGACAACAGGGACTATGTGCAACGTTACCCCATCCACGAAGATTTGCCCATGCCCAATCTAGGAGCCTACCCAGGGTTAGATCCTCTAGATCCTTATTATGATAACGATGCATTCATTAGAGAGATTTTAGAGAATCTTTACCCATACTAGGCCCGTACCAGGAACCCGCACCCCAGATTCCAAACCCAGTCCTAGAACCTACACCCCTAATGAGTGAAGACAATGTACAAGAACTTAGGACTGTTGGTGAGGAAATTTTAGAAAGCAGTGAGAGAATGAGACTTGTGGGAGAGTGTCTCGTATAGAAATACGACGAACGCAATATGGATTTTTGGATGAATCCATATCCTTGAAACGATGGTAGAGATGGCAGAAATAATAATATAATATAATATAATATAATATGTGTGTATGTGTGTTAGAAAACAAACTACGGATGCCTACTACTAGTAGTATAATTTTACATTTTAGTCGGTATTGTAATTTTTAAATTTAGTACTAGTGTGTAATAGACGCATAGTATATGAATAGAGTAAAAGTCGCAATGCTCAACGCTTTTGACCAAAATGCGTGTCATGAGATTGGCTATATTCAAATATTATTGGTAATATTAATATGTGGTAAATGTTTAAAATTCAGATGGACAACGAAGTGAATCAGGAAAACCAGAATAATAATATCCAGAGCGACGACAACTCGAATAACTAAAATCTGAATAATGAGAATCCGAATAACAATGGAAACCATGTGGATAATAGTGCCATCCAACACATAGTGGAACAAGGAATGATAGATGTGATGCCATTTATTATCCAAAATGTTAAGGAAGCAGATAATAAAAGTAAGCATAGCAGTAAGCGACCAATTGAACACAGCGTAAACAATGGACCTGTACTTCAAGTGCCCATTCCCAAAAGAAGAAGAACCATGCCATATGGTTGTTCTTATAAAGAATTCTGGTCCTGCAAACCAATAGAATTCTCGGGCAATGAAGGACCCATTGCAGCTCTACGCTGGATAGAGAAAACTGAGGCTGTTCTAAAAATAAGCAAGTGTGCTGAAGAAGATAAGATAATGTTTGCTTCTAATCTATTTAAGAACTCAGCCCTAGAATGGTGGAGCACTATCCTCCAGTCAAGAGGAAGTGATAGGGTATATAACATGGAATGGGAGGAATTCAAAAATATGGTAGAACGGAAATTATGCCCTCCCAATGAAAGGAGCAGATAGCAAATAAGTTTCTGAACCTTAGAATGACCGGAGTAGATAGTAAGGGTTATACTACTACATTCTTTGAATATGCTAGAATAGTACCAACCCTTGCATCACCTGAACCAGTATTAATTTCCCGATACATCTGGGGTTTAATCGGGGAGATTAGGCATGTAGTCAAGGCAGCTAGACCTCAAACTATAGAAGAAGTTGTAGAACTAGCCAATACCTTGACAGATGAATTAATCCGTACTAGAGAAGAAGACCAGAGGAGAAACCTAACCCAAAGGCTTACCCAAGAATTCCGTTCTGGGAATTCCAACCGTAGGAATGTAGGTTCTACCTATGCACCGTACTGCAAAACCTGCAGAAAGAAGCATTCAGGAAAATGCTCCACTCACTGCAATTTCTGCAAGGCACCAGGACACAAGGAAGAAGATTGCAAGAGGAAATCTAGTAATGGATTGTGCTTCAACTGTGGAGAAAAAGGTCACATCAAGCCAAATTGTCCGAAATTGGCACCAGCTGCAAACAACAAGAACACTAAAAATGCTAGAGCATTTGTTCTAACTGCAGAAGAAGCCAAGATGATTCCAGACGTCATAGCTGGTACGTTTTTAGTTAATGATATTTTTGCTAAAGTATTATTTAACTCTGGTGCAAACCAAAGTTTTATTAATACTTCGTTTTGGAAACTTCTAAATCAATCATTAACTAAACTACCACAAGAATGTCTGGTAGAGACAACAAATGGAGAAACCGTTAGGATTACTGAAATCTTGTAGGGAGCAAGAATAGAAATTTTTAATCAAAAATTTATTGCAAACCTTTACCCAATGAATCTGGCAGGATTCGATATTGTGTTAGGAATGGATTGGTTAATAGCCAATAAAGCCAGTATTTTATGTGATCAAAAGTCAATCCAAGTAAATTCACCAAGGGGTGAAAAGATCAATATTAAAGGAGATAAACCATTTAGATCCAATAAATTCATCTCTGTGATGAAAACTGCAAGTTGTATAAGAAAAGGATCCATAGTGTATTTGATTTCTATAATCACTAACACTAAAGGAAAAGAACTAAAAGACATTCCAGTAGTGTCTCAGTTTTCAGATGTATTTCCAGAAGAATTGCCAGGACTGCCGCCAGACAGGAAAGTTGAATTCAGAATCCATCTGTTACCAGGAACAGCACCGATTGCCAAAGCACCTTATCGTTTGGCACCCGCTGAAATGAAGGAACTAAAGAAACAGTTAGACGAATTGTTAGAGAAAGGATTCATACAGCCAAGCTCATCGCCATGGAGAGCACTAATTTTATTTGTCAAAAAGAAGGACGGATCAATGCGTATGTGCATTGACTACCGTGAATTAAACAAGGTCACAATTAAGAATCGGTACCCATTACCAAGGATCGATGATCTATTCGGTCAGCTGCAAGGAGCTTGATTTTTCTCTAAAATCGATTTAAGATCGGGATATCATCAATTAAAGGTACAGGAAGAGGACATTCCTAAAACCGCATTTAGAACAAGGTATGGCCATTATGAATTTACTGTCATGCCATTTGGTTTAACCAATGCCTCAGCCGCATTTATGGACATGATGAACCGAATATGTAAGCCATATTTGGATAAATTCATAATTGTCTTCATAGATGATATTCTAATTTACTCTAAGAGTAAAGAGGATCATGCAAAGCATTTGCACTTACTTTTAAGTTTATTAAGAAAGGAAAAGCTTTACGCTAAGTTTTCAAAGTGCGAATTTTGGTTAGAACAAGTACAGTTTCTTGGACACTTAGTTGATCATGAAGGAATTCATGTGGATCCTACAAAGATCGAGGCAATTACCAAATGGAAAACCCCTGAGTCACCAACCGAGGTTAGAAGTTTCTTAGGATTGGCAGGTTATTATAGAAGATTTATTCGAGATTTTTCTAGAATAGCCATTCCCTTAAGCAGGTTAACCTGTAAATCCATTAAGTTTGAATGGGGACCAAAACAAGAAGAAGCCTTTAGAATCCTTAAGCAAAGACTAACCCATGCACCCATACTAGCGTTACCAGAAGGAACTGAAGACTTTGTAGTCTATTGTGACGCTTCTAAGTTAGGGTATGGATGTGTACTGATGCAACGTCAAAAGGTTATAGCTTACGCATCTAGACAACTTAAGAATCATGAAGAGAATTATTCAACCCATGATCTAGAACTAGGAGCCATAATTTTTGCACTTAAGATTTGGAGACATTACCTTTATGGTAGTAAGTTTACCATATTCACAGATCATAAGAGTTTAAGATATGTCTTCGGGCAAAAAGAGTTGAATATGAGACAAAGACGCTGGATGGAGATTCTTAGTGATTATGATTGTGATATCCAGTATCATGCAGGAAAAGCCAATGTAGTGGCTGATGCTTTAAGTCAAAAATATCATGAAAACCCAAAAAGGGTACGTTCTCTTAAATTAAATCTGCAAGTAGATTTAAACGATCAGATTAGAAAAGCACAAGAATCAGTAATCAAGGATGATACTGAAAAAATAAAAGGAATGATTAAAGAATTAAAACAAGGAACAGATGGAATTTGGAGATTCCATAAAAAGAGAATGTGGATACCTAAATTAGGAAACCTACGTCATCGTATATTAGAAGAAGCCCATAAATCTAAGTATACGATGCATCCAGGAAGTGATAAGATGTACCAAGATTTAAGAAAAAATTTCTGGTGGATAGGAATGAAAAAGGATATAGCAGCTTACGTTTCTAAATGTTTAACTTGTTCACAAGTCAAAGCTGAACATCAGAAACCCTCAGGATTGCTGCAACAGCTAGAAATGCCAGTTTGGAAATGGGAATTGATAACAATGGATTTTGTTACCAAATTACTCTAAACAAGAAAAGGTAATGATACAATCTGGGTGATTGTAGATAGGCTAACTAAGTCAGCTCATTTCCTACCAATGAAGGAAACTTTCGGTATGGAACATTTAGCTAAATTATATGTAAATGAAATAGTTTCATTACATGGAATACCTTTATCAATTGTTTCTGATAGGGATAGTCGTTTTACCTCTCATTTTTGGGCAAGTTTCCAAAAAGCAATGGGAACCAAGTTAAATCTAAGCACAGCTTACCATCCTCAAACGGACGGACAAAGCGAAAGGACAATTCAGACAATGGAAGACATGCTTAGAGCTTATGTAATTGATTTCGGAGGTAATTGGGACGATCACTTACCTTTAATAGAATTTTCTTATAATAACAGCTATCATACAAGTATCAATACTGCACCATCCGAAGCACTTTATGGATGAAAGTGTAGAACCCCAGTCTGTTGGGTAGAAATTGGGGAAAAGCAACTATCTGGACCTGAGATAGTGCAAGAAACAACCGACAAGATCATTCAAGTTAAGGAACGACTGAAAGCAGCACGTGATCGACAGAAGAGATACGCTGATAACAGACGTAAGCCGTTAGAATTTCAGGTAGGTGACAAGGTATTGTTAAAAGTCTCTCCTTGGAAAGGAGTAGTAAGATTCATCAAAAGAGGGAAGCTAAGTCCCAGGTATGTTGGACCTTTAGAGATTATTAGAAGAATAGGACCTGTAGCTTATCAGCTGCAACTGCCAGAGGAAATGGCAGGAATACATGATGTATTTCATGTATCTAATCTCAAGAAATGCTTAGCTGATGAATCACTCGTAGTACCTCTTAAGGATATAGAGGTAAATGAACAACTCAAATTTGTAGAAAGACCTCTACAGATTGAAGACAAGAAAATTAAGAATCTCAAGCACAAGAGATTAGTTCTGGTCAAAGTGAAGTGGGACTCCAAAAGAGGACCAGAGTATACATGGGAGCTTGAATCGGAAATGCAAAGGAAATATCCACACCTGTTCCAGTAGACCTTGAGGACGAGCTCTAAAACAAGGTGGGGAGGATATAACAACCTGAAACTGACACCCTCGTAATAATTTCCGACACCCTAAAAATATTTAAAATATCCCAATTATGTCCCTAAAAACACCCCATACGTGAAAACGGGCCCCGAATACCTTTAATATTATTAAAAATAATTAAAATTTGAATTTTTGAGTTTGACGCGGGCCGCGTAGCCCATGGCTACGTCTTACGCCGACCGTGAGAACTTAAAACCTGGCACGACCTTGGGCCGCCACGTGGCCCAACACCCGGCAGACCTATGCGCTGACCCGGACAAGCTAGTCCGTTGACGAGCATTGACGCGGGCCGCGTAGCCCCTTGGCTACTCTTACGCGGGCCGCGAGAAAACCGAAGTGAAGCCCTATATAAAGGAGGCATCGACCTTCAGTCGAGAATCGTTCAAAATCAAAATCTCTCTCTCAATTCTGAATATTAGGCAATATAATCGGGTATTATACCCCCTTTATAGTGAGGTTCTGCTACGATGTAAGTATCATAACCCCTGTAGACGTATTAGATACTCTGCCTGATTGATCTAGGGTTCCGTAATGGCTGTCGTGGTTCTGCCCGACGTAGTCGTTGGAATGCCGTCTCGGGGAGGGTATTTCTAATGTTAAAATGGGTTATTATACTAACACGCGTGCATTTGTGTAATTTATAGATTGTCACCAGGAAACCCTAAAGGATAATCTAAGACATCAATGTGAGTTTATCCGCTTTTTGTAAACCCTTTGTTAACTGTTTTTACAAAACCTCACATGATTAATTATATATATTAAGCAGTTATTGACTATTTGTAAGAATACAATTATCATGAGTATGTTGGGGTTTTGTAAACAAAATTTGTTACCACCTGGTCAAGGAGTAACATTTCCACAAGTTGGGTATGATAGTACCATGGATGTTAATTGTTATAACTTGGAAACAAATGTAATTGCGAGACCGCCCTCAATACTGTACAATGGTTTTTATTGAAACTTGATTAAACTGGGATTCACTCACCAGTATTTCCCACTGACAAAATATTTTTAAATGCGTTTCAGGTAACAAAATGTGAAAGCCAAATAAAAGCCAGCTGGACAGCGCTGAAGGCTTGGAAAAGTGGCAATAAAAGTTACCTAATAATAAAATAGATGTTTTATTAAATAAAATAGGGTGTATCCCTATGAAGATGTGTATACTGAAAACTTGGGTTTTACCCATGTGTTTAATATTATAAAAGTGGGGTATTTTACTCTGATAAAATATTTCCTAACTACGGTCCTGATGAAAAATTCCGTTGCCAAATTAGACAATAACAGGATACCACCGAAACTGGATCACGGCCGCCTGCTCTCGGGATAAGGGACGGGGGTTGTGACATTTCAGGTACAAACAGGAGCTTAAAATGGAAGGAACACGGAGAATAAATGAAAATCATCAATTTTTGGAATTGAAGAATTAAGAGGATAGCATGATAGAGGACGAAATTACGAGAACCTAGGCGAAAATGGTGAAGAAAACAGAGTTGAAACGAAAAAGCTATGCTGAAAACAAGTTTTCATGTTGAAGCCTACCGTAGGCTACGGCAAGGGCCGTAGCATACGGCGCCGACTGGCACTTTTTGTCACCGTATGACAGTTTAAAGCCACCGTAAACTACGATGGCCACCGTAGCTTACGGCGCTGACCTGCGTAAATGTGTAACTTCCACCTTTTAATGCGGATTTATGGTGTCTTTTCATTCCCAATCAATCCCATTCGGTTACCTGCAGTTTAGAGGCTAATTTTGGGTGTTCTTGAGAGCTGGAAACAATTGCCAATCATTCAGTTTGTGTTTTTAATTGTTATGAACATTGAAACTTGAGTGAGGATGATGATTCAAGCCATGAGTGGCTAAACTTATGGTGACTATCTTTGGTTGAAGGTTTGCGTAAGACCTTATGTTTGGATTTCATATTTCTAGAATAATGAACTTGTCTTTATGATTTGTTTGTTATGGTGTGTGATTGCTTGTTTGTAAATTGTTAATTCTTATGTTAATCTAATTTGAAACCATACGTTCTTGGTGCTATTGGCAATCAAGATATCATGGGTAGAATTAGGATTGGGTATTGATTAATTGGTCATCGGGTAACAACCTCGCGTTCTAGGAATCCAAGTACTTAGTTCCCTTTCATCACAACAAGTGATCGCACATGAACTATGTCTATGTAGTTCTTCTAGTGGAATGTTAGCATAAATGTCGAAGCAAATCGGAAACTAAAGATGGCCATTTGTGTCTAAATTGTTTACAACCTAAATTCTCATTTTGCAATTAGACTAGTAATCTTAGTTTTAAAAATCAACCAATCAAACTAACTCTTGAATTTATTTTTATTGCAATTAGTTTAATTTTAGTCAACTTAGATAAACCTTTAAATAACACATATTCCACAAACTCCCTGTGTTCGATACCCACTTGCCACTAACTATTTAGTAGTAATTGGATTAAATTTGATTGTGACCACGGCATCAAGTCAACTAGCGTGATTTTCTCGAACCACATTTGTCAAGAGTGCTAACATGTTCTTAGATGTTAATAAGGATTTATTATCTCAAGAGGGTTTTACCATCATAGTCATGTCTACATAGGCTAGGTTATACCATTAAGACGATCTTTTGAAATTTATTAGCAGATCAATTATAAATTGAAATGATAGTTTAATCAATAACATAATACATATATGTATTTATAATAGCAAGTGCAATTTCAAAAGAAAACTCCTCAATAGAAATACTAAGAATTACACAAACAGCCCTAAACAGGTCTTTAAACAAATAAACTTGTCCACGTAGGGACTAAATAAGAAACAATTCCACACAGGGACTAATACTTAAAAGAAATGTCCATGCAGGGACTTAATTGAAATAAAAATTACAAAACAAAAGTAAGGGGTCTTTAGTGATCTTTCTTCTTTTTCCCCTTGATGAAGTTTGCCAAACCCTTAAGAAACTTGTGGTGCTTTCTATCCCTTTCCTCTACCCTTTGTTCCACTTCTTCCAACCTTTGCAAAATTTCTTGTGGTTGTGGTTGTTGAAGTGGAGGTTGAGGTTGCTGCCGCTGTTGAGCTTGAGGTGGTGGCGGGTATTGATACCCATAAGTAGGGTATCCAGTTGGGTACGCGGGTGGAAAAGGTGAGGGGTATAGAGCGTTAAAATTTGCTGCCTCGACGTATGGGTCAATGGCAGGTGCATGATAGTTATAACTCGTGTAAGTTTGAGGCTCAAACGGGTTGTACCCAGTTGTATCTGGGTAAGCAGGGATTGGGTTTTCAAAACCCATGGGAGGTGGTGGTGGTGCAGGAGTGACTGATGTAGAGTCGATTTCTGACACAGTGTTTGAAGGCCCACCCATTTATGGATCTTCATGAATGGGAGGGTAGTTGCTGGAAGATTGTGGGGTGTTGAAATGGAAACCCCCTCGCATGGACATCCGTGCGCTTCTCCTTCTCCTCGATGGTTCTGGTGGTGGAGGCTGTTCTGGTGCTGGTGGTGGCGGTGGCATGACCGCTTGAAAGTGCGGGTCCTCAGAGGGAGTCTGCTGAGGTGGTGGTGAGTTGTGGTGAGGGGGAATGAACTCCTACTTGTAGGTGCTCCACCTTTCGGCCCATAAATCGGGGCCTCGGTATGGCGATCCTGCAAAAGAAGAACCGCTGGATATATCTATGGGATGCGTAGGCGTCCCAGAAGGTGGCATGTCTGGATCTGGATCATCGTCCACATCCTTATCCTAATATTCAGGAAAGTGATCTTCGGGCCCCAACGGGTTATGACCCGCTGGTTCATTTATGTAGTCATTGGGGTCAAAATGACCCTGGAAATAAGGAGAAGGTTGATGGAATGAATGGTGGGAATCAGAATGTTGCAAAGGATGGTGCGAATGCACTGACTGAGTTCACAACTTGTACCTACTATAAAAATATTAGAAATGATTTATAAAATCAGTAGGTAAAAAGTTTTGGGTGCTAAGTATGGTTTAAAACCATACTATGCACTCTAATGTCGTAAAAATCGGTAAATGATGATTATTTCAATGTTTAAAGAATTCTGATGTTATGACCAGCTTTGAATGGTCAAAATAAATTATTTATCATACTACATCAATAACAAAAGGTTTTTGTATGATAATCTTATTTAAATCTCCATTTATGCGAAAAGGGCAAAATCGTTATTTACTAATTTAATACAAAACTTATGCATAAACTCAGTAAGTAATCCGACTTAGAATTCCAATTAGTCCTAAATATGTTATCATATCAGTGATTAATGAGTTTTGATGTTAAAATTATGTTTAAACTCCATTTGCATGCATAAGGGTATTTTAGTCCTTTATGAAGCATGTTTTGTAATTTATTATGTAAGTTCAATTTATGACCAGAATATAATTGCCAAAATATGTTAAATAAATTTACTAATCACAATATGATTCATTTGCATGTTTGTTTTTATAAAAAATCTCATTTTTGAACAAAAGGGCATATTAGTCAACATTAAGCATAAATACGGAATCAAGTAAATAAACTCATATTACTAAGGGACCATGTAATATAACCTCAGAGGATTATATTACTATATAATATGGTCACGCATAAAGGAACTAAGCTAATTCAGGTCAGAACTAAAAGTCAAAGCAAAAGTCAACTTTTGCGACTTTCGGTTGCGAACCGAGCCTAAACTCAGAATTGTCGGGTTGAACATGCCTAGACATGTTCTAATAATATTTATCAAGTTATTAAAGTGATAAAACATATTTTATAACCCCTACATTATCAGATTTTTTTTATTTAAAAACTGACTCGTTTGACTTTTTATGCTAGTTATGTTGACCAGACAATTAACGAAGTAAACGTGGTAATTAGGAGGTGCCCTTTTGAGGGATTAACACCTACTTAATTATGATCACGTAGCCACATTCGTCTCGAACAATGGCCGGACCGTTTAGGTCTAAACCGATAGTCAAAGTGTTATTACGACAACTTTTACTTTCGGCTTTAAAACGTATGAAAACCAAACTAAGGAGGCTAGGAACACTTACACAAGGTCCTAGCTCGAAACTTGAACTAAGAAGGGTTCCTTCTTGACTAGGAATCCCAGAGAACAAAGCTTTAGAGAGAGAAGTGATTATTTTTGAATGTCTAAGTTGAAATGGAAGCAAAGGGGTCTATTTATAGTGCAAGATGAGCTCCATTGGTTTCGAATTAAAGCTGTAGAAGGTGACAAACCTGCAGCTGTCCATTTTTCTACCCAGATACAGTCTTTACGGACCGTAAGCCTGAGCCCTTATGGTTCGTAACCGCTTTTAATTTTCATCGCCCAGTTACAGTCCTTACTGACCGTAAGCTGGGCCTTTTACGGATCGTAAGCTTTGGTGAGAAGACAAAAATTTTGAAACTTTTTATATTTGTTCATGCAACTTTTATAACTTTCGTCAGTCGTTCCCGAGAGCTTGTTATCAATATATTAAAGTTTCGAATCTGATAAATGGTCACTCAGAGGCAAGGATTTGCATGTTGACACTTTCATCCTTTCGAAGTAAATTTTTATTATCCGTCTAGGGTTCACGATACGTGTCATTACTTTATTAGGTATTATTTTGCAAGGTGTTACAGTTAGGAGAAAAACGAGGTCTTGAAGTATTTCCCCTGTCATAAATAGGTTTCGCCGTAGGCGGGGTTTGACCATAAGTATGCTGCGATGTAGGGAAAGACCACCAAGGTGGCATGTAGGCCGCGTAGGGCAGTTGCTGAGTGTAACTTTGTGCTGTCATCTGAGGTGAGTATGCTTGGTTGTTGTACGAAGGTATGTACCTATAAGGAGGTGCATAATAATAGCTTGGGAAGTAAGCTTGATTCCCAGGTGTGACCGGAGCATTCATGATTCCAGCTGGCATGATCACCGGCTGATGAAGAGGCGTGGATAGTGCTGCTGTAAGCATCGCTGAATACAACGGAGGCATAGCATAAATGAGAGGCGGCTGGTAATACTGGGCCATGCTCATCTGCTGTGTAGTGTTTCCTGGACCGGCGGAGGTGATGATTGGCATGGTGCTATGACGTATAGTCTGTGCAGTTGGCGTTGATGCTGGGGTAGAAACAATGGTGGTTGCTGTGGTTGGAGCCACCTGTCGTACTTGCCACGAGGTGTAAGAGAGAGGATCTCCAGCTGCCGACCCAGAAGGAACGAATGAGGACCTCTGAAAACCCGATGGTGCTTCTACTTCGAACTCCAGGTCCAGAGACCTGGTTATGGCGAGTGAGGCCGGAATAGTGGTAACCACAGAGCTCGTCATTAACAGCGGATTACTTGTCATTACTGCTTGGTTTGGTGTTGTTGTCGTGTTTTGGTCGCTTGCCATTGGGTCTAAGTTCACAGATGTTACCAAATGGTCCCACGGATGGTGCCAATGAAGAAACACTAACCTGAACGGTAGGCTCCGACTAGGACTTCAACTCTTGGCGATCCGAACAACTAACTGCAAAGCAGAACACCGTTAGGACTCGTTACAGGAATGAGGTTATTCCTGTAACCACCCTCCGACGTGAGAATAAGTCTCGGTTTGTGGGAGTAAGAAAATACGTATAGAGAGAGAGTAAACATCAAAGAAAATACCTTTGATGTTTACCTCTATTTATAGTTTACCATTAGGGTTTCCTCTAACTTAGGATGGACTCCGATAAATTAGGGATTTGCATGATCTTCCCAAAATATTGGGGATTTGGTTACGTGGTTTATTCATGCAGAATATAAGATTCTAGAATAAACGTGTGTAATTGCATATTTATAATAAAATAATAGGTAATAACCGGGTCGGGTTATCCGTTCTGAGTCATACCTCGTCAATACTGAATTGAATTTGAAGAAGAAAAGACTCTTTCTTCAAACAGAAATAAAAGACGAAAACTTATTTAGTTGGTTAAACTAAACAATTCTAAAGACAACTTGAGTGGTATGACCTACAAACAGAGGCTAAATTCAAACAAACTGAAAACCCTCATAAGAAAGTCCAAAGCTTCACTAGCAACTCTACACTAGAAAACAACAGATTAAACAGCTAAATGATTATTGTCAATAATGGATATTATGTGTGAAATGTAAAAAACACAAGTTTAATACTTGAATATCATTTGTTGATTTTTTAAGGAAAAATTGGATGCGGTACTAAACCAGGACTACTGATATACCGATACCAATATTGGTATTGTACCGTTCTCAAATATGCTTACACGGTATGATATTTGGTATTAAGATTTAAACAAATTTAGTTACGTACTACGTAGTACGATACTTGTCTGGTATGGTACTGGTATCGATACCATCCCTACGTAGTAGTGTCGGGTGTAGTGGAAAGAGAAATGTGTTTATAAGTAACAATGTTATGCATCATGTTTAAAATAATACATACACATTAATTTATATGGTTTCCATAACTCTTCACTTAAAATTTGTTTTGTATCAAACTTCCCCTTAGAAACAAATGAGGTTGAGTTATAACCATGGTTGATCTTTGTTCTAACATGTACGTCGAGTTATAACCATGATTGATCTTTGAAGGGGTATGATCCCAAATGTTGTGTAAGTCATACGAGCATTGGTCGTACCCATACTCAACCGCTAAAACACTCGGCCTGTTTCGAATTTCCTCTGCGGGGTCCATCAGCATACGCGCAACTTTGATAACTCAAGGAAATGCGCAGTACAAATGACAGCGACCTGCAGCCAATCAGCGTGCACTAGGATTTTGTCCAACCAATCCCCATGATGAGCAATCGTGTATTTTTCACTGCTCCATTATCTTTACTCACAGCTAAAGATAGACGCAACAAGCATGGCCAGCAACTTTCCCGCACCCGGGCAACAAATAAGCCTAAAACTCACAATCTTCACTTCCGAGCACTCCTAATAAGTCTCGTGCTCCTCCCACGCTTGCACACGGGAGCAACACTAGACTGGGGGACATGATGGGGTATGGTCTTAGACCCGACCCGAACGGTCGGACATTTCCGTTACTTTTCGCTTTTTATATTAATATTTATTATTATTGCTTATTAACCCAACCGTGAGGCCCAACAGGATGTAGTTTACACTACAATAGGTTGGGGACTTGTAGAGATAACCCCTAACTGGATCTGATCCATTGAAGTTAGGGGAGGCCCTCCTATATAAAGTGGTGTTCACCTCATTATTAGGGCACAAGATATGGAGCCACCACACTTTTTGTAGCTGAAAATAGGAGATTTTTCCCTTGTCAGCCATCTTTACATCCCCATTTTTCTATCTTCTTTATTGTAAATCTAGTTTCAAGAGGAAGAATATGGTGTAATTCTCAGTCTCTTATACAATGCGGTTCAAATCACTCCAGAAGTGATTCCGTGTTTCTTCAATCTTTATTCTAACATGTTACAATGAACGGAATTCATGTATGTGCTTGCTTCAGCTAGTTGTAGGTTTTAAAAGCGTGGATGGTTGTACCTTTGTGTATTTATATATGTAAGATCACTTTATTATTGTGTGATATGCGTAATTATTGTAATACATAGGAGGGATAGCCGTAATATAGGTTTTTTTTTAATCTAGTACGATAACCGTAATATAGGTTTTTTTTTTTTTTAATCTAGTAACAATAATGCAAAGTCAAAAGCTAAGGGTGTAAAAATGAACCTTTAATCAAGGGGTGTGATAAATATACCCATCACAAGGATTAATATACTCAAAAGTCAAATTATGTAATGATTTTGTAATGATTAACTACTTTATTATATTATTTTATTATAAAGTAAAAAGTAATAATTATGTTTTATTATACAATCAAAAGTAATGATTATGTTTTTTATGTTATTTTATTTTATAATACATAATGATTATGTTTTTTATGTTATTTTATTTTATAATACTTTTGTTACTTTAGAGCTCTGAAATATAGATGTTGTTAGGCTCACATTTAATATAATCCAACATATATTGGATTAAAAAATATTTGTATACAAAGTTTGCTATTTTGAAACAAAAATATAATCGAATTTAATTTTAAAATAAAAGTAAAAAATAAAAATAAATCAGGGTAGCTTAGAAGTAAAATCAGTTTACTAGTTTTGAATAAAGGAAAGAAAAATATTGGTGTAATGATTGACAATGTGATAAAAGCATGTCTTGGGTCCTGTGTTAAAGTAGTATCTTTAAATAAAAAAAAAAAAAGAGTTGACTTATGGGTACATTTAACACAACCCTTAATCAACGGTGAAAGGGTCATTTGGTTATAATAGAGCCGGGGACTATGGTGACACATGGGTGGTGCGTAGGGTTCCATGCGAGTATTGAGAAGGTAAGAGGAGAATACTCCCACTTAACAAATTATAAATGGATTAACACCTTTTCTTGGAGATTTATAAAACAAAATACGTTTTTTTTAGGATCCAACACCTTTTCTTGGAGATTTATAAAACAAAATACGTTTATAAATTTAGGCTTATAACTTTCAACTGGATTAACAAATGGATATTATATAGTGGTAAAATGTTCTCCTAGAACTAAAGGTTTCAAATGGTGCATGGATTAATGGTTAATAAGATGTTGTTAGTGCATGTATTGATGGTTGATAAGATTTTAGTTTATCCTTAAAAAAATAAATAAAACAAAATACCTTATAAATTTAGGGTTATAACTTTCAACAAGATTAGGCAAACTCTTTTATAAGGAGAAAAATAGGGATTGGAACAATTTGTGTAACTTTAATGTAATTATGTAATTTGGTCTCCACACTTCTTAGACCATGCGTATTCGTCCAATTTTCGGGCGTTTTCTTTTTTACAAATACATGCCCAACCACGCCCACATACGGCCCCCTGAGGCGTTTTTGAACAAATAAAATCAAAAAACGTTGTTTTAAAAACGTTCGAGCCCCGCACGAATTTCAAAACTGTACCATTGAACAACAACACAATTCATTAAAAATTAGTTTTTTTTGTTATTTCAAACTTTACCCTATTTAAATCCCACTTGTCACCTCATATTTTAGAGTTAAATGCCCGAATAGTCCCTATGGTTTTCCCTTTTTTCACCTTTAGTCTCTAACTTTCTAAAATCACAGCTATAGTCCCCAACTTTTCAATTTTCGTTCCCGGATAGTCCCTGAAGCGGATGAGGGTTAGTGTTTGGTGTTAACTGAGTGCGAAATGACTAAAATGCCCTTAATGTAAAACAAAATAAATTAATTAAATATTATATATATTCTACTTGTGGGGTCCACTTCCTATAAAATAAATTAACCCCATCCCTACCCCCACCATTCTCTCTTCTATCTCTCTGTTTCTTTGCTCTCATCTCTTTCTTGCCATCCAACAACAACCATCAATAACCACCATCATATAACCACCAAACAACAACCACATCACAACCTCTGATTCCGACGAATCTAATGTTAGTCTCGTTTCAAGGTACATCGGAGCTCAGTTCGACGGTAAGGGTCTGAGTGAAATGTTCTACATTACGTCGGAGATCGGAATTCCGTCACTCCGGTGAGTCTGTAATCGATGGAGCTGGTAAGTGTGTGTCCAGTGGAGGCAAAGAAAAAAGAACCCAAGGAATCAAAGGCCACTGTGCAAATTGATCTTTATCAATACTACTATCAAAGCTATGGGTGCCATATTATTATGTATATTTGAATTCGGATTTCATAAACTGAAATAGAGTTTAAGAAATCATAATAGAGTATGAAAATTGGTTTTAAAATGACGCTCAATTAGCTTCATTTAGATATAGTTTGTGTGGATTTATGGTGGTGGTAGTGAAATGTGGAGGTGGTGGTTAAAGGTGGATGGTGGTGGTAGTGAAAGGTGGAGATGGTGGTGGTGGTGAAAGATGGGGAAGATGAAGTGGTGGGGTCGGTGGTGGGTCCCACAAAAATCTTTAAATATTGATTATATTTATTTTAATTTTTTAGTTATTAATTTAACAGTATGGGCATGTTAGTAATTTCGTACCCACTTAACAATAAAAACTAACCCTCATTCACGACATGGACTATCCGGGAACGAAATTGCAAAAGTTAGGGACTATAGCTGTAATTTTAGAAAGTTAGGGACTAAAGGTGAAAAAAGGCAAACTACAGGGACTATTCGGACACTTTTCTCCATATTTTATAAACTTTTCACCACATTCTCTGTTTTTATAAAAATTTCTCCACTTTTCTCTCATAATTATGAATCCCTTCCGACCCCCATTCGGTGTGCCGTCGAGACCCGGTAACCCCAATGCATATCGGTCGAACACCATGCAACCGCAACCGAGCTTCAACCTACAAGACATGGATCCTAATGTATTTGCGTACACCTAAATACTAGCATTGGGCGGTTCGCAACCATACTTTCAAGCTCCGTGAACCTTTCCAACCATAGGCGGTTCACAACCGTCTACTCAACATATCGATCCGGAGATAGAAACGGTACCAGAGACACAACCCGAGGCATTTAATGAGTTTTTTTAGTTTTAATTAAAAAATAATTGTTTAATGATTGACGGGACATTATTGGGCATTATCACCACTACGCCCATTTGTGAAAAACGCCCCTTTGCTGTCTAGGATGACACGTGGCGGAAAACGCCATGGGTGGGGCATTATTCACCCTTACCACTACGCATGGTCTTAGCATCTTGCTTTCTTTTAATAGCAAACTGACTTACCCCTACATAGTTTTATACCTGCATCTTTCAAGATTTGAATCCTCAACAGATAACAGATGAAGACAGCTTACCACCACATCATTTCCCTTAGATCACTTAGCATTTTGCTATAGCGGGTAGTTTATTTTAATGATATTGTGCTTTTAAACTTATAATTTATTCAAATAAAAAATTTCAAAACTAAAGAATAATCTACTCTCTCTTTTTTTAACTACAATACTTATATGTTTTTATTAAAGGAAAAAAAAACTAAAATAATCATTTCATGATGACTTGAAAATAATATTTAACATCAACTTAGTGATAATGGTACATGCCCTTTGGTTAAAGGCTAAACTACATAAACATCTAATATGGTGTAACTAATTTTGGATTCCTTATCCATTAAAAACTATGGATTAAAATTTAATAGGTTGTAACATTATCACTAAGTTGATATTAAATATTATTTTCAAGGCATCATGAAATGATTATTTTAATCTTTTTTCCTTTAGAAAAAACATATAGAGTAAATTACCATTTTAGTCCCTGAGTTTTAACAAAAATTGCCACTTTAGTCCAAATAGTTTTTTTCTTGCCATTATAGTCCAAATAGTTTTGTTTTCTGTCATTTTAGTCCCTGAATTTTGTCATTTTTGCCATTTTCATCGACCACCATCACCACCTCCCACCACCCACCCCATCACAACCTTCTATCATCGCCACCACCTGCCTGCAACGTCATCACCCACCCACCATTTCCACCACCACCGGTCACTTTTCCGCCACCCACGTCATCAACCAACACCACCGCCATCATCGTAAAACCAACAACCATCGCCATCATCTTTACTGTAAACCGGCACAACACCATCCCCATACCATCGCACCTGTAAAAAAAAGAAAGAAAAATGTGGTTTGACCAAAATTCACCTAAGTTAACTAAATTTTTTTAATGGACTTAGTGGGTTGGATGAAAATGGCAAAAATGAACAAAGTCAGGGACTAAAATGGCAGAAAACAATACTATTTGGACTAAAATGGCAAGAAAAAAACTATTTGAACTAAAGTGACAATTTTGGTCAAACCTTAGGGACTAAAATGGCAATTTACTCAAACATATAAGTAAAACATTCCTCAACTCCACTTTTGTGTTTCATTCCTCCTCAACTCTCTATCGGTAGGGGGTTTTGGTTGGGGATACTGCTTGATATGTAGCGAGGGTGGGATTCACAAGGTAATACTCAAAAATTAGGGGTGCGGCGTGGCTTAGTTTGACGTGTCAGCCATGTAGATTTTTTTTTGGGTTTGGCAACGGCTGCCCCCAACGGCTAGATCGAACCAGCCAACCAAAGTCAGCCATGTAACCCACCCCCACCCCACGCCAGACTCAGTCCCCACGCCAAAGGGGCAACGCCATGCCTAACGCTTGCCCGGAGTGAAGCAGTCGACATTGAACCCAAACCGTCATCCCAACCCACACCCAACACCCCGCAGTCTTGTGTCACCCTCCCACTCCCCTCCGCCATTGACGCCCTCTAAAGTCAAAAGAGCATGTGCTTTTGATAAGGTGGCTTAGTTTATTCCAAGACATTAGACGAAACTCCAATTTTAGACTTTTTTTCATACAAATATAGAAAATTTATTTTCTATCTTGTAGTTGGTGATACTACATATTCTATAAAACTATATGACCAAATTAAACTATTAACCTATAGTGGTTAAGAAGAAAGTTTAAACGTTATAAACATCTTTAATCATATAATGTCCATAAAACATGTTCTGCTTTCTATATTGCTAACAAAAGAAAGTGGTATTATAAAAAATGTTTTTAAAGTAGTCTTCCGGTCAAACTTTAGGACTAATTTGGTTTAAGTGTTCACTTAAATTTTATATGCATATAGTTGCTAATTTTGAAAGAGCTATAAAATATTAATATAAACTTTAGGATCAACCGGAAATCTAAAGTTAGATGTTCTAACAAGACTGGGTGCCTATGAGAGCGAGTAAACGAATTAATTTCCCTATATATTAAAAATAAAAAATTATTAATCTATACTATATAATAAAAGAAACCACTTTGTGGACACTTTTCATCATATTAGGACATCTCTTATAGATAATTATTATTTTAATTTAATCTTTTTTAATTAATTATAGATAACCATCCTATAAAATATTATTTAATTTAATATCTTATGGATAATTATTATTTAGTTTAATCTTCTTCTTATTTATAATATTATTTAGAGAAAATTACGATTTTGACCCCTGTAGTTATATCACTTTTACCCTTTTAGACCAAAAATCTTTTTTTCACCATCCGAACCCCCAACGTCTTCTTTTCTAACCCTTTTGGCCCCTAACACTAACCCCATCCATTAAATGTTAGGGGCCAAAAGGGTTAGAAAGACGTTATGGGCCAAAAAGGTTAGAAATGGGGCTTAGATGTTAAAAAATTCTTTAGAAAAAATTACGATTTTGGCCCCTGTAGTTATATCACGTTTACCCTTTTAGCCCAAATTTTTTTTTTAAACGTCTGAGCCCCCAACGTCTTCTTTTCTAACCTTTTTGGCCCCTAACACTAACCCATCCATTAAATGTTAGGGGCCAAAAGGGTTAAAAAAAAAGATGTTAGGGGCCAAAAAGGTTAGAAAAAAATTCATATAATACACGAGGTTTTTTAAGGATATGTATTTTTTATTATTTAGTACAGAAAATTACATTTATTCAAAGCGTGTAATACTCATATTTTTAAAGATGTAATTTTTTTATTATTTGGTATATGAAATTACATTTATTCAACCCGTGTAATAAATGGGGTTTTTTAAAGATGTATTATTTTATTATTTGGTAAACAATATTACATTTATTCAACTTGTGTAATACACGTGGTTTTAAAGATATAACTTTTTTATTTTGTATATAAAATTACATTTATTCAGCATGTACAATATTGTTTTTATAGATATAACTTTTTATTATTTAATATATAAAATTTTATTTATTTAACTTGTATAATAAAGAAGGTTTTTAAAGATATATTGTTTGATTATTTAGTATATAAAATTTATTTATTCAACCCGTGTAATACACGGGGTTATAACCTAGTTACCCTATATATTAAAAAACGAACCAAATAAACAGTACAACTGGCAATTTTGTAATTTGCTTTCTTAATATTTTAAAAGCTGGAGAAGTAAATGAACAGTATAATAAATAAATATTAAAAAAATAAGTGAATGAAAAATAATAAAAAAAGAAATAGAAATTAATGAATAGTACTGATACCGGTGTTAAATTTAACAAACTGAGTGTATTTTTAGTATCCGTTCGGCACCGGTATTCATTGGGTTTTACCCTCAAATACCGGCGTTGTACCAGTACCAACCGTATCAAGCCGTATTGTACCAAGTATATTCGGTACCGGTACCCAATTTTGGGGATTTCAGTAACGGTATTTTCGGTACACGTTGGTACCGAGCTCATCAAATCCTGTAGCAACGTAGAAATGTAAGTAATTGCACATTTTAGATTACTTTTCATACACACAGTAAGTAAACTGTATTTCGTTTGAATGAGGTTTTATATACACAATAACTTATTTTGCTTTATTTTTTGTCTTTTTTCCATAATTAATGAATTATAGCATGTAAAATTAACTTGGATATTTAGATTATTGATGAGCAAATCGTATCAAATCCTGTAACCAAACCGGTATCGTATCGGTACCAAATTTACTATACCAAATCATTTTCGGTACCAATTTGGTACCCACCTTTTGACGTTTTCTGTTAGTTTCGGTTCGACATCGGTCTAGCACCATACCTATATTTATTGATTTTTACCTTCAAATACCATACCGTATTGTACTGAGCATTTTCGGTGCCGGTACCTAATTTTGATGATTTTCCGGATCGGTACTTGCGGTGCCGTTACCGGTACCGAGCTCATCCATATTTTAACGTGTTAGCACTGTAATAACTGAACTGAAAACAACCGAATTTCCAACGTGTAGGACATGTGGGTACTATTATTATATATTAGGTTATTTAAAATCATTTTTTAGGACGGATTGACTATCCTTTTCACGACATTTTTATTTATGTTTTGATATTCGGTATTTACTTGCCGTTATTGACACGCGTTTTACAGTCATTGGGTCCACGCCGCAACGCGCGGGCGGAAATTTAACTACTTTTTTTAAAAGTGGAATGGTATATAGGCTACAGATTGGGGATACTATTAAAAAAAATATCCAAAATGGAATTTATCAACTATAGCTTAAGAATCCAAAATGGAATTTATCAACAATAGGTTAGGATAGACTGGTTGGTGTGAGAAATGTCAAATTCAACGATCATACTCAAGGGTTTTAAGAGCCATAATGGATTTTTAAAAGATATTAGTTGGGTGGAATGGCTTGTCACACCATCCCGATTCACCCTCAAGGGCGTTAATCACCGTACGAGGGCCCGAGGGTTTGGGCATGAGTATGATAGCGAGTGTAAAAGATAGAAGCATGGGAGATTGCGTAGATTAATTTTGCAGCCAATGAATACTCTCCATTGGAGAGGACGACAAATGAGTACACATGGTCTAATTTACAAGCTAGTTAGGTTTTACATGTGTGATTAATTAAGTTAGAACCAGGCTAACCCTATAGTACACAGAGATAAAGCTAGGGCTATAGGCCTCCAAATATAGATGACCCTCTTTTACTAAAACAAGCTCAATTTAAAAAATAAAAAAACTATGTCCCATTGTTGTTTCAATACGATAAAATTCTAGGGCTTAGTCGTTTCCCACTCAATTAATTGTAATCTTTCCCAAAAAAGTTTGGGTAAAAATGAATTCATAAACTCAAGAGTCATACGAGTTTGAAAGTCAGTTCCTGATGGAGAAGATACTTGTATTTGATATATTAATTGTGGTCTAAATGCTGAGGTTGTGTGTAAGACAATTAAATCTTGCACCTGAACGGTTCATAACAACCAAATAAAATACTTGTATTTGATATATATTTTACGAAGCACCTCTTCATTAGCCATAATTCTAGTGATTATTCTTATTGCAACTCTTCTCCAAATCAATCTTTATTTATAGATTAATGCAGTTGAAGGATGAAATCTTATGAATATATACGGGGTTGTTTGTTTAACTCTTAATGAGGTTCTTAATGATTCAGACCTCTTACTGGTTCAACACTTAATGGTTCAGACTGTTTGTTTCGCGAATAGATGTCTGAATAGTTCAGACATTTGCTGCTGAACAGTTAAGATTCTACTGACTCTTAATAGTTCAGATCTCTTACTAGTTTAGTACTTAACTATTTAAATAAAAGTTATCAAAGAGCCTCTATTTCATGATTCAAGAAACGGAAAGTGAAGTGTGGGCTGCGATCTTTTTTATTCCTTGTGTTTCAACAACGGCCCAAGACCAGCCCACTTACTTTTACAATTAATTCCTTTTAGCATGTTTGACGAATTCCAAACCAATTAGTAAATTTGAAGTCCAGTTTCAATATTTTTGATCCACCCCTCTCCTACTCTTAGGGTGTGTTTGACAAAAGTAACTGGTGGATGGTGGCAGAAAGCTGGTAGCTAGTGACTGAAAGCTGTTAGCTGTTAGTCAGTAGCTGTAGCTTTTTAGATATATTTGATGTTTGGCAGAGTAGCTGGAGTTTTTAATAAAATCTATACTATATAATAAAAGAAACCATTTAGAGGACACTTGTCATCATATTAGGCCATATTTTATAGATAAGTATTATTTTAGTTTAAACTTTTCTAATTAGTTATAGATAATCATCCTATATTATTTAAATTAATTTCTTATGGATTTATTATTTAGTCTCCTTCTCTACTTTAGGCAACCGAAAATCAGACAAGAAGTAAAACGTACTCTATTGTGATGATTCTAATGGATAATCAAACACATTTTAGATTAATTTAATTTGTATGTATTTCTTTTCTTAAACATGTTTATATATATTTGTGTTTGTTGTTGTTTTTTTCTACTTTAACGGTACAAATTACAAGCCAACCTTAACTGAAAATCATTCCAAATTGAAGTATGTCTATAATATACAAAGAGTCTCTTTCTATTTTGACACAACCGTTACAAATGCACCAGCTTCCGAGGCTCTGAATATGATTTTTTACTTTACTAAAAAAGGACGTTGGGGGCTCAGATGTTAAAAATTCTTTTTTGGGCTAAAGGGTAAAAGTAATATAACCACAGGGGCCAAAATCATAATTTACTCTAACTAATATTATTTATCATTTATACATTTAGGAAATTTTAAATAAGGGGTTAAATTTATTGAGACTTCGTTAACAAATTTTGCTACAATAAAATAATCTATTTATATCAATCTAAATTTTTATCTATACTATACTATATAATAATACATTAACTAAAAAAAGACGTTGAGGGCTCAGATGTTAAAAAAAAATTGGGCTAAAAGGGTAAAAGTGATATAATCACAGGGGCCAAAATCGTAATTTACTCTAACTAATATTATTTATCATTTATACATTTACGGAGTTTTAAATAATGAGTTAAATTTATTGAGACTTCGTTAACAAATTTTGCTATAATAAAATAATCTATTTATATCAATCTATATTTTTATCTATACTATACTATATAATAATACATTAACGTGTGACATTCGTTCATTGTAGGTATTTATTTTATGATTTTCTCGCCTCACTTCCAAACTTATCTTATATTAATTAAATAAATAAATGAATAATGAGCTAATATTAAATTTTATCCTACTTTAAATTTTGAATACCATCTATTTTTATAATAAAATATTATCCGAAATTGTAATTGTTAATTTAAAACATTTTAAATAAAACAAATTATTTATCACGAAAACCAAACTTTGTATTTATATATTAAATATTTTTATTTTCACTATACAAAATTACATTTACTAACTTTTTTATTATTTAGTATATAAAATTACATTTATTTAACTCGTGTAATAAATGAGTTTTTTTAAAAATGTATTATTTTATTATTTGGTAAATAATATAAAATTAAATTAATTCAACCTGTACAATATGGTTCTTATATATATAACTTTTTATTATTTAATATATAAAATTATATTTATTCAACCCGTGCAATAAAGGAAGTTTTTAAAGATATAATGTTTTATTATTTAGTATATAAATTTATTTACTCAACCCGTGTAATACACGGGGTTATAACCTAGTATATAAAATAACCAAAATGGACATAACTAAAAATTTATTAAGTTTGTGCATTAAAAAGTTAATTATCTTTAGAGGCTAAAATAATCATTTTTTCCCTAAAAGCTTGTAGCTCCTTCTAAACGCTACTAGTAGGAGCGTTCAACCAAAAGCTTCAAGCTCCTAACCTAAAAGCTTCAAGTTCCTTCAACCAAACAAGGTTTTTTATTGAGTATGGATTTTTTTCTTAAAGACTTAAAGCTAGAAGCTACTAAAAGCTCCTAAAAGCTTAATGCCAAATATACCCCTAGTATAGTATTAATTATCTTAGTAATTTATGTGCATATAGTTCTTTTTGTCGTTTTTGTTTTGGTTATTCAATTTATTTGAATCGGTTTATTCGAATTGGAAAATTCTAATACTGAATTCAAATACGAAAAACGGTTCGAATAAGCTCATTCATCCTAGTATTAATCATCCTTGTAATTTAAATGCACATAGTTTTTTGTTTCCCCGCTCTTGCTATTCGTAAGCTCAGTTTCAGTTATTCCCTGCTTTTGTGATTAAGCGTAAAATAAGAAGTGGAGAGAAAAGTTGACATAACATGTTTATTGTGATAGGAGTTTACCACCCTTTCGCCCGTATAGACAACAAAAAACAATATTCACATATCTTCTTGATTCCAAACCTACCAATATTTTAAAGAATCACAATCTTCAAACCCTTAAACAATCAATCATCCCTTTACAACAAATCACCTTTAAATGTCACACAGACCTACATTATAACTAATCAAAATCAAATAATCATTTTTAAATCCAAATAACATCATACCTTATCCAAAATTTGCAATAATACGGGTTAGTTTTGAAATATTCAAAACTATTTGTTGCAGTGACAGACAATATTATCATGGAGAGTATCTACACACCTTCATATAATCGTACACATCTGTAGAAACTTTCCACACCACCACTAACAACACACACACTCAACGGTGTTACTGCGTGCTGTTGTGCCCTAACCACTATCATCTACGTTCGTACATTATCAGCTTCCATGATTCCTCCGGTTAATCTCCGATTACACATCATTGTTTCAACATTTCCGTTGCTCGGTTCTTCCAAATCGCTGTAAACGATCGGTTTTTTTGTGATTTTGATGAAATTATGGTTTCGTGTGATCCAAATGACGTCGTTGAAGACGAGAAGATGAAGATGAATATGCTTCACAGGTACAAACTGTTTCTCAGCTTTGCTAATCTGTTTCAGTTAATCGAAGTTTTAATCGCCGAAATGATTTGAATTTATTCGGAGATGATTTGTTGAAGTTTTCGTCAAATTTGTTCAATAAACACATCGTTTTTTCACTTTTTCTCGTCGGAAACGTGATTATTATTGTGTGTTACGTGTTTTCACAGGTTGAAACTGTATCTAAACATTGCTAATCTGTTACAATTGATCGAACTTTTCATCGCCGTAGCGTTGATTTTCTGGTCATCGTCTCGCATCATATCTGTATTGAACGATTTGAATCTCTCCGGAGATAACTTGTTGACGTTTTCGTCAAATTTGTTCAATCAACACATCGTTTTTCTCGTCGGAAACGTGATTATCGTCGCGTGTTACATGCTTTCACGTCGTACTGAACAAGTTAACAGATCGGAAAAGCTCGACGAAGAATACAATCCGTTGAGTCACCGGAAAACAACCATAGACGGTTCAATTGGAGATTCTGTTACGGTTACGGTTACCGTTACGCCGCCGTCGAAAGTAACGGAGGAGACGTACGGAGAAGAAAAACCTAACGGCGCAGGTCGTTACGAGAGCAGCGATGTCGTTATAACGGAATCAGAAACGGAAACGGCGATTGAAGTGGCGGTTAAGCAGGCGGTGAAGCGGATAGAGAGGTTCCGGAGGACTGAATCGGAGAAGTTGAAGCGTGAAATGTCAGTGAAGCCTCCTCGGCGGTCGGCGACGACGGAGAGGTTGCCGGAGATGGTGGAGAAGATGAGTAATGAAGAGTTCCGGCATGCTGTTGAGACGTTTATTTTGAAGCAGCAGAGGCTGCTTAAGCTAGAGGGTATGGATGAGAGTGGAATTGCATTGTAAATGAAAATGTTGCTGCTTGTTTCTGTAAGAGGAAGAAGAAGAATATTCCACTATTTCTCTAGTGTTATTCAATTTTGTGTTGAAAGCATATGAATTTTGTTTTGGATTGTTTTAACTTAAAAATCAAATAACCTTCTTCTCTATTAAACTATTTAACTAGCCTATTCTAATATTTTAATCTACCTCATCTATATAAACTCTCTCAATTTTATTTTTCTCTCTATAAAAAATTCCTCTCAAATGGCGAGGAATTCATGAACCGAAAAAGAAGAAGATATTGTGTTGGCTACGTTTTGGGTCACAACCCATCATAAACGAGCATCTACTAGTACATGGGTTTCGTTTCGGAATCGGGTTTTCCGACAATTTGTCTCAATGTTGGTGGGACCAAACAAATCGTGGATCAACTTAATTCGCGTTTCGCGATTATCCGTTTGAAATGTTCAAGAGTTCATGGGAAGTTCAAAAATGTGGAAAATCCCGACAATGACCTCTCGGAATTTGAAGTCATTCAAGTTGCCGTTGAATGACTACAAATATACGTACGACCAAGGTTGGAGAACTCGCTAGTCGCTAGCGGGTCGATGAGGTAGGGACTAGCGACTACTCCGGATTACTCGGGATTAATCGGATCGGACTTTTTATGTATAATTTTAAGTTTTTATACATATATACATATAATTTTATACGTAATTTTTTTAAGTGGACAAGTTTTGACCGGAATCTGGGAGGTTTTGGCCGGAAAATGTGTATTTTTCCGATTTATTCCGATTTTTTCTGATTTTTTCCGATTTTTTTTCCCCGATTTTTTTCCGATTTTTCCCGACCGACTAGTCGCGATTAGGGCCGACTAGGGCCGACTAGGGCCGATTAGGGCCAACTAGCGATTTTTTTACTGATTAACTGAAAATTACTCAGTTGATGGGCGACTAGCGACTAGTCAGCAATTAATCGCCAGCTAGTCGCGATTTTTGCAACCATGCGTACGACGATGACTTTGAACACGTTTGCGTGTGACAAATTATTAAGATGTATGTTTAATTTTTATGGAATGTTTAAGTTTTATGTTTAATTTTAAATTATGTTTAATTTTTATATAATGTTTAAGTTTTATGTTTAATTATTTAATGTTAAATTAAATTTGAAAAAAAAAAGTTTATGACAAGGGTAGGCGCCACCAATGTTTTATGGCTAATGGATACTTTGAAAGAAAACTAACATGGTGGGATTTGGTTGGTTTGGACAAGGGTACTACTCTCGAGTGCCCTTCCTCCCTTACAGGTGAAACTTGTTTGAATGTTTGTTATTGAATTTATGACTCAAATTCATTGTTGTGGGTAAAGATTTTAGCCTAAGTTTATAAATAATCAGTTAATAAAATTTTAGTAGGGGTGTTGAATTGAATAGAACTAGTTATTTTCCGTCCGCGCGTTGCGGCGGGACCCAATGACTACAAAAGGCGTGTCAGCAACGGCAAACAGATACTGAATATCAAAACATAAATAAAATGACGTGGTAAGGATAGTCACTCCGTCATAAAAAAGCGATTTTAAATAACCTAATATATAATAATAGGACCCACACGTCCTATACGTTGGAAATTCGGTTGTTTCCAGTTTAGTTATTATGGTGTTAACACGTTAAAATATGGATGAGCTCGGTACCGGTAACGACAGAGAAAGTACCGATCCGGAAAATCATCAAAATTAGGTACCGGCACCGAAAATGCTCGGTACAATACGGTATGGTATTTGAAGGTAAAAATCAATAAATATAGGTATGGTGCTAGACCGGTGTCGAATCGAAAGTAACGATTCTGAAAACGCCAAAAGGTGGGTACCAAATTGGTACCGAAAATGATTTGGCATAGTGAATTTGGTACCGATACGATACCGGTTCGTTTACAGGATTTGATACGATTTGCTCATCAATATTCTAAATATCCATGTTAATTTTACATGCTACAATTCATTCATTACAGAAAAAGACAAAAAAGAAAGCAAAATAAGTTGTTGTGTATATAAAACCTCATTCAAACGAAATACAGTTTATTTACTGTGTGTATGAAGAGTAATCTAAACGGTACAATTACTTGCATTGCTGCGTTGCTATAGGATTTGATGAGCTCGGTACCAACCGGTACCGAAAATACCGTTACCGAAATCCCTAAAAGTGGGTATCGGTACTGAATATACTTAGTATGGTACGGTTCGGTACCGGTCGGTACTGGTACGACACCAGTATTTGAGGGTAAAAACCGGTGAATACTAGAACCGGTACCGAAAATACACCGGTTTGGTAAATTTGAGACCGGTACCAGATACCATTTGCTCATCTCTTAATGATGTTACTATTCATTCCATTCTAATTTTAAATAATTCTAAATTCTAAATTCAAAATTCTAATTCTAATATTAATTAAATAGTAAATGACTGTTCATTCAGTTTCCATTTTATTATATATAGATTTGGGTTATTCGAAATTAAATATAATTCACACAACCATATTCGAATTTGCATCGAATTCAAGTATATTTAAATTAAATAAAACAATTTAGAAGAAAAATAGAAACAAATTTCAAACTATTCACGAACTACGAAGGCTTTGGATGTTGATAATGACCTATTGTGGAACTTTGAATGTCGATAAAGCCCAACCCCGTAGTGTCAAATGTCAATCACGAACAACAAAGACAACAAATGAGTGATAAAAAGAAGAACCGATGAAGTAGTGGCTAGGTTAAAGTGTCGATGATGAACAACCTGGAAAGTCAATGTCGCATGTCGATATCTCATAGTAGTGCTTAGGTTAGATTGTTAAACTTATCGATTAGAAATTTGGAATTAAATAAAGTTTTAGTTGAATTATTGTTTTAGCCAGTAATTTAAAAGCACATGTAAATTGAAGCCTAATAAGTGTTAAATTGACGAAGTTTGGCATAACGATAAATGAGCGTCAATGATGCTTTAGGCATAAGTGCAAAAAATTGAAGTCGGATTTAGTAGACTTAGTTTTGTTTTTTAGCCCATAAACACTTAAGTCGCTCCATATTTAAGAAGTCCAACCCAATTAATTTTATAAGTTAATAAGTATGTTATATGAATGTATACACACACATATTTTGCCAGTCACGTAGATCTCAGACACTCTTATGACCCGCTTTGTTTTTGTTTTTTTTAAGAAACCTTAACTGGCATTTCAATCGTCCTCACAGACTCCTATTCATCTCCTATGAATATACTTTGGTCACCTATTTTGTTCAAACCCTAAAAATGATGGAGTTTTGTTGAAGATTGAAGATATGTGCTTTGTTTTTCAATTGATTTCAATATGTGCATTACGTGTAATTGGTTCTAATTTTTTAAAGCTTCAGCATCCCTAATTTTTCGAGTTGTAAGCTTTTAGATTAGTTTTTTAAAGCTTCAACACCAGGAGTTTCTGATTTTATAAGCTTCTATTTAATAAACTTCTAGTATGTTCGTCTTCTTCATTGGTCTTCAGTTTCAAGGGACGTTCATTTCCTTTCCTGGAACTCGATTTCCACAATTTGTTCACATACCATCATCATCTCTTGATTTACATGTAGATTTATATGTATGCTTAGCTTATTTGATTTCATTTAGTTTACAATTTGTTTACAATTAGGGATTACAAATGAATTTGTTAAAAAAATTGGTTCTAATGTTTAACCTTCATACTATGCATTGAAAGTGTCTTTTAAAGTTTTTAAAGTTTCTACTTTTTCTTTGTGGAAATGTTGTTTTAGATGTCAAATTGGTAAATTAGAGTTTTCTATCTTGCATGTATGTCCTCTTTGTTCTGCGAATATTGGGAGCAATATGATTTACCACTTATTTATTCAACATGAAAGTGTTCTAAAAATACCCTTTTTATTTATTTGAAGATGATGATCTTGCATTATTCGTTTTTGATCATTTTTATATTCATTTGAAGATATAGTCAAACGTGTTACTCTTTCATCCCTATTTGGCATGAGTTGTGAGTGTTATTCGTTCAGTTTTACAATTTTGATATTTAACTGTATAACTTGTTATGTTGTGAGTTAAGCTATTTAGTCAGCAGTATATTCGCATATGGGCAGACAAGCATTGGGTGACATACACCATGACTCGCATCACTTAATATGCAAAATCAGATATATTTGACCACATGATATGTAACTTTTAATAGGTCATTCCATTTGGAACTTAAAAACTTATATATGCTTTTCTTTTCAGCAAATTGATAGAGAATGTGAACTTGAAATTTTCTACCATTGAGATATACAATGGGTATGTATGTTTGTTCGCCTGGTCGCTAGATTATGTTTGTTGTAAGTTGGATTATATTGACTATGTTGGTTTTTTTGTCACTAAATAAAGTTTAGTTTTCTTTAGTGCACAAATGAGGTTCCAACAAGTAACTGGACATTTACTAGTAGCTGCATTAGATAAAATTGTCTCCATCGTTGATGTTGAAACCACTAGACAAACACATTCCTTTCATAACAATATCTCCTTTCATATTGGTCCACCAATATAACTCCTTGATATCCTTATACATCTTGGTAGAACCAGGGTAAATCGAGTATCTAGACTTGTGAGCTTCATCCATTACCAGTTCACGCAAGTTCCCTCTATGTGGAACCCAAATTCGATTAATGGAATACATTACCTCATCAGCTTTGGGTATCAATTCACATTCCAAGCATCTCAGACCTCCAGCCTTTAGATTCACCTCTTTCAAAGCTTCGCATTGTGCATCATGAATTTGAGCAGTTAAACTCGTTTGAATGGTTAAACCCTATGCACGTACGCGTAAAGGCTTCACTATTTCCTTCCTACTCAAAGCATCAGTTACAACGTTTGCTTTACCCGAATGATAACAAATATCGCATACGTAATCATTGAGTAATCCTACCCATTGTTGTTGTCTCATATTAAGCTCATTCTGATCAAAGATATGTTGGAGGCTTTTATGATCAGTGTAAATCATACACTTCGTGCCATAAAGATAGTGTCTCTATATCTTGAGTTCTCATGCACTTTGAGTTCTCAGGATACATAAGCTATCACCTTGTCCTTTTGCATAAGCACACATCCAAAGCCCAAGCGTGACACATCACAGAAAACTTTATAATTGTATGTTCTTTCAGGCAGAAACCGAATGGGTCCACTACATAACTTTCGCTTCAGCAACTAGAAAGCTTCCTCCTACTTTCTTGACCAATCAAACTTCTTGTCTTTTTGGGGTTAATAGCGTCAAAGGTTGCGCTATTCTGGAAAAAATCTCGATGAATCTTTGGTAATACCCACCTATACGTAAGAATTGATGCACTTCCTTGGGAGACTTTGGTGCATCACAATTCTTGATTGCTTTAATCTTCTACAGATCCACATGTATGCCTTTCTCATTGATGACATGTCTGAGAAAATGAACTTCACAAATCCAAAACTCACACTTTGAGAATTTTTCATATAATTTCTCATTCCTCAGCAACTCCAAAATTAGCTTTATTAGGTGTTGCTCATTATTATGTTCCTTGTTTGCTTGTACTGAGTATGAAAATTATATGCGGTGTATATTTTTCTTATGTCATTGTTGACTACCATATCACAATCCCTATCGATCACAAGGCTACCCCCTGTTACCCTGTTACGTGGTTAATCCTTAGTCTAACTCGATTTACACCTTAGCATATCCAACTCTGCAAATGGATTTTCCTAAATGGTTCAATGGTCTCAGGGACATTGGACGACGGAGATACAAATTAGTCAACCCATAGATGAGCGCGATGACTTAAACAATTACCTTACCCCTTATATTGCAAGAGTCGTTATCCCATGAGAGTTTTTCTTTTTATGCGAATCTTTTCACTAGCCTTTGCATTGGCCGATGCTTACCGCTTAATGCGATATCTAGTTACTATTATCGACTTAGACATATCTATCATTCCATTATCACGGTGATACTGCATCTTCGCTTCTACATGCAGAAACTCCAATAAGATTGCGATCTAGCTTTAGAGAATTTGATAAACTCGACTTTCGATCCTTGGTGATCGCTTCTTGAACTATGAACATGGTGATGTATTCTTAATACGACCGTACTATTTCGAACATGTTTTCGCATCCTTGTAATGAAACCTCTTGATGACGTATGTGCTATTTCTAATTCATGCACACGACTTAGTTCAACCCTTTCGAACTTGGTTGCACAGGCTTGACTAATCACAACTCATTTAAGTTCATGGGTCATGGTGAATATATCCTTATTCGCGCACAGGCAAGCTCAACAACTGTGACGAACGTTTTAGTTGAACCTAGACACTACAAACTAGTACAACAACCATTTTTTCTCTGGATAATTCTTGTTGTGCCAACACCTTCAACGTATCACTTCCATCGACGAATAACATTCTCTATTCCTATTTATACCACTTGCGTACGACCAACTACATCCTCGTCGTTGGATAAATCTTTACTGATGATTTTAAAACAATTATGTATTACACTGAGTGGAACACATTGATTGCGTCCACACTTTGGTATGTTTTTTTTTTCACGTCTTATCCTGTTGTGCTATAATAAATATCGCAGTTCTTGTCTAACTCGGTTATGCGCAAATCCTCGCTTGGTTAAATCACCCTCTACGAACATTACTTGAGGAGCAACGAGCCATACTTAAGTTCATCAAGTGCGGGAGCACAAAGTCAATTTTCTACTTCAGTGAGGTATGCCGAGGTCAACACCCTTTCCGTGTGAAAGCCCCATACTTATGTATAACTTCGTCTTCACTAATCTCTTTGTTTCCTTACTTATTTTCCTCTTAAACCGGGAGCTGGTCTTCTACTACAACCAACTTCAACCGATATAGCATGATCGATATACACCAAGATATCATGATCAATGGCAATCAATATCAACTACAAGGATTTGGTTTCATTCTAAAACATACCTGAGATCGGGCTACCATTAGTTGAGAGTCCGAGATGAGGACATCTCTAAGACTGTCTTTCGAACTCGGTACGACCATTACGAGTTCCTAGTTATTCCATTCGGGTTAACTAATGCACCAGCGGTCTTTATGGACCTCATAAACCGAGCCTGCAAACCCTACCTCGACAGATTCGTTATCGTTTTCATTGATGATATCCTGATTTACTCTAAGAGCAAGGAGGAACACGAGGAGCACTTGCGCCTTATCTTAGAACTTATAAAAAGAAACAACTCTATGCAAAATACTCGAAATGTGACTTCTGGATTTGTGAAGTCCATTTCCTCATATATGTAGTCAATGAAGCTGGAATTCATGTTGACCCAGCCAAGATTGACTCCATTAAGAGTTGGACTTCACCGAAAACTCCTACGAAATCCACCAATTCCTTGGTCTTGCGGGTTACTATCGTAGATTCATTGAGGGATTTTTGAAGATCGCTCAACCCCTCACTGCTTTAACTCAAAAGGGTACCACTTACTAGTGGGGTGATACCCAAGAATCTGCATTTCAACTCCTGATGGAGAAGCTTTGTAGCGCGCCTATCCTTACCAGAAGGCACCGATGATTTTGTTATCTACTGTGATGCATCTACACGAGGTCTCGGTTGCGTTTTGATGCCTTTTTAAGACTATCTCATCTTATTGACTTTATATCAAAATTACCATTATTAAGATGGTTAGATTAGTCACCATTGTTAAGACTATCTCATCTTACGGCTTTATATCAAAATTACCATTTGATCTTCTTTTGGTCAGTTTGACTTTTTAAAAAGTCAAACTGCCTATTAGTGTAAGTTAGGGGTGTGCATGGGTCGGTTTGGGTCGGTTTTGGCCTAAAACCAAAACCATAACCGCTATGTCGGTTAATGGATAACCATAACCATAACCGATCGGTTATGGCGGTTATGGTTAATCGGTTTTGTTGGTTATAACGGTTCGGTTGTGGGTGGTTAACCGTGTATTTAGCCTAGCTTAAAATATGTTAATTTTCTAACATGAATAAATTGTTATTGCATATTCGTATATGTTAGTATATTACATAGTATTAAAAATACATATAATCTATAATATTAACACTTAATATTAAAATAAAGTGATGTGATATATTTCATAAATTCAAATAAACATTCAACCAAAACCGCAAAACGATATAAAATAACCCGTAAATACTAAAAATCTTTAATAAAAAACATCAAATATTAAAAAAAAACTGGTGAAAAGTCCTAAATCCTACAATGATTTTTTACATGTCGGTTCTGTTCGATTATGGTGGGTATGGAAACATTGATAACCATAACCGACCCGCTACATTCGGTTTTCAAAAAAACATTAACCGACCCATCGGTTTTTTCTTTGGTTCGGTTTTTTCGGTTCGGTTTTATCGGTTAATTCAGTTATGGTTCGGTTAATTCGGTTTTTTGCACACCCCTAGTGTAAGTAATTACACTATGAAGCTCAAAAACTCATTTGAGCACTTTGTCAAATATCCGGTAGGCATTATTCTTATGCTACCATTTTAACTACTTAGTCAATCAAGTTCACGTAACCGTAAATCATTGAATTAACACAACATCAATCATTGTATGCTAAAATATCAATATCATACAAGGATTTGGGATTGTTTTATCACTATTAAACAATCCACTGCATTAGATTTGTGGAATTTATCCGATCATCAAACTTAGCCTAGTACTTTAAACACTCATAAACATATGATGATTTTAAACATAGTCTAACATGAATATATCATCATTTTCATCATATCACACAAAACCCATTTCATGTCAAGCATGATCATGTACTCAAACACTTAAATTGTTTAAGTATCTTCTTATTACTATCATGTATGATGATTCTAAACACATGTATATCATCAACTTCATCATATTATTAAAACCCACTTATCCTTGTGCGGTAATTCATCTAAACATTCAAATCATGGCAATATATGTATAATTTTCACTTAGAGTTTTGTTCCTAAGCAAGTATACATCACTAATTCAGCCATAAATTCTATAATTCATACATAATTCGCAAATTATTATGTTCATCAAATTTCACAACTTCAAGAATCATCAAAATTCTACATACCTTATGATCCCCTAGCATGGGTGATCGTTAATTCACGTTCATTCATGAATTTGAGCTCCAATTAGCCCTTCAATTTGATGATTTGGTTGAATTAGGTTTTAGCTCCTTGGAGCTTCTTCCGATCGATCCAGAACACACATTGTGTGTGTGTGTGTGTTTTTTTTTTTGTTTTGCTTTCTTTTATTAATTCAACTTTCAAGTTATCCCACCTTGGACCCTCATGTTTGGTTAATTATTAAGTAGGTCACAACCTACTTATTTCCAACAATATTTCTTTTGTTAACTAGGTTAAACATTCCTAGTTAACTTAGTGGGTTCGGGGGATTTGCAACCCGTTTTATTTTAAGTCCCGTTAACTCGGGCCTCTTGTAAACCTTTATTTTATCGAAAGCTTTCTTTCACCTTTTATTTAATATTAAGCTTATTTATTTAAATCCTAATATTCACCGGGTTAATTTTTACCACAAATGGTATTTTACCCGCCCTTTAACATTATCGTGGTTTAATTATCAAACCCGTTTTCGGGGTGTTACAAGTCTACCCCCTTAAAGAGGTTTCATCCCCGAAACCTTTCTTACGTAGTTCATTACGTTTAAACCTAATGCACTTAGCCTCGGTAATCCTTGGCGCATTGCTCATACTTTAACGATTGGTTAGTATTACCAGGAAAGTATGGTAATATCTTTTTGGTTACAAAGCATATGTGTCTTTTATGCGAAATAACGTAACTCAATGTAACGTGATTTCGTTATTTCGACCCGTTTGGTTAACTTAGCGAAATCCATTGCTTTTATACTATCGAACTTTTCATGAATCTGTTATTTTAACCCGTTTGGATGTTGTAGTGTAATACGTCACTTTTAACTACCCAAATTCTTTTGTTTTCGAATTTATTCATTCGGTTCATTCATAGGGAATCCACCACTTAAGAACAAGCCGAATTTCTTGATTTTTATCTTAGTTATTCAACACAATTCAGTACGAAAATTTTAACATAATTCTATAAAGCGTATAGCCACATACCTTATAGCTTTTCTTTCAATCGTTCCTTTGTTCAATTTGACTTCCCAACACTTCACTTGTGTTGTCTTATGATCCCTTAGTATAGGTGATCGTTACTCTCCATTAGTAAGGCCTCATGGGCTGTCATTTTTGTTTTGTACTCATTTACCTTTATTGTTTTACTTGACCGAGTCGCCATTGAGTCACTCAGTCATATGAATTTATCATCATGCTTTTCCCACGCTAATCCTATACTGAAAAGCGCATTGGACAAGTTTTTAAAATTTAAAATTGACCTTATCCGGTCTTGCCGGTTAGACTTACCAGTCACCGGTTAGACTTACCAGTCACCGGTTACTTTATACCCCACTGCTCAGGTATACAAACATTGCCTTTCCTTAAGGCTTACAAGCATTTATGACCCCTAATCCCGTAGCTCATGCTACAATGGGGTCATGCTTTACGTTATGTTTAAGTTCACAACAATCTTTTTGTTTTCGAAACTTTCCTTTTGAATTTATCGTCTTACACCTATTGGTGTCAAGACCTGTTTCTTTTAGTGTTAATCGTTTCCCAATCCATCTCATATTATTCATGTTTGATAAAACGTTGTTTTTGACTAAAACTAAATTTTAATTTAACATTTTATCTTTAATTTATGTCAAGCAATTTTGACGATTTGGAATTTATTCTTTTAAAGTCCTTGTTTTAAGCGGGGATTCTCAACTGGTTCCCTCATTTTGTCTAAGTAACCCGTAGGTTTTTTCACTTAGCCTCGTAGGCTATTTCTTTAGGCTTTCACCTCTTTAAGGCGAGACCCTTATAGTTCATTTCTTTTTATTCGTGACCCGAGGGTCATTTTAGTCCCGTAGACCTTTATACTTTTTATAACCCGAAGGTTATGATGATCCCATAGATTATACGTTTTACTCGTGTCATTCTTAAAAATATATTTAGTATCAAGGCACTCTTTTTTTATGTTTGAAAATGTTGGGTTTGAACCCTACCAAAGGAACAGATAATAAAAGCCAAAACTGGATCACATCAGTAGATTCAAAATAAGCAGATGTCTGGTTGCAAGTCTCTCCCCTTGAAAGTGGTTTCAACATCTGCTGACCTCCTATCTGCTGATCATGCAATCTGCTGACCTACAACTGCTGACCAAGACAAAGTCTGATAGAAGAACTAAAGCTCTGCTGCTCAATCTACTGCCTTGGTTCAAGCTCTGCTGATCATGACAAGTACTGCTGGGTTCACAGCAGTGGAAGGATGCAGCAGCAGTTTATGTTTAGTTTATGCATTGAAATGTAATATCAGTAGTTAGCATAGCAGTGTTTGTATAGATCAGAGGTTAGAGTTTGTTAGGAGGTTAGATGTCACTTTCATGGTGACGTCAGCTTTGATGCTCAGTGGTTTGCAAGTGGCTATAAATAGAACAGTACTCTGTACTGTTCTGTTTAGCTCATTCACCATCTTCTTTCTGCACGAACAAACACTGAGCTCAGGCTGAGGGGGAGTTTGCATATCATACACACATTGTAATCAGAGTTTAAAAATAAATTTAATCATTTGATTCAGTGTTAGAAAATGTATGATTGATAGCATTTCTTCTGTTTGATTGTGAAAAGTTTGGTTCCATTAAATTCCGCTGCACTACTCTTTCATTTGTTCATCTAAATTCAAACACAAATCACAATCAATCCAAACTCAGATCCTAACAGAAAATCATTTGTTTTCACGTTTGAAATCTGTTAACTTTGACTGTAGTCCATGACTACAATCGTTTTCTTTCTGACCATTCTTCCGACTTTATGACTTCTTACGTCATTTACGCGTCGGTTTGTCTCACGCTTACCGTTATCTGGTTTAAGCCTATTTTTTTTTCAATCCGTTACTTGGTTTGCGTTTTTCTTTTATATTCTTTCAAGACCCATTACATATGCTCATTAATATTTCGCGCTTCCATTATTCAGGTTTACGTCAATATTCATATTTAATCTCGTCCCATTACCGGGCTCATTATTCTTTTGTTTTTAACGCTCCCGTTACCCGGTTTTCGCTTCCTTATATTAGCAGGCATTATACTTTATCTGACCTGTTTGACTTGTTCGTATGAAATCCATCACTTATGAACAGTCAAACTTTATTCTTTATTCAACCTGTTCAACCTCGGAATAGTTGAACATAATTATCACAAATTTATTTGCGAAATCTTATTAGCTTTTAGTCATAACTCATAATCCGAGTCTTTTTACTTTTAATCCGCGTTCCCGTTTCTCGGTTTACGTATGTATTTAAAATCCTACCCATCAACCGAGTGTTTTACTAAAGTCATCGTTAATGCAATCATTCTGGTATGCATTAAGACTTCATTTTGACCTGTTTGGTTGTCTTAGCGAAATCCATCGCTTTTATTCAACCAAACTTTTATTCTTCATTTGACCATCCTTGACGACCTTATAAACTATGAATGATGATTATCATCATCATCATCATCATCATCATCATCATCATCCTTTCTTTACTACGGTCGAAGTCAACGACGTTGATCGTCTTTCCGTGTGGGTGATGTGTCTAAAATACAACATATAAATTACATCAAAGGAGGCATAAAATCAACCATTTTCTAGTACTAATGTTGGAAAAAGCTTGCGTTTTTGTTCCTTTTGAATAAACAGGGTTAAGTGAGCTTAAAAGAACAAAAGAAGCGAAAAGAAAACGAAAACCAACATAAAAGGCTATAAAGAAGGATCGACCAACTTGCCGAACCCCCGTCCACATCCAAACCCAAGAAATAACAAAGACAGAAGCTCTGGCACGGGGCCGTGCTCACCTAGCACGGGCCGTGCCCGGTGGGAATTTACTGCAACAGAAAGAGACAACAACAAAAGACAAAATTCAAGCTCAACACGGAGCCGTGCTAAGCTAACACGGGGCGTGGCCAACTCTTAGATTTCCAGAATCTGAAGAAGTACAGCAAGTACATTGGCCACGGGCCGTGTCGTTGACACACGGGGTCGTGTTAGTACAAGTCTGACACTTAAGTTAATGTAGAAGAGAGAGACTACCACGGGGCCATGCCAGGCGGGCACGGACCATGCTAGATGTTCTGTTTTCAGCCATAAATAGGGATGCTTGGTTCCACTTCAACTCATCCCTTGGCAAACAACTTCTCTCTCACTTGCCACCACTCCACCACCACTATAACACCATCATCCACTTTCCATCTTTAGAGTGTGTGTGTAACACCCCGAAAATATAAATCCTTATATTAAAATTTTAAAGAAATAACAAACAAGAATTTACCAACTAGGAACTTAACCTAGTTAAATTCAAGTCTTGAAATAATTCATAATATGGTTAAACACTTAAACTTAGGGATAAATCAAAGTTGAGGGTTTAAAATTGTCAAAACAGAAACTTAGGTTACTAATTGTAACCAAAACAAAACCAAACACCCCAAAAACTTGGTGTCTGGTCGATCAAGAGAGAGGGGCGACCAAGGGGATTCACTTCAAACCCTAGTTTGTCACAAAAAGCTCAAATTGGAAGCCTAAATCAAGTTTAAATCGAATTCTAAACACAAATTAGTGATCACCTCATCATAGGGATCAAAAGGTATGTATAATTTTGATGTTTTGATTCACCATGAATTTTAGGTTAATGGTGAGAAAACTGAAATTGAGCCTAGATATGTTATGTATGAATGAATCTTGAAGTAATATGATGTTTAGGGTTAAACCCTAGATGATTATTTGTGAAAATCATTGCATGATACATGAAGAAATTACAATCACCATTATAGGTGATATATGATATTGTAAAGACTAGACAAACACTAGGATTATGAATTTTTAATCTAGTGAAAAGCTGAATTGTATGATGAAATTCAGTAATTTGAATGTTTAAGTGTGTACGATTTGCTTAATTGAAGTGAAATTAGATGTAAATAACAAGTCATGAACTTGGTAATGACTATGTAAAAATCTGACCCGCTAGGTGTTTGTTGAAATGCCTAGGAGGGGATTTGAATGTTAAATTTTGGATGAAAGCGCAGATTTGATGAATGTTTATAATAATGCGTTAATACTCATGTAAAGGGTTCTAAACAAGTTGTAAACTGAATTTCCTAGGCAAAGAGTCCGGATCATCAAGCGGACAAGCCGGAGGGAATTCACGGGAGAAAGGCGTGCTCTAAAGGTAAAAAATTCCGCTTCGTTACATTAAGATTATTTGTTGTTTTTATGTCATAGTATAAAGCATGGTAAACAAGATAGACCAATATGTCACGAAAGTGACTTTGCGTCTCAAACAAGTAAAATGGGTCAAAACATGCATTAGACAAAGGGTTCTTGAGATACCTTGATTGGTGTTCAAGTTCTGGCACCCAAACGGGTCAAAACAAGCTTGAGAGTAAACGAGACGAATGGTTTCAAATCAAGCGTAAGCCGTGTAGCGGACACGCTAAGCTAGTAGAGAAACTTAACTCCTAATACAGGAGTTAAGGTTCTGATTGGTAAACATGCCAAGTAGTGTCGATTGACAAACACAAAGCCTTGAATTTAAACATGTGGATTATTGCGTATGCAACCCATCATGGGGAAAATGAAACATGATAGCGGGTAATAATTAGAACATGACTATCCTAACTTTGGTTTGATGATAATTATATACAAGATTCATTCACTGCAAATTGGCAATAGAATGACAATAACAACAAAGCAAGAAAACATGTACACTGACCACCGTAAGTTACGGTGATACCGTAACTTACGGTAGCAAACAAATTGCTACGGTGGGATGCTACTGCCTTACGGCAGGTCAGAAACTTCCAGGAGCCACCGTAACTTACGGTGACTACCGTAAGTTACGGTAGCACCCAGATCCAAAAAAACTGAATTTCACTATTCTTGGTTGCGTTAATTGGTTTTCAAACACCGTTTTGATTATATTATTGTCCTAAGACCATAATACTAACATTGGTCTAAAAATGTTCAGTTTTTCAGGTTTTCTCGTAGAAGGGTGATGATCAAGCATTTGTATTTGAACCGAACACTCAAGCGAACGCTTCCGCACTTGATCTTTTGTTTTAAAATTATGTAACAGTTGTAGATTCTACCTTGAATAGGGTTGCGCAGGGATATTATCGTGAATGTTATGTGCAGTTATGTTTTCAAATCCTGAAAGTTTTTGTAAACTCCAAAATTGCTATGAAAGGCAAGGTTTTATGTTATTAAATCTAGTGCTTTTAAACTGGGTCTTACAAGTTGGTAATCAGAGCTCAAGGTTGTCAATAAGTGTTCGGTTCAAGCTTGATCAAACATCCGGTAAGAGTTAATTATTTAAATAAAATTTGATGAATATAGAAATAAATCATGAACAAATATGCATGAAAAAGAGTGCTTAAGCTCACTCAAACACAAGAAATGCATGAAACAAGAATGATTGAATCAAGTTATGAACTTGATTGAATCAAAACAAGTAAAGCATGTGTTATAAATGGAATGTTTAACAATATATGTAAACATTTCAGTATTAAAGATGGCGGACAGAGGTGATGATGATGTGGTGCCAAGAGTCACCGAACAAATGAGGATATTGATTACCGAAGAGGTTGGAAAGGCGATCGAAAACAGTTTTTCGGGCTTCATTGATAAAATTCAAAACACTGTTTTATCAATAGTAGACGAGAGAATCAAGAAGCTAGAGGATAATTCAAATCTAGCAAAGGAAAAACCTGGAGGACGAAAGCCTTGTTCGTACAAGGAATTCTTGGCATGTAAACCGCCCATATATAATGGAGAGATTGATCCAATTGTGTGCCAACGATGGCTAAGTGATATCGAAGGAGTATTCGAGAGAACTCATTGTGATGAAAATGACTACGTAGCCTATGGTACGGGTCAATTAAGAGGTCAAGCGAAAGACTGGTGGGATAACAAAAAGAAGGAGATCGGAAGTGAAGCGGCTAAGGCCATGACATGGGAAGAGTTTAAGACGCCGTTTCTTAAATACCATAGTCCCAAAGCAGTCATAAATAGAATCAAGGAAGAATTCATGCAACTCAGACACAAGGGTGAATCCATAGACAAGATCACGGGGATGTTTATAGATAAAATGAAATTCTGTGATGATTTAGTGACGAATGAAGAACAAAAGGTTTACTACTACCATAACATGCTGAGTGCAGAATATAGAGAATTCATAACCCCTTCAAAATACGAGACCCTTACCGAGATCACTAATGCTGCTCGGGAAAGGGAGACCGAACTGAAAAAAGCATAGAACGGGGTGAACGGAGGGCACAAGATGTAAACCCAAGCCCCACCAAGAAAGCACGAACGAATGAAACAACGAAGAAATCGGATACAAAGGGTAGTACACCAAGTTGCAAAATTTGTGGGAAAAGCCACAAAGGCGAATGTCGTTTCAAAGATAAGCCTTGTCCCATATGTCGAAAGACGGGACACATGGCTATATCATGTCCAAAGAAAGTGACTGTTTGTTACAACTGTTACCGAACGGGTCACAAAAGATCAGAATGCCCGGAATTGGTTGGAAAGAAAGATGGGCAAGACTCCAAAGGCGAAGCCCCGAAAGCAAAAGCCAGATCTTTCCAATTGACTGCCGCCGAAGCAAAAGTTGAACCTGATGTGGTTTCAGGTATATTTACTATAAATTCGATTCCCGCACGTGTGTTATTTGATACGGGTGTGAATAAATCCTTTATTTCATATGGGTTTATTCGACATCCTTCATTTGTTCTAACAAAATTACCTATGCCTTTAGAAGTAGAGATAGGTAATAACAAGAGCTTTATTGTTTGTGATGTGTGTGAAAACTGTAAAATGAGCATTGATGATGAAGAATACACAATAGATTTGATTCCAATGTCGATGGGAGAATTCCAAGTGATCGTGGGGATGGATTGGTTATCCCGATACCACGCGAAGGTGGTTTGTTTCCGAAAGGAAATAAAGCTGACGTCTCCTAGCGGAAAGCAAGTTACTATATACGGTGAAAAGGGAGGTAGCCCGGTGCTATGCTCAATGCTAGAAGCCCATAAACTTATGAAACATGGATGCAAGGCTTATATGGTATACGCAAGCGAATCGGAAAAAGAACCCCTCAAAATTGGAGATGTACCGGTAGTACGTGATTATGAAGATGTGTTCCCGGAAGAACTACCGGGAATACCACCTGAACGGGAGGTAGAGTTCGGAATCGAATTGGTTCCGGGCGCCAAACCCGTGGCCAGGGCGCCTTATCGACTTGCGCCGTCGGAATTACAAGAATTAATGTCTCAAATTCAAGAATTACTCGACAAAGGGTTTATCCGACCGAGTGTGTCCCCGTGGGGCGCACCAGTTTTATTTGTGAAAAAGAAGGACGGCAGTATGCGCATGTGTATCGACTACCGAGAGTTAAACAAACTCACGGTGAAGAATCGATACCCACTCCCAAGAATTGATGATTTGTTTGACCAACTACAAGGAGCAAGTTGGTTCTCCAAGATTGATCTCCAATCTGGTTATCACCAATTGAAGGTCAAGGAGGAAGACGTACCGAAGACAGCCTTTCGTACACGGTACGGGCATTATGAGTTCCTTGTAATGCCCTTCGGGTTGACCAATGCACCCGCGGCTTTCATGGACCTCATGAACCGGGTTTGCAAACCTATGCTAGATAAGTCGGTAATTGTATTTATCGATGACATTTTGGTATACTCGAAGAATGAAGCTGGGCACGTGTGTCATTTGCGGGAAGTATTAGACACACTCAGACGAGAAAAGTTATATGCAAAATTCTCAAAGTGCGCTTTCTGGCTATGAGAAGTGCAGTTTCTTGGGCATATCATTAGTGCTGATGGAGTACTAGTAGATCTGTCAAAGATAGAAGCTGTGTCAAAATGGAGCCCTCCAAGAAATCCCTCAGAAATCCGAAGCTTTTTAGGGCTTGCGGGATATTATCGGAGATTCATACAGGATTTCTCCAAAATTGCCTTGCCATTGACAAAATTGACTTGCAAGGAGGAAAAGTTCGAGTGGGGCATCAAACAGAATGAGGCCTTCCAAACGCTCAAGGAAAAGTTAACTCACGCTCCTGTATTAACAATACCGGAAGGAGTCGATGACATGGTAGTTTACACAGATGCGTCGCATTCGGGGCTCGGATGTGTTTTGATGCAACGAGGCAAGGTCATCGCCTATGCCTCGAGGCAATTGAAGATTCATGAAAAGAAATACCCGGTTCACGACTTGGAATTGGCGGCGGTGGTGTTTGCCTTAAAGATATGGAGGCATTATTTGTACGGGGTAAAATTTACGATTTTTACCGACCATAAAAGTTTAAAGTATTTCTTCAATCAGAAGGAATTAAACATGAGACAAAGGCGGTGGTTGGAAACAGTCAAGGATTTTGATTGTGAAATACATTACCACCCCGGGAAGGCCAATGTAGTGGCTGACGCGTTGAGCCGAAAAGCAGATTATGCCTCGATACGGGTACGATCATTGCAGCTCATTGTGACCTCGGGCTTACTAGAACGAATCCGAGAAGCACAAGACGAAGCAGTAAAGACGGAAAATTGGAGAAAGGAAAGGATTCTTGGCCAAGTTAAAGATCTCGAGGTAGGCAGTCACGGCTTGAAGACACGTTTCAATAGAATTTGGGTCCCTAACACATATGGAGTTAAAAAGCTCCTACTTGATGAAGCTCACAAGTCCCATTATTCCATTCATCCGGGAGCGACCAAGATGTATAACGACTTAAAACAAAATTACTGGTGGCCCGGAATGAAAAGAGACGCCGTGAAATACGTGGAGAAGTGTTTAACATGTCTACAAGTCAAGGCGGAACACCAAAAGCCATATGGTAAACTCCAACCGTTAGAAATCCCGGTTTGGAAATGGGAGCAAATTACAATGGACCTATTGACCAAACTGCCTAAAACAAGTCGTGGTTTTGATGCTATATGGGTAGTTGTCGACAGATTGACTAAAAGTGCTCACTTCATCCCGATTCGTGAGACCTATACGTCTGAAAAGATGGCAGAGGTGTATACAAATGAAATAATATCACGCCATGGAGTACCGGTATCCATCGTGTCCGATAGAGACACCCGATTCACTTCTAATTTCTGGCAGGATTTCCAAGAACAAATGGGAACTAAGTTATTTCTTAGCACTGCTTACCATCCTCAAACGGATGGGCAAAGTGAAAGAACAATACAGACGTTAGAAGACATGTTGCGTGCTTGCGTTATTGACTTCGGGGGTAGTTGGGATGTCCATCTACCCTTAGTTGAATTTTCATATAATAACAGTTATCACGCGAGTATTAGAATGGCCCCGTACGAAATGTTATATGGAAGAAAATGCCGAGCCCCAGTATGTTGGGGAGAAGTGGGTCCACGTGGGCTAGCACCCACAGATATAATCCGAGCTACGAACGAGAAAATCGACATGGTCCGAACTCACTTAAAAGCAGCTCAAGACCGACAAAAGTCGTATGCTGATAAACGAAGAAAGCCAATTGAATTTCAAGTTGGTGACAAAGTTATGCTCAAAGTATCCTCATGGAAAGGGGTTATCCGGTTCAGAAAGAAAGGGAAGTTGAGTCCAAGATTTATCGGGCCATTTACAATTGTTGAACGAGTAGGAAAGGTAGCTTACCGTCTTAAGCTACCGGAAGAATTAAGCGGAATTCATAGCACTTTTCATGTGTCACATCTTCGGAAATGCCTAGCCGATGAGACGACTTATGTCCACTATGATGATATTGAGGTGGATGACAGATTAAACTATGTGGTAAGACCTATTGCGATTTTAGATCGCAAGGTGAAAACCTTGAGAAATAAAGAGATCAATCAAGTAAGAGTCAAATGGGAACACAAGAAGGGTGCTGATACCACATGGGAATCCGAAGAAGAAATGCAACGGCTATACCCTACTTTATTTGGTACGTAATTCGGTTTCGGGGACGAAACCCTTTTTAAGGAGGGTGGACTTGTAACACCCCGAAAATATAAATCCTTATATTAAAATTTTAAAGAAATAACAAACAAGAATTTACCAACTAGGAACTTAACCTAGTTAAATTCAAGTCTTGAAATAATTCATAATATGGTTAAAACACTTAAACTTAGGGATAAATCAAAGTTGAGGGTTTAAAATTGTCAAAACAGAAACTTAGGTTACTAATTGTAACCAAAACAAAACCAAACACCCCAAAAACTTGGTGTCTGGTCGATCAAGAGAGAGGGGCGACCAAGGGGATTCACTTCAAACCCTAGTTTGTCACAAAATGCTCAAATTGGAAGCCTAAATCAAGTTTAAATCGAATTCTAAACACAAATTTGTGATCACCTCATCATAGGGATCAAAAGGTATGTATAATTTTGATGTTTTGATTCACCATAAATTTTAGGTTAATGGTGAGAAAACTGAAATTGAGCCTAGATATGTTATGTATGAATGAATCTTGAAGTAATATGATGTTTAGGGTTAAACCCTAGATGATTATTTGTGAAAATCATTGCATGATACATGAAGAAATTACAATCACCATTATAGGTGATATATGATATTGTAAAGACTAGACAAACACTAGGATTATGAATTTTTAATCTAGTGAAAAGCTGAATTGTATGATGAAATTCAGTAATTTGAATGTTTAAGTGTGTACGATTTGCTTAATTGAAGTGAAATTAGATGTAAATAACAAGTCATGAACTTGGTAATGACTATGTAAAAATCTGACCCGCTAGGTGTTTGTTGAAATGCCTAGGAGGGGATTTGAATGTTAAATTTTGGATGAAAGCGCAGATTTGATGAATGTTTATAATAATGCGTTAATACTCATGTAAAGGGTTCTAAACAAGTTGTAAACTGAATTTCCTAGGCAAAGAGTCCGGATCATCAAGCGGACAAGCCGGAGGGAATTCACGGGAGAAAGGCGTGCTCTAAAGGTACAAAATTCCGCTTCGTTACATTAAGATTATTTGTTGTTTTTACATCATAGTATAAAGCATGGTAAACAAGATAGACCAATATGTCACGAAAGTGACTTTGCGTCTCAAACAAGTAAAATGGGTCAAAACATGCATTAGACAAAGGGTTCTTGAGATACCTTGATTGGTGTTCAAGTTCTGGCACCCAAACGGGTCAAAACAAGCTTGAGAGTAAACGAGACGAATGGTTTCAAATCAAGCGTAAGCCGTGTAGCGGACACGCTAAGCTAGTAGAGAAACTTAACTCCTAATACAGGAGTTAAGGTTCTGATTGGTAAACATGCCAAGTAGTGTCGATTGACAAACACGAAGCCTTGAATTTAAACATGTGGATTATTGCGTATGCAACCCATCATGGGGAAAACGAAACATGATAGCGGGTAATAATTAGAACATGACTATCCTAACTTTGGTTTGATGATAATTATATACAAGATTCATTCACTGCAAATTGGCAATAGAATGACAACAACAACAAAGCAAGAAAACATGTACAGTGACCACCGTAAGTTACGGTGATACCGTAACTTACGGTAGCAAACAAATTGCTACGGTGGGATGCTACTGCCTTACGGCAGGTCAGAAACTTCCAGGAGCCACCGTAACTTACGGTGACTACCGTAAGTTACGGTAGCACCCAGATCCAAAAAAACTGAATTTCACTATTCTTGGTTGCGTTAATTGGTTTTCAAACACCGTTTTGATTATATTATTGTCCCAAGACCATAATACTAACATTGGTCTAAAAATTTTCAGTTTTTCAGGTTTTCTCGTAGAAGGGTGATGATCAAGCATTTGTATTTGAACCGAACACTCAAGCGAACGCTTCCGCACTTGATCTTTTGTTTTAAAATTATGTAACAGTTGTATTCTACCTTGAATAGGCTTGCGTAGGGATATTATCGTGAATGTTATGTGCAGTTATGTTTTCAAATCCTGAAAGTTTTTGTAAACTCCAAAATTGCTATGAAAGGCAAGGTTTTATGTTATTAAATCTAGTGCTTTTAAACTGGGTCTTACAGTGTGTAGTCTCGGGATCCAAGATTGATCGTAAAAATCTTTGTCAAACAAAGGCGATGCTTGGCCAAATTCTTACATCACTTGGTGAAGACTTTTCTTTTATGTATTTTCTTTTATGATTTCCAATCTTTGGCTACTTTTTAATTGGGTATGTATTAATGACGTTAATAAATAGTTTTTTTTTTATATTGAAGGCGAATTTACTCAATCATTCTTCATATGTTCGTTGATTCAACATATTCATGTCTTTACGGTCCATATAAAGCATGTTAATTGCCTGGAAGGGGGTTAGAAGGGTGGTTTGGGTAATTCTATGTCTCGTTCAGTGTATAGATCCTGCGAGAACCTGGTTCAAGCCTAGTAACACCTCACGAGTCGGAGAGGGCATTACCCACCACGGGAGAGGTGCAAAAAGCTTGAATCCCTTATTCTTAAACTTTTATTAAAACATTAAACCAACCCCGCAAGGACTATATCCCTGCTGACTCAGACCAACGGGTTGAGGGTGATTGTCGCCTCGGAAGAGGGGTCCACCACATTTTGCATTAATAACTTACTTAATTATCTTTCAATAATCCAACTTAGTGGGATTGTATCCTTGCTGACTCAAACCACTTGGTTGAGGGTAACGTCGCCCTGGAAGAGGGGCCTACTACTATAACTAAGATAATCTCTTAAAATACCCAAAGTGTGGAAATCATCAAAAGGATACATGAAAGATAAGTTGGATCCGAGTGATTCTTTCTTGTCTATCATTTCTATTTTATTTTTACTTTCTGTTTATATCTTTTTATTAGTTTAAAAATCTTTTCTCAAAAGTTGGTTCGATTAGACGTTGACGATAAGCCGGTACTAAAAGCTCTTGTGTCCTTGGACGACCACGGTATCTTGCCATCACTATACTACGTCCGCGATGGGTATACTTACCCTAGCATGTGTGTAGAGTGATAGTAGAATATCGTGTTTTATAAATATAAAACTTGAAATCGGTGAGTAAAAAGAGCTAAAAATAACCAAAAAAATATATACTCACCCACGCACGTCAGTGGGCAATACCTTCATTTCTATGACCCCGCAGTTCACTTATATTTTGGTTTTACATGCCCTTTTAGTCAACCATGGCTCTTTCATCCATAATGACTTATTTCACGAATCCCCGTGGGTCGTTTTATTTTATGTGCGCCATATATTGTTTTTATGGTTCCCTCGGAAACCATTTATACGAGTATGCCCATAAGATTTCTTGACCTTAAGAATCTTTTAACTTTTCATTCACCTCGACCTTACCACATCGGACATAAATGCGCTCATTATAAGAAGCTCATGGTATCATGTGTTCATTACTTACTTGGCCAGTGTAAGCGATCAACACATGGTACGCGTGACCTTATTATAATTATCACATCACGTCCCATGTAAGTAACTCTCTATTTATTTCCATATTTATGATTTCATCTGTTAAAATTTTATTAAATTGTCAGTTAACAATTATTAGTTTTACCCGTTTTATCCCTGAACATATAAAATGTTTTCTTTTTATAAACATTTATACAATTACATTCGTTAATGTGATCGTTTCTTTTCTCAATAGGATTCATATTGAGAATACTTACTTGGATGATTACTCTCGTCCAAGTTTCTATATAAATTGAACTCTGTTATTGTCTTTTTATTCACAATCGTGAATAATACGTAGTTCTACAAAATTTCTCTAGGAAACATCATCCTGGATAGGTAACCTATCCAGGTTTCCCAAGTTTCATATTCTATATGCAACTGTCATTCCCTATGTATTTGTTGCACATTACTGTTTGTACTATAAGTTTAAGACGTGTACCTTGTAGATACTCGCCCTGATAAACTTTCCTTGTTGTTCGATCTCTATTCGAGATCATGTCTTAATTTATGTCTTTGGCGTGTATGGCTTACTTGTCATACTTCAGACCATTTCTTCATCGTATCTATAATCTTTAGACTCTCGTCATCTTCGGATGCAAGGGTCCTTCAACTAGAATGTTTACACACATTAGTAATGTTAACATTAACAAGTGCCCGTACTATAATACAAGGCTTTCTTCGACACGTGTTAACACACGTAATTCGTTAACTATATCGGTCTTTTATCAATTTAATTTGGGGTAACGTGTGTTACACAATAACCCTATGTGTTGTTTACAACACTTTAACATAATAGACCGTTAATGTACATAATAACTTACCAGATTATACGATCAAGTCTCGAACCGAACACATTTACTCTTTAACCTTGAGCTCTGATTACCAACTTGTAAGACCCTTACTTGATTTATACGATTTTCATATAAATATCGACTATAAATTGTGTATTTACGATAACACATACATTTGAAAATACGAGTTTGTTAAAACATTTTATGATTTAAAACATTTCAACATAATATATTTATATCGTCGTTTAAAACGTGACGACGAAATGTAACGCGGAAGCCTGAATCTTGATCATGTTCGGTTCTTTCATTGAGCTTGATCGTCATCTGGTAATTCACGGTATACCTGCATTTCATAAAACATGAAATGAGTTAATTTTGAGAGTTTGTAATATGTTTAAACATGACCGTAAGCCAAAAACGAACAAACAATAACTTTTTAACAGCTGGTTAAGCCGTCACGGGCCGCGGCCAGATTAAGAATCACCCTCGCGCTCCGCGAGGGCCTCTTGTGGGTCGCGACAGAGTTTATGAATCCTGTCACGGGGCGCGAGGGCCTGGTTTCTACAGAAAGTTCTTCAGCTGGGCTGCATTTTTCCTAGCTTTGCCAATGTTTACGTAATTGGTCATAACTTTCCGATTTTTTATCCGTTTTACGATCCGTTTCTTCCTACGTGATCGTAATTTTTTCCTCCATCATATGGAGTTAAAATCCGACATCCGGATTAATAAAATTCTTGATTTTAAGCTTTCGACTTTATATTTAATTATTAAACTTTTGACCTGTTCGTGATTTATCAAACAATCTTGTTTCTAAAAGGTCATAAAGCATATACCAACATATTTAACTCAAAATCTTTAACTTGGGTCCAATACTTTTATGAATTACGCAACCATTACCCAAGTTATGCGCATAATTTATTTTGACCCGTTAGGAGAATTTAAACATTTAAGCTTAATTCTCGCTCTTCCTTTTTATACATCTTATTTCCATGTTACGATATCAACTTATCTTCCACCACAACTATATTTATGGTGGATTTAAGAATGTCGCATACTTATTCAGAATTCTACCATTCGAATTGTCAATTTACAGCAAAGACCCATTTTGAGACGTTTGACCCAAAAAGGCTTATACCTATAACTTTTTACACTTATCAAAGACTTACTTGATCATAATGCTTATTTCTAAACAACCCTTAAGGGTCGTTTGCCCGATTTATCAATCAAGGGCGTTTTGGTCAACTTTAGCCCTTCTTTTATGAAGAAGGACTTTCAACAACATATTTGACCAAAATCGCACATCTTTGCTATAATCTTACTTACACATACCTGGCTCGGGTCAAAGTATAGACCCATTTTAATACCTTGCTTTAATAACTGCTAATTAATAGCAACGCAAATATCCATTCGCTATTTACTCTTGTAAGCATATGACTCGACAAATCATCATTAACCGATATTGTCAAATGGTGATATCTTCACCTTTTGACCCGTTTGGTCTAAGAGACCGTTTATCTTTGCGAGATGATATTTATTTACCATCACATCCATATAACTCGTTCCGGTTTAAACCGTACGATTATATTACTTAAAAAATATCTCTTAATTCTTGTTACTCATTATGGAAGACACCATAAGGTAACTTAAATCAGACTCATTATTTATTTGTCAATGTATGACCGAATTATCGATTTACTCCTTTCTAACCATCAACAGGGTTTCTTATCATTTAAACTTATTTTGTTCCGTACGACTACACGTCGGAAAATCATAATTCAAATACTTATTTATCTTATTCGTAATCAATACGATAAGGGAATATTCTCCAATTTAAAAAGAGTGTAAGCTTTGCTTACCTTGCATCCAAATTATGTTTTTCCTTCCTACTTGATTCGTTTGACCTGCTTCCTTCCCAAGCGTCAAACTACCTTTTAATCATTCGTAAGATGGTTTGATTAGTCACCATTATTAAAACTATCTCATCTTAAGGACTTTATATCAAAATTACCATTTGATCTCTTTTTGGTCAGTTTGACTTTTTAAAAAGTCAAACTGCCTATTAGTGTAAGTAATTACACTATGAAGCTCAAAAGCTCATTTGAGCACTTTGTCAAATAACCGGTAGGCATTATTCTTATGCTACCGTTTTAACTACTTATTCAATCAAGTTCACGTAACCGTAAATCATTGATTTAACACAATATCAATCATTCTATGCTAAAATATCAATATCATACAAGGATTTGGGATTGTTTTATCACTATTAAACAATCAATTGCATTATATTTGTGGAATTTATCCGATCATCAAACTTAGCCTAGTACTTTAAACACTCATATACTTATGATGATTTCAAACATAGTCTAACATGAATATATCATCATTTTCATCATATCACACAAAACCCCATTTCATGGCAAGTATGATCATGTACTTAAACACTTAAATTGTTCAAGTATCTTCTTATTACTATCATGTATGATGATTCTAAACACACGTATATCATCAAATTCATCATATTATTAAAACCCACTTATCCTTGTGTGGTAATTCATCTAAACATTCAAATCATGGAAATATATGTATAATTTTCACTTAGGGTTTTGTTCCAAAGCAAGTATACATCAATAATTTAGCCATAACTTCTATGATTCATACATAATTCGCAAATTATGATGTTCATCAAATTTCACAACTTCAAAAATCATCAAAATTCTACATACCTTATGATCCCCTAGCTTGGGTGATTGTTAATTCACTTTCATTCATGAATTTAAGCCCCAATTAGCCCTTCAATTCATGGTGTTACATCTGTGCATTAGCACTCTTTACTTTGGGAATGAGTTTACTTAATCCTTTGTTGTTGAATATGATAAAGACTTTTTGGGTCAATGATCCAATGATATAGTTGATGATTTCTAAATTACAACAAGGACTACAAGTGTCTTATTACATGTGGAATGGAGATTTTTTAACAAGGAAGGGCAAACTATTCATTGGTGATTATACAAGTCTATAGACTAAAATTATTCAATTGTTTCACTTTTCTTTAGTTGGCAGTTAATCAGGCTATGTACCCACTCTACGGATATTTAAGAATATTTGTTATTGGAAGGGTTGTTCAAAAGCAATGCATGGTGAAAGAGTATGAAGTGTGTCAGAAAAGCAATTATGAGTATTACTACAATCACTACCTACTCCAACTCATGTGTTTACTGACATCTCCATGGATTTTGTTAGTGGCTTACCTAAAGTGCAGGGTGTGACAACCCGCAACTTCAGGTTACTACTTTAACCTTACCACAGTTAAATTAATCATACATTCATAGCACTTCATTTAACTAGGGTTAATTAAATGAGTCTACGTTGGTAATTTGGGGAATTGCCGGAACACGTACATGATAACTCTCGAATATGGGAGACAAATGCGAATAATAATTATAAACGGATGGTTTATACAAAACTTATGTGTTGCATGACAAATACGTGAACTATATGCTTTAATTGTAAATTACATGGTATTATGTGGGTTTTGTGTAAAAGTTATATTATTAGGGGGTGCTTAGAGTAATTGTGAAACTCTAATAAACTACTCAAAACCCTAAAAGTCCCCATAACTTCTCTGTACGACATTTCTATTACTCTCCAACCATCCCTAATCCTTCTTCTATCATTGTTGGTTACACAAGTTCGCACATCAATCTTTGATCTTCAATCCATCTAGATTTAATCAGAGGTAAGTGTTTATGATTATATGATGCGTTGTTAATCTTGTTCTTTTGATTCATATAAACCCTAGATGATCCAAAGAATTGATTGCGTGTGATTGATGATGCCAATGAATACGTAATTTCTTAGACCGAATGCTTGTGTAATGATTGTTTGATGTTTGTGGTATGATATCACTGTTAGATTGATTGATTTGATTCCTGACATTGTTGATTTCTGTGCATCTGGGGGGGTTGTTCATGGAAAGATTGAAGAATGAAAGTTCTGATTGTTAGACTTTGTGAAGTCACAAAGTTGTCCGTATTTGTTAAACTTAGGAAACCCTAATTATAGTCTGCACATGTGATTTAATAAATTGTCCGCACTTGTGACTTAGCACCTTGTCCGCACTTGTGGTTTTCAATGAGTCCGCACATATAAAAATCAAATAGATCTGAACTTAATATATATCACCAGGTCCGCACTTAATGTTCATGATAAGGTCCACACTTAGTATACGTTACAATGTCTGAACTTATTTGAGTAAAACTTGTCCGCACATGATGGATTATAGTGATCCGAACATATTACTCAATGTCCGCACTTATTGAAGGTTAAATGATCCGCACATATTGTTTATATATGGTCGAACTTAAGTTGTTATATAAGGGTCTGAATTTAAGTGGTTATATATGATCCACACATAGTGAAAGTAATATGTATCCACACTTAACTAATATTTAATTGTCCGAACTTGTTTAAGTGATGTAGGTCCGAACTTGTTTAATTGATAAAGGTCCAAACATATGATGTTATGAAGGTCCGGATATAATGAGAAAGAGGGTCCGAGTATACTTAATAACAAGATAAGAATTTGTAGGTGGAAAAAAGAAAGATCCAAGCTTGTGAATGGTCCGAACATGGGTTAATTGAATGGGTTGGGCTTATGAAAATAAAAAAGAGTCCAAACTTCATATTTATAAATCCTGAATGAAGTTGAAGGATGCATATTCTGAGATAATAAGTTGTCCGACCTTGAATGGTTGTTGATTTGGTGGGCCAAAAATTATGGATTGATTATATGTACATGTCCGATTATAATAATATTCATGGGTCCAAGTATAGAATGAACAACATATGTTATTGTTATATGGCAGTTTGTATTATATTGATAAGTTTCTTATTAATAAAGAATGGTCATGAAATTAGGAGAAGTTCCCAACTTTCAGTACGGGACAACTTTAAATTAAATTGACTAACAAAAGGTGATAGAATTGTTTGAAATAATAATTATGTATATGAGATGGGTTGTTTGGACATTAGGGTATTGCATGACCCTATATACGCATACTTATATCTATTGTACCTTAGGTCGTGGGTAACGGACCTAACAGTTAGTTAACACTAGAAGTACATTATCAAACCGAGCAAACTAAGGTGAGTTCACTACTCTTTCACAAGCATGCGTCCCGGGGGGACAAACAAACTAATATTCCTGGGAGGAATACTTTTAAACGCTTTGGTTTAATTACGATGTTGGTTAATAAACTCGAACTCTATCACGAAAGTCCCTACTTACATACCGAGCTAGTTGCCTGGGAGCCAACGGGGTATTAGTTGATAGCGCTATTAGGCTTGACAAACCTCACACCGTACTTGGGAGGACAGGCATGAACTAATGACCTTAAACATTTGATTAATGATGATAGACATTGACGACGGCACCAAAAGCGAACAGTCAAACGGTACAGAGTTTATTATTCGTAACATGTTTTTAAACTAAACACTTACATGATTTTCGTAAAACAAAGCTGCGAACTCGCCAACTTTATGCTGATACACTTTTTCTACATGCTTGCAGGTCGTTAAATGCATCGAAATGGAACTTGCAGTCTGGGAAGCCGGTGTCGTCATGGGTCGTGTGATTCGCGAAGACATTTAATGTTTGATTATATTTTCTTTACAAAATAATGTTGAATTGGTTAAACGATAATTTATTCTTCCGCTGAACGAATATTGCTCTGAATTAAATGTTTTGAAATGCACTTTTCATATTGAATCAGATCCTGTGTTTATTATTCTACTGTTAGTTCAAATATGATTAGTGGCTAGATCCTGATACGTCACACGCCTCGCGGTGGATTCCACATGTGGTATTTTGAGGGTGTGACAGTTTGGTATCAAAGCCACTTGTTATAGTGAACTAGGTTTTAAAACATTTTTATAAAACCAGACTATAATCAAATCATTTCCGAAAGCAACCATGACACTCCGCTCCAGATTGCAAGGTTCGTCTTTTACTTACTGTATACATTATACATCTAGTATACACATATGCATTGCATTTCATATAGTTGCATATACAGTATTATAACATCCCTAGAACTTCGTGATCCTTATCGTTTTGACAACACCTTAGCTTTTAACAGTCGAATTAGAGGATCTTTTGACATAATTTAAGAGGAACTGAGATGAACATGCAAATCACATTATCATTACAGGTGCACACGTAATAATAATTTGGGGAGCATGCAAGTCTCAGTGAGGCTTAGCAAGTGTGAAAGGATTCTTACCCATTATCTGACATAATTGGGGATTCAACAATCTATTGGAGTCACAACGATGATTGACTTCTACTCAATCTTGATCCTTACTCTTTCCACTCTCCCTGTGGATGCAGAATCATGAGTGGACATGTTGGATGCGGTGGTGGACGTGGCAACGATGTATAAGAATTTATACATCATATAAACGTCAAATATGCCTCGTTTATGCAAGAACTCTTTGTATTTTCATTGATTTTGGTACTCATTTGAGTTATTTGTGAAAATACAGGTCCGGGCTTCGACCCAGTGTTGAAACAGAGGCTTTTGGAGCAAAATGGAGCAAAAATAGAACATTCTAGCAAACTGCCAGATATGGCACAACCGTGCCATCATCTCGCACGACCGTGCCTAGCCAACCAACATCGACACTGTCATCAGCACTATCAGTCAGCAGTACAACCATGGAAAATCAACGACTAGCACGACCGTGCCATCCCTAAGCACGATCGTGCCTGATCCAAATCAGCCTCTGATCAGCTCATTTCCGAGATCGCACCAGTCATCTTCGGTTATTCATCAATACGCATGGTCATGCCATGGGCTGGCACGGTCGTGCCACCTCGGAAAACTTTGAGCGGGATTTTTCCAGAAATGGTAGCAAACAAGATCGACAGACAAAAAGTAACTCTGACACTTACCACGCACGACAATGCCAAAAGGTGGCATGGGTCTTGCCAAATGCCCAACAGTTTAAATACGAGTTTCAAGCTCATTTGCAAGGGACTTGGAGCATCTTGGTGAAGTTCTCTCAAAATTTTGGACTTGGAAGTTTGTTGAAGCAAAGGAGGAGCTTTGAAGAAGACTTAATCATTGAAGATTCACTCATTTACCATTTTAACCTTTTCTTTAAATTTGGTTAGCTTACTTTTTACATTATCAATAATTTAAGCTTTCTTGTAGTTAATCTAGTAGTTATGAGCCTTATGGGCTAAACATTTGTGTTGCTTAAACTTTGTTGAAGCTAATGAACATGTGATAATATGGAAGAAGATGTGATGATTGTTCTTGTTAATCTTCATAGTAATGTTTAGTCTTGTTCTTAGAGTTCATGTTGATGTCAGGTCAAAATAAGTCGTTTTATATATATTGTGTGGTGGTTCTTAGAGTGTTTAATATATTAAGTGTAATGATTTTTATACTTGTAACATGTTCATATTTTTGTGCTTAAACAGGTGTAACATGTAAATAAGGTGAAAAGAGTGTTGAAATTGGATCTGAAAAGTCAATGTAGGCTGCAAACATAAGAATTGAAAATATCACTAACATGCACATGCATACTTTGAGAAAATAAATTTAATATACATGTGCACACGTTTCTTGGGCTCTAATTGGATGAATGGGAAAAGTATATGATTGTGGTGGGCTTTAGAATAAGAATAAGAAAAGGGAGGTCGGCCACAGTAACGTAGAAAGGATCTTATTGTGTGGTGGGCTTTGGACACGCGGGGGTTTTTTTGTTCGAGAAACTTTATAATGTCGGCTGGAATTTGTATTTAAGGATCTTATTTTCATAATTTTTGGGGGGCCGTCATCATCGAATTCAAGGACGAATTTAGTTTTTCCATCTCATCTTCGAAGCCAATCCATGAATTCTAACCAATCCGGGATGACAACCGAAGCGGCAAAGACAACCATGCACGGCTAAGCCTCTCGTGACTTCTACCCGGATGAACTTTTGCTTGTTTTTGCATTAAACTTTGTTTACGGATTTCTTATAACTGGTACAGCTTGACCACTTGTGTTGGATTATTGGTAAACGTTTATTGTGTTTGAATTACTTGTCGTTTATTAAGCATATTGGCAACTTTCTTGCGTTGTTAGCGGGTTAGTAAATTGGTGGGTGGTTGATACAATCAAACGGGTTATTAGGTTGCATAGTGAATCTTAAAAACTATCCCTATTAACTAATCAAATTCATTAATTCCGAGGCCATGTCTATGTGGTGTTTTGAATCGGTAAACATGTTTTTATGTTAAACGGGTAATTGGGATTCCGGGTAGAGGTTACTTCTTCTCACGTTGATTACAACTCTCTTAATTAGTTCTTTAGTTTTTACAATCAAATTCATCAAACCCCCAATTTAGTTAATTTAGTTCTGAGATATAAACGCAACATTAACCACAAATTCCCCGTGGATACGATACCCTACTTATGCTATCTACGTAGTTTAAATAGGTTTTTGCATGACCCTTACGACAGTCATCAAAATGGCGCCGTTGCCGGGGAGTTCGTGCGCTTAGTGTTAGTTTAGTAGTAGTCGTTTCTTTTATTGTTTTTTTAAAAAAAAACCATAAAAACCCAAAAATATTTCTTTTTGTTTATTTTTGTCTTGTTCGGTATTACGCTTCGTTTTCTTGTTTCCTTGTGTGCAGGTGATCTTTTTGCATGCATACTAGGTTTTCAGGAAGATCTTCTCCGCTCCTGTTTGATCCCGAAATTGAAAAGACCGCACGCCAAAATCTGCTTCTTCGTTCAGCCTTGAAAGGAAAAGCAGTTCAAACCACCATGAATCCTTCAGAAAACCAATCCACCCCACAACAGCAAACACCACAACAAACATCAACTACTGAATTGCCACCAATGCCACCGCCTCCATTTACATCTGAACCATAACAACAAACCACACCCATTGCACCATCATCAAGCACAACCACCCAACCAACTTCTGCTCCAACTGGAGAATTTCACTTTATTGGTGGACCACTATATTCTCTAGAAAGCCGATTACCACCACAGCCCGATCCTTTACGGACCGTGAATCAACCAAATCTTGTGCCACACCCGAACCGGTTGGGTGCTATGTTTGAGCAAGTGGATAATAGGGCGAGAACAGAGACATGGGAAGATGGATACGGAGACGAGGAATGGGGGATAAACGATGGGTATATGGGGTATCCAGGTGGGTTTCAACATCAGGCACTTAATCGTAATCAGCCGTTGTATCAGCAACAGAGACAGCCACGGGGAGTAGATGCTTATCAGACCCCGCCACCGGTTCATAGGGCACCGATTGCCCTCGCCAAAGACAACGAGACCCTCGATTTCCGGATCCGGATATTTGAGGAGTTGAGAGCCACTTTAGGCCGCACATTGCTGAGCATGCATCCCCGATAGTGATGCCAGTAGCACCGGGTAATGTGGAACGTTCGTTTGAAGCAAAACCACATATTCTGAACATGCTACCTACCTTTCACGGGAAAGGTACTGAAGAGCCATATGCACACATAGCAGATTTTGAGGCAGTTTGTGGTATGATTGCTGGACACGGTTTCACGCCAGATCAGGTTAAGTTGGTATTGTTTCAGTTTTCATTAAAGGATGCTGCGAGAGATTGGTTTACATCGTTGCTATACGCTAGCATTTATATATGGCAAGAGCTGCAGCAACAATTTTGGATGAATATTATACCCCGCAAAGAACCAAAACGGGGAGATTAGCAATTAGAGAGTTCCAACAATTACCGGGTGAACTTCTTTACGAGGCTTGGAAACGGTTCAATCAATTGATCCGTAATTGTCCTCACCACGGTATTCAAAGATGGGAGTTGATTACCGCATTCCACGATGGGATTTCAAATGAGGATAGACGGGATATTAAGGCTATCACTGGGGGTACCTTTTTGAAAAATCATGTGGATGTAGATTGGGATTACTTGGATATTGTTGCAGCAGATTCAAAGAGACAAGCACAGTCGGATAGGAATAAAAAGTATCCAATTGTGGCACCATTAAGTGTAGGAGCTTCTAATGCAAGGGTTGCTCAGCTAGAGAGAGAAAAGGAGGCATTGGAACGCCAGTTAGCGAAATTTCGAGGTTTGGGCGAACAGGATGCATTGCATGCGGCGCAAACCTTCCCGGTTTGTGATTCATGTGGAGACTTAGGCCAAGTTTGGGAAGAATGTCCGGTACAGTTTGGTACGACTCACGAGGAAGTTAACCAAGTCTATGGTGATCAGCAGAGATATGATATGAATTCAAACACATATCACCCAGGTTTGCGTAATCACCCTAATTTTAGGTACAGTAATACTAATCAATTGAATCCTACTTTTCAGGTACCAAGTCAGGGAGGTCAGCAATACCAGAATAGACAAACTAGTTACAATAACCAAGGTTACAATCAAAGGACCTACGAACAAAACCAAGATCAAAGCAAATCCAACAATCAAAGCGAAGTTTCCAATAGCGAGGTGATGGAGTTACTTAAGCAAATCAGAAAAGATCAAGAATTGCAAGCAAAGGCATATCAAGCATTAGAAAAGCAAGTTGCTCAGTTGGCGGTTGATGTGAAGGAAGTGAGAAGAGATCCAGGGAAGTTACCGAGTGACACCACCAAGAATCCACAACATCACGCGAGGGTCAATTCGGTAAGTACCATTCCTGTTTCTGAAATTGTTAATACAGATCTTACTTCTTCTTCCCAAGTAGTTGCAGGTATAAGTGATGGAAGTGAAGAAAGTGAATTAGGAGAGCCACACGTACCTATTAAGGTAGGGAAGCTGAAAATCCACAAGGCATTGTTGGATTATGGGGCGAGCACGAACATTCTACCTGGAAGTTTGTTTGATCAGTATGAGTTCGGTCCATTGCATGATTTTGATAGAAATATGATCTTAGCTAATGATACTTGGAAACAACCGCGTGGGGTTGTTAAGGATGTGAAGATCCAGCTTGGTGAGTTTTACTATTTGGTAGACTTTTTAGTGTTGGATTATGCACCCACAAGGACGAACGAGCAACAAAAGGTAATATTGGGACGTCCTTTCTTGAACACTGCCAATGCTCAAATCAACTGCAGAGAGGGAGGAATTACTATGAGTTCTGAAAATCGTAAGTTGATTTTTAATGTTTATTCCAAATCGATTACTTACGAAATTATTAATGATTCATATGAGGCGGTTACTACTGACGAGATTGGTATTAAGTGCGATAGGTTTGAAAATAAGATAAACAAAGAATCGGTGAATAAGGTAAAGGTGAAGAAACAAGGAAAAACGGGTAAACCACCCGACCATGGAAATGCACGGAGAGATGAGGTCAAGATTGAACTTGATTCGCATGATTATGCAAACTTTTCAGACTATGCGAAGCGAAATGATTTAGAAAAGTCTGGAGGTGAGCCGATTTTTGAACCACCTTGAAGATTACAGGTACGATCTGGCTGAAGATCTAAAACTTAGCGCTCTTAGGAGGCAGCCTAAGGTTTGTCGTTAATTTTATTTTTCGTATTAGTTTAGTTTAGTTTAGTTTGTGTCAAAACCGTGCAATCGTTCAAGTGTGAGGAAGTCTGAGGAGGTTTGGTTAAACTTTGGTGCAGTTGAGGGCAACACAAACTTGTTTGGGGGGTAGGGAAAAGTGATTTTAAGATCACATAAAAATTTTGCCCCGAAAAATCAATTTGTGTAGCATTTTTGCAAATTTTCGGGTGTTTTCAGTATATTTTCGGAGTATTGCAGGGAAGCGAGATAGTTCGGAGGAGAGGAATTATGAAAAAAAAAGGAGTTCCAGGTATGTTTTTATTGACAATTTATCATAAAAAATCGTTTAGAGTGACGGAGGTGAAAACATGAAAAAAACCAAAAAATTTTCTAAGGCATGGGTCAAGGAAAGAGGGTAAATGGCTGGAAAACAGGGTCCTGGGCGTGTCGCGGGGAAAATCACTTGTTCTCCCACGTGTCGCTTGGAGAATTGGTCAAAAAGTTATTTTTTTATATTAACTCATAAACAAATCCCTTTTTAAAGATCAGTATAATCTCCTCTACCCTCTTCTTTCTTCTCTGGTGACACATTACATCACACCCATCTCCCACCATCTTCTTCACCGAAGATCACCGTACACCACCTCCTTCACGGCAACCACTGCCGCCACTCACAACACAACCCGACGACCGGCCGAGTTTGATTAAACAATATTTTTTTTCAAGTTTTCTTCTAAGTATCACTTTCAAGTGAAGGCCCAGGTATGAAGGTTTAATTTTTTTTTTATGATTATATAAAGTCTTTCATGCTTTAATGATAAATTTGTGAAAATTGTCGATTGGGTGTTGAATATAGCATATGATACATTGGGTGTTGAAAACAGGAATGTAGTTGATGTCAAGTTAAAATTATGAGGAAAAGAGAGGTGATAGATTATGAGAATTTTGGGAGTTTCTGTTGGTTTTGATGTGAGTTTGTTAAAGGGGTAGTGAATGTAAATTGTGAAAGAATATGGTTTGGGTTGAGAGACGTGAAAACGGGGACTGTGGGTTGATCATGAATTGATATTAAAAGGAATGGGATGTGTCTAATTGATTCAGGTAGCGCTTGGAGTAGGCGAATATAGGAATTGGAGAGAGATTGGTTTGTGAACAAATAGTGGGTGTAGTTTGAATCGCATAGTAGTTGGAATGATTTTTAGTATAAGAAATATGTGTGGTATGATTTCAGCATTGGTTGTTCAGTTTGATGTGGGTGGTGTCCGGATTAATTGGATTTAGAAGGGAGACCATTAAGTTGTGCTTAAGTAGTAGTGTGTTGCTGATGTCAAGTGTGCAATGATATTTAGAAAGAGTGTAGGAGCGGATAGTGTCGAGATTAGTCGTTACGATGTGCAAATGGATAGGTCGATGATTCGTGTCGAGGCGAGTAAGTTTGAGCGAAAAGGCGAGTAAGTCGAGACTCGGGTAGTGTATTTATATATAAAAATAAAAATAAAAAAAAACACAAAAAAAAATTAAAAAAAAAACTTGTTTTTGCTCGTGTCTCCTTGTTACTAACCCATTTAATGTGTTTGGACAGCTTGTGAGGTAATTATTTTGCAGGATCGATCGCTTTTCTCCATACTCAATCTCCATTTGGACGAAAGTGATTCGAATTATGTCAAGACAAGTGTCCAACGTTGAATGCAGCCGCGAATGAAATGCTATACGGTTGCTATGGAACAAGGCTCAAAGGATCCAGCCGCGTCAAATCAGGGGAGTTTGTTCCATTTATCTTTGTATTTTGTTTTATTTATGTAGTTGTGTCGTAAATAGTTTTTTGCTCCATTGAGGACAATGAAGGAAATAAGTGTGGGGAGGGGAGACTAGCGTCTAGTGTGTCTTAGTCGTGTCAGTTGTGTCGTAAAAAATAAAAAAATGAAAAATTGAAAAAATTGAAAAAATAGAAAATGTCCTCTAAAGGTTTTCGCACAAAATGGAAAATGATAGGTGTAATCAAATCAGTGGCTTTTCGATTATTATATATATGAGATAATAAATAATCGGTCACGCGTCTAACTTAGGATATGTGGGTAAGCCCAGCCGGTTGAAAGGTTCCTTAGGCTTGATATAAAATAACTTAAAATAGGAGTCTTGTGGGTTCCCGCCTTAGGAGCTATGGTAAAACTGAAACTGTAGAGAGTATAAGGGGTACGTCATAAGTAAAAAACTAAGTTTTTCCGATTAAACTGGCACACCTGTTTCTTTTTGTGAAAACAAATCCGAAACAGTGTGGCGCCCGAAAAATTCCATCCATTCATCTGAGCACATGTAGTAAAAAAAAAGAAAAAAAACGTGAAGTTATGGCATTAACCATGGGGATGGAGACTCGTGTGGCGTATGTCCGCTGAACTGATCGTATACAAAAGCATGTAAAGCTCACAATATCATCCATTCATCCATCATAAAGTTTAATCGGAATAATATAAGAGTTTTTTATATAAGGCGGTAGGTTATAAATCTTTTAATCTCATAAGCTTGAAATGGGATTAGGTGGAGTCGTAGTCTTTTGAGTGTGGGATCCATAGATGACTATAAATTACTTGAACTTAATAGATCGAAAATAAGGGCTTCGAAACCGGCGGTTGGGTTTAAGTAGACCGTATATTCACAATCTTGGTTAACGTGTGATGTGATTTGTTTTAATAAAATAATGAATATATTGAAAGCCATTTGTTTTGATTGTGATTCCATTGCGAATAATTTTTTCGGGACGAAAAAAAGATAAGTGTGGGGATGTGATGTCAGGTCAAAATAAGTCGTTTTATATATATTGTGTGGTGGTTCTTAGAGTGTTTAATATATTAAGTGTAATGATTTTTATACTTGTAACATGTTCATATTTTTGTGCTTAAACAGGTGTAACATGTAAATAAGGCGAAAAGAGTGTTGAAATTGGATCCGAAAAGTCAATGTAGGCTGCCAACATAAGAATTGAAATATCAATAACATGCACATGCATACTTTGAGAAAATAAATTTAATATACATGTGCACACGTTTCTTGGGCTCTAATTGGATGAATGGGAAAAGTATATGATTGTGGTGGGCTTTGGAATAAGAATAAGAAAAGGGAGGTCGGCCACAGTAACGTAGAAAGGATCTTATTGTGTGGTGGGCTTTGGACACGCGGGGGTTTTTCTGTTCGAGAAACTTTATAATGTCGGCTGGAATTTGTATTTAAGGATCTTATTTTCACAATTTTTGGGGGGGCCGTCATCATCGAATTCAAGGACGAATTTAGTTTTTCCATCTCATCTTCGAAGCCAATCCATGAATTCTAACCAATCCGGGATGACAACCGAAGCGGCAAAGACAACCATGCACGGCTAAGCCTCTCGTGACTTCTACCCGGATGAACTTTTGCTTGTTTTTGCATTAAACTTTGTTTACGGATTTCTTATAACTGGTACAGCTTGACCACTTATGTTGGATTATTGGTAAACGTTTATTGTATTTGAATTACTTGTTGTTTATTAAGCGTATTGGCAACTTTCTTGCGTTGTTAGCGGGTTAGTAAATTGGTGGGTGGTTGATACAATCAAACGGGTTATTAGGTTGCATAGTGAATCTTAAAAACTATCCCTATTAACTAATCAAATTCATTAATTCCGAGGCCATGTCTATGTGGTGTTTTGAATCGGTAAACATGTTTTTATGTTAAACGGGTAATTGGGATTCCGGGTAGAGGTTACTTCTTCTCACATTGATTACAACTCTCTTAATTAGTTCTTTAGTTTTTACAATCAAATTCATCAAACCCCCAATTTAGTTAATTTAGTTCTTAGATATAAACACAACATTAACCACAAATTCCCCATGGATACGATACCCTACTTATGCTATCTACGTAGTTTAAATAGGTTTTTGCATGACCCTTACGACAGTCGTCACATGTACATGTTTAAAGTTGTTGTTCTTGAATGTTTAATCATAAGTATTTACATGATGTTTTGGAAAGCCCATGTAAAGATTATGATTATTAAATCTTGTTAACTTGTTAGGTTGATTCATAACATTAAACTAGGAATGGTAATTGCTAACATGAATTGATTGATGATTTGAACATGTGTATGGATTCTTGCATTTAGATTTGGAAAGATAAAAAGAATGTTTATATGAATTCTATGGTTTGTGTTTGTGTTAGAATGATGATTCAGGCCAAAATTGTTATCTAGCATGACCATGCTTGTGGTTCATATTAAGAACATGATGAAGACATTGCTTACTTGAAACCAAGTTAGGGTGATTAGTGTGTTGTTCATAGTAGTTTTCCCTAATTTGTAGAGTTAGGAGTTTTGACAAACAAATAACTCATGATTAAAGATTAACATCAACTTAGCAAGTGAACTTAAAAGAATAATTTTTAGGTGATTAGAATGTTAATTCATTTTAAGTTTTCCTAAGAATTATAAGACTAGGAAGCCTTGATTGGGGACTTAGTTGAATTTTAGAGTTTACACCATCACGAGTCCTTCCCCTTTGTTGCCACATGTTTGTTGGTGGATACCTAGTTTAGGCAACCTTTCTTAGACATTGTTATTTCTAGAATATTTAGTAGTTTATTGTTTGCATGATAAGTTAGAAAAACCAAACCCGTTAATTGAAAAGGCTTTATAGTAACAAAAGTTTAGTATCGAGACACTGCGTCCACAGATTAATATCCGGTTCTTACTAATAAACTATATTACCACTCGACGGGTACACTCGCCCTTTTGTGTGTAGTTTAGTTCTTGGATGAAAACCATTTTAAAACTAAATTTGTGTGAAGGAAAATTCATTTATAAAAATATATATAATTCACGCACATCAGGAAACATCGTCATGACTCAGGCGGAGATGACGGATCTTAACAACACACGTGTGGCTGAGGCCTTAGCAGCTCAGCAAGCTGGTACGACACTTACAACAAGACGATTCTTGTTCTTTATTCTCATACTCAAACTCTCATTCGCATGTTGTACATTCTTTCACCTCTAGGTCAACACGTGAACCAGAATCAGAACAAACCGCCTGTCTCTACTTACAAGGCGTTTGTAGACTGCAAGCCCCAAACTTTCAATGGAACTAAAGGAGTGGTGGGACTTCTTCGCTGGTTTGAGAAGGCTGAATCAGCATTTGCTATGTGTAACTGTCCGGCTAGGGACAGGGTGAAGTATGCTTCAGGCACACTGGAGGATGGTGCGTTAACTTTGTGGAACGCCCAAGTTCAGATTCTTGGGATTGAAATGGCGAATGCTACTACTTGGGATGATTTCAAGGAATTGATGCGGGAGGAGTACTGTCCTCGTGATCAAATTCAAAAGTTGTAGAATTTATAACAACCCTCCTAGAACCCCTAACATGACCCTAAACGTTCCTAAATATACCCCGTACGTGAGAAACAAGCTCGAAATACCCTTATACTTAGAAAATTCAAGAAAAACAAAAACTATAGGTTTCTCGCGGGGCGCGACCAAGACCTCTTTGGTCTGTCGTGGGGCGCGAAGGTCAGTAGCTTTCCGGACAAACAAAGCCGCCACGTGTCGACACGTGGCAAGCCTATACTTGCTGACTAGCCAACCTTAAACCCTAGTCTACTCTCTCGCGGGCTGCGAGAGAGTTAGCTTAGGTTTACGCGGGCCGCGAGCCGCCTCCGATCTGGCCTATAAATTGGATCGACGAGTTCATTTGAATTCATTCAACTTTCTGATTTCTCTCTCAAATATTCTGTAGGCAATTACTATACCCGGGCATTATACCCACTATAAGCGAAGCTCTGCCTCGTTGTAAGTACTATAACCCTGCTATTACCCTACACGATCGATTTAGGGCTCCGTAACGCATGTCAAGGCTCTACCTGACTCAGTCATTGGAGTTCTGTCTCGTGTTACACTCAATTGATCTAGGGCTCCATAATGCATGTCAAGGTTCTTCCTGACTCAGTCATTGGAGTTCTATCTCGAGTTGTACGGTTAGTATGATTTGGGTTATTTTACTAACACGTGTGCATTGTTTAATTTTAATAGATAATAACCTGGAGAACCACCAGGAAGCTATAGTAGTATCACCTAAGTCGACTTTTTCTCACGATTTGAGAGTACATTTTTGTGAGTCAAAATGTTTACCAAAACCTCAAATATTTTCAAATACAATTACAGTGATTAAGTCTTTGTAATTCTACAATTGCTGCCAGTATTATGGGGTTTGTATAAAGTACTTGATAACCTTTATAATTGGGCACGGGTATCCAATATGTGATGTGACCATAGTCGTCGAGTGACACGTACTGACCGAGTAATTGTGTAGATATAAACATTGTAATCGCCCTTAATACTGTAATGTGTAAACAACTGATTCTTTACAAAACGGAATGTACTTGCTAGTATTTCTTGCTGATTAAATCTTTTTAAAACGTGTTTCAGGTAACACAATGTGAAAGCCAATAGAAGCTAGCTGGAGAGCACTGAAGGCTTGGAAAAGTGGCTATAAAAGTTACCTAAATAAAAAGGAATTTTTGTTTTCAATAAATAGGGTTTATCCCTACAAATGTACTATCTAATGAACTTGGGTTTTACCCCAATTTTTTATTATTATAAAAAGTCTGGTGTTTAACTCTGATAAAAATATTTCCTAACTACGGTCCTAATGTATTCCGCTGCCAAATTAATAAACACCGATACCACTAACCTGGATCTCGCGGCACCCGCTCCCAGGGTAGGGGTCGGGGGTTGCGACAAAGAGTGGTATTAGAGCTACAGCCACTTGTTTAAGCCAAAGAAGTGTTCTGCTGACACTTAAATTCTGTGTTAGGAAATAACTTATGTGATTATGTGTTTTGTGTTATTTGACTACTTATTAGTTTACAGTATGAGTGAGCAAGGAACTTCAGACGCTTATCGTCACTTAGATAGTTCACCAAAAGATGAGGGAACATCATCTCAACCTAATCCCTCAGGATACTCAGCCGATACTGAGGAAGGGATATTTATATTTAAGGCACAGTCTGAGGAACCTTTCAGTACTAAAAAAGAGGTTGGTTTAATAGAGGAGCACATGAGAGAAGAAAAAGAATGAAGAAGTTGCAACAACAGAGAGCGATAGTCAGGGCTAATAGGGAAGCAAATGCACCGACTCAGGAGACAGTCAATAGGCCACCTTGGGAAGAAAAACTAGATAGACAGCTGGCCGATTTCCATATGTTAGCTACTACAGCAGTAGATGCTAACCTAAACCAAATAGCCAAACCGCCACTGTTACCTTTGTTCCCAGACCAACAGATGCTAGAACCCAACCAAGAAAACCAATTCCCGATACCTGCATTTGACCCCAATGAGTTACCTAGAATCCCAACCCCAATGCCTTTAGAATATAATCCATGGTTTGACGACAATAGGTCGTACTCGACTCTATATACTCCCAAAGGACCAATGCCTTTAGAACGTGATCCGTGGAGGGATAATGATAGAACATTTTTCGAAATGAATAGCTCAGACCCTTACGAGGAACCCGTACCTCATCCTGGCCCAGTAGACCCACCAATGAGTCGAAAATGTTTGCAGGAACTCCACCAGTATGGAGAAAATTTAGTAAATGAAGGGAATAGAATTCGAGAGATAGGGGAGAAACTAGTTTGGAAATATGATGAGCGTGAAATGCAGTACTGGATGAACGGCACTTAGAATAATGCCTAGATATATGTGTAATTTTATATTCTGATAAAAAAATCTATAGATAGACTAAAATAGATACGGATGCATAACTACTAGTATATTTGATTTCCAGTTGTAGTATGTAACCTGTAACATTTGTGCTTGTAATCATTGTGAACAGTTCAGTTATCAATAAAACAATGTTATTTTATCCCAATGTTTGTTTGGTTGTGTTTTATATTTTTCATGTTTTGACTTTTGCTCAATTTCAAACTCTACATCGCTTTCTGGAGAGTTATACACTAACCGATGCTTAAACGCACTCAGTTTAATGCGACAAATACTCCGGAACATCAACATATACTCAACGTACCTTAAATAACCTTTACATAACTTAGAAATAAGTTTTGAAGGCTTTGGTATGGCAAAAACAAGTTAATTCGCTTACAGGGACTAAACTTGACAAACTGCGAAAGTATGCCAATTTAAACTGTAACGAACATTCCGGAACATGTCCATAAGATAAACATACCATAAATATCCTTTACATATCTTAGAAATAGGCTTTGAGGGGTTTGGTATGCTAAAACAAACTTTTGGATCATTCAGGGGCTAAAAGTGTCAAAAAGTGCACAAGTTTGCACTTTCGCGCATAACTTACGTTCTGAATACATCCGGACATCCAAAAATTTATGTAAGCATCCTAGTATTATGCCTTAGTGTTTGGCATGAGAAAAATCCATTCGTCGCGCAATTTGGATCGTCTTTCGCGCTTATGCGCATTCCGTCGTAATTAACCGAACATCGCGACCGTACGGCCAAACGAACCGACATCCGACATATTTTTGAGCACATTTTAGGTCCCCTATACTTTAACTTCATTTTAGAGCTTTGAAATGGGGTTAACGGGGCTTAAAAGTACCAAAAACGCATCAAAAACCAAGTTTTGGTGCTGCAGGGACTAAAATGGTAAATCTGCCAAACTAGGGGCTTACGGACCGTAAGCCAAAGCCCATACGGTCCGTAAGGTGTCCCCAGTACAACAGAACCCACATTTAATGCTGATTGGCTCTTCAGATCGCGAAAGGTCCGATTGCCTTTTCACCCAATGAAAGGCCAAGGGCCATATTCAGTGAATCTAGCTAGGTAACACATGTACGCACAAGATCGTGGCACGATATTCGATAAAACGATCCTAACGGTTCCACTTTTCCTATAAATACCCCCCCCCTTTTGTGTAAAAACCCACAAAATCAGATCTTAAGGCTCTAAGTTGGAACCATTGTTTCATACCTGAGCTATTTGATCTAGATTAGTACTCGGGGACCCTCCGTAAGTCTTCTTTCGTTCTTTTATTCGCTTTTCGAGTCCGAAAGTCGACGTTTTGTTGAATTTCTTCATTGACCAGTTTATGGTCGATGCGAAGTTCATTAGAACTTCATAACGTGAGCGTGGTCACGATGGTTATAGTCCGTAGTGACTATACCTACTGATCACCACGTTATCTAGGCTCAGTGGCGAGTCGTAGTTTCGGCCAAAATGTGCATTTCTTGCATATTTTGTAACCAAACTACTCGTGGGCATCAAAGCCGTTTGTTTTGATGTCAAACCTGTTTTCAAACTTAGTTAAGCATGTTCTAACATGCTTAGCTCGTCACTTTTAGTTTAGTGCTTAGATAGGGTCGTAAGGTAAGCGATCTAAACCATCGCTTATACTTTCGAACCCAACCCATTTGGTCGATCATTAGGATCCGACCAAACACCTTAGGTGACCATAGCTATAACCTTCCGAGGTTATACCTTGTGGTCGCGATGTTAGGCGTTCCGAACGCGTTCTACGCGAACGACGCGTTAGGGTAGCGTAAGCTACCTAAACGGGTCGTGATGGACCGTAAGCACTTAGGTTAAGTTTCATTTTAGTATGTAGGCTTTGTTAAACCATATTACACGAGTCTCCATACTCGTTTGGTTTACGAACCCGCGTACTATCCGATTCTTCCGATTTGGTCCGGTATATTAACATAGCTACCTATTAGGTGCCGTTTGATATCCCGTGATCTTTAGCGTTATCTGGTTATATTACAAGGAAGTCAAAGCAATCTCAGGTGAGTACATAGAACCCCTCTTTTACTGTTTTCCAAACTGTTTTGGGGTGAAACACATGTGCCTATCTGTTACATTCATGCTTTCCATGTTTTCACATAATATGCCTGCTATGTTATTAGTACATTATAGTACATGATTTCATTACATTTTATGCTATGTATGCCCATTGTGTGCGTACTTAGTACATTGATTTACATTACATTTCTGTTGCATATGTTTACTCAGCATATGGACACATTGATTTACATGAACATTTCCGTTGCATATGTTTACTCAGCATATGGACACATTGATTTACATGAACATTTCTGTTGCATATGTTTACTCATCATATGGACACATTGATTTACATGAACGTTTCTGCTGCATATGTTTACTCAGCATATGGGCACATTGATTTACATAAACATTTCTGCTTCGTATGTTTACTTAGCATACTTAGTACAATTGTTTACATCACATGCCTTCATTTTTTTATGACATTTGGTTTGTTTAACATGGGACAATACATTCATTAACATTAGCTACGCCGTTCGTTAGTAGGTAGTGGTACCATAGGAATTGACAACTCCCATTCCTGAAGTCATGGGTTTGATAGGACTGGAAGGAGTGACCGAATTCGATATACATAACTTAGATAAACCTTTAATTTGTTTAAGGGTTTATCGCCGCAGTCTCAAGGCTTGGATGTATGCATAGTTTACAATACCACATAAATGTTAATATCAATAGAGCATGCATTTTTTCCACGGAACATAACGTTGATTTAAACCACGTGTTACTTCAACGACTTGTTTTGTGCATTTTACAAATGGTTTAAGTTGATACATTTCGCTTACCATACATGATACATTTTGGGATGCACATTACATGATTTACATTGAACATAAACACGTCGACATTGACATACACATTTGACATGGTTTACACAATAACACTTGACATTTGGTTTACACATGAACAATTTACATGGTGGATTGGTTTGGGTAAATGATTTAAGTAACGTGGTGTATTTAATATGATACAAACATGGTGGATACGCCGCTGGTACTTCCTATATATAAATGTTTGTATGATATTACATATCGTGGCGTTATCTAAGTCATTTCAGTTTAGACACATTACATTTTACATAAATAACATATTCTTCACAAGACATTATTTTCACAAACAACTTATCTTATTCAACTCATTTTACTTGGTTATTCGTTTAACCTTGCACTTATCTATACATATCATTTGATGTTATCGTTTTTCAAATGGTTTACAAAGCAAGACAAATTACAAGGTTCATGACTGACTGTTATTAAACATTCTTTAAACTCAAGTCATGAATCCCATTTTCACAAAACCTATGTATCTCACAGGCATTTTTATGCTGACGTACCTACTTTCACATGTGTTTTCAGGAGCTGTTCCATAGGACGATGAACACGACACTAGGGCGGACCTGTGCCTTAGAGACTAAAAACTGAAGATAGAACTAGAATAACTGTGTTTTGGATTCTGTACTTCCTTTTAAGACAATGTAACACCCTTGTTTAATAAATAAAATGTAACTTTAATTTCTATGGTTGTATAACAATTAATTCTGTCCACAACACTCCCCGGCGTTTCCGCCGCGGTTGCATGTTATATGCGGCCGGGGTGTGACAGAAGAGTTGGTATCAGAGCCATTGGTTATAGGGAATTAGGTTATTAGTAATGCTTTGACCTAGACTATAACTTTCTAGGACCCTAACACAAGTTATCTTGTGTTTAGAGTTTAAAACATGCACATCACCTATCCTTAGGTGATAACCACAACGGGAACTTCGGTTTCGAATCCGCTTTGAAAATTAATCATCTGTTCTAGGATGATTGATTACAAGGTTTTGAACCCTCTGTTATATGGTTTTGAACCCTTTTGGATTTCAAAAAATCCCGTCAAAGTTTTGGGTTAATAGTGTGAACACGTGCGAACTGGAAGAGTGAATGCCTGTACCCTGGGTTTTCTGTCTAAGGCTAGAGTGTTCGTACAAATCCACATAATCGGACCAGTCACTCTTACCTGGGAACTCTTGGGGTGAGTGTTCACTTATAGGCGAGCATGTCTTCGCGATACACTAATTCTGACCCATTTACTTTGACTAGACATTTCATGTCGCTTGTTTGCTTTGCGATGCATAACCGCCATCTTTGCTTTTGTTGATTTTGCTTCATCTCATTCTCTTCATCCAATCATCTCACTCGTTTCATTTCATGTTTTTCTCTTCTAGAATGCCTCCTCGACGCGACAACCAGATAGCTACTGCCGAGCTGGCGGAGATTATTGCGCAGCAGATGGCTGCTCAATTCCCAAATCTCTTTGCTCAATGGAACCAGGCTAATAACAACAACAATGGTACATGCAAATACAAGGATTTTAACTCAGCTAAGCCACTCAAGTTTAGTGGTTCTGAGGGAGCAACTGGGCTTCTTCAGTGGTTCGAAAGCATCGAGAACACTTTTTGCCACGTGCAGTGTCCGGATAATCGCAAGGTCGAGTTTTCTTCAAGCGTGTTTCAGAAGAGGGCTCTTACATGGTGGAATGGGGTTATGAGAGATCAAGGTGCAGAAATTGCTCTAGCTCAGACATGGGCTGAACTGAGAGATCTTATGATGAGGGAGTTTTGTCCTCGTCATGAACAACGAGCGTTGGAGAAAGAATTTGATGTTTTGAAGCAAGATAGTGGCGAGCACAGGGCTTATACGGATAGGTTTGAGGAGTTGAGTCTGCTTTGCCCGACTATGGTTACCCCACTCGATAAGGCCATCGAAAGGTACATCGACGGCCTACCTGACTCAGTACAAGACATCCTTAATGGTAGCAACCCTACCACACTCCGTCAGGCAATCGAGTTATCAGCGACGTTGACTGAGTCGCAGATTCGAAAGAATAAATTGCACAGGAAGGGTGACAAGGGCAAGAAACAGTCGGCTGACAAGGAAGATAGCAAGAAAGGTCAAAACAAGAAAGGAAAGGATTCTGGTTCCTCAAGGGGGTCAAGGAAGCGTAAGGCTTCCCAAAACTATGCTGTCACTGCCCAAGCTAACCAGGCAGCTCCCAACCAGCCTCCAGCAAAGAAGCCCTATTCAGGAAGTGCACCTTTGTGCAATCAATGCAACAGTCACCATCAGCCGCAATATCAGTGTCGTTTCTGTACTAACTGTGGGAAGTCGGGTCATCTTGCCGATGTTTGTCGGTTTGCTCAGAATCGCGCAGTTCAGAACCCTGCTCAACAAGTTGCTCAGCAACAGGGTCAGGCTGCACGACCAAACTACCCACCAGGTGCTTGTTATAACTGTGGGGATCTGACCCACTACAGAAATCGGTGTCCAAGACTAGTCAACCAGAACCAGAATGCAAACCAGAATCAGGCACAGGCTCGAGGTCGAGTCTTTAACATGAATGCACAAGAAGCACAAGCAGACAACGAAGTGGTGAACGGTACGTTCTTTATTAATAATCAGCCAGCATCTGTTCTTTTTGATTCGGGTGCCGACAAGAGTTTTGTGTCATTGTCTTTTGAGACAATGCTTCGCGTGTCTAGAACGAAACTAGGTAAACCTATGACAGTAGAGGTTGCCAGTGGAGAACCCATTGTTCTAAATTCTATTCTACGCAACTGCCAGTTGAACCTTAACGACCATATTTTTCCTATTGACCTCACGCCAATGCAACTTGGAAGTTTCGACGTTATAGTGGGTATGGATTGGTTATCTAAACATCGCGCAGAGATAGTTTGTTCTGAGAAGATTGTTCGTGTACCGCTGTCGACAGGCAAGATCCTACAGGTTCGTGGTGAGAAGCCTGCCGGTGGTCTCAAACTCATGTCTTGTTTTAAAGCTCGGAAATATCTGCGAAAGCACTATGTGGCTCTCTTAGCACATGTCACAGCAGATAAAGGCAAGGGTAAGTCTATTTCAGATATTCCTGTCGTTCGGGATTATTCTGAAGTTTTCCCTGAAGAGTTACCTGGTCTACCTCCAGCACGCCAAGTCGAGTTCCGTATTGATCTCGTACCTGGTGCAAATCCCATTGCCAGAGCTCCATATCGTCTTGCACCGTCCGAGATGCAAGAGTTGTCTACGCAGCTTCAGGAGCTCTCCGACAAAGGTTTTATCCGTCCTAGCTTTTCACCTTGGGGTGCCCCCGTTCTTTTTGTAAAGAAGAAGGATGGATCTTTTAGGATGTGTATCGATTATCGTGAGCTTAACAAGCTTACCATCAAGAATCGATATCCCCTACCTCGCATTGATGATCTCTTTGATCAATTGCAAGGCGCTTCTTATTTTTCAAAGATCGATCTACGATCTGGATATCATCAGCTTCGTGTACATGAAGAAGACATTCCCAAGACAGCGTTCCGTACTCGTTATGGACATTATGAGTTCACAGTCATGCCATTCGGTTTGACTAATGCTCCTGCTGTTTTCATGGACTTGATGAATAGGGTCTGCAAGCCTTATTTGGATAAGTTCATCATCGTTTTCATTGATGACATCTTGATTTATTCTAAGACGCAAGCTGATCATGAGCAACATCTACGTCTTACATTGGAACTCCTAAAGAAAGAGCAGCTTTTCGCCAAATTCTCCAAGTGTGAATTTTGGCTTAAAGAAGTTCAATTCTTAGGACACATTGTCAACGAACAAGGTATTCATGTAGATCCCTCCAAGATCAGTGCCATTAAGGATTGGGATACGCCTACTACTCCTACTGAAGTTCGTTCTTTTCTTGGTCTAGCGGGTTATTACCGCCGCTTCATTGAGAATTTCTCAAAGATTGCAGTTCCTCTAACTGCTCTAACTCAGAAGAACAAGCCATTTGATTGGGGAGTCAAACAAGAGGAAGCATTTCTGACTTTGAAACAAAAGCTTTGCGACGCGCCTGTCCTAACATTGCCTGAGGGCAATGATGATTTGTTCGTTTATTGCGACGCATCTAAATTAGGTCTTGGCTGCGTCCTGATGCAAAGAAACAAAGTCATAGCATACGCATCAAGGCAGTTGAAGATACATGAGAAAAACTACACCGCTCATGGTCTTGAGTTGGGTGCAGTTATCTTCGCTCTTAAGATCTGGAGACACTATTTGTACGGTACAAAATGTGTGGTTTTCACTGACCACAAAAGTCTTCAACACATCTTCAATCAGAAAGAACTCAACATGAGGCAAAGATGTTGGGTTGAACTTCTAAACGACTATGACTGCGAAATTCGCTACCATCCCGGTAAGGCGAATGTCGTAGCCGATGCATTGAGTCGCAAGGAACGTACTAAGCTTCATTGTGTACGTGTCCAATCTGTTATTCAAACCGATATCCAAGCTCGTATTTCTCAGGCTCAACAAGCTTGTGTTTCACAAGGTTTGATGGATAAGGAATTTCCTTATCACATAACACCTGCTCTTGAACTGAAGGACAATGGATCATATTACTTCATGGACCGTTTGTGGGTCCCAAGCCAAGATAATCTTCGTACCTTGCTTATGGATGAAGCCCATAAGTCTCGTTATTCTATTCATCCTGGCTCAGATAAGATGTATAAGGATCTTCGTATACAGTATTGGTGGCCTGGTATGAAGAAAGACATTGCCTTATACGTATCAAAATGCCTTACTTGTCTTAAGGTTAAGGCTGAACATCAGCGTCCTTTTGGTTTATTGGAGCAACCAGAGATCCCAGTTTGGAAATGGGAAAACATTACTATGGATCTCATTACTAAACTCCCGCGCACAAAGAAAGGTCATGATGCCATCTGGGTAGTCGTTGATCGTCTTACAAAGTCAGCGCATTTCTTGCCAATCCGTGAGGATTTTTCGGCTGACAAACTTGCTCAAATCTACGTGGATGAAATTGTAGCACGACATGGTGTTCCTTTGAATATCATTTCTGACAGAGATGCTCGTTTCACTTCTCATTTTTTGGAGAACCATGCAATCTGCTATGGGGTCTCAACTCAATTTGAGCACAGCTTATCATCCGCAAACGGATGGTCAATCTGAAAGAACAATCCAGACACTGGAGGATATGCTTAGAGCTTGTGTGATCGATTTTGGTGGTAGTTGGGATTCACATCTTCCATTGATTGAATTCTCCTACAACAACAGTTATCACTCCAGCATCAACATGGCTCCTTTCGAGGCTCTCTATGGTCGAAAATGTCGTTCACCAGTCTGCTGGAATGAGATTGGCGAGGCTCAACTTACTGGACCTGTCCTCATTTTAGAGACAACAGATAAGGTTAAGAAAGTCCGTGATAACCTTCAGATAGCTAGAAGCCGTCAAAAGAGTTACGCGGACCTAAAACGCAAGCCCTTGGATTTTCAAGTCGGTGATCGAGTATTACTTAAGGTCTCACCTTGGAAAGGTGTGATCAGATTTGGAAAGAAAGGAAAACTTGCACCTAGATACGTTGGACCATTCAAGATCGTCGAAAGAATCGGTAAGGTTGCCCACAGACTTGAGTTACCTCCTGAACTTGGAAATGTTCATCCAACTTTTCACGTGTCCAATCTAAAGAGGTGTTTAGCTGATGAGAACCTCCACATACCGCTTAACGAGATTCGTGTTGATAAAACACTGAAATTTGTTGAGAAACCGGTGGAAATCATGGAACGTGAAGTCAAGTGGCTTAAACGCAAGCGCATTCCTTTGGTCAAGGTTCGTTGGGAATCAAAGCGTGGACCCGAGTTTACTTGGGAACGTGAAGATCAAATGAAGGCAAAATAGCCACATCTTTTTCCACGAGTTTCATCTAAATAAATTTCGGGACGAAATTTCCACAAGTAGGGGAGACTGTAACATTTGTGCTTGTAATCATTGTGAACAGTTCAGTTATCGATAAAACAATGTTATTTTATCCCAATGTTTGTTTGGTTGTGTTTTATATTTTTCATGTTTTGACTTTTGCTCAATTTCAAACTCTACATCGCTTTCTGGAGAGTTATACGCTAACCGATGCTTAAACGCACTCAGTTTAATGCGACAAATACTGCAGAACATCAACATATACTCAACGTACCTTAAATAACCTTTACATAACTTAGAAATAAGTTTTGAAGGCTTTGGTATGGCAAAAACAAGTTAATTTGCTTACAGGGACTAAACTTGACAAACTGCGAAAGTATGCCAATTTAAACTGTAACGAACATTCCAGAACATGTCCATAAGTTAAACATACCATAAATATCCTTTACATAGCTTAGAAATAGGCTTTGAGGGGTTTGGTATGCTAAAACAAACTTTTGGATCATTCAGGGGCTAAAAGTGTCAAAAAGTGCACAAGTTTGCACTTTCGCGCATAACTTACGTTCTGAAACATCCGGACATCCAAAAATTTATGTAAGCATCCTAGTATTATGCCTTAGTGTTTGGCATGAGAAAAATCCATTCGTCGCGCAATTTGGATCGTCTTTCGCGCTTATGCGCATTCCGTCGTAATTAACCGAACATCGCGACCGTACGGCCAAACGAACCGACATCCGACATATTTTTGAGCACATTTTAGGTCCCCTATACTTTAACTTCATTTTAGAGCTTTGAAATGGGGTTAACGGGGCTTAAAAGTATCAAAAACGCATCAAAAACCAAGTTTTGGTGCTGCAGGGACTAAAATGGTAAATCTGCCAAACTAGGGGCTTACGGACCGTAAGACAAAGCCCATACGGTCCGTAAGGGGTCCCCAGTACAGCAGAACCCACATTTAATGCTGATTGGCTCTTCAGATCGCGAAAGGTCCGATTGCCTTTTCACCCAATGAAAGGCCAAGGGCCATATTCAGTGAATCTAGCTAGGTAACACATGTACGCACAAGATCGTGGCACGATATTCGATAAAACGATCCTAACGGTTCCACTTTTCCTATAAATACCCCCCCCCCTTTTATGTAAAAACCCACAAAATCAGATCTTAAGGCTCTAAGTTGGAACCATTGTTTCATACCTGAGCTATTTGATCTAGATTAGCACTCGGGGACCCTCCGTAAGTCTTCTTTCGTTCTTTTATTCGCTTTTCGAGTCCGAAAGTCGACGTTTTGTTGACTTTCTGCATTGACCAGTTTATGGTCGATGCGAAGTTCATTAGAACTTCATAACGTGAGCGTGGTCACGATGGTTATAGTCCGTAGTGACTATACCTACTGATCACCACGTTATCTAGGCTCAGTGACGAGTCGTAGTTTCGGCCAAAATGTGCATTTCTTGCATATTTTGTAACCAAACTACTCGTGGGCATCAAAGCCGTTTGTTTTGATGTCAAACCTGTTTTCAAACTTAGTTAAGCATGTTCTAACATGCTTAGCTCGTCACTTTTAGTTTAGTGCTTAGATAGGGTCGTAAGGTAAGCGATCTAAACCATCGCTTATACTTTCGAACCCGACCCATTTGGTCGATCATTAGGATCCGACCAAACACCTTAGGTGACCATAGCTATAACCTTCCGAGGTTATACCTTGTGGTCGCGATGTTAGGCGTTCCGAACGCGTTCTACGCGAACGACGCGTTAGGGTAGCGTAAGCTACCTAAACGGGTCGTGATGGACCGTAAGCACTTAGGTTAAGTTTCATTTTAGTATGTAGGCTTTGTTAAACCATATTACACGAGTCTCCATACTCGTTTGGTTTACGAACCCGCGTACTATCCGATTCTTCCGATTTGGTCCGGTATATTAACATAGCTACCTATTAGGTGCCGTTTGATATCCCGTGATCTTTAGCGTTATCTGGTTATATTACAAGGAAGTCAAAGCAATCTCAGGTGAGTACATAGAACCCCTCTTTTACTGTTTTCCAAACTGTTTTGGGGTGAAACACATGTGCCTATCTGTTACATTCATGCTTTCCATGTTTTCACATAATATGCCTGCTATGTTATTAGTACATTATAGTACATGATTTCATTACATTTTATGCTATGTATGCCCATTGTGTGCGTACTTAGTACATTGATTTACATTACATTTCTGTTGCATATGTTTACTCAGCATATGGACACATTGATTTACATGAACATTTCCGTTGTATATGTTTACTCAGCATATGGACACATTGATTTACATGAACATTTCTGTTGCATATGTTTACTCAGCATATGGACACATTGATTTACATGAACGTTTCTGCTGCATATGTTTACTCAGCATATGGGCACATTGATTTACATAAACATTTCTGCTTCGTATGTTTACTTAGCATACTTAGTACAATTGTTTACATCACATGCCTTCATTTTGTTATGACATTTGGTTTGTTTAACATGGGACAATACATTCATTAACATTAGCTACGCCGTTCATTAGTAGGTAGTGGTACCATAGGAATTGACAACTCCCATTCCTGAAGTCCTGGGTTTGATAGGACTGGAAGGAGTGACCGAATTCGATATACATAACTTAGATAAACCTTTAATTTGTTTAAGGGTTTATCGCCGCAGTCTCAAGGCTTGGATGTATGCATAGTTTACAATACCACATAAATGTTAATATCAATAGAGCATGCATTTTTTCCACAGAACATAACGTTGATTTAAACCACGTGTTACTTCAACGACTTGTTTTGTGCATTTTACAAATGGTTTAAGTTGATACATTTCGCTTACCATACATGATACATTTTGGGATGCACATTACATGATTTACATTGAACATAAACACGTCGACATTGACATACACATTTGACATGGTTTACACAATAACACTTGACATTTGGTTTACACATGAACAATTTACATGGTGGATTGGTTTGGGTAAATGATTTAAGTAACGTGGCGTATGTAATATGATACAAACATGGTGGATACGCCGCTGGTACTTCCTATATATAAATGTTTGTATGATATTACATATCGTGGCGTTATCTAAGTCATTTCAGTTTAGACACATTACATTTTACATAAATATCATATTCTTCACAAGACATTATTTTCACAAACAACTTATCTTATTCAACTCATTTTACTTGGTTATTCGTTTAACCTTGCACTTATCTATACATATCATTTGATGTTATCGTTTTTCAAATGGTTTACAAAGCAAGACAAATTACAAGGTTCATGACTGACTGTTATTAAACATTCTTTAAACTCAAGTCATGAATCCCATTTTCACAAAACCTATGTATCTCACAGGCATTTTTATGCTGACGTACCTACTTTCACATGTGTTTTTAGGAGCTGTTCCATAGGACGATGAACACGACACTAGGGCGGACCTGTGCCTTAGAGACTAAAAACTGAAGATAGAACTAGAATAACTGTGTTTTGGATTCTGTACTTCCTTTTAAGACAATGTAACACCCTTGTTTAATAAATAAAATGTAACTTTAATTTCCATGGTTGTATAACAATTAATTCTGTCCACAACACTCCCCGACGTTTTCCGCCGCGGTTGCATGTTACACGCGGTCGGGGTGTGACATAACCGATGCATATATGTATATATAGAAAAGAGTAAAAGTCGCAATGGTCGATGTTTTTGATCAAATTGTTTGCGTGATTGTGTATAAATATTTATATTAAATTTATCATGTGATAATTAATACCTGATAAAATGTTCACAATTCAGATGGACAACGAAGTAAATCAGGAAAACCAGAATAACGAGAATAATGGAAACCAAATAGATAACAGTGTCATCCAACATATAGTAGCACAAGGATTATAGATGTTATGCCTTATATTATCAAGACTATTAAGCAAGCAGAAAATAATAAATCTGCAAATGGAAGTAAAAGCCAACACACTGAACCAAGTCACAGTATGAACAATAATAACAGACCTATTATCCAAGCTCCAATTCCTCTAAAAAGAAGAAGAAACGCTTCTTATGGTTGTTCTTATAAAGAATTCTTGGCCTGCAAACCAATAGAATCTCAGGCAATGAAGGAGCCATTGCAGCCTTACGTTGGATAGAAAAGACAGAAGCAGTCATAAAAATAAGTAAATGTGCAGATGAAGATAAGATTATTTTTGCTTCTAATCTTTTAAAAAATGCAGCCTTAGAATGGTGGAATACTATTCTCCAGTCTAGGGGAAGTGACAGAATTTATAATATGGAATGGATCAACTTTAAGGAAATGGTTGAAAGAAAATTATGTCCTGCTAATGAGAAGGAACAAATCGCCAATAAGTTCCTAAATCTTAAAATGACTGGAATAGACTGCAAAGGTTACACTACCATATTCTTCAAATATGCTAGGATAGTGCAAACCTTAGCCTCACCTGAACCAATGTTAATCTCCCGTTATATTTGGGGATTAATTAGTGAGATTAGACACGTAGTCAAGGCAACTAGACTGCAAACCATAGAAGAAGCAGTAGAACTAGCCAATACCTTGACTGATGAATTGGTACGTACACAAGAGGAAAACCAGAGAAAGAACCTAGCTCAAAAGCTTACTCAGGAATTTCGCTACGGTAATTCCTACCGTGGAAAAAGTACAGGTTCTTCTGCACCTTACTGCAAGTTTTGTAAAAAGAAGCACTCGGGAAAGTGTGATGTGTCCTGCAGCTTTTGCAAGTACCCAGAACACAAGTAAGAAGATTGTAGGAGAAAGGCTAGTGCCAGGATATGCTACAATTGTGGAGAGGCTGGTCACATCAAACCGAACTGTCCGAAACTAGCTCTAGCCACAAGCAACAAGGCTAAGACAACTGAAGCTCCTAAGAAAAATGCCAGAGCGTTTGTTCTGACAGCTAAGGAAGCCAAGATGATTTCGGATGTGATTGCCGGTACGTTCTTAGTAAATAATATATTTGCCAAAGTATTGTTTGACTCTGGTGCAAACCAAAGTTTTATCAATACTTCTTTCTACCAATTTCTTCACCAACCCTTCGCCAAACTCCAACAAGATTATCTGGTAGAGACAGCAAACGGGGAATCCATTAATATAAGTGAAATCTTGCAGGGAGCAAGAATAGAAATCCTGAACCATCATTTCTTTGCAAACCTTTATTGTCACCCGATATTTCCACATATTACCGGTGGGCCCGACGGGGAGTATCGTGACGTAGTTGATGTCATCATAGTCAATATACACAATATGATAGCATAGCGGAAGGCTTGGTGAATAATTACAATTACAAACCATAGTGTCTGAGTGTCCAAATGAAAGAATATACAGACTTGGTTGTAATAAAGATCCACAGGCGGATTATAAAATAAAATACAAGAAAACAAAAATAACAGACTCCAGGTATCTAGGGATTTGCAAGATCCTCTTATTTGACACGTAGTAGCTCCAGCCTATTTACGTGAAGTACATGTCAATCAGTCTTTGGAAAATACGTCAGTTTTCACTGGTAAATACAATTAACTGACTCATTTGAAAACATTTATGAAAATTGGTTTAAGTGCACAAGGCACAAATCATTTATAACTTGGGACAATTATTTAAGATAATCTTGTATGCAGTTTTACATGTTTGTCTTACAATTGGGGCCGGTTTGGAAGCCGGTCATGATTAACTGACTCACCACTTATAGAACCCACAAAGGAGTTATCCCCAACATGTGGGTTTATTAGCATTTGCATCTGTCAGGTGTATGCCTACACCCCGTGCGTAGGTCGTGGCCATTTTCAAATGAAATGAGCCGAGGATATCCAGGACACGGTCGTATTAACCCCCAATGTTTATGTTATCAAACAAGACAGATTAAAACGGGTTACGTAAATTTTAATAATCACAATCTGATTAAATGATTTCATACCCGACCAAACGCTATTATTATAATACCGTATCCCAAGCCCGTATAAGGGAAAATAAGTTAAAAGTATTTACCTGAGCTAGATGTGAAGAAGTAACTCAGCCGTATATTCCTAAAGCCTTATGAAATACCTTCTACTGAAGCTACTCAATCTGTATGGAAGGTTTAATAACCTATTAGGATACTAACGGGCCTTTATTTAAGTCAAAGACTTAGACCAGTTAGTTGGAAGGATACTTTACGGTTCTAAACGCTAGATTAAGCGGAGACCAGAATAGAATGTGGTTTAGACCCGACAAGTTTGGATACTTGTATAATATGGGTAAACTAAACACATTCTGGAAGTTGAAGTTTTAATGATAAGGTTAAACCCGTTTCGGCTATTTTACATAAACTAGTCACATAAACCGATCTGAACGTATAAATGCATAACGGGTAACCAAATGAATTATATACAGGTCTCAAATGTTATTATGCTTAGAATATGTTAATACATCAGTAGGATGTTAACATATATGCCCAAAAAGTATTTAAAACCATTTTAAGTCCCGTAAGGGCATTTTGGTCATTTTAATGATTATAAAAGAGATTTTATAATAAACTGAGGTTCTGGTCTTTGGTAATCAGTAAAAATATTTATTTTATCACACTACATCAGTAAGATATTATACATATGTGAGGTTTACCATTTATGGCCAAATTATGCCCCGAAAGAGCATTTTGGTCATTTCACATATGCTTTTAAGGACATTTTTGGAAGTCTGAGTTCATGACTTATACTTACTTTAATTATATTAAAATTTACTTAAAAGTTCAGAAGGTAATAAGTCTTATGTGTTAAATATGGTTTAAAACCATACTATGCACCTAATTAGCATAAAATCGCTAATTGACGATAATTAAAGTGTTTTATGGAAATCTGAGATCTTGATCAGTTTTAAATGCTCAAAATAATTTATTTAATGTATGAAATCAGTAGGAAAAGGTTTGGCATTCAAATCATTTGTTAATCTCATTTTATGCATAAAAAGGGTATTATCGTCATTTACTGAATTATACAAGAACTCCATGATATGATCATATTATAATCTGATCAAAAATTCCAAAAATCACTAAAAATAATATCTTAATAGTAGGTAATGAGTTTTGGGTCAAAACCTATGCTTAAACATGACTTATGCAAGATGTCGCAATTTAATTAATAAAAAGCTTCAATTTACGATATCGAGCATAACTTCTGTTTGAGACCAAGAACTGATGTCAAATTTTCGGGACAACTTATATATCAGTAACAAAGGTTTTTGTCCTCTCACATTTCTAAAAATCTCGTTTATATGTCAAAAGGGCAAAAATGGCATTTATAAGCATAATAACGGAAATGAGCATATAATTCAAACTACTAAGGACCAGGTAATATAACTCCAGGGGGTTATACTATAACATAAAGTGGTCCCAATGGAAACTTAAAACATGGAAGGATTAAGCTTAATTAGGTCAGAACTGAAAGTCAAAGCAAAAGTCAAGCTTTTGCGACTTCCGGTTGTGAACCGTCCTTAAACTGATAATTGTCGGGTTGGACATGCTTAGACATGTTCTAATACTAATTACCAAGTTATTAGAATGATAACATATGATTTATAACCTCTGCATTGTTAGTTATAATTATTATTTAAAAATCTAGTCAGTTTGACTTTTTGACTTATTAGTTTGACCCGACGATTAACTAGTCAAATGAAATAATTAGGAGGTGCCCTATTAAGGGTTAATCACCTACCTTATTATGGTCACATAACCACTTTTAATTCGGACAGTGGTTGGACCATTTGTGATTAAACCGAAAGTCAAAGTCAAATTATGATAACTTTGACTTTTTCAGTTTTTAAACTAAAACTGAACTAAGGAAGGGGGCTAAGACACTTACAAAGGGTCCTAGCTATCTTTTCTGCAAACTTGAGCTCCCTTTATGGCCAGGTATCTCCAGATAAAAGTGTAGGAGTGAATGCAATTGAAATGAGCAAATGAACATGACACTTAAGTGTCTTTATATAGATGATTTCCATGAAACAAGATCAAGGCACGTGTTTTGGAGGCATCTAGGATCACCCCAGGTGTCCTAGTGGTATTACAAGTTCGACAATCAGCCCATGGTATCAATTAGAAGGAGTTAAAGTCGGTTCTGAGCTGAAACTTGCAGCTGGCAGAACTTTTCTGCGCTGGGCATTCTCTCGCGGGTCGCGTAGGATCCTAAGGGGGTCTACGCTCCCTCACGACAACCTCCTGTTCAGGTTAAAAAGTTTCAATCTTTGGCAGTTTCAGTCCCTGGTCCTTAGAAACTTTATATAACCTCATTTTTGGCATATAAGGCCCTTGTAGTTAGTTTGTAGAGGTTCAAGGGAGTATAACCAAACTTCGTTAGGCCCAGTTTCGTTCAACGGTCACCATAACACAAGTTTCTATACATTGACGCTTTTAACCCAAAGTCTTGAAAACTTGCATAACGATCTCGAAATCACGTGAAATTGATGTCACTTATTCTTGAGAGTATATTTGAATATTACGAAGCCTCGGGTTCGTTAAAAGGTCACTCAGAGGTAAAAATTAACAGGTTGACACGTTTAACCCCCGTAGTTTATAATCTTCCGATTATTTTCATAAACGGCTTCTTATATCAAATCAATCACTCATTTAAGAATACATTCTTCGTGTGTGGTCATTCAAAGGCACAAGTTTGGCATGTTGACACTTTTAGTCCCTTCGCATACATATTTTCATCGTTTGTCAACTTTAGTCCTTTAAACTCAAACTTTCACATATTTAGAGTTTAGGACACGTGTCTTTATATAATTGAACACGTTTTTACGTGGTGTTACATCCTCATCCCTTAAAAGAAATCTCGACCCCGAGATTTACTGGAATAAGTGAGGGTACTTCTGTCGCATAATGGACTCAACTTCCCACGTATATTCAGGGTCTCTACGAGCATCCCATTTAACCTTTACTGTAGGCACGTGCTTCCTTCGGAGCTTTTTAACCTGACGATCCTCGATTGATATAGGTCTTTCAACAAACCTCAGGCTTTCATCAATCTGTACGTCTTTATGAAACATTGCTAGTGATTCATCAGCTAGGCATTTCTTTAGGTTACAGATGTGGAACACATTATGAATTCCACTTAGCTCCTTAGGCAAGTTTAGCTTATCAGCTACACTGCCGACACATTCGATAATTTCGGATGGTCCAATATACCTTGGGCTTAGCTTGCCCTTCTTACCAAAACGCATCACACCTTTCTAGGGTGACACTTTTAGTAAGACTTTGTCGCCTACTTCAAACTTTAGAGGTTTTCGCCTCTTATCAGCATAACTTTTCTGCCTATCCCTTGCAGCTTTTAGGCGATCACGAATTTGGACAATCTTGTTCGTCGTTTCAAGGACTATATCAGGTCCTGATAACTGAGCTTCTCCTACTTCCGCCCAACATACAGGCGTTCTACGTTTCCTTCCATACAATGCCTCAAAAGGCGCAGCCTGAATGCTAGTATGGTAGCTATTGTTATAGGAGAACTCGATCAAAGGTAGGTGGTCATCCCAGCTACCTCCCAAATCAATAACACATGCTTGAAGCATGTATTCCAAAGTTTGAATTATACGCTCACTTTGTCCATCTGTTTGCGGATGGTAAGCAGTACTAAAATTCAAACGAGTGCCTAATGATTGTTGGAAACTTTTCCAAAAGTGAGAGGTGTATCTAGTATCTCTATCGGATATAATAGACACCGGCACTCCGTGGAGAGATACAATCTTATCCACGTACAACTGAGCTATCTTGTCACAGCTATGAGTCTCCTTAATGGGTAAGAAGTGTGATGACTTAGTCAGTCTATCAACTATGACCCATATAGTATCATTTCCATGCCTTGTTTTAGGTAACTTGGTTATAAAGTCCATAGTTACCATCTCCCACTTCCATGTGGTAAGTTCTGGCTATTGAAGCAGACCCGATGGCTTTTGATGCTCAGCTTTAATCTGAGCACATGTCAGGCACTTAGCTACATGTGTGGCAATAGATTTCTTCAAACCTATCCACCAATAATTAGCCTTTCAATCTTGATACATTTTGTCACCTCCAGGGTGAACTGAGTATTTGGAATTGTGAGCTTCCTAGAGGATTGTATCTCGAAGCCCTCCATGAATACGAACCCAGATCCTTCCATTCAGTCTGAGGATTCCATCCTTGCCAGGTGCTAATTGTTCAGCAGTTACACCTAACTTTTCATTTGGAAGGTTAGCTTCCAAAACAGCTTCCTTCTGAGCAGCTAACAACCTTTCATTCAAGCTCTTCTTTAGTTCAATGCTCTTGGCATTAATCCTTATAGGTTTGACTCTTTCCTTTCGGCTTAGAGCATCAGCGACTACATTCGCTTTGCCAGGATGGTAGTGAATTTCAAAATCGTAGTCATTTAGAGTTTCCATCCAACGGCGCTGTCTCATATTGAGTTCTTTTTTATTGAATAAATGTTGGAGACTTTTGTGATCCGAATGGATCACACATTTAGTTCCATATAAATAGTATCTCCATAACTTAAGTGCAAAGACAAAGATACCCAGCTCCAAATCATGGGTGGTGTAATTCTTTTCATGCACTTTTAATTGTCGCGATGCATAGGCAATCACCTTGCCTCGCTGCATAAGTACACAGCCCATACCGGTGTGTGAAGCATCATAATACAAGACAAATTCTTCTACTCCTTCGGGTAATGTCAACACCGGAGCATTGCTCAACTTTTGCTTAAGAATCTCAAAAGACTCTTGTTGTTTTGGACCCCAATCAAATTTTACATTCTTGCAGGTCAGAGTAGTCAATGGTGCAGCTATTCTTGAGAAGTTCTCAATGAATCTCCTGTAATAACCTGCTAATCCCAGAAAACTGTGAATTTCTGTTGGTGTCTTTGGTGCTTCCCAGTTCATGATAGCTTCTATTTCAGTGGGATCTACTTGTATACCACGCTCACTCACAACATGTCCAAGGAATTGGACTTCGCGAAGCCAGAACTCGCACTTGGAGAATTTAGCATACAGTTTCTCCTGTCGAAGCAATCCTAAAATAGACCAAAGGTGTTTCTCGTGATCAACTTGATTACGAGAATAAATAAGTATGTCATCTATAAAGACAATGACAAACTTATCTAAGTATGGCTTGCAGACTCTATTCATGAGGTGCATGAATGCTGCTGGTGCATTAGTGAGCCCGAAAGGCATCACTAAAAACTCGTAATGTCCATACCTCGTTCTGAACGCTGTCTTAGGTACATCTTCAGTTTGGACCTTGAGTTGATGATATCCGGATCTCAAATCAATCTTCGAGAAGAAGCTTGCCCTTTGAAGTTGGTCAAATAAATCGTCGATCCTGGGTAATGGATAACGATTCTTGATCGTTACCTTGTTTAGCTCACGGTAATCCATGCATAAGCGCATCGATCCATCCTTCTTCTTTATAAACAATATAGGAGCTCCCCAAGGCGAAGAGCTGGGTTGTATGAAACTCTTTTCTAGTAAGCCATCCAATTGAGTCCTGGGCTCTTTCATTTCAGTAGGCGCTAGACGGTAAGGAGCTCGTGCAATTGGTGCAGATCCTGGAAAAATGTTTATCCTAAACTCAACTTACCTCTCAGGAGGTAATCCAGGTAATTCATCAAGAAAGACATCAGGATATTCAGAAATAATTGGAATGTCTTCAATCTTAGGCTTTGGTTCATCAACAGTCACTTGTGCCATGTAGATGACACACCCGCTCTTCAGACACTTTGATACCTTGAGAATAGACACATTTTTGGGCAACCCATATTGTGTATCTCCTTGAATGGTGAAGGATTCACCAGAAGGGGTTTTGATGTGAACTAACTTTTTATCGCAGGCAATTTGGTCTTGGTTATGCGATAACTAATCCATGCCTAAAACTACATCAAACCCAGCCAATTTCATTGGCAAGAGGGACAGCGGGATAGAACGATTCTTAATGGATATAAAGCATCCATCAAGAAGAGTTGAAGCTATTTCTAAGGTACCATCTGCTAGCTCTACCTCATATTTTATGTCTAGAGTTTAATAGGTAGATTCAGTAACTTACTAAACTCATGGTCTACAAAAGACTTATCAGCACCTAAATCAAATATGTTAGTGCATTAAATGTCTATCGCCTCCGTCAATCAAAATCGTAGTAGAAACCGAAGAATGTAAGACTTGATGATGTTACTAGTTAGTAAAGGCAAGGTGGCAATTGTGTAAATAATGAGACTTCTCATTATAACCTTGTGCCTATAAATAGGAGCCTTAGGTTTAAAGTTAAAGACTTTTGGATCATTTGGAGATTTAGAGATCTAATCCTAGAGAGAGAAAGTCTAGAGAGAGAAAGTCTCTCCACGTGATTCTTGTTACTTGTACACGTCATATTCATCAATAGAATCACGGTTCTAGTACGTTATTGTGTGTTCGGTCACGCACGTTCACGGATTCCGCACGTCGAACGTTCGTTACGCAATCGAACGGTGTCAAAACCGGTCCTACAATTGGTATCAGAGCAGGAGCTCGATTGCTTTGATCAAACACATTGATTCGTACCAGATTTCAGCGATATCAGATCCGAATTTCATTTATATCTTCATTTTTTTCACTTTTATCACGTTTTTTACTGTTTTTCGTCAAATTGAACGGGATTTTACGGTCCGAATCGGCTAAATTTTTGATATGTTGTGTGAAAACACCTGATCTATAACCCTACCAAGTTTCAGATCCAAACTCCTAGCCGTTTAGGAGAAATCGAAGGTTTTCGGTCCGATTTCGCGTCAAAAAACAGGTTCCGCTCATACGAACAATCATGTTTCGCTCGTAAGGTTTCGCTCCAAGTGTCCGTTCAGAGGTTTCGCTCATAGGTCTTCATTAGGGTTCGTTCAAAGTGACATATTTTGTGGTTTCGCTCTTTTGTCATTAAGTGGTTCCGTTCATATGGTCCAATAGAGTTTCGCTTATCAGTCATCTAGGTGGTTTCGCTCATAAGACATCACACTGATTTCGTCTGAATTGTCATCATTGTGTCTAAACATTTAAAGATTGTCGGCCACTAAACTCAAAGTTGCATGTGATTATGACTGTTATAATGCATAAATCAATAAAATTTGAGGCCCAATGAGCATTGTATTGATAAACGAAATGTCGGCCATTTATATGTGTCATCAAGCATTGCGGCCCAATGAGATTTTTGTTGTGAATTAAGTTGTCGGTCATGTTGAACGATAATGTGATTTACATGTGAGGCCCAATCACAATCAAAAAGTGTTAAGTCATCGGCCCAATCAAGTTGATCTTATACATACGGCCTAATCACAATTTATATACATTTAAAGTGTGTCGGTTTAAGTGTGAATAAATAAATCAAAAAAGTGTTAGTGATTGTTTGTCAGCCAAAATTAATGATCCATGTGATAAATGTTTGTCGGCCCAATCACAATTATCGAGCTCATTAATCAATTCATAAATCAAGACTATCAGGCCCATCATTAAAGACTTACATGATATCAGTCAAAACAATTGTTGTTGGCCCATGCATTGTTGTCGTCCATTAAGTGATTTGTTTGGCCCAATCATAGTACAACATACACACGTGCTTAAATGATATTAAATGATTGATTCTGTTTGTCGGCTTTTCATTCACTAAATGATGGCCCGATCAGTTGGTTATTGGTTATTGCATGTGAAATAAAAGGGAGGCCCAATCATAAGTGTTTGTTGTTATTTTGGACCAATCATAAGTGTTTGTTGATAAGTGTTTGTTGATATTTTGGCCCAATCATAAGTGTTTGTTGATATTGGTTGTTTGATATAAGTGTGGTTAAAATGTTTGACGAAAAGGAAAACTGTACACTTGAAAGTTTAAATGATTGGTTTGATGGGTTTTGGGTTAAAAGAAGAGTAGATGAGAATAAAAATATTTGGGTTAAAAGACGTGAATGTTTTTTTGTGTAAGAAAGATGAAACAGTTAATGAGTTGGAAAAGCGATATGAAAGTTTACTTGACAATTTAGAAAGGTACGAGATAAGAATGTCAAATGCTGAAAAAATATCAAAATTTGCAGACGCGTTACCTTCAGAGTGGGATGAATTTTTGATTGAATTGAAAAAGGATTCTAGGTTCTCAAATTTTTATCCAAATGAATTCATCAATAAGCTCAAAACACACAAGTATGAAAATGAAAAGAAAAAGAAAGAGTTGATGAATGGAATCGAAAAAGAATTGGAAAAAATAAGTTTGGATGTGATTATTGAAATGAGAAGAAGAGTCAATATTTGTCTTGTAGCAAAAAATGTTATGAAATATGATATTAAGAGGGGTTGTTATCTAGATGAAAGTATGAATCCTCTTGATTTTGTTAAAATTTTCTGTGCAGGAACATACAAGACAAAGGCATAGGATATTTCAAAGATTGAAGAATCCAAGAAAGATGAAATTTCAAAAGGTGAAGTTGTGTGCTCGAAATGCGAAAAATTTGAAGCTGACAATGGCAAACTCTTGAAGGATGCGGAAAATTTGACATTGGAAGTCAAGAAGTTGAGAGATGAGAAGCAAGCTGATGATATGCAGATTCTTATTTTGAAAGAAAATTGTGAGAAGTTGAAAACTAAAAATGACAAACTGTTGGGTAATTTGAAAGAGAAAGAAAAAGACTTTGAAAGCAAAAAGAAATCCTCAGAAAATGAAGATTTCTGGATAAAACTTGAAAACAAAAATCTAAAAGCAAATGAAACAAAATTTCAAGAACAGATAAAAGTTTTGGTCAATGAAAAGTTTGTTCTTGAAAACATTAAGATTGAAAATGAAAAATCAATCAAGTCTCATCTTGAAAGAATATCTCAGCTTGAAAATGAGGCTGAGAATTCGAGAGCTAAAATTGATGAGCTTGAAAAGAAATTGAAAGGTTTTGTGACATCATCTGAGTTTTTGAATATCCCCTGTCCAAAACCGATCAATTTTGTTCCAATAAGTGACATTGTCACAAATTTTGACAAAGTCAAAATTGAAGATTGTGATGATAAATCTGATGATGAGAAATAAAAAGAAGAAAAAAGAAAAATATTTTTGGAATTAAAAGAAAAAATTTAAAAATACTGTTTTACAATCTACTGAAATAGGTGAATGCTCAAAGCAAAAACCTGTTAAGAAGATTGTAGAACACAAACAAAAAGTTAAAAATTTGAAAAATTTTAAAAATGAAAATAAAAGCTCATCAGATCAATCATCCAATCGCAATCAAAAATCACAAAAATTGAAAAATCAAAACTCAAAAATTGTTGGTAATAAGTGGTGCAGGTCGGACCACAGTGCTCAAAAGTCAAATCCTTCAATCAAGAGGAAAAAGGAGTATCACTAAGCCAAACAGTGCTTTGATTTGAGCATTTGGACTGAAAATGGTGATTGGTACGATAACAGAGTGTGTTACCGATGCGGTTATCAAGGACACATTGCTGTTAACTGCCAAAGTTGGAATTTTGAGACGAGAAGATGCTATAATTGTCAAATCAGAGGTCACATTGCCAGAGATTGCCCAAGGAGATCAAATGAAAGATTGAGGGTTAAATCTCAAAAATTGGCAAAGATTCCAGTCAACGTCAAGCCCAAAGAATAGAAGTTTCAAGAACCTAAAGTTCAAGAAACGAAAGTAAAGCTTTCTCAAGGGCAGAAAGACAGACTGAGGAAGAAGAGGAAGAAGGCTAGAGAGTATCTAGAGAAGATATTGTCCTCGGGTTCATCTGTTGGTAAGAATAAGAGTTCTGATGAATCGACTCCTTCGATTGCAAAATCAAGCAAGATGAATTCATCAGATACAAATTTGAGGACAGAAGAGAGAAAGAAGAAAAAGAAAGTTATCGGCGATGAATCTGGCTCATCAAATTCAGACAAGCCACACTCAGGCAATGATTTTGGTGTGTCAAAACCAGAAGAGCCATTTGTTGAGGTAAAATCTAAGAATTCAGGTTTAACAATGGATGATGCAAATTTTCCACCATTGTTGAACAAGAATTCAAAATCACCCAAGGACAGTCAGGCTTGGGTGAAACTATTCAAATAGAAAAACCTGACTTGCCGGAGTTCCCAGGTTGGTAAGCGTGGAACATGAATCGGCACATTTCTTGAGAAATTTCACTTTGGTGATTTTTCGTCTTATATGTGGTAAATCAGGGACATTAAGTTGTACTTGATTTTCTACAAATGGTTTTTATGGTAAAATCAGAAAACGATAAATCTTTACATGTGATTAAGAGTACAAGGTGATGAAATGACCCCGAACCTACAAATGTTTGGTAAATAAACTAATTTTCCAGAAAAACCATTTTGATTAAAACAAACTTAAGTGTTTTGAAATCATAATGGGAAAATAGTTTGTTGTTAGGGGGAGTTCTGATTGTTTACGCCAGGTGGATGGAGAATTGAAGTGATTCTCATCAAGTTGTCATGTTTGTACAGTTTGTTTCAAATTTTCCCAGAAAATCAAAATTGAAACATATTTTAATTTTAGGGGGAGAAAAATTTTTAAAAAATTAGAAAATTTGAAAATTCAAAAACATTAAAAATCAAAAAAATGAGTTCTGTTGAGACAAGAGGAAATGATAGTACATCAGTTAGACTATCACAGCACGCTAAAGAATTGGAAAGTAAAATGTGATAAACGGTCTCACTAAAGATGTGACGATAGGCTCAGCTAGACTAGTAGATTTGCGATAACGATACAAACTTAAATGAAAAAGCCTAGTTCTAGTGGGAAACGCGGTTAAAAGCATAGTACTTAGTTTTGTCCTTCTTGATTGTGTGCCTACTCAGTAATCGCTGATTGTCGAAAGACATAAAACCGGTTAAGTTTGTGAGCTTTCACAACTTGCTGAAAAGTCGCTGTGATTGTCCTCTGTGTATACGTGAGTATTGACCTGGATGTTATTGCCTAAACGTTCTGCTTTATTTTCTTTGGTGTTTCGTTTAAGCTTTGGACCTCCTCTGCGTATACGGGAGTATCGACCTGGTGGTTAAAGCCTAAACAACTTCAAATTGTTTTATTTTCTTATTTTGTTTAAACATTGGACTTTCTCTGCGTATACGGAAGTATCGACCTGATTGTTAATGTTTAAACATTCTGCGTTGTTTTCGCACATATCACAGTTGATGAAAGTTTAAAGGCATTACTTGAGTTAGTGTATTGCATGATGAGGGGATATGCTGAGATCGTGGGGTCCATAAGAACTTAGTGCAAAATTAATATACCTTAAATGTATCGGTAAGCATTTCGAAAGTTTTTAGATTGAGTTTAAGAGGACAACTATATCGTCAATCTATGTGAATCGTTTAGAACTTAAAATGTCTAAAAGCTTAACGGTGCTAGTGATGTGTCTCAAAAACTGATATGATCCTCATTCACAAACTCACAAAAATAGTATTTGTGCATATTTTATTTCTGCATTTAAATTTTGTTTTTGCACTTATGTTTCATATTATTAAAAAATCCAAAAAGATTTTCGACAACTGATGTTGGAAAGTTGATATTCAAAATCTCAAAGGCTAAACAAGATGAACAATTGGTTTGGTTAAGATAATGAGAAGTTGGAAGATAATCCTCAAATGTTTAGATGATTCATTAATTTGAATCACAATATCGTGTGTTATATGTTTGAGAATTTTGAGTGAATTCTTTTAGAGTCAAAATTATTTTGTCTTACAAGAGTTTGAGATGTGTAGGTTTCTGATTCTGTTGCTACGGAAAGCCAAGCGTCAATCCTAAAAGCACGGAAGCTTGACGAAAGGGGGAGCCTGAAGAAAGAGACTACTGAAAGGGGGAGTAACGGAAGCTCGAAGACAGATCCACGGGGATTCTGTTCGAGAAAGAGAAAGACAAGACGCTACGAGATTGACTGCGGCAATATCCAAGGGGGAGATTGTTAGTGCATTAAATGTCTATTGCCTCCGTCAATCAAAATCGTAGTAGAAACCGAAGAACGCAAGACTTGATGATGTTACTAGTTAGTAAAGGCAAGGTGGCAATTGTGTAAATAATGAGACTTCTCATTATAACCTTGTTCCTATAAATAGGAGCCTTAGGTTTAAAGTTAAAGACTTTTGGATCATTTGGAGATTTAGAGATCTAATCCTAGAGAGAGAAAGTCTAGAGAGAGAAAGTCTCTGCACGTGATTCTTGTTACTTGTACACGTCATATTCATCAATAGAATCACGGTTCTAGTACGTTATTGTGTGTTCGGTCACGCACGTTCACGGATTCCGCACGTCGAACGTTCGTTACGCAATCGAACGGTGTCAAAACCGGTCCTACAAAATAAAACTCTAGCATAAATATTATTAATGAGGAAGGTGCCTGTTATAACGTTTCCGTCGTTCACCGCCTCCCTTGCATTCATCTGAAAAACCCTAGCATTGGTTTTCTTTGCCTCCTCGGGCTTCTTAGCATTCTTAGGGCAATTAGTGTTGATGTGCCCATTTTCGTTGCAACCATAGCAGGTCGAATCCTTGATGTTTCGGCACTCCACAGTCTTGTGCCCTTTCTTCTTGCAGATCCCACAAGGTTTAGCTTGCGGGTCCTGGTTGCACTTTCCAAAGTGCCTCTTGTTGCAAGTCTTGCATCTGGGCTTGTCACCTGACTGCCCTTTCTTGGAACGAGAGTTCCCTTTTTTCTTTTTGTTCGACTGATGGGACTGGTCTTCCTCTCTCTTTCTTTTTCCCTCATTGGTGGTTTTCTTTGCCTTACTCCTTACAACATCGAGAGTAAGGGGCAAAGATAGATCTACAACAGATCTGTAAGTAGCAGGCTTAGAAGCCTTGACATTTCCTTTCACCTTAGGGGCTAACCCACCGATAAAACACGCAATGCGTTTGGGTTCTGGGGTGACCAAATACGGTACAAGTCTTGACATGGAGTTAAAACTGGTCACATAGGACCTGCAATCCAAATCCTTTATTACCAAGGTGAGGAAGTCAGTTTCTATTCTTTCAACTTCATGCTGAGGACAGTAAGTGTCCTTCACAAGGTCAACAAACTTGTTCCACGAAAGGTTATATAGAGGAACCTTTCCAGTGGATTGCACCAAGGCTTTCCACCATGTTAGGGCGTCTCCCTTGAAAGACTGAGATACAAACTTGACTATGTCTTCCTTAGCACATCCATTGATGTCAATCACAGTTTCCATTTCATCCAATCACTTCATACAGTTGATTGCTCCCTTTTCTCCCGTGAAATCTCTGGGCTTACAGGAGACGAAATATTTATATGTACAACCCTTGTTGTACCTGGGAGTCTGATTAACAAAAACTTGTCTCTGTGGTTAGCTTTTCTGATTAGATGAGTGTTGAGACTCATCCTTCTTTAGTGTATGCGAATGAGATAGGGACTTCATATGAGTTTTGGACCGAACATTACTCAGCTCCTTAAACTTATTATCCACAGCTTGAGCAACCGCTACGGTTATCATCACTTGTAATTCAGCACCAGTAATATTTATCCTGGTATTATTGTTTCCTTCTTCAGGATGACTGTTTGCTTCGTCAGAGCCAACCATGATTTGAGTACTATATTAAACAATAACGATGTATTTATGTTATATAATGAATCATCGCATTGATGATTAGATGGTCATGGTATTATTAAACCATATAGACCATTTTAAGTAATAAGTGAAAATCAATTATGATTTGCCTAGGCTACAACTGAACCATTTTAAGCAACCAATAGGATATAATCCTTTATATTTATTAGACAGGGGACATAAGTCACAACTGTCAATGTCATAAAGACATTTTCATATAGCACAAAAGACTCGTCTCGAAGGACATTTAGATGGCACAGAAGGCCTTGTCACAAGGACGATTAAAACATAACCAATGATCTCTTGGATCAGTGATCTTTTAAGGGTCGAACACAGTTCATCGCCTTTTTGACAAGAAGTTTATAAGATAAAACTATCATTATCATTAATACACCTTTTCTCTTAGGCATACATCTCAAATGGATGTTTTGGTGTATACATCATATTGATGTTTAATAGCCATGATTCACATTGATCATATAGGCTATAATAATGACTTGGAAAGATCCAAGTACATTTGGAAGCTAGTGTGGTCTCTCAAGTCACACAACCCGGAATGTCAACATATTCTCAGATGTTAACAAGGAATTATCATCTTAAAAAGGTTATACCATCATAGCCATTGATATTTTGGCTAGGTTATACCTCTAAGAACTTCTTTTTGAAATTTCTTTGGCAGATCAATTTAAATTGAAATGATATTGCATGAGGATGTAAAAATACATATTTAAAATCTCAAAAAGAAATTTCATTAAAATACTAAACTATTACAGGAATGCCCTAAACGGGTCTTGAAATAAACATACTGTCCACGCAGGGACTACAAAAAAAAAAAAGAAATAAGTCCACTCAGGGACTAAGTACAGAAAATAAAATGTCCTCACAGGGACTTGATTGAAATTACAATACAAAATAATATAAACAAACTACTACTTCTTTTTGCCTTTTTATGAGGTTCGTAAGGCCCTTGAGAAATTTGTTATGCTTCTTATTGGTTCCGTCTGCTTTTTGCTCAACCTGGTCCAACCTCTGTAGAATTTGTCGAGTTTGAAGTTGTTGAGGAGGAGGAGGTTGTTGATACGGTGGGTATTGATACCCTTGCACTGGATATCCAGTTGGGTAAGCTGGAGGAAACGGTGAAGGATAAAGTGCATTATATTGTGCTGCCTCAAGATATGGATCTTGGGCAGGGGCTTGATATCCATAATCTGTATGAGTTGGATATTCAAATGGGTTATACCCAGATGAAGCTGGGTATGTTGGTATTGGGTTTTCAAAACCCACGGGCGGTGGCGGTGGTGCATAAGAAACTGGCGGAGGATTATCTTCCGGCACCGCATGTGAAGGTCCACCCATCTATGGATCTTCAGGAATAGGGGATATGTGCTTGAAGCTTGAGGGGAATTGAACCTTGGCCCCCCTTGCACGGACATCCGTGCATTCCTCCTTTGCCTCGGCGGCTTGGGAGGTGGTTGTGGTGGTTGTTGAGGTGGTTCCTCAACAGGTAGAGGTGGTGGAGTAACCGCTTGAAGATACGGCTCATCCAAAGGAGGTTGAGAAGGAGAGTTATGAAATGAAGGGGTAAATTCCCATTCATACTTGTTCCACCGTTCGGCCCATGAATCGGGCCCTTGATATGGCGATCCTTGGTATGGAGAACCGCTGGAGATGCTGATGGGGTGATCTGGTGTCCCGTTGGTGGCTCAGGATCAGGATCGTCATCCATCTCCATATCGTGGGAGAAGTGATCCCCGGGTCCTAATGGATTGTAACACAGTAGTTCGTTGACATAGTCGTTTGGGTTGAACTACGCCAGGGAATAAGCGGAGTCAGAATGATGGAAAGAATGGGAGTGTAAAGAGTGGTAGGAATGGTGCGAATCGTGAGAATCTTGTGAATGATGGGAATGCTGGGGCTCGTATAGAATAGGCGGCCCAAAAGATGGATGAAACGAGGGTGATGAACTTAACGAGACCGAGTGTCTCGCGGGCTCAAATGAATGTCGCCAACGGTCACGCGAATCCGAGCTAGAAAAAGACGCGGATGGTGTGCGCCTGTGAGAGGGTCCCGCATGGCCTGATGGTTCTCCCCTCATCGGAACTTTTTCCCTTGCCTCGTACACGCGGTGGCATTTTTCACTTAGTAAACCTGTCAAAACAGGTAAAGCAAAACATAAACGACAAAAGGAAAAATTAAAAATAATCCTAGGTCATTTGCCTAGACTCGGAAGTCTAAGGAATGTGCTTATTGTGTCATTGAGATTAAACACAAAAGGCTAGAGTTTGATTCACTCAATGTTGGCTCTGATACCAACCTGTCACACCCCGATATTTCCACATATTACCGGTGGGCCCGGCGGGGAGTATCGTGACGTAGTTGATATCATCATAGTCAATATACACAATATGATAGCACAGCGGAAGGCTTGGTGTAATTACAATTACAAACCATAGTGTCTGAGTGTCCAAATGAAAGAATATACAGACTTGGTTGTAATAAAGATCCACCAGGCGGATCATAAAATAAAATACAAGAAAACGGAAATAACAGACTCTAGGTATCTAGGGATTTGCAAGATCCTCTTATTTGACACCAGTAGCTCCAGCCGATTTACGTGAAGTACCTGTCAATCAGTCTTTGGAAAATACGTCAGTTTTCACTGGTAAATACAATTAACTGACTCATTTGAAAACATTTATGAAAATTGGTTTAAGTGCACAAGGCACAAATCATTTATAACTTGGGACAATTATTTAAGATAATCTTGTATGCAGTTTTACATGTTTGTCTTACAATTGGGGCCGGTTTGGAAGCCGATCATGATTAACCGACTCACCACTTATAGAACCCACAAAGGAGTTATCTCCAACATGTGGGTTTATTAGCATTTGCATCTGTCAGGTGTATGCCTACACCCCGTGCGTAGGTCGTGGCCATTTTCAAATGAAATGAGCCGAGGATATCTAGGACACGGTCGTATTAACCCCCAATGTTTATGTTATCAAACAAGACAGATTAAAATGGGTTATGTAAATTTTATTAATCACAATTCGATTAAATGATTTCATACCTGACCAAACGCTACTATTATAATACCGTATCCCAAGCCCGTATAAGGGAAAATAAGTTAAAAGTATTTACCTGAGCTAGATGTGAAGAAGTAACTCAGCCGTATATTCCTAAATCCTTATGAAATACCTTCTAGTGAAGCTACTCAATCTGTATGGAAGGTTTAATAACCTATTAGGATACTAACGGGCCTTTATTTAAGTTAAAGACTTAGACCGGTTAGTTGGAAGGATACTTTACGGTTCTAAACGCTAGATTAAACGGAGACCGGAATAGAATGTGGTTTAGACCCGACAAGTTTGGATACTTGTATAATATGGGTAAACTAAACACATTCTGGAAGTTGAAGTTTTAATGATAAGGTTAAACCCGTTTCGGCTATTTTACGTAAACTAGTCATATAAACCGATTCGAACGCATAAATGCATAATGGGTAACCAAATGAATTATATACAGGTCTCAAATGTTATTATGCTTAGAATATGTTAATACATCAGTAGGATGTTAACATATATGCCCAAAAAGTATTTAAAACCATTTTAAGTACCGTAAGGGCATTTTGGTCATTTTAATGATTATAAAAGAGATTTTATAATAAACAGAGGTTCTGGTCTTTGGTAATCAGTAAAAATATTTATTTTATCACATTACATCAGTAAGATATTATACATCTGTGAGGTTTACCATTTATGGCCAAACTATGCTCCGAAAGGGCATTTTGGTCATTTCACATATGCTTTTAAGGACATTTTTGAAAGTTTGAGTTCATGACTTATACTTACTTTAATTATATTAAAATTTACTTAAAAGTTCAGTAGGTAATAAGTCTTAGGTATTAAATATGGTTTAAAACCATACTATGCACCTAATTAGCGTAAAATCGCTAATTGACGATAATTAAAGTGTTTTATGGAAATCTGAGATTTTGGTCAGTTTTAATCAAAAGAATTTATTTAATGTATGAAATCAGTAGGAAAAGGTTTGGCATTCAAATCATTTGTTAATCTCATTTTATGCATAAAAAGGGTATTATCGTCATTTACCGAATTATACACGAACTCCATGATATGATCAGATTATAATCTGATTAAAAATTCCAAAAATCCCTAAAAATAATATCTTAACAGTAGGTAATGAGTTTTGGGTCAAAATCTATGCTTAAACATGACTTATGCAAGATGTCGCAATTTAATTAATAAAAAGCTTCAATTTACGATATCGAGCATAACTTCTGTTTGAGACCAAGAACTGATTTCAAATTTTCGGGACATACTTATATATAAGTAACAAAGGTCTTTGTCCTCTCACATTTCTAAAAATCTCGTTTATATGTCAAAAGGGCAAAATGGCATTTATAAGCATAATAACGGACATGAGCATATAATTCAAACTACTAAGGACCAGGTAATATAACTCCAGGGGGTTATATTATAACATAAAGTGGTCCCAATGGAATCTTAAAACATGGAAGGATTAAGCTTAATCGGGTCAGAACTGAAAGTCAAAGCAAAAGTCAAGCTTTTGCGGCTTTCGGTTGTGAACCGTCCTTAAACTGATAATTGTCGGGTTGGACATGCTTAGAGATGTTCTAATACTAATTACAAAGTTATTAGAATGATAAAATATGATTTATAACCTCCGCATTGTTAGTTATAATTATTATTTAAAAATCTAGTCAGTTTGACTTTTAGACTTATTAGTTTGACCCGACAATTAACTAGTCAAACGAAATAATTAGGAGGTGCCCTTTTAAGGGTTAATCACCTACCTTATTATGGTCACATAACCACTTTTAATTCGGACAGTGGCTGGACCATTTGTGATTAAACCGAAAGTCAAAGTCAAATTGCGACAACTTTGACTTTTCGGTTTTTAAACTAAAAACTGAACTAAGGAAGGGGGCTAAGACACTTACAAAGGGTCCTAGCTATCTTTTCTACAAACTTGAGCTCCCTTTATGGCCAGGTATCTCCAGATGAGAGTGTAGGAGTGAATGCAATTGAAATGAGCATATGAACATGACACGTAAGTATCTTTATATAGATGATTGCCATGAAACAAGATCAAGGCAGGTGTTTTGGAGGCATCTAGGATCACCCCAGGTGTCCTAGTGGTATTACAAGTCCGACAATCAGCCCATGGTATCAATTAGAAGGAGTTAAAGTCGGTTCTGAGCTGAAACTTGCAGCTGCTGAAGTTTTCTACGCTGCGCAGTCTCTCGCGGGCCGCGTAGGATCCTAAGGGGGTCTACGCGCCCCGCGACAACCTCCTGTTCAGGTTAAAAAGTTTAAATCTTTGGCAGTTTCAGTCCCTGGTCCTTAGAAACTTTATATAACCTCATTTTGGCATAAAAGGCCCTTGTAGTTAGTTTGTAGAGGTTCAAGGGATTATAACCAAACTTCGTTAGGCCCGGTTTCGTTAAACGATCACCGTAACACAAGTTTCTATGCATTGACGCTTTTAACCCAAAGTCTTGAAAACTTGCATAACGATCTCGAAATCACGTGAAATTGATGTCACTTATTCTTGAGAGTATATTTGAATATTACGAAGCTTTGGGTTCGTTAAAAGGTCACTCGGAGGTAAAAATTAACAGGTTGACACGTTTAACCCCCGTAGTTTATAATCTTCCGATTATTTTCATAAACGGCTTCTTATATCCAATCAATCACTCATTTAAGAATACATTCTTCGTGTGTGGTCATTCAGAGGCACAAGTTTGGCATGTTGACACTTTTAGTCCCTTCGCATACATATTTTCATCGTTTGTCAACTTTAGTCCTTTAAACTCGAACTTTCACATATTCAGAGTTTAGCACACGTGTCTTTATATAATTGAACATGTTTTTACGTGGTGTTACATCTATCTAATGAATCTAGCCGGATTCGATGTTGTACTAGGAATGGAGTGGTTGGTAGCCAATCGTATCAGTATATAATGTGATCAAAAGTCAATACAAGTAAGTACACCAAGTGGTGAAAAGATCACAATCAAAGGAGATAAGCCAACCAGATCGACAAAATTCATCTATGTGATGAAAGCGGCAAGTTATGAAAGAAAAGGAGGAGTAGTATATATGATTTCCGTAATTATTAATACTAAAGGAAAAGAATTAAAATATATCCTGGTAATATCCAAATTCTCAGACGTCTTTCCAGAAGAGTTACTAGGATTACCCTAATACCATGAACGGCACCGATTGCCAAAGCACCATATCGATTAGCACCAACGGAGATGTCGGAACTGAAGAAATAATGGACGAACTTCTTGAAAAAGGTTTTATACAACCAAGTTCATCACTGTGGAGAGCACCGATGTTGTTTGTTAAGAAGAAAGACGGATCGATGTGTATGTGCATTGATTACCGAGAATTGAACAAGGTTACGATTAAGAATCGGTACCCACTACCGAGAATCGATGATCTGGTCGATCAACTTCAAGGAGCTCAATTCTTTTCTAAGATCGACTTACGCTCAGTGTATCATCAACTGAAAGTACAGGAAAAGGACATTCCTAAAACTGCTTTCAGAACGAGATATGGTCATTATGAATTTACCATCATGCCATTTGGTTTAACCAATGCCCTAATCGCATTTATGGACATGATGAACAGGATATGTAAAACACCAGTGGACAAATTCATAATTGTCTTTATAGATGATATTCTAATTTACTCTAAGAGTAAAGAGAAACATGCAGCGCATCTGCATATACTTCTGACATTGTTGAGAAAAGAGAAGCTTTACGCTAAATTCTCAAAATGTGAATTTTGGTTACAAGAAGTGCAATTCCTTGGACATCTGGTTAATCATGAAGGAATTCATGTGGATCCCACAAAGATCGAGGCAATTACTAAGTGGAAAGTCCCTGAATCACCAACAGAAGTACGAAGTTTTCTTGGACTGGCAGGATATTATAGACGGTTTATCTGAGATTTCTCTAGAATAGCCATTCCATTAACCAAACTGACCTGCAAATCAGTTAAGTTTGAATGGGGACCAAAACAGGAAGAAGCTTTTAAAATTCTTAAGCAAAGGTTAACCAACACACCCATACTCGCATTACCAGAATGAACTGAAGACTTTATAGTCTATTGTGATACGTCTAAGTTAGGATATGGATGTGTGTTGATGCAACATCAAAAGGTTATAGCTTATGCCTCTAGACAACTTAAGAAACATGAAGAGAATTATACAACCCATGATCTAGAGTTAGGAGCCATAATTTTTGCCCTTGAGATTTGGAGACACTATTTATGTGGAAATAAATTTGTTGTCTTCACAGATCATAAGAGTTTAAGGTACATTTTTGGGCAAAAAGAATTAAATATGAGACAGAGACGTTGGATGGAAATTCTTAGTGATTATGATTATGATATTCAGTACCATGCTGGGAAAGCTAATGTAGTAGCTGATGCTTTAAGTCGAAAGTATTATGAAAAGCCGAAACGAATATGTTCTCTCAGGTTAAATCTACAAGTAGATTTAAATGAGCAAATTAGAGAGGTACATGAAACAGCAATCATGGACGATGCTGAAAGTTTTAAAGGAATGATTAAGGAATTAGAACAAGGAACAGATGGAATTTGGAAGTTCCATAAGAAAAGGATGTGGATACCTGAACAACGAAACCTACGCCATAGAATTCTAGAAGAAGCTCATAAGTCTAAGTATACGATACATCCCGGAAGTGATAAGATGTATCAAGATCTAAGAAAGAATTTCTGGCGGATAGGAATGAAAAAGGATATAGCAAACTACGTTGCTAAATGTCTAACATGTTCATAAGTTAAAGCTGAGCATCAGAAACCCTCAGGATTACTACAACAGTTAGAGATGCCAATATGGAAATGGGAATTGATAACAATGGACTTTGTTACTAAATTACCCAAGACAAGAAAAGGAAATGATACAATCTGGGTGATTGTAGACAGATTGACCAAGTCTGCTCATTTCTTACCAATGAAGGAAACTTTCAATATGGAACTGTTAGCCAAGCTATATGTAAATGAAATAGTTTCATTACATGGGATTCCTTTATCTATCATATCTGATAGAGATAGCCGTTTTACTTATCATTTTTGGACAAGTTTCCAAAAAGCAATGGGAACCAGTTAAATCTAAGCACTGCTTATCATCCACAGACGGACGGACAAAGCGAAAAGACAATCCAGACGATGGAAGATATTCTTAGAGCCTGTGTAATTGATTTGAAGGAAGTTGGGACGGCCATTTACCATTAATAGAATTTTCCTACAATAACAGCTATCATACAAGCATTAATGCTGCACAATTTGAAGCACTTTATGAACGAAAGTGCAGAACTCCAGTCTGTTGGGCAGAAATTGGAGAAAAGAAATTATCTGGACCAGAGATAGGGCAAGAAACAACAGATAACATAATTCAAGTTAAGGAAAGACTAAAAGCAGCACGAGATCGTCAAAAGAGTTATGCAGATAACAGACGAAAACCTTTAGAATTTCAAGTAGGAGATAAGGTATTATTAAAAGTTTCTCTATGGAAAGGAGTAGTCAGATTCGTTAAAAGAGGAAAGCTAAGCCCCAGGTATGTTGGACCTTTTGAGATTATTAGAAGAATATGACCCGTAGCCTATCAGCTACAACTGCCAGATGTAATGGCAAGAATACATGATGTGTTTCATGTATGTAATCTCAAAACGTGCTTAGCAGACGAATCATTAGTGATACCTCTTAAGGACATAGAGGTAAATGAAAAACATAAGTTTATTGAGAAACCCATTCAGATTGAAGATAGAAAGATCAAGAATCTCAAACACAAGAGACAAGTTCTTGTCAAAATGAAATGGGATTCCAAGAAAGGACCAGAGTACACTTGGGAACTTGAATCATAGATACAAAAGAAATATCCACACCTATTCCAGTAGACCTCGAGGACGAGATCTAAAACAAGGTGGGGAGGATATAACAACCCTCCTAGAACCCCTAACATGACCCTAAACGTTCCTAAATATACCCCGTACATGAGAAACGAGCCCGAAATACCCTTATACTTAGAAAAATCAAGAAAAACAAAAACTATAGGTTTCTCGCAGGGCGCGACCAAGACCTCCTTGGTCTGTCGTGGGGCGCGAGGGTCAGTAGCTTGCCGGACAAACAAAGCCGCCACGTGGCAAGCCTATACTCGCTGACTAGCCAACCCTAAACCCTAGTCTACTCTCTCACGGGCCACGAGAGAGTTAGCTTAGGTTTACTGATGTGCGTGAAGTGTGTTATATTTTAGATGTATATTTAAGCCCCTTTTTACACTTTTAGCCAAGTTTTAAATTTATAAAACACGATATTCACTAACACTAAACACACATATGGGCAAGTGCACCCATCGTGGACGTAGTATAGTGTTGGTAAGATACCGAGGTCGTCCAAGGACACAAGAGCTTTTAATACCGGTTTATCCTCAACGTCTAATCAAATCAAAAAGTGAGAAAAATGTTTAAATTAAGAAAAATAAAAACTAACTAAATGCTGAAAAATAAAATAAAATAAAAACAGATAGACAAGATGAATCACTTGGATCCGACACGTGTGTTAGTATAACCTTTGATTATTTTCGCACTTTTGCACTTGTTTAAGAGATTATCTTAGTTATTGTAGTAGGCCCCTCTTTTGAAGGCGACGTTACCCTCAACCCAGTAGTTTGAGTCAGCAAGGATACAATCCTAAAGGGTCGGATTATTGAAAGATAATGAATTAAGTTATTAATGCAAATTGTGGTAGGCCCCGCTTTCGGCGGTGACGTTACCCTCGGCTAAGTAGTCTGAGTCAGCAGGGATACAGTCCTAAATAGCCGGGTTATAGTATTAATAGTAGTTAACTTATGAGGGGGTCAAAGAGTTTGGATCCCCGCCATCTAATACCTATGGGCATTGAAGGAGATCCTACTAAATTTGACCCAGGTCCCAAGCAGGACCTCTAAACGCTGAACAAGGGCAAGACCCTTACCAAACCGTTCCCTTAACCCCCGACCAGGTAGCCAACATACCTCCATATAGACCGTGGAGATATGAATGGTGAAAATCTTTTATTTTATATAGACAGTAAAATAATGCCAAGACACCATGGACAAACGATAAGGAAAGATCACCTTCAACATAAGTAACTAGTTATTAAAGTCATTAATACAAAACCAAATAAAAAGTGCAAAAGATTAAAAATAAAAAGTATTATACTAAACACTTGTCTTCACCAAGTGATGTAAGAGACTTAGGCAAACATGGCCTTGATTGTCAAGAACTCTTACGATCAATCTTGGATCCCGAGACGACTCACACACTCTATGATGGACAATGGATGACGGTGGTGGATGATGGTGTTATGGTGGTGGTGGGTGGTGGATGAAGTGTGAGAGAGGTGGTGTGCCAAGGGATGAGATGGAATGAAACCAAGCACCCCTATTTATAGGCTGAACAGAAGGCTGGGCACGGCCCCGTGTCTGCTGGACACGGCCCCGTGCCCGTCTGACATTCTCTCTCTTCATTAATTGTAATTCGCAATTACAATTAATGCGCCTGCTGTACTTTCACCACGCCCCCGTGCCCGCTGGACACGGCCCCGTGGTGGGCAATGGAAGCTTCTACTGGTTTGTCTTTTCTGCTGCTTCTTGGGCACGGCCCCGTGTTCGCTGGACACGGGGTGTGTTCAGTCTTCTGATTTCTCTTCTTTGCCTTGGGAGGTGCCGTTGAGGGTCCGGGCAGTCTACTTTTATTCCTTTTCTTGTATTTATGCTAGAATTAGTTGTCTTTTTGCTTCTTTTGTGATTTTGAGCTCATTTCATCCTGAAAATACAAAAGGAAGACAAAAACACTCTTTTTCCAACATTAGTACTTAAAAAGGGTTAGTTTTATGCCTTAATTGATGTGATTTATATGTTGCATTTTACACACATCAAATACCCCCACACTTGAACTTTTGCTTATCCTCAAGCAAAACTCTTTAAATGTGGCTTACACTCCCAAATGGAATAGGTAGAAGAGAAAGTTTTTAGCTTGTCCTAGAGTGTCGGGAATCCAAGGTCTTTGTAAGTTTTATTTTTATTTATTTACAATCCTATTCGTTATGATTTATTTTGAACGTTTCATAAGATAGATTACTTATTTGGGCATAGCATGCCTTATTAAAATTCCATTTATATACAAGTTCACATACCTCGCGGGGGATCACTCAACACTCGGCCGAAGGTGTAATTTTTAGTGAATCACTCGAGAGCGGCATGGAGCTTACGCCTTCCATAGGCTTGCCAAGCAATCAATCCTTCTCCTTTTTAACTTTTTACCTTTGTAAATATCAAGAGGACTTTTTGGGTGAAGGGTTAGGCTTGGGTTAAAGGTGGGTGGTTGGGGTTAGTTGTTAGTAAAAGGGCGAAAATCGTAAAAAGCGTCGGTTTTCGTGACATACCTTGTTTTTAGTGACTTTTTATTTTGAAGTATTTCTCCAAACAAGCTTTTATATAGCTTTTGTTTGTTTTTGACTTCATCATTGTTTTTCTTTTTTTTTTCATCACATAAAAAGGCGAGTTTACGAAAAACCGAGCTTGTTACTAAAATAAAGGGTGAAAAAATAAAAAGGGTTTTTGGTGGGTAAAAAGGGTTTTGGGGTAATGAAATGAAAGGTTTAGGCTCAAAGGGGCTATCTAGGGGGATTTTGGGTAGGTGGTAAAAAAAAATGAAAAATAATGGTTTAGAAAGAAAAATATGGTTAATCCTAATGCCTCCATCACTTACTTACTTGGGTTTAAGTTGGTAAGGACCGGGAATGTATTGTCGTGGCAAGTTCTAGAGTTGTAAGAACCAAGCGGCTATTCACACAAGAAACGAAAAATGAGCATTTAGTCTAAATATGTATATCTTTATGCTCAATAAAGGCTCAAAAACTCACTTTTGTGGGAATGGGTTCTTAATGTGATCAAGTATATATAATCGAATTTTTAACTAGACTTGTTATGCCGTTTCGTAATTTTCTTATGTTGGTTCTTTGTTATCACGACGCTATCGGTTGTAAATTTGTAAAAATATAACCTTTTTAGAACTTGTTATTCCCAACTTAAACTAAGACAAGTAAATGATAAAAAAAATGAAAAAGTTTTTGAAAAAATTTGGGGTGTTTAGCGGTTCCAATAGAGTTTTGTGTAAGGCTTGTATTTAGGATTTGCAAAGTTCAAGGTTTTAGCATCCCCCCCCCACACTTAAATTACACATTGTCCTCAATGTGTCCAAAAATAAGGTTTTTGGTTGATTAGAATGTGTAAAAGTAGGTTAAAAAGCAAAGATTTATGTTACTGGCATCCTGGACACGGCCCCGTGGTGCTCGGGCACGGCCCCGTGGTCAGGTGCCAGTAACGAAAATTAAAGAATTAAAACAGAAGCCTGGACACGGGGGCGTGTCCGCTGAACACGGCCCGTGTCCAGTTACCTGAACTGGGTGTTTTTCTGCAGGGGGCTCAGCACGGGGGCGTGTTGGTTGGGCACGGCCCGTGTTGAGCCTTCTGTGATGGAGATTTATGTCGGGTTGCTCTGTTCTTCGTGCATGGGTCCATTTTTCTCGTTCCCTTTTTCATCCATTACCACCATGAGTGTGTTTTATTCGCTAAACAACCATCAATCTTAAAAACCATCATAACATTGCAAACATAGAGAGACATTACATAAAGTTAAAGATGAAAGTACATAAATTTTAAACCATGGACTTCTAGCCCTATGTTTTATTCTAATATAGCAAAATTTCCAAGAAGCTACTAATCTTGGTTAAATAGGGCTTTTTAGAACTCCTTTTTCTGGGCGTGGTCCTCCTCATATATCGGCGAGCCACTCTTCTACCTCCCTTGGAAGGAGAAAAGAGGGCTCATTTGCATTAGTTTGAGGAGTTTCGACTTCCGCTGGAATTTCTTGTGGGTGTTCCATGGGAGGTTCTGCGGGAAAGTCGTCCCAACCGGTAGGGTTGTTAACCCCGAGTGCCAAGTTCCAGTCCTGTTGTGGAAGGACTGGCTCCATAGGAGGTGCTACAAGAATGTTTAACCTTTGGTGCAAAAGGTTAATTTCTTGGAAGCTACTTTCAAGTCCCATCGTAAGATCGTTAATACGGTCAATTAGGACCTCCTCTACTGACGTCATTTCGTCGAGAGCTTCCCTCAATGCTATCACATAGTGCACAAGTGTAGCTTCAACAGAGGGCCTTCTTCCCCTTCGGCTGTTTGAGGAATGAACGGATGATGTTCCGCTGTTTTCACTCGCCATTCTACGAAAAATAAACCAAAAGTAGTTTATATGACGAAACAGTTTCTGGACACGGCCTCGTGCTCATTGAGCACGGCCCCGTGTTCATCTTTCTGCAGAATTTTGAAGCAAGGAATCTTGGGTTTCTAAGTTATTTTCTGAATTTATGTAGACTTTTTGGTCATAAATAACTTTAAACAATGTTACACAACATGTTTTCACCAAGATTCCATGATCAAAACTCCTTGTTTCCTACCACAAGGTTGAAAAATTCAAACTATTCATGGTAGTTCTTGAAGAAAGATGAAAAGAAGGAAATGTCTAGAAGAGGAAAGGACAAGATGGGTTGTTGGAACCTTCTTTTAGACTTACCTAGGATTGTTTGAGAGAAGATTCCTTCAGATCTCTGTCCCAAGTTGGTCCAAATGTGCAGGATTTTTGGCTGCATTTATAGAAAACGACAGCCTTCTGGACACGGCCCCGTGTTCGCTGGACACGGCCCCGTGTGTAGATGAAATCCTGACACAGTTTGTCCGTATTCTGACGTTCTGATCAGAAGGGAATCTTTTGGTGGACACGTGGGCGTGTTGGCCGGGCACGGCCCCGTGTCGGGTAGCTGTTTATGAAGTTTGTCGCTACTAAGGAGTTTATTTATATCGGGTGGTTCTTGATTTGTTGGAACAACCCCAAAGTGCCTAAGATACCTTAATTGTCCTATACTAAGGCGAGAACGCAAGAGGTTATCGGTGAGGGTAATTCCTATTTTCATTCTAGGTGGACAAGTCCAACCCTTTTCCGGGCTCTCGTTAAAGAAGGTGTATGCCGAATCGCTCAGGTCTATGTATGCATCGAACGAAGTCGATGGGGAGTCCTTCACGGCACAATCGACACAGGGACGACTATCGTCCAAGTCCTTTCTAGGTATGAAGGTATTTTCGGGAGCAACGAGGTTGTCGGAATGCGGTTCCAACATTTCCTCATGGTCATCATCTTGGGATGGATCTATAAAATCCTTCCTAAGTTCTTTTGACCAATTGAGAATTAGCTCTTCTAGTTGAAATAACTCGTCAAGGAGCATTTCTCCTAGAATATCTGGCTGGGCGCATTTGGGGGAGAGATAGTGCTTATTTTTACTTTCGCCCCTCTTAAGGTTACAAGGAATCGGTGGGTCTATATAGTGGGGCCTATAATTGAGAAAATAACATTTTAATTCCTCATGTTCGCCTCCACATAATCGACACCACATACCATAAGAGTGCCGAAAGTAAAAAGAATCACTATCACTCATGTTTGTGTCAGAAATTACCAACCGCCGGGATCTAACGGTTCTGTTTTCAGTAAGAGAATCTTGGGCACGGGGGCATCATGAGTGGACACGGCCCCGTGTTCAGCTTACTGTCTGACTTAAAACAGGATTGCCAGTTCCAATGATTGAGCACGGGGGCGTGTTCAGCAGGCACGGCCCCGTGTTGAGCTCTGCAGAAGCTGAAAATCTAAGAAAAAACCTAAAAATCAAAGAAAACAATAAAAATATGATTAGGCCGTTGATTCCTAACTTTCTTAAAATCCTTGTGTCCCCGGCAACGGTGCCAAAAACTTGATGTGCGTGAAGTGTGTTATATTTTAGATGTATATTTAAGCCCCTTTTTACACTTTTAGCCAAGTTTTAAATTTATAAAACACGATATTCACTAACACTAAACACACATATGGGCAAGTGCACCCATCGTGGACGTAGTATAGTGTTGGTAAGATACCGAGGTCGTCCAAGGACACAAGAGCTTTTAATACCGGTTTATCCTCAACGTCTAATCAAATCAAAAAGTGAGAAAAATGTTTTAAACTAAGAAAAATAAAAACTAACTAAATGCTGAAAAATAAAATAAAATAAAAACAGATAGACAAGATGAATCACTTGGATCCGACACGTGTGTTAGTATAACCTTTGATTATTTTCGCACTTTTGCACTTGTTTAAGAGATTATCTTAGTTATTGTAGTAGGCCCCTCTTTTGAAGGCGACGTTACCCTCAACCCAGTAGTTTGAGTCAGCAAGGATACAATCCTAAAGGGTCGGATTATTGAAAGATAATGAATTAAGTTATTAATGCAAATTGTGGTAGGCCCCGCTTTCGGCGGTGACGTTACCCTCGGCTAAGTAGTCTGAGTCAGCAGGGATACAGTCCTAAATAGCCGGGTTATAGTATTAATAGTAGTTAACTTATGAGGGGGTCAAAGAGTTTGGATCCCCGCCATCCAATACCTATGGGCATTGAAGGAGATCCTACTAAATTTGACCCAGGTCCCAAGCAGGACCTCTAAACGCTGAACAAGGGCAAGACCCTTACCAAACCGTTCCCTTAACCCCCGACCAGGTAGCCAACATACCTCCATATAGACCGTGGAGATATGAATGGTGAAAATCTTTTATTTTATATAGACAGTAAAATAATGCCAAGACACCACGGACAAACGATAAGGAAAGATCACCTTCAACATAAGTAACTAGTTATTAAAGTCATTAATACAAAACCAAATAAAAAGTGCAAAAGATTAAAAATAAAAAGTATTATACTAAACACTTGTCTTCACCAAGTGATGTAAGAGACTTAGGCAAACATGGCCTTGATTGTCAAGAACTCTTACGATCAATCTTGGATCCCGAGACGACTCACACACTCTATGATGGACAATGGATGATGGTGGTGGATGATGGTGTTATGGTGGTGGTGGGTGGTGGATGAAGTGTGAGAGAGGTGGTATGCCAAGGGATGAGATGGAATGAAACCAAGCACCCCTATTTATAGGCTGAACAGAAGGCTGGGCACGGCCCCGTGTCCGCTGGACACGGCCCCGTGCCCGTCTGACATTCTCTCTCTTCATTAATTGTAATTCGCAATTACAATTAATGCACCTGCTGTACTTTCACCACGCCCCCGTGCCCGCTGGACACGGCCCCGTGGTGGGCAATGGAAGCTTCTACTGGTTTGTCTTTTCTGCTGCTTCTTGGGCACGGCCCCGTGTTCGCTGGACACGGGGCGTGTTCAGTCTTCTGATTTCTCTTCTTTGCCTTGGGAGGTGCCGTTGAGGGTCCGGGCAGTCTACTTTTATTCCTTTTCTTGTATTTATGCTAGAATTAGTTGTCTTTTTGCTTCTTTTGTGATTTTGAGCTCATTTCATCCTGAAAATACAAAAGGAAGACAAAAACACTCTTTTTCCAACATTAGTACTTAAAAAGGGTTAGTTTTATGCCTTAATTGATGTGATTTATATGTTGCATTTTACACACATCATTTACGCGGGCCACGGGCCGCCTCCGATCTGGCCTATAAATTGGATCGATGAGTTCATTTGAATTCGTTCAACTTTCTGATTTCTCTCTCAAATATTCTGTAGGCAATTACTATACCCGGGCATTATACTATAAGCGAAGCTCTGCCTCGTTGTAAGTACTATAACCCTGCTATTACCCTACACGATTGATTTAGGGCTCCGTAACGCATGTCAAGGCTCTGCCTGACTTAGTCGTTGGAGTTCTGTCTCGTGTTACACTCGATTGATCTAGGGCTCCGTAATGCATGTCAAGGCTCTGCTTGACTCAGTCATTGGAGTTCTGTCTCGAGTTGTACGGTTAATATGATTTGGGTTATTTTACTAACACGTGTGCATTGTTTAATTTTAATAGATAATAACCAGGAGAACCAACAGGAAGCTATAGTAGTATCACCTAAGTCGACAATGTAAGTACATTCACTTTTTCTCACGATTTGAGAGTACATTTTTGTGAGTAAATGTTTTATCAAAACCTCAAATATTTTCAAATACAATTACAGTGATTAAGTCTTTGTAATTCTACAATTGCTGCCAGTATTATGGGCTTTGTATACAGTAATATGACCATAATCATAGATCCGTCGAGTGACACGTACTGGCCGAGTAATTGTGTCGATATAAACATTGTAATCTCCTTTAATACTGTAATGTGTAAACAACTGATGCTTTACAAAACGAAATGTACTTACCAGTATTTCTTGCTAATAAAATGTTTTTAAAATGCGTTTCCGGTAACACAATGTGAAAGCCAATAGACGCCAGCTGGAGAGCACTGAAGGCTTGGAAAAGTGGCTATAAAATTTACCTAAATAAATAGGGTTTATCCCTACAAATGTACTGTCCAATGAACTTGGGTTTTACCCCAATGTTTTATTTGATTCCGGTGCCGATTGGATTTACGTGTCCTTGAAATCCAGTAAACTGTTAGGATCGACCCCGACACCTTTCGAAACCAAGCATATCGTAGAATTGGTTGATGGCAAGACAATTGAAGCGTCTCATGTTCACGTGGGGTGCAAACTTGATCTCCTAGGTCAAATGTTTGACATTGACCTTCTTCCCGTCACTCTTGGTAGCTTTGACATGGTCATCGGTATGGAATGGTTGTCCAAACACCGAGCTGAAATTCTCTGCAAAGAGAAGATCGTCCGTATTCCTCTCCCTAGTGAAGATTCACTGTCTGTTCAGGGTCACTGAAGTGGTGCTACGGTTGGCATCTTTTCAACCATGAAATCCCAGAAGTGCATACAGAAGGCTATCCAGCTATTCTAGTGCTCGTTACCGGTACTCAGTCTGAGGAAAAGAAGATCGAAGACATTCCAGTCATTCGTGGCTTTACCGATGTATTTCCCGAGGAACTTCCAGGACTACCTCCACATTGACAAGTGGAATTCCAGATCGAATGCTAGGAGCCGCTCTGACTGCTCGTGCTCCTTATCGTCTTGCACCAGGAGAGTTGCAAGAATTGTCTAATCAACTCCATGAACTGTTGGATAGAGGTTTTATCCGACCTAGTTCTTCGCCGTGGGGAGCCCCAGTCCTATTCGTGAAGAAGAAAGACGGGTCTTTCTGCATGTGTATCAATTACCGCGAACTCAACAAGGTGACTGTCAAGAATCGTTATCCTCTACCTCGCATTGATGATCTGTTTGACTAGCTGCAAGGGTCAAACTTCTATTCAAAAATCAATTTAAGATTAGGCTATCATCAGATGAGAGTCCGAGAGGAAGATGTTCCCAAAATAGCTTTCCGAACGTAGTACAGCCACTAGGAGTTTTTGGTCATGCCATTCGGGTTAACTAACGCACCTGTGATCTTCATGGATCCCATGAATCGTGTGTGCAAATCGTACCTTGATGATTTCATCATTGTGTTTATCGATGACATTCTAATCTATTCTAAGAGCAAGGAGGATCATGAGCGACACTTGCGTCTTATCTTGGAACTCCTAAGGAAGGAGCAGTTTTACGCGAAATTCTCCAAGTGTGATTTCTGGATTTGAGAAATACACTTTCTTGGTAACGTGGTCAACGATCGGGAATACAAGTTGACCCGGCAAAGATCGACTCGGTCAGGAATTGGGCGGCACCTAAGACTCCTACGGAGGTGTGACAATTTCTTGGTCTCGCGGGGTACTATCGCATATTTATTGAGGGATTCTCAAAAATCGCTCAACCTCTTACCGCTTTAACTTAGAAGGGTGTTACATATTCATGGGGAGCGAATCAGGAGAGCGCCTTACAACTTTTAAAACAAAAACTCTGCAGGGCACCGATATTGTCTTTACCCGATGGTACAGATGACTTCATGGTGTACTGTGATACTTCTATTCAAGGTCTCAGTTGCGTTTTAATCCAGGGCGAGAAAGTGATAGCCTACGCTTCTCGACAGTTGACGTTCACGAGAAGAATTACACGACTCACGACTTAGAGTTGGGAGTCGTGGTCTTTGCACTTAAAATCTGGTGGCATTACTTGTACGGTACTAATGCACTATTTATACCGATCACAAGAGCCTTCAGCACATTTTCGATCAGAAAGAGTTGAACATGCGACAGTGTCGCTGGGTGGAACTCCTAAACGATTACATAATCATCATCATCATCATACTCAGTAAATCCCACTAATAGCAAAGCTAAGGTAGGGTCTGAGGAGGGTAAGATGTAGACAGCCTTACCACTACCCCGTAGGAGTAGAGAGGCTGCTTCCAGTGAGACCCCCGGCTCGATAGTAGTTTTGCATCAAGCCTTGGACATAAGGCACATAACAATCAGCAATTAAGACAAAGCCCGATTAGTGCATGTACTCCCTTGTCTTTCGGCTATCAATGCCTCCACATGATGCATGATTAACCATCCCCCTCTTTTAACGTTATTTTCACGAAATTAGTAAAATAATGTTAAAATAAGTGCACTTTCACTTTTTCCCCCCGAGCGCCCACACATATGTACATTATATGCGTATAACACAAGCGGGATGTACTGTGCAATTAAGTACCATCCAGGAAAAGCTAACGTTGTAGCTAACGCCCTCAGTCAGAAGGAAACTAAACCCAAGCGTGTTCGAGCCTTACAACTCACAATCCATTCTAACCTACCCGAACAGATTCGTTCTGCCCAAACTGAAGTGTTGAAGGACGAGAACCTTCAAGCTGAATCCATGCTGGGCATGGAAAAATAACTCGTAACCAAATCTGACAGTATTAGCTACTACATGGAGCAAATATGGGTCCATTCACGCGGTAATCTAAGAGAGCTTGTGATGGATGAAGCGCACAAGTCTTGGTACTCTGTTCATCCGGGTTCTGATAAGATGTATCAGGATCTAAAAATCTTGTATTGGTGGCCGAACATGAAAGTGAACATAGCGACGCATGTGAGCAAATGCTTGACTTGCGCGAAAGTCAAAGTAGAATATCAAAAAACCATCTGGTTTGCTTCAGCAACCAGAACTCCCTATGTGGAAATGGGAACAGATATCCATGGATTTTATCACCGGCTTGCCTAGAACTTAAGGTGGAAATGATACCATATGGGTGATCGTTGATCATCTAACAACATCTGCATACTTCCTTACGATCAAGGAAAGTGACAAGTTCTCGCAACTTGCTAGTATTTACTTGAAGGAAGTAGTTTCTAGGAATGGGGTGCCGACTTTATCATTCCTGATCGCGATCCGCGTTTTGCGTCCGATTTGTAGCAAGCGATGCACAAATCATTCGGCTCACGTCTAGACATGAGCACCGCTTATCACCCTCAGATGGGTGGTCAAAGCTAACGAACTATCCAGACACTCGAAGACATGCTGCGAGCATGTGTGATCGATTTTGGTAAGGGTTAGGAAATACATATATCTTTGCTAGAGTTTTCCTACAACAATAGTTACCACTCTAGCATCCAGGCAGCTCCGTTTGAGGCGTTGTACGGACGGAAATGTCGATCTCCTCTTTGTTGGGCTGACGTGGGTGACAGCCAAATCACGGGTTCAGAACTCGTACTCGAAACTTCTGACAATATGTTCAAATCAGAAATCGTATGGCGGCAGCACGTGATCGCCAGAAAAACTACGCCGACAGGCGTAGGAAACCTTTGGAATTCGCCGTAGGCGATCGTGTTTTATTGAAAGTCTCACCCTGGAAGGGTGTAGTTCGTTTCGGGAAACGCAGAAAGCTCAATTCGTGTTATGTTGGGCCATTCAAGATTCTGGAAAGAATCAGTAAGGTTACTTACCGGCTTGAGTTGCCTGACGAACTAGGTAATTGTGACACCCCGCAGAAACATTTGAACATTTTAGCTTGTCAGTGGCTACGCTCTAAATTTCGGGACAAAATTTCTTTTAACTTGGGGATAATGTGACACTTCGGGTCTTCCTACACATTTCTTTTATGTTGTAACTATGGGGATTAATAAACGAGAATTAAATTGATAATTAACGGATTGATTATATGTTCGCTATGTGAAAATGTGTAAACCAAAAATTATAATATAATTATTTAAGATGGAACGGGATCAGGAGAAAACGCCCAAAAGTGTGAGAACGGTGAGAATGCATCCTGGCCCAACACGTGGCGCACGATATAATTAGGGCGTATGGGCTTTTTTGTCATTTTATCTTCTGCTTTTCCAGTTCCGCTTTTTCACAATATTGTTTTATATTTGGGGTTTAAGATTTTTGGCGTTAACCAAATTCAATAATTAATGGCGTTTAATGGATTCATTGTATTGACATTTTAGCATTTATGGCGTTTTTCAAATCGTATGCCATTGGAACCCCAGGGGGTCAGAAAATCTATCTGAATGGCGTTTTTCAAGGCGTTTTAAACAAGATGGCCCATTGTTCTATTACTTTTATATACACTTTGGCGTTTGTGGTATCTTGGTGTTTTACAATTGTAAAATTATATTACTACCACAGGGAAAAAAATAGAAGCGAAGAAAATAAATTAAAAATCCTAATCGGATCTCTCTTCACGATCTTCACTGTCATCAGTCCCTCTCTTCTTTAGTAGTACAAGAACTGTACCAACAAATATATGACGTTTTATGTAAAACTTAACAAACCCATCGGTTTGATTATTTTGCCTGCTCGTCTGTTGAAGTGGCTTTTTGTGGATGTTTGGGGACATAGATCTATGACGTGTGGGTGGGTTTTTCGCTTTTTCTTCATCTTGATCTTCATCTTTATAATCACTCCACTCTTCAGTGTCATTGATCTCTTCTCCTCATCAAAGCCTTATTCAAGAACAAAGAACACAAAATGACATTCGATTGTCATCAGTATCTTTTTCTTGAAGATTTGTCCATCTCATGCAGCAAAATCTTACTGAGTTACTCCTCTCACCTAACAATCTATTCAGTGAAACTTCACGAAGAACAATACTGAATACCCAAGAAAGCATATTAGCTATCTTTGATTTTTTTTATTTTTTGACGTTTTACAGTGAGTGGTATTTAGTAGTATTGGCGTTTGTTTTTTTGGTTTGATTAAATGGAAGTTGCTGAGGGTATTATTTTATAGGATTTCTTTTGGTGGCGTAGGTTAGGCGGTGCATTATTATAATAAACTATTCGTCGTTTCAGTTACTGTCTTTATCTCTGAAGTCTGTAACACGTCCCGTCTTTCAAGTTTGGCGTTTTAGATTCTAATATAATAAATTTTCCGTCTATTCATTTTTACTGTTTTGTAGTTACTGTTTCAAGTTACATTTTCAAATTTGGTTTTTATTTTTTTTTTATTTTTGGGTTTTTATAATACTTTTCCAAAGTAATTTTATTATAGTTTGGGAGTTTTTGGGGCGTTTTACGGCATGATAGCGTTTTAACAAGCATTTGGCTATCTGGCATTTTTATTATATATGGCGTTTTTATTAATAACAATCAACTGAAAAAGAAAATTAAAAAAAAGAATATATAAACAATTGATCTTTCAAATCTTCACTGTCAGCAGTCTCTTTCTTATTTTTTGAATCATCTTAACTGGTTGTTTCGACTTTCGTATGATTCATTTTGTTTTTTGGTTTTTCAAGTAGTTTTTTGTCGCCGTTTGGAAGCACAAAATCTGACATCAGCATCTTTTTTCCTGAAGATTTGTCCGTCTCATGCAGCAAAATGTTATTGAGTTTACACCCTTCAGCCAACAATCTTGAATTTTCCAATGAACGATGTTTGATTTTTTAATTTTGGTGTTTTACCGATAAAAAGAACGCCACAAAATAAAAGCACATTAAACCTCAAAATTTGATCATGCTAAAATCAATAATGTTTTGCTGTATGAGATGGACAACATTGTTAATCCTTGGTTAAGAAAGATAACTGACAATGTTGTCCACCCCATACAGCTAAACGTTATTGACAACAAACCTCAATAATGTTTTTGTATGTTTTGGCGTTATAAATTGGATGGAAGTTGAGGATAAAGTCAATAAGATTTTACTTAATGAAATGGACAATATCCTCACTTAAGGATTTTTGTCCATTACATTGAGTGAAACCTTACAGACAACCAAACTGAATTTCAAATAAACATTTTGGTTTAGAAGATATTTGATGTTTGGGTTTTTTGGCGTTTCTAAGACGAATGGTATATATTAAATATGATGTTTGGGGTTTTGTATATGTTTTTAATTGAACGCCTGAGATGTTGTATGTATAGGATTTTTTTTGGCGGTTTTTTTAGGTGGCATTTTATTATAATTAAGTTTGGAGTTTTATATCTAATGGCGTTTTTAGTTAGAATGGTGTGTGCTATTTGTTTGGTGTTTTATTTCATGAGATGGCGTTTTGTGTGGAGAAGTCAAAAGACTTTTTCACTCTTAATGAAGCGCGTCCACGTAATAAAATTGATGTTATTTACGAAAACGGCACCGCGCCAATCTAGTCCATAGATTGTTTTGATCGGACGATTCATAAGCGTTCTCACCGTTCTCACACTTTCCACCATTTTCTCTAAATCCTTACCCTATTTAAGATAATGTAAGAGCAAAGTGTATGTATGAATGGGAATCGAAATCTCTCGGTTCCGACTCGAGACCTCTCGGTTTCAAGTCGGGATTCCCTGGTCTCGTACATCCCTCTTTGCTGGACTAATGGGTCGTGTATACATGGCCAGGCCCAGCTGATATGAACCCACTCGAAACCCTAGTGTCACCACACACTTGATGTGTGTGCAGTATTTTAGGAAGGTTATAAAAGCCCTAGGGCGGCCGACATTCTGAATATTTTGGCAGCAATCATTTGCTCATCATTCCAAAAACATTCCCTTATTCTCTCTCTCTCTCTCTCTCTCTCTCTCTCTCTGTCTCTCTCTCTCTCTCTCCTTCTCACTTCCTCTCTCTAAAAACCCTAAAAAGACACTCACCCCTCTTCTTCTCCTTGGATCTCCGGCGGCAAAGCACCGTCATCATCGGCAACTAGCAAACACCATTAAGGAGCTTCATCTTTCTTATTCCACACACATTTTCACTCTTGGTTCAAACCGGTAAGTTTACAATCTTTTATATGATGATAATATATGTTAAAGGTGCTAGCTTGACGAATGATTTGAGTATTAAATGATACGGATAGCGTAACTTGTTTGTGTCTTGCTGTTGTGTGATGATGATATATGATTAATAGGTGTTTTTAATGTCCATGATAGTAACTTTTTCTGCTGATCTGAATGATTATTGTAAAAATGAATGCTTGAAAAGTTTAATAGAATGGTTTGGAGTTTATCTTGCTATAAGGGGAAATCCTGCATGTTGATAATGATTTTATTAGGTGTTTAACGAATGTTGGTACTATGCTAGTAAAACAGTATTAGATGATAATGTGTTATCATTAAGTCATCTATGGGGGGGATAGCAAGATGATGAAACCCTGATGAACTGTTTGAATAGTCTAATGATATTTGAAACTTCGTGCCTTTGATCTGATTTAGGGTTTATACGGATAAAATAAGTGTTATTGGATTTTGAATAATTTAGGCTGAATCAGATAGAATTTATGAGGTTCCGACTGAGATTGCGAGTCGAAACCTGTACGGTTACGACTCGAGATCTTCTTAGTTCCAACTCGAAACAGGACTCCACACACACCAAAGGACTCGAAACCTATCCGGTTGCGAGTCGAGACCTCTTTGATTCCGACTCAAAGCCCAACTCGAAATATCAGGGTTTCGACTAAAGTTTAGTGAAGTCGAAACCGCTTGATTTCGACTCGAGACCTCTTGGTTCCAACTCGGGATCCCTTGGTTCCGACTAATGTTTCCTTATCTGGTCCCACTCATAACACACACATTTGGGGCTGCACACTTGCAACTGGGCCCAATAATCAATGGACCACAAACTTAAAGATCAAGTCGCACCCTTTCAGCTAGAGCGCATAAACACGTTGTGTGATTCATTGGGCCAATGTACATGTTACTGGACTTATGTGTTTGTCGGTATAACCTTTATGTGTGTTATGCAAATCATGTACTTATGTGCTACGTGTGAATACCTGTATACATGACATTATTTGAATACGAACCTAATTATATGTGGTAATAATAATAGGACGTGATTGACCAACAACTAAAACAAGTAAACCATCTGCCGAGCAACCCAAGGTGACTTCACACATACTAAAAGCATGCGTTCTGGGGGTACACGGACGAACTACTATCCTTGAAAAGGATACTCTTAAACTACTATTCCCAGGGGGAATACGTTTGGATACTATTTATAAATCATGACTAGCAAACTAAACGAAACTCTTCCATGGAAAGTCCCCACTTACAATACCGATTAATTGTCGGGAGCGAACGGGATATTAGTTGATAGCACTATTAGGTTTGACAAATCTCACACCGTGACCGGGGGGGATCAGGCATGAACTAGTAGGCCTTGCAACTTGGTCAATGATGATAGACATTGACTTGGGGCACAACAACTCAACGTCACTAGTATTCGGTATCTACAGTTTAGTGAGCTTACAGATGGGGTAGGTCCCCATAATGTGATTATAAATACCTTATCTAAACACTTTACGTTTTCAAAATTTAAAACTGGATAACTAATGAACTCGCCAACTTTATGTTGACACCCTACTGCATGCTTTGAAGGTACATAGTGACTCACGAGCTTGCAGCTTGGGAGTGTAGTGGACATGTTAACCCGTGCTGGGTCTTTTTATAATAACCATAAACTTTAAACATTTATTTCGAAACATCTGTTTTATGCTTCTATTGTTATCTTGGACAATTGTTTTGGAACTTAAAACTATGGACTAAAACTTCATTAGTCACTAATCATATTTGTTTGGTAGAACTATTTAACTATCAAGATTGTTCAATATGATTGGTGGCTTGATCCTGGTCAGTCGCACGCCTCGTGGTAGTACTCCGCATATGGAAATTTGAGGGTGTGACAGTAATGTGCAAAACGTTTTTCACATCTCTAATCTAAAGAAGTGTTTGTCCCATGAAACACTTGTGATTTCTCTGCAAGAACTGAAGATCGATGACAAGCTGCAGTTTATCGAGGAACCCATCGAAATCATGGACCGGGAAGTCAAGGTCCGTAAACACAGTCAAATCCCAATCGTGAGAGTTCATTGGAACTCAAGACGTGGACTGGAGTTCACGTGGGAACACGAGGATCAGATGATGCTCAAGTATCCTCAATTATTCAAAACTGCTGAACCTAATCCTGATGCGATTAATGAATTTCGGGATGAAATTCCCTTTCAAGTTGGGGATGATGTGGTACTCAAGGAAAATCCACAATCATCTTAACTCACCGTTTCATTTCTCCGAGACTGCTTATCAAATTTTAGTATGAAATTTCTTTCAAGTTGGGGATGATGTGACAACCCACAACTTCAGGTTACTACTTTAACCTAACCACAGTTAAATTTATCATACATTCATAGCACTGCATTAACTAAGGTTAGTTAAATGCGTCTAGGTTGGTAATTCGGGGAATTGCCGGAACACATACATGATAACTCTTGAATATGGGCGACTAACGCGAATAATAATTATAAACGGATGGTTTATACGAAACTTATGAGTTGCATGACAAATATGTGAACTATATGCTTTAACTGTAAATTACATGGTATTATGTGGGTTTTGTGTAAAAGTTATATTATTAGGGGGTGCTTAGAGTAATTGTGAAACTCTAATAAACTACTCAAAACCTTAAAAGTCCCCATAACTTCTCTGTACGACATTTCAATTACTTTCCAACCATCCCTAATCCTTCTTCTATCATTGTTGGTTACACAAGTTCGCACATCAATCTTTGATCTTTAATCCATCTAGATTTAATCAAAGGTAAGTGTTTATGATTATATGATACGTTGTTAATCTTGTTCTTTTAATTCATACAAACCCTAGATGATCCAAACAATTAATTGCATGTGATTGATGATGCCAATGAATACGTAATTACTTAGACTGAATGATTGTGTAATGATTGTTGATGTTTGACGTGTGTCGGTGTGAGTATATTTTTATGTCTATTTTTAGCTCTTTTTTAACTCGCCGAATTTCAAGTTTTAAATTTATAAAACACGATACTTTACTATCACTCTACACACGTTACGGCAAGTGCACCCATCACGGACGTAGTATAGTGATGGCAAGATACCGGGGTCGTCCAAGGACACAAGAGCTTTTAATACCAGCTTACCGTCAACGTCTAATCGAACCAAACTTTGAGAAAAGATTTTTAAACTAATAAAAAGATAAAAATAGAAAATAAAATAAAATAAAAATAGATAAACAAGAAAGAATCACTTGAATCCGACTTATCTTTCATGTACCCTTTTGATGATTTCCGCACTTTGGGCATTTTAAGAGATTATCTTAGTTATAGTAGTAGGCCCCTCTTTTGAAGGCGACGTTACCCTCAACCTAGTTGTTTGAGTCAGCAAGGATACAATCCCACTAGGTTGGAATATTGAATGATAATTAAGTAAGTTATTAATGCAAAATGTAGTGGGCCCCCTTCTAGGCAGCGGTCACCCTCAACCCATTGGTCTGAGTCAGCAGGGATACAGTCCTCGCGGGGTTGGTTTAAAGTTTTAATAGTATTTTATGAATAAGGGGTTCAAGCGGTTTCTTACTCTCAATCGGGCCAGTCATTCCCGGCCAATCCATGGAGTAGTACTAAACTTGAACCAGGTTCTCGCAGGATCTATAAACTGAACGAGACATAGAATTACCCAACCACCCTTCTAACCCCTTCCAAGTAGTTAACATGCTTTATATAGACCGTAAAGACATGAATATGTGAATAAATGACATATGAAGAATGGTTGAATAAATTCCCCTTCAATATAAAAAACTAATTATTAAAGTCACTAATACATACCCAATTAAAAAGTTGCCAAAGAATGAAAATCATAAAAGAAATACATAAAAGATATGTCTTCACCAAGTGATGTAAGAATTTAGCCAAGCATGGCCTTTGTTTGACAAAGATTCTTACAATCAATCTTGGATCCCCGAGACTACACACACATTCTAAAGATGGAAAAATGGATGATGGTGGTGAATGGTGTTGTAGTGGTGGTGGAGTGGTGGCAAGTGAGAGAGAAGTGGTTTGCCAAGGGATGGTTTGAAGTGGAACCAAGCACTTCTATTTATAGCTGAAATCAGAAGCTTCAACACGGCTCGTGCCCGCCTGGCACAGCCCCGTGGCCATCTCTCTCTCTCTCTCTCTTCCTTATTAACTGCTTGTCCGTTCTTGTACTAACATGGCCCCGTGTGTCAATGCCACGACCCTTGGCCAAAGTACTTATTGTACTCTCGCTGATTCTGAAAATCTTTGAGTTAACCACGCCCCGTGTTGGCTTAGCACGGCCCAGTGTTGGCTTAGCACGGCCCAGTGTTGGCTGCCAGTTTTGTCTTTTGTAGTTGTCTTTTCTTCTGCACAACATCCACCTTCGGACACGGCCCGTGTCTGTTGGACACAGACCCGTGTCAAGCCTTTTGTTCTTGCTATTTTGTGGTTTGGATGTGAATCGGGGCTTGGCGAGTTGCGGCAATTTCTTCTTCTTTGTATTATTGTTGGTTTTTGTTGTCTTTTTGCTCTTTTTGCACATTTAAGCTCTTTTAACCCTAAAAATTAAAAAGGAACGAAAACACAAGCTTTTTCCAACATTAGTACTAAAAAGGGTTGCTTTTACGCCTTATTTGATATAATTTATATGTTGTATTTTTATCACATCAATGTTTGTGGTATGATATCATTGTAAGATTGATTGATTTGATTCCTGACATTGTTAATTTTTGTGCATCTCGAGGTTTTTGTTCGTGGAAAGATTGAAGAATGAAAGTTCTGATTGTCAGACTTTGTGAAGTCACAAAATTGTCTGTATTTGTTAAACTTAGGAAACCCTAATTATAGTACGCACTTGTGATTTAATAAATTGTCCGCACTTGTGACTTAGCCCCTTGTTCGCACTTGTGCTTTTCAATGAGTCCGCGCATATAACAATCAAACAGATCCGCACTTAATATATATCACAAGGTCCGCACTTAGTATACATTACAATGTCCAAAATTATTTGAGTAAAGCTTGTCTGCGCATGATGGATTATAGAGGCCCGCACATATTACTCAATGTCAGCACTTATTGAAGGTTCAATAATCCACACATATTGTTTATATATGGTCCAAACGTAAGCTGTTATATAAGGGTCCGAATTTAAGTGGTTATATATGATCCGCACATGGTGAAAGTAATATGTATCCGCACTTAACTAATATTTAATTATCCGAACTTGTTTAAGTGATATAGGTCCGAACTTGTTTAATTGATAAAGGTCCGAAAATATGATGTTATGAAGGTCCGGATATAATGAGAAAGAGGGTCCGAGTATGCTTAATAACATGATCAGAATTTGTAGGTGGAAAAAAAAGAAAGATCCGAGCTTGTGAATGGTCCGAACATGGGTTAATTGAATGGGCCAGACTTATGAAAATAAAAAGAGTCCGAACTTCATATTTATAAACCTTGAATGAAGTTGAAGGATGCATATTCTGAGATAATATGTTGTTCGAACTTGAATGGTTATTTATTTGGTGGGCCAAAAATAATGAATTGATTACATGTATATGTCCGATTATAATAATATTCATGGGTCTAAGTATAGAATGAACAACATATGTTACTGTTATATGGTAGTTTGTATTATATTGATTAGTTTCTTATTAATAAAGAATGGTCATGAAATTAGGAGAAGTTCCCAACTTTCAGTACGGGACAACTTTAAATTAAAATGACTAACAAAAGGTGATATAATTGTTTGAAATAATAATTATCTATATGAGATGGGTTGTTTGGACATTAGGGTATTGCATGACCCTACATACGCGTACTTTTATCTATTGTACCTTAGGTCGCGGCTAACGAACCTAACAGTTAATTAACACTAGAAGTACATTATCAAACCGAGCAAACTAAGATGAGTTCACTACTCTTTCACAAGCATGCGTCCCTGGGGGTGTCACACCCCAATATTCCACGTGTTACCGGTGGGCCCGGCGGGGAGTATTGTGACGTAGTTGATATCATCATTGTCAACATACACAATAATATAGCACAGCGGAAGGCTGGGTAAATAAACTATTACAAACCATACTGTCTGTCGATGTTCGAGTACATGAATAATACAGACTGGAATGTAATAAGATCCACAGGCGGATCATAAAGTACAAAGAAACATAAACTACAGACTCCGGGTATCTATGGGATTTGCAAGATCCTCTACAGACTCCAGCCTATTTCGATAAGTACCTGTCAATTCAATCTTTAGGAAAATACGTCAGTATACACTGGTAAATACAATTTAACTGACTCGTTTTGAAAACATTTAAGAAAATTGATTTAGATGCACATGGCACAAATCCTTTATAACTTGGGACAATCTTTATTAAGATCTTGTATACAGCTTTACATATTTGTCACACAAGTGGGGCCGGTTTGGAAGCCGGACATGATTAACTGACTCACCACTTATAGAACCCACAGATGAGTTATCCCCAACTTGTGGGTAATTTAATATTTAGCATTTGCATCTGTCAGGTGCATGCCTGCACCCCGTGCATAGGTCATGGCCATTAATAATTTAAATGAGCCGAGGATATCCAGGACACGGTCGTTAACCCCCAGTTGTTTATGTTATCAAATAATACAGATTAAAACGGGTTATGCGAATTTATTAAATCACAATCTGACAAAATAATCCCATACCCGACCAAGCGGTATTAATATACCGTATCCCAAGCCCGTACAGGGAAAATAAGTTAAAAGTATTTACCTGGTGGTAGCAGTAATATTCCTAAGATTCTTGAAAGGCACCTTTTACCGAAAGCTATTAATCTGTATAGAAGGTTTAATTTATCTATTAGGATGCTAACGGGTCTTTTACTTAAGTCAAGGACTTAGACCGGCTAGCTAGAAAGAAACCTTACGGACCTAACCGGTAGATTAAACGGAGACCGGGATAGGATGTGATTTAGACCCGACAAGCTTGGATACTTGTATAATATGGGTAAACTAAACACATTCTGGAAAATGAGGTTTTAATGACAAAATTAAGCACGTTTCGGCTATTTTACGTAAACTAGTCATGTAAGCCGATCCGAACGCGTAAATGCGTAACGGGTAACCGTATGAACTATAAACAGGTCTTAATCATTATTATGCTCAAAATATGTTAATATATCAGTAGCATATTAACATTTATGCCGAAGAAGCAATTTAAACCAAAATAAGTCCCATAGGGGTATTTTGGTAATTTTAATACTCATAAAAGAGTTTATTTATAAAACTGAGTTCCAGGTCTGATTAGATTAAAAAAACATGTATTTTAATGAGTTATATCAGTAGGATACTTAACATATGAAAAATATACCTTTTATTACTAACTATGCACCGTAGGGGCATTTTGGTAATTTTATATAGGCTTAAAAGGGTTAAATTAGACTTCTGAGTTTTAAACTTTAGCTTACTGTATTATTATGTAAATTAGCTTAAAACATCAGTAGGTTATGAGTTTTAAATGAAAAATATAGTTTTGAGCCATACTAGGTGCTAAAAATGCTTAAAATGCGATTTAAAGGGCTAATATGGTATAAATAGGAAATCTGATATTTTGGTCAGTTTATAAGGTTCAAAATATTATATTTATCATATGGAATCACTAGCAAAAAGTTTGGCATCAAAATGTTATGTAAAACTCATTTTATGCATGAAAAGGGTAAAACCGGTAATTACCGAAATTAGGTTATAATCCTATGTTATGCTCATCCTAAAAATAAATAAAAATCTTTAAAAATCCCATAATATTATTTAACATCAGTAGATAGAAAGTTTGGTGTCAAAAATCGGGTTTAGATAGGATTTATGCTAATTACGCCTTTTAATTGCTAAAAGTTCCTTAATTACGCTATTGAGCATAACTCCCATTCTAGACTTCAAACTGATGTCAAATTTTTGGGACATGTCTAAATATCAGTAGTAAAGGTTTTAGTTCATTCACATTGCTAAAAATCTCGATTTTATGTAAAAAGGGCGTTTTAGGCATTAATGAGCATAATTACGATCAAGAGCATATCTCACAAACAATTAGGCACCATGCAATATAATCTCAGAGGATTATACTACAATGTAATATGGTCCTAATTTAAGCTTAAAACATGGAAGAATTAAGCTTGAACGGGTCAGAACTGAAAGTCAAGCAAAAGTCAAGCTTTTGCGATTTTCGGTTATAATCTGCCCTTAAACTATTAATTGTCGGATTAGGACTGATAAAACATGTTTAGATAGTCATTACCAAGTCATTAGAATATTAAAATGTAATTTAGAACCTCAGATTTATTAATTAAAATCATTTTTATCATTTCTGTCCAGTTTGACTTTTTGTCAAACTACTTTGACCCGACATTTAATCAGTCAAACGAGATAATTAGGAGACACCCTTTCAGGGGTTAATCACCTATACTAATGTGGTTTCATAACCACTTTCTATTTGATCAGTGGTTAAGCCACATGTAATTAAAACGAAAGTTAAACTGATTAAGCACTAAGTTTGACTTTTAAGTAATTAGGCTAAATTAAACAACTAAACAAGTAATTAGAAGCTTACTAATGGTCCTAGCAATCTTTTCTACACTTGAGAGTCTTCTCCTTACTGCTGGAAGCTCCAGATTAAGTCCCACAAATGAATTGTTGCAAGTGTGAGTCAAGAACACAAGAGGAGCTCACCTTATATAGGGATTTCTATGGATCTTGATCACTTCCAGGTGTTATAGGAGGCCTTGGGATCACCCCAGGTGTCCTAGCTACTAATTTGAACCGACTTACAGCTCCCTAGGTCGTTACAAACGAAGTAAGGCGGTGTAACAGGCCAAACCCGCACCTGGCAACATTTTTCTGTATCTGGCATGCTGAGGCGGGCCGTGTAAGACTTAAGGGGGGTCTTACGCGGGCCGCCTGGACCGGATTAACTAGTAAAACAAGTTTTAAACTTGGCAGTTTCAGTCCCTGAGCGTTTAAACCCCTTTTTAACTTCATTTTTGGCAATCAAGGTCCTTGTAGTTAATTTCTTGAGGCCCAAGGAGGTACAAACAAACTTCGTTAGGCTCGGGTTCGTTAAATTCCTTCATTAACACAAGTTTCATCAAGTTGACGCTTTTAGCCCAAAGTTTAGAAAACATGCTTAACAATCTCGGAATCACGTGAAATTTTTATCACATATTCTCGGGAGTATATTTGAATATTACGAAGCCTCGGTTTCGTAAAAAGGCCACTCAGAGGTCAGAAATGACATATTGACACTTTTAACCCTTGTAATTTATAATCTCCCGATTATTTTTACAAACGGCTTCGTATACCCAATCAATCACCCATTTAAGAATATTTCCTTCACGTGTGGTCATTCAGAGGCCCAAGTTTGGCATATTGACACTTTTAGTCCTTTCGTTTGCATATTTTCACTTGTTGTCAACTTTAGTCCCTTAAACTCAATCTTTCGCATAACCGGAGTTTAGGACACGTGTCTATGTATAATTGGACACGTTTTTACGTGGTGTTACATCCTCACCACCTTAAAAGAAATCTCGACCCCGAGATTTACTGGAATAAGTGAGGGTACTTCTGTTTCATAGTGGACTCAACTTCCCACGTATACTCAGGACCTCTACGAGCGTCCCATTTAACCTTTACTATAGGTACATACTTTCTTCGGAGCTTTTTGACTTGTCGATCCTCGATCGATATGGGTCTCTCAATGAACCTCAAGCTTTTATCAACTTGCACGTCCTTATGAGACATAGCTAGAGATTCATCGGCTAAACATTTCTGGAGATTACAAACGTGGAACACATCATGAATTCCACTCAGCTCCTCTGGCAATCTTAGCCTATAAGCTACACTACCGACACATTCGATGATCTCGAATGGTCCAATATATCTAGGGCTCAACTTGCCCTTTTTACCAAAGCGCATCACACCCTTCCAGGGTGACACTTTTAATAACACTTTATCGCCTACTTCAAACTTTAGAGGTTTTCGCCTCTTGTCAGCATAGCTTTTCTGCCTATCCCTGGCAGCTTTTAGGCGATCACGAATTTGGACAATCTTGTCCGTCGTTTCGAGGACTATATCAGGTCCTGGTATCTGAGCTTCTCCTACTTCTACCCAGCAGACAAGCGTTCCGCATTTCCTACCATATAATGCCTCAAAAGGCGCAGCCTGAATGCTGGTATGATAACTATTGTTATAGGAGAACTCAATCAATGGCAGGTGGTCATCCCAACTACCACCCAGATCAATAACACATGCATGAAGCATGTCTTCCAATGTTTGAATAGTACGCTCACTCTGACCGTCTGTCTGGGGATGGTAAGCAGTACTAAAATTCAAACGAGTGCCCAAAGATTGTTGGAAACTTTTCCAAAAGTGAGAGGTGTATCTAGTATCTCTATCAGAGATAATAGCCATCGGTACTCCATGAAGAGCTACAATCTTATCAACATACAACTGGGCTAACTTATCGGAGCTATGAGTCTCCTTGATGGGCAAGAAATGTGCTGACTTCGTCAATCTATCAACAATAACCCATATTGTATCATTTCCGTGCTTTGTTTTAGGTAACTTGGTTATAAAATCCATGGTTACCATCTCCCATTTCCAAGTGGGAAGTTCCGGCTGTTGTAGAAGACCTGATGGCTTTTGATGTTCAGCCTTAATCTGAGCACATGTCAGGCACTTAGCTACGTGGGTGGCAATAGATTTCTTCAAACCTATCCACCAGTAATTTGCCTTTAAGTCTTGATACATCTTGTCACCTCCCGGGTGAACCGAATACTTAGAGTTGTGGGCTTCCTGAAGGATCACATCCCGAAGTCCTCCTTGAATAGGAACCTAAATTTTACCATTCATTCTAAGAATTCCATCTTTTCCAGGTGTTAACTGTTCAGCAGTGTACACCTAACTTTTCGTTTGGAAGGTTAACTTCCAATATGGCATCCTTTTGTGCAGCTAATAGTCTCTCATTTAGACTATTCTTCAATTCAATGCTCTTGGCATTGATCCTAATTGGTTTAACTCTTTCCTTTCGGCTTAGAGCATCTGCGACCACATTCGCCTTACTGGGATGGTAGCGAATCTCGCAATCGTAATCATTTAAAGTTTCCATCCAGCGGCGTTGTCTCATATTGAGCTCTTTCTGGTTGAACAAATGTTGGAGACTTTTGTGATCTGAATAGATTACACATTTTGTTCCATACAAATAGTGTCTCCATAATTTTAGTGCGAATACAACGGCACCCAATTCCAAATCATGGGTGGTGTAATTCTTTTCGTGCACCTTTAACTGTCGCGATGCGTAGGCAATTACATTGCCCCGCTGCATAAGCACACACCCCATGTCGGTGTGTGAAGCATCGCAGTAAACAACAAAATCTTCAACTCCATCCGGTAGAGACAGTACTGAAGCATTACTCAACTTTTGCTTCAGGATCTCAAAAGATTCCTGCTACTTTGGACCCCAATCAAACTTCACATTCTTATGGGTCAAGGAGGTTAATGGTGCAGCTATCCTTGAGAAGTTCTCGGTGAACCTTCTATAATATCCTGCTAAACCCAGAAAGCTGCGAATTTCTGTAGGTGTCTTAGGAGCTTCCCAATTCATAACAACCTCTACCTTGGCAGGATCTACTTGAATACCTTGTTTACTGACAACGTGTCCAAGGAACTGGACCTTACGAAGCCAAAATTCACACTTGGAAAACTTGGCATACAACTTCTCCTGTCGAAGCAGTCCTAAAATACACCGAATGTGCTTTTCATGCTCCACTTGGCTACGAGAGTAAATAAGTATGTCGTCTATAAAGACAATGACAAACTTATCTAAGTATGGCTTGCAGACTCTATTCATGAGATCCATGAATGTTGCAGGTGCGTTAGTGAGCCCAAAAGGCATCACTAAGAACTCGAAATGTCCATACCTCGTTCTAAATGTTGTCTTCGGAACATCTTCAATTTGCACCTTGAGTTGATAATGCCCAAATCTTAAATCAATCTTTGAGAAATAACTCGCTCCTTGGAGTTGATCAAACAAGTCATCAATCCTGGGTAAAGGATAACGATTCTTGATTGTTAGCTTATTCAGTTCACGGTAATCAATGCATAAGCGCATTGATCCATCCTTCTTTTTCACAAACAGAATTGGAGCTCCCCAAGGCGAAGAGCTGGGCTGAATGAAACCCTTTTCCAACAAATCATCCAGTTGAGTTCTGAGCTCCTTTATCTCGGTAGGCGCTAGACGATACGGAGCTCGTGCAATAGGCGCAGATCCTGGAAGGATATCTATCCTGAATTCTACTTGCCTCTCAGGAGGTAATCCCGGTAACTCGTCAGGAAAGACATCAGGATACTCTGAAATGATTGGAATGTCTTCAATCTTCGGCTTCGGGTCATTGACAGTCACTTGTGCCATGTAAATGACACATCTGCCCTTCAAACACTGGGATACTTTAAGAATAGACACATTGATGGGCAACCCGTACTGTGTGTCTCCTTGGATAGTGACTGATTCACCAGAGGGGGTTTTGATAATGATAAGCTTTTTATCACAGGCAATTTGGGCTTGGTTATGCGACAACCAATCCATGCCTAAAACTATATCAAAACCAGCCAATTTCATTGGCAGGAGGGACAACGGGATAGAATAGTTCTTAATGGATATGGAACATCCATCAAGAAGAGTTGAAGCTGATTCTAAGGTACCATCAGCGAGTTCTACCTCATACTTTATGTCTAGAGTCTTAATAGGCAAATTTAACAACTTACAAAACTTATGATCTACGAAGGACTTATCAGCACCGGAATCAAATAAGACTCTAGCATAAATATTATTGATGAGGAAGGTACCTGTTATGACGTTATCATCGGTCACCGCTTCCCGTGCCTGCATCTGAAACACCCTGGCATTGTTCTTCTTAGCCTCCTCAGGCTTCTTCGCATTCTTGGGGCAATTGGTCTTGATGTGCCCCTTTTCATTGCAACCGTAACAGGTTACATCCTTAATGTTCCGGCACTCGACAGATTTGTGCCCCTTCTTCTTGCAGATTCCACACGGTTTAGCCTGTGGGTCTTGGTTGCATTTGCCAAAATGCCTTTTGTAGCAAGTCTTACACCTGGGCTTATCACCAGTCTACCCTTTCTTGGAACCAGAGTTCCCTTTTCCCTTCTTATTCGACTGGGAGGACTGATCATCCTCTCTCTTCCTCTTCCCCTCTTCAGAATTTTTCTTCGCCTTGCTCCTCACAATATCCAATGTGAGGGACAATGATAGATCCACAGCGGATCTATAGGTGGTTGGATTTAAAGCCTTAACATTCCCCTTAACTTCAGGGGCTAAACCACCAATAAAACGCGCAATGCGCTTGGGCTCAGGTGTGACTAAATATGGCACAAGCCTCGACATAGAATTGAAACTAGTCACATAGGACCTACAGTCTAGATCCTTCATCACGAGGGTGAGAAAATCAGTCTCTATACGCTCCACCTCATGCTGAGGACAATAAGTGTCCTTAACCAGATCAACAAACTTCTCCCATGAGAGATTATACGAATGCACTTTCCCAGTGGATTGTACAAGCGCTTTCCACCATGTAAGGGCATCGCCCTTAAAAGATTGGGAGACAAACATAACCACATCTTCTTTAGCGCAACCGCTAATATCTATCACCGTTTCCATCTCATCTAACCACTTCAAACAGTCTATCGCCCCTTTTTCTCCTGTAAAGTCTCTTGGCTTACAGGAAACAAAATATTTGTAGGTACAACCCTTGGCGTGCCTAAGGGTATGCTCAGGAACAACCTGCATCTTGGGTACACTACCCTGGTTAGACGAGTGCAGGGACTCACTTTTCCTGTGAGTATGTGGTTGAGAATGGGTTTTCGAAAGAGTTTGAGACCGAACAACACTCGGCTCTTAAACTTAGCCTCTACCGCTTGAGAAATTGCAGCAGTGATCAAGGCTTGCAGTTCGGCACCAGTAATATTGATTCTGGTGTTTCCCTCTGCTGGATGACTGTTTGCTTCGTCTGAGCCAGCCATTTCTGGATGCTATAATATAGACAATAATAATAATAATTTAAATTACATATAGATTCATTGCATTGATGATCCAATGGTCATGGTATTATTAAATCATTTAGACCATTTCAAATCATAACTAAAAGTTAATAGAATGCATTATTCTTTACATTTTTAGGCAGGGGAAGGATAGAAATTTCACAACTGCCAGTGTCATAAAAGACATTTTATTCATTATTAAACTCGTCTCGGCGGACATTTAAATAGCTTAGGAAGCTTGTCACAAGGACGAGTTAAGATCTATCTAACGATCTCTAAGACCAGTGATCTTTTAAGGGTTGAACAAAGTTCATTGCCTTTTTGACAAGAAGTTTATACATTGTATTCTCATTGCCATTTTTACACCTTTGCTTTAAAAGCATGCATCTCAAATGGATGCCTTGGTGTATACATCATATTGATGTTTACTAGCCATGATTCGCATTGATCATTTTAGCTTTATGTGACTTGGAGAAATCCAAGTACCTTTTGGAAGCTTGTGTGGTTTCTCGTACCGCACAGCTAGGAATGTTAACATGTTTTCAGATGTTAACAGAGATTTGTTATCTTAAAAAGGTTGTACCATCATAGCCAATTAATACTTTGGCTAGGTTATACCTCTAAGAATTTCTTTGGCAGATCAATTAAAAATTGAAAAGAGGTAACATAGTGTAATAAAATACACAATTAAAACCAAAGTTAAAACTTCATTACGATAAAACAAATACAACTGCCCTAAACGGGACTTAGGAAAAGACAAACTACCCGCACAGGGGCATACAGAAAGAAAAATAAGTCCACGCAGGGACTTGATACAGAAATCAAACAAATGTCCTCGCAGGGACACAATTACAACAAACAAGAAAACAAAACAACCCTCTACTTCTGGTTGGCGAGGCCTTTCATGAAGCTGGTATGCCTCTCCTTGTTCTTCTTAGTCTTATGCTCGACCTTATCCAACCTCTCCAGAATTTCCTGGGTTTGTTGCTGTTGCTGAAGCTGTTGGGGAGGAGGTGGCTGGTATGGAGGGTACTGGTAACCCTGCATCGGATATCCAGCTGGATGCATAGAAGGGTAAGTAGAAGGATAGAGGTGATGATACTGCGCAGCCGTGAGGTATGGGTCCTGAGATACATAGTCCGAGGGGTACCCTGATAGGTTCTCATAAGGATTGTACCCGGAAGGACCTGGGTACGTCGGGATTGGGTTATCAAAACCCATAGGCGGTTGAGGTGGCACATAAGAAGCTTGCGGAGGATTATCCTCCGGTGCCGCGTTTGAGGATCCACCCAACTGGGGGTCCTCTGGGATAGGGGGATAGGAACTCGAACCACGAGGAGAACTGAAACGGGGTCCTCCTCTCACGGACATGCGTGCGTTCCTCCTTCGCCTCGGAGGCTTAGGAGGTGGCTGCGGTGGCTGCTGCTGTGGCTCCTCTACCGGGAGTGGTGGTGGTGAGACAGCTTGAAGTTGAGGATCTTCCAAAGGTGGTTGAGCCGGTGAGCTATGATAAGATGGGGTAAAGAACCAGTCATAGGTAGCCATTTTCTCCTGGAAGGAATCGGGCCCATGATAAGGGGATCCCTGAAACGGAGACCCACTAGATATGCTAATAGGGTGGCCCAGGGTTCCTGTTTGCATCTCCGGGTCGGGGTCATCATCCATTTCCATTTCCTGAGAGAAATGGTCCTCAGGGCCCAATGGGTTATAGCCAAGAAAATCATTAACATAGTCTGCTGGGTTAAACTGCCCCGGAGAGTAGGGGAGTCAGAGTGGTGAAATGAATGGGATTGCAAAGAGTGGTGTGAATGCTAAGACTCATGCGAATGGTGAGATTGATCAGAATGGTGAGAGTGTTCGGGCTCATTTGGAGCAAATGTTCCGAAAGACGGATGAAAAGATGGCGAAGAGCTTAGCAAGACTGAGTGTCTTGTCGGCTCGTAAGGTTGACCCCACATATCATGAGAGTTGGAGGAGGATAGAGACGTCGATGGAGTGCGTCTGTGTGATGGTCCAGCTGATGACGGTCCTCCACGCATGGGACCCTTGCCTCGCCCTCTTACTCTTGGAGGCATGATGGTGAGTTTCCTGTTGAAACAAGAAAACAAAAATAAAACAAAACATGATAACAGCAAGGAAAAGTAAAGATGTATCCTAGGTCATTTGCCTAGACTCGAGAGTCTAAGGAATGTGCTTATTGTGTCATTGAGATTAAACACAAAAGGTTAGTGTTTAATTCACTCAATGTTGGCTCTGACACCAACCTGTCACACCCCAATATTCCACGTGTTACCGGTGGGCCCGGCGGGGAGTATTGTGACGTAGTTGATATCATCATTGTCAACATACACAATAATATAGCACAGCGGAAGGTTGGGTAAATAAACTATTACAAACCATACTGTCTGTCGATGTTCGAGTACATGAATAATACAGACTGGAATGTAATAAGATCCACAGGCGGATCATAAAGTACAAAGAAACATAAACTACAGACTCCGGATATCTATGGGATTTGCAAGATCCTCTACAACACCCTATAGCTCCAGCCTATTTCGATAAGTACATGTCAATTCAATCTTTAGGAAAATACGTCCGTATACACTGGTAAATACAATTTAACTGACTCGTTTTGAAAACATTTAAGAAAATTGATTTAGATGCACATGGCACAAATCCTTTATAACTTGGGACAATCTTTATTAAGATCTTGTATACAGCGTTACATATTTGTCACACAAGTGGGGCCGGTTTGGAAGCCGGACATGATTAACTGACTCACCACTTATAGAACCCACAGAGAAGTTATCCCCAACTTGTGGGTAATTTAATATTTAGCATTTGCATCTGTCAAGTGCATGCCTGCACCCCGTGCATAGGTCGTGGCCATTAATAATTTAAATGAGCCGAGGATATCCAGGACACGGTCGTTAACCCCCAGTTGTTTATGTTATCAAATAATACAGATTAAAACGTGTTATGCAGATTTATTAAATCACAATCCGACAAAATAATCCCATACCCGACCAAGCGGTATTAATATACCGTATCCCAAGCCCGTATAGGGAAAATAAGTTAAAAGTATTTACCTGGTGGTAGCAGTAATATTCCTAAGATTCTTGAAAGGCACTTTTTACCGGAAGCTATTAATCTGTATAGAAGGTTTAATTTATCTATTAGGATGCTAACGGGTCTTTTACTTAAGTCAAGGACTTAGACCGGCTAGCTAGAAAGAAACCTTACGGACCTAACCGGTAGATTAAACGGAGACCGGAATAGGATGTGATTTAGACCCGACAAGCTTGGATACTTGTATAATATGGGTAAACTAAACACATTCTGGAAAATGAGGTTTTAATGACAAAATTAAGCCCGTTTCGGCTATTTTACGTAAACTAGTCATGTAAGCTGATCCGAACGCGTAAATGCGTAACGGGTAACCGTATGAACTATAAACAGGTCTTAATCATTATTATGCTCAAAATATGTTAATATATCAGTAGCATATTAACATTTATGTCCAAAAAGCAATTTAAACCAAAATAAGTCCCATAGGGGTATTTTGGTAATTTTAATACTCATAAAAGAGTTTATTTATAAAACTGAGTTCCAGGTCTGATTAGATTAAAAAAAACATGTATTTTAATGAGTTATATCAGTAAGATACTTAACATATGAAAAATATACCTTTTATTACCAACTATGCACCGTAGGGGCATTTTGGTAATTTTATATAGGCTTAAAAGGGTTAAATTAGACTTCTTAGTTTTAAACTTTAGCTTACTGTATTATTATGTAAATTAGCTTAAAACATCAGTAGGTTATGAGTTTCAAATGAAAAATATAATTTTGACCCATACTAGGTGCTAAAAATGCTTAAAATGCGATTTAAAGGGCTAATATGGTATAAAGAGGAAATCTGATATTTTGGTCAGTTTATAAGGTTCAAAATATTATATTTATCATATGGAATCAGTAGCAAAAAGTTTGGCATCAAAATGTTATGTAAAACTCATTTTATGCATGAAAAAGGTAAAACCAGTAATTACCGAAATTAGGTTATAATCCTATGTTATGCTCATCCTAAAAATAAATAAAAATCTTTAAAAATCCCATAATATTATTTAACATCAGTAGATAGAAAGTTTGGTGTCAAAAATCGGGTTTAGATAGGATTTATGCTAATTACGCCTTTTAATTACTAAAAGTTCCTTAATTACGCTATTGAGCATAACTCCCATTCCAGACTTCAAACTGATGTCAAATTTTCGGGACATGTCTAAATATCAGTAGTAAAGGTTTTAGTTCATTCACATTGCTAAAAATCTCGGTTTTATGTAAAAAGGGCGTTTTAGGCATTAATGAGCATAATTACGATCAAGAGCATATCTCACAAACGATTAGGCACCATGCAATATAATCTCAGAGGATTATACTACAATGTAATATGGTCCTAATGGAAGCTTAAAACATGGAAGAATTAAGCTTGAACGGGTCAGAACTGAAAGTCAAGCAAAAGTCAAGCTTTTGTGATTTTCGGTTATAATCTGCCCTTAAACTATTAATTGTCGGATTAGGACTGATAAAACATGTTTAGATAGTCATTACCAAGTCATTAGAATATTAAAATGTAATTTAGAACCTCAGATTTATTAATTAAAATCATTTTTATCATTTCTGTCCAGTTTGACTTTTTGTCAAACTACTTTGACCCGACATTTAATCAGTCAAACGAGATAATTAGGAGACACCCTTTCAGGGGTTAATCACCTATACTAATGTGGTTTCATAACCACTTTCGATTTGATCAGTGGTTAAGCCACATGTAATTAAAACGAAAGTCAAACTGATTAAGCACTAAGTTTGACTTTTAAGTAATTAGGCTAAATTAAACAACTAAACAAGTAATTAGAAGCTTACTAATGGTCCTAGCAATCTTTTCTACACTTGAGAGTCTTCTCCTTACTGCTGGAAGCTCCAGATTAAGTCCCACAAATGAATTGTTGCAAGTGTGAGTCAAGAACACAAGAGGAGCTCACCTTAAATAGGGATTTCTATGGATCTTGATCACTTCCAGGTGTTATAGGAGGCCCTGGGATCACCCCAGGTGTCCTAGCTACTAATTTGAACCGACTTACAGCTCCCTAGGTCGTTACAAACGAAGTAAGGCGGTGTAACAGGCCAAACCCGCACCTGGCAACATTTTTCTGTATCTGGCATGCTGAGGCGGGCCGTGTAAGACTTAAGGGGGGTCTTACGCGGGCCGCCTGGACCGGGTTAACTGGTAAAACAAGTTTTAAACTTGGCAGTTTCAGTCCCTGAGCGTTTAAACCCCTTTTTAACTTCATTTTTGGCAATCAAGGTCCTTGTAGTTAATTTCTTGAGGCCCAAGGAGGTACATACAAACTTCGTTAGGCTCGGGTTCGTTAAATTCCTTCACTAACACAAGTTCATCAAGTTGACGCTTTTAGCCCAAAGTTTAGAAAACATGCTTAACGATCGCGGAATCACGTGAAATTTTTATCACATATTCTCGGGAGTATATTTGAATATTACGAAGCCTCGGTTTCGTAAAAAGGTCACTCAGAGGTCAGAAATGACATATTGACACTTTTAACCCTTGTAATTTATAATCTCCCGATTTTTTTACAAACGGCTTCGTATACCCAATCAAACACCCATTTAAGAATATTTCCTTCACGTGTGGTCATTCAGAGGCCCAAGTTTGGCATATTGACACTTTTAGTCCTTTCGTTTGCATATTTTCACTTGTTGTCAACTTTAGTCCCTTAAACTCAATCTTTCGCATAACCGGAGTTTAGGACACGTGTCTATGTATAATTGGACACGTTTTTACGTGGTGTTACAGGGGGACAAACAAACTAATATTTCTGGGAGGACTACTTTTAAATGCTTTGGTTTAGTTATGATGTTGGTTAATAAACTCGAACTCTATCACGAAAGTCTCTACTTACATAACGAGCTAGTTGCCTGGGAGGCAACAAGGTATTAGTTGATAGCACTATTAGGCTTGACAAACCTCACACCGTACCTGGGAGGATGGGCGTGAACTAATGACCTTAAACATTTGATCAATGATGATAGACATTGATGAGGACACCAAAAACGAATAGTCAATCGGTATAGAGTTTATTATTCGTAACATGTTGTTAAACTAAACACTTACATGATTTTCGTAAAACAAAGCTGTGAACTCACCAGCTTTATGGTGATACACTTTTTCTGCATGCTTGCAGATTGTTAGATGCATCGAAATGGAACTTGCAGTCTGGGAAGCCGGTGTCGTCATGGGTCGTGTCATTCGCGAAGACATTTAATGTTTGCTTGTATTTTCTTTACAAAATGATGTTGAAGTGGTTAAGCGATAATTTATGCTTCCGTTGAATGAATGTTGGTCTGAATTAAATGTTTTGAAATGCACTTTCATATTGAATCAGATCCTGTGTTTATTATTCTACTGTTAGTTCAAATATGATTAGTGGTTAGATCCTGGTATGTCACACGTGTAACACCCCGAAAACGGGTTTGGTAATCAAACCACCTTAATATTAATGAACGGGTAAAATACCGTTAGTGGTAAAAATTAACCCGGTAAATATTAGGATTTAAATAATTAAACCTAATATTAAATAAAACGTGAATAAAAGCTTTTAAGGAAGTAAAGTTTATAAGAGGCCCGAGTTAACGGGACTTAAAATAAACTAAGTCATAACTTTCCCGAATTCACCAAGTAGCTAGGAACATCAACCTAGTTAAAAAGGTGTCTTAAGACAATGAAGAAAATATGGGTAATAACCCTTTTCATAAAGTTACAAAACATGAGGGACTAAAGTTGCTAACAAAGAAATTTGTTTTATTAAAAAACAAAACATAAAACACAACACACACATAGAGTGTGTATGTGTGTGTGCGTACGCCCAGGAGCAAAAACAAGGGCTCCAAACCCTAGTTCAATAAATTGATCAAATTGAAGCCCAAATCAAGAGCCAAATCAATGCATGAACATAAATTTGTGATCACCAAGTGAAGGGGATCGTAAGGTATGTTGAATTTCTAACATTCGTGAAGTTGTAAAAATTTGATAATCATCCTAATCGCGAATTAGGCAATGAATTAGAGAAGCTATGGCTAGATTTGTGATGTATACTTGCTTAGGAACGAAACCTTAAGTGAAAATCATACATAACATGCTATGAATTGAATGATTGAATGAATCCCCACACTAGGCTAAGTGGGTATTAGTCATAAGATGGAATTGATGATATGATTATGATTAGAATCATCATGCATGTTAAGTAATCGGAAAATACTTAAACAATTTGCAAGTTTGAGTATTTGATCATAAGTGATGGTGGTGAATTTTGATGTTAATCTTGGTAAAAATAACTAGTTATAAACTAGTTGTAAATGTGTAAAAATGTATGCACATTAGGTGTTTGTTAAAATGCCTAAATGAAAACTAAAGTGTAGAAATTAGAGTGAAAATGTGTATTTGAATAATATGGCAAGTTATATGAAATATGAAACAAGAAGAGTTCTAATCATCATGTTGATTTGAACTAATGTTGTAAATCATGTGAACGAAAATAGTTAACTTTAATAAGCTAAGTTAACTAATCATGAAGTCGAATAGTAGTTTCGACTTATGAAATAAGTGAGATGGAATAGTCGTGAATAATTATGACTAATCTAACCATCTTACAATTTATAATGATAGTTTGACGATTAACAAGCTAGGTGAAAGCTTGGTAACGAAGCGGGTCAAACGAAGCAAGAATGACGGAAAAGCATAATTTGGAAGTAAGGTAAGTATGGCTTACACTAGTCTTATATTTTAGAATATTCTCTTATCGTATTAGTTACGAATAAGATAAATACATAGTTGAGGTATGATGTTCCGGCGTGTAGACGTACGGAACAAGATAGTCGAGTATGACAAGAAACCATGTTGATAGTTTAAAAGGAGTTAAATCGGTAATTCGATCATTTTATGACAAATGGAAAATAAACTTTTAAATGGTTACCTTATAGGGTAAACCAAAACAAACAATAAGGGTAAAACGGTAAATTGGTCACTCGTTGACCATAACTATTGGTTTTAAAAGACACTTATGAAGTAAGCCTTAATAGGCCAAAATTGTTAAGAGATGAATTATAAGTAAAACGACCGCACGATGTAAATCGGAGCGAGTCATATAGTCGAGATGAAAATACATGTCATCTCGCTAATATAATCGGTCATCTAGACCAAACGGGTCAAAGGGTGAAGATACCACCTTTTGATAATAGCGACTAATGATTCTTGTCGAGTTATATGATTTCAGGAATAAATGTAGAAATGATATTTGCATCGCTATTATTTAGTGATTATTATAGCAAGGCATTAAAACAGGTCAATACATTGAACCGAGCCAGGTATGTGTAATAGAGTAATTATTCATTTAGAACGTAAGGTTCAATGACCATTAAATGAAGTCTTGGATAGACAATGGGTTACTTAAATGGGTAAACCGAATGTTTTAAAAGAGGGTCGTGGCGTTTTGAAAAGCATAATGACTTTTCGAACAAGATCATAACTCAAAAGAAGAATTTTGGGTCAAACATGCTCTCAAAAGACCTTGTCGTAATTGAAAGACTAAAAAGGACCAAAATGCCCTTGTTAGCTAATTCGAACAAACAACCTTTAAAAGTTGCTTGGAAACGAATTTTATGATTAGGTAAATACTTAGAATAAGTATATAAGCTGAAAGAGGTATTATATTAGTCAAATGGCACTATTTGAGTTTTTGTCGTAAAATAATTATTCGAGAGGTAAAATTTGGTTTATATAGATCACCACATTAAACCCACCATAAATACAGTTGTGATGGGAGATTATAGAATAAGAAATGTGGTGATGGAATGCTAGAAGCAATCGAAAGCGATTTTAGGCTCGAAAGTGCTTAAATACCCTTAACGGGTCAAAATAAGCATACGAGCGAAAACGGGTTTAAATTGTGTAATAAACCTGTGATTAGAACCTAAAATGGTAGATAACATTAATTTGAAGAAGTGTATGTGATATAGAGATCAAACAAATACGTTTGTTTGATAAAATGCATAAACGGGTTAAAATTCGGTAAAAAGGTAACGAGTTGGAGGCTTAGAAGTCTCAAAATTTATTATGTTGGAAGTTGGATTTTAACTCCATATGATGGAGAATTAAATTACGGACGCGTAGGAAAAAGAATCGGGTAAAACGGATTAAAAACGAGAGAGTTATGCTCGTTTCCGTGAAATCGGGTCATGCTGGGAATATGCAGCAACTGTTTAAGCAACAATCTGTGAAAAAAGGGGCCTAGGCGTAGCGCGACGCCCCCTAATTCCGGAAAATTGTTAAATTTTGTTTGTTTGACCCATGTAACTTGTTTAAACTTATTATTCAACTATCAAAACTAACTTTTAAGTTGGTTTTGATCATAGGTGATTGCCAAGAGTGCCCGGATGAAAATCAAGCTCGATGAGGAACCGAACACGATAAAATACAAGCTTTCGCGCGGCGGTTCATCGTTTCTTTTAAACGACGAATTCAATTACAGAAAGTTGTATATTCTTTTAAATTGTAAAAGTTTTAACTAACCTTAATTATCTAAATTACATGTTTGTTTTCGTAAACTATACGAAAACCGTAAGATAATATCAAGGGTGTTATAAGTTGGTAATCAGAGCTCATGGTTAAAGAATAAAGTGTGTTCGGTTCGAGGCTTGATCGCAAATCCGGTAAGTACATGTATACCAATGGTTTAGTGTGATTAAAGTGTTGAGAACAACACATATGGTTATCGTGTAATACACGTTACACCAATAAAACTGATATAGAGTAGATATAGTCAACGAAATTACACGCGTTGATGCGTATAGTTGAAAAGCCTTGTATTATAATACGGGCATCCATTAATGTCGAAATTACTAACTGTTGTAAATGTTTTAGTTGAAGGACACTCGCATATGAAGATAGCGAGAGTCTAACAAATTGCGGATTTGACAGAGGAACGGTCCAAAGAGTATGCTCATCAAGGACCTAAATCGCGTAGCGACCGCGAACAAGGCTTATGGCAAGAGAAGCCCGTTAGGGCAAGCATTACCAGGTGCACATTTTAAATTAATTGCACAAATAGTAATATCAACAAATATGTAGAAATTGAAAGTTGCATATGTAGATTAAAAACTTGGAAAACCCCGAATAGAAAATGTATTCGGGATATTGTTTCCAAGAGAAACAAATAGAGGCATTACTTACATAGGGCGTGATGTGAAAACTATAAAAAAAGGTTATGCATGTCATGTGTTAATCGCTTACTCTGGCCAAGTAAGTAGTGGCATATGATACCATGAACTTCTTATAGCGGACACATTTACATCTGATGTAGTAAGGACGGGGTGAGTGGGACAAATTAAAAAGTACCCAAATGAATCAGATAAGCAAAATATTTGATAACAATGTAAACGCACGGCCGAGTGACGAAGCGTATTATATTAGGATAATGAGCCCGAGTGAAGGGACCAAGAAACATGTAAAACGATTAAGGTACGCATTGGGAAGGGGTGTACTTACACTCGAACCCGGAGAATGCAAACATGTAAAACGATTAAGATATGCATTGGGAGGGAGTGTACTTACACTCGAACCCGGAAAATGCAAATATGCCTCTTAACGGGCCGTTTTTGTAAAACGTCAAACTTGAGGACAAAGTCGGAATATTAAAGTGAAGCGAAGTCTTAATGCATACCGGGAGGGTTGCAATAATAATGACTTCGGTAAAACACCCAGTTGATGGGTAGAAATTTAAACACATGTGTAAACCAAGAGACGCGAACGCAGGTTAAAAAAATTCAAAAGACTTGGATTATGAATTATGACTATAAGATTTCGTAAAAAAGAAATTTTGAATAAATATGTTCAACCATTTGAGGTTGAACAGGTAGAATAAAGAATAAAGTTGATTGTCTACAAGTGATGGATTTCACATTAACAAGTCAAACAGGTTGAATACAATATAATGCCGGATGGCACAAATAAGCGCTAGCCAGATAAAGGTAGCGTTAAATGCAAAAGAGTAATGAGCCCGGTAATGGGACATAACCAAATAAGAATATATGCAAACCAAATAACAGTGAGCATAAGAAGAACTGACGCATAAATGACGTGAGAAGTCATAAAGTCGGAAAATTGTCCGAAAGAAAACAATTATAGCCACGAAACTACAATCAAGGTTAGCGGGATCTTAAGCTTGAAACCAAATGATTCTTCAAACAAAAACAGGGTGCCTTGACACCAAACATGTATTTTAAGAATGACATGAGTAAAGAATGATCTACGGGATCAACATAACCATTGGGGTTATAAACAACGGAAAGGTCTACGAGACTAAAACGACCTACGGGTCATGACTAGAAAGAAATAGATTATAAGTACCTCGCCTTAAAGAGGTGAAAGTCTAATAAAATAGCCTATAAGGCAAAGTTATAAAACCTACGAGTTAATTAGACAAAGCGAGGGAATAAATTGAGAATCCCCGCATAAAACTAAGCCTGTAAAAGAATAAATTATGGACTGTCAATATCCTGGTATGGATAATTAACAAAAGTTAAAGAGAAGATGCTAAACTAAAACTTCGGTTTTGGTAAGAAATAACGTTTTAACAAATATGAATTCTGATAGACGTATAAATAGTAAGCATGAAAGATATAAGTCTTGACACTAATAGGTGCAAGAAGATATATTCGAAAAGTGATATTTTTGAAAATAAAAAAAAGGTTGATATAAAATTTGGCGGAACATGACATGATCACGGTCAAGAAGTGTAATGTGAAATATAATCACATTAGAGCCGAGTGACAAATATTAGAGCCGAGTGATGAATATTGCTAAGTTAATTAAACTAGTGGAAATAACGAGATTACGTTATTTCAAGTCGCATTATGTCATGTAAGATACGTAGATGATTAATAACCAAAAGGATATTACCATACTTTTCTGGTAATACGAACAATCGGTTAAAGTATGAGAAATGCTTAATTGATTATCGAGAGCAAATGCATGGAGTTAAACTCGATAAATTATGTAAGAAAAGGTTTCGAGGATGAAACCTCTTTAAGGGGGGTAGACTTGTAACACCCCGAAAACGGTTTTGGTAATCAAACCACCTTAATATTAATGAACGGGTAAAATACCGTTAGTGGTAAAAATTAACCCAGTAAATGTTAGGATTTAAATAATTAAACCTAATATTCAATAAAACGTGAATAAAAGCTTTTAAGGAAGTAAAGTTTATAAGAGGCCCGAGTTAACGGGACTTAAAATAAACTAAGTCATAACTTTCCCAAATTCACCAATTAGCTAGGAACATCAACCTAGTTAAAAAGGTGTCTTAAAACAATGAAGAAAATATGGGTAATAACCCTTTTCATAAAGTTACAAAACATGAGGGACTAAAGTTGCTAACAAAGAAATTTGTTTTATTAAAAAACAAAACATAAAACACAACACACACATAGAGTGTGTGTGTGTGTGTGCGCGCGTACGCCCAGGAGCATGAACAAGGGCTCCAAACCCTAGTTCAATAATTGATCAAATTGAAGCCCAAATCAAGAGCCAAATCAATGCATGAACATAAATTCGTGATCACCAAGTCAAGGGGATCGTAAGGTATGTTGAGTTTCTAACATTCGCGAAGTTGTAAAAATTTGATAATCATCCTAATCGCGAATTAGGCATGAATTAGAGAAGCTATGGCTAGATTTGTGATGTATACTTGCTTAGGAACGAAACCCTAAGTGAAAATCATACATAACATGCTATGAATTGAATGATTGAATGAATCCCCACACTAGGCTAAGTGGGAATTAGTCATAACATGGAATTGATGATATGATTATGATTAGAATCATCATGCATGTTAAGTAATCGGGAAATACTTAAACAATTTGCAAGTTTGAGTATTTAATCATAAGTGATGGTGGTGAATTTTGATGTTAATCTTGGCAAAAATAACTAGTTATGAACTAGTTGTAAATGTGTAAAACTGTATGCACATTAGGTGTTTGTTAAAATGCCTAAATGAAAACTAAAGTGTTGAAATTGGAGTGAAAATGTGTATTTGAATAATATGGCAAGTTATACGAAATATGAAACAAGAAGAGTTCTAATCATCATGTTGATTTGAACTAATGTTGTAAATCATGTGATCGAAAGTAGTTAACTTTAATAATCTAAGTTAACTAATCATGAAGTCGAATAGTAGTTTCGACTTATGAAATAAGTGAGATGGAATAGTCGTGAATAATTATGACTAATCTAACCATCTTACAATTTACAATGATAGTTTGACGATTAACAAGCTAGGTGAAAGCTTGGGAACGAAGCGGGTCAAACGAAGCAAGAATGACGGAAAACCATAATTTGGAAGTAAGGTAAGTATGGCTTATACTAGTCTTATATTTTAGAATATTCTCTTATCGTATTAGTTACGAATAAGATAAATACATAGTTGAGGTATGATGTTCCGGCGTGTAGACGTACGGAACAAGATAGTCGAGTATGACAAGAAACCATGTTGATGGTTTAAAAGGAGTTAAATCGGTAATTCGATCATTTTATGACAAATGGAAAATGAACTTTTAAATGGTTACCTTATAGGGTAAACCAAAACAAACAATAAGGGTAAAACGGTAAATTGGTCATTCATTGACCATAACTATTGGTTTTAAAAGACACTTATGAAGTAAGCTTTAATAGGCCGAAAGTGTTAAGAAATGAATTATAAGTAAAATGACCGCACGATGTAAATCGGAGCGAGTCATATAGTCGAGATGAAAATACATGTCATCTCGCTAATATAATCGGTCATCTAGACCAAACGGGTCAAAGGGTGAAGATACCACCTTTTGATAATAGCGACTAATGATTCTTGTCGAGTTATATGATTTCAGGAATAAATGTAGAAATGATATTTGCATCGCTATTATTTAGTGATTATTATAGCAAGGCATTAAAACATGTCAATACATTGACCCGAGAAAGGTATGTGTAATAGAGTAATTATTCATTTAGAACGTAAGGTTCAATGACCATTAAATGAAGTCTTAGATAGACAATGGGTTACTTAAATGGGTAAACCGAATGTTTTAAAAGAGGGTCGTGGCGTTTCGAAAAGCATAATGACTTTTCGAACAAGATTATAACTCAAAAGAAGAATTATGGGTCAAACATGCTCTCAAAAGACCTTGTCGTAATTGAAAGACTAAAAAGGACCAAAACGCCCTTGTTAGCTAATTCGAACAAACAACCTTTAAAGGTTGTTTGGAAACGAGTTTTATGATTAGGTAAATACTTAGAATAAGTATATAAGCTGAAAGAGGTATTATATTAGTCAAATGGCACTATTTGAGTTTTTGCCGTAAAATAATGATTCGAGAGGTAAAATTTGGTTTATATAGATCACCACATTAAACCCACCATAAATACAGTTGTGGTGGGAGATTATAGAATAAGAAATATGGTGATGGAATGCTAGAAGCAATCGCAAGCGATTTTAGGCTCGAAAGTGCTTAAATACCCTTAACGGGTCAAAATAAGCATACGAGCGAAAACAGGTTTAAATTGTGTAATAAACCTGTGATTATAACCTAAAATGGTAGATAACATTAATTTGAAGAAGTGTATGTGATATAGGGATCAAACAAATACGTTTGTTTGATAAAATGCATAAACGGGTTAAAATTCGGTAAAAAGGTAACGAGTCGAAGGCTTAGAAGTCTCAAAATTTATTATGTTGGAAGTTGGATTTTAACTCCATATGATGGAGAATTAAATTACGGACGCGTAGGAAAAAGAATCGGGTAAAACGGATTAAAAACGAGAAAGTTATGCTCGTTTCCGTGAAATCGGGCCATGCTGGGAATATGCAGCAACTGTTTAAGCAACAATCTGTGAAAAAGGGGCCTAGGCGTAACGCGACGCCCCTAGGCGTAGCGCGACGCCCCCTAATTCCGGAAAATTGTTAAATTTTGTTTGTTTGACCCATGTAACTTGTTTAAACTTATTATTTAACTATCAAAACTAACTTTTAAGTTGGTTTTGATCATAGGTGATTGCCAAGAGTGCCCGGATGAAGATCAAGCTCGATGAGGAACCGAACAAGATAAAATACAAGCTTCCGCACGGCGTTTCGTCGTATCTTTTAAGCGACGAATTCAATTACAGAAAGTTGTATATTCTTTTTAATTGTAAAAGTTTTAACTAACCTTAATTATCTAAATTACATGTTTGTTTTCGTAAACTACACGAAAACCGTAAAATAATATCAAGGGTGTTATAACACGCCTCGCGGTGGATTCCACATGTGGTATTTTGAGGGTGTGACACAGGGCAAGGATCCCATTTTTGTAGTTATGGATACATTCACAAAGTAAGTGTCACGACCTCCGACCCCACCCTGGGCGGGAGTCGTGGGCAGATATAGCAGTGGTACTGGAGTTTATTAAATTCGTAGCTGAAAATTTCATCAGGACCGTAGTTAGGAAAATTTCAGAGTTGTAAAACGCCAAAGTTTTAATATTAAATATATGGGATAAAACCCATATTACAATGAAAGATTTTGATAGGGATAAACCCTATTTTTACAAAACACATTTCCTTTTCTTTATTCTGGTAACATAGCCACTTTATTTAAGCCTTCGGTGCTTCGTAACATATTTCTTTACTTTCACAGTAAGTCACCTGAAACGCGTTGTGCTTCGTAGCATATTTCTTTACTTTCACAGTAAGTCAGCTGAAACGCGTTAAAAACATTTTATCAGCGAAAAATACTAGTGAGTTCATTCATTTGTATAAAAAGACACAGTATTGTAATTTACAGCATCAAGAGTTTTTACATTTGTTTATATCTTTCAATTACTCAAATTAGTATTGGTCACGGTGACAGTTCCTGTGACTGTGGTCATATTACTATTGGTTAACTCTTTGTCCAATAGCAACGCTGGACTAGTAGTGTATACAAAACCACACATACTAGCAGTAATTTCAGAATACAAAACTTAATCACTATAAATACAACTTGGAAAATATTTAGGGTTTTGAAAGCATTTGATAGAAGAGAATGACTCAGATTGCAGAAATAAGGTTTTTATTGCCTCCTGGTTTAAGTCCTCGGTTCCTAGATAAACACATAATGAAACACGTATTAGTGTATTAACCCAATTCAACTTTAACAATAATCACGAGATCAAAACATCAACTTAGTTAACAAAGTATAACCTTATTCAGGCAACACTTTGACATCCGTTGATTTGTTTTAGATCGATCGGACAAGGTATCATACCAGTGATCGGGGTTAGCACACTTTATACGGAGCAGTATTTCGAGGTTTTAGGCTTTCGGGATTTAAAATGAAAAAACGAGATAGAGAGAAAGTGAATGAAACTTAGCAGATTGAAATGTTCAATCCTCGTTCTATTTACAGCCGAAAATCAAAGTCGTCGCGTCATGCGACCAACTTCACCATCACCGTCGCGTCGTGCGACGAGGTGATCTAGGGCTTAGGTGGCATGAGTCACCACGTAGTGGCCACGTGGCAACACGTGTCATCTGGCGAAAAAAGACATGTCGCGTTATGCGAAGGTCTTCAGAGTCTTTGTCGCGTCAAGCGACGATGAATAAAACCCGGTTTTTCTTGTTTTCCGTGCTAGTTTTTGTCGTAAGCGTTCGGGTTATCAGTTATGAATTGTTACGGGGCTTCTTTTGAGAGTTGTTACAGTATGCTCATTTCATTCCCTTGAGTTACCCATTTGTAGTTGTTTCTTTTTCTCATGCATTCATTAGAAATACCTTCGAATTGCATAGGAATCCTAATACTACGATGGTGTCTGATAGATATCCTTTATTCCAAATTAAATTTTGGTAGGAGTTTCCAGGATTGCAAGGCATACAATTGGCCTTATCTACTGCTTATCAGCCCAAATTGATGGTGTCTTGAGCTGTTGCTTAGAATTCTATTTATGATGCATGACTTTGGGTTCTCCTACAACTTGGGTGTAATGGGTTCTGTTTGCAGAATGGTGGTATAACATCACCTTCCATTCCATTATAAAAATGACTCCCTCAAGGTTTTTTATGGTTACGCACCACAAATTCATATTCCTTTCATTTATAATGAAACTCAAGTGGTAGTAGTGGAAGACTTGCATAAGGATATGGAAGATATGATACAATATTAAAGCAATCTCTAGCGGTAACCTTCAACTGAATGAAACAATATGTAAATGACAAGAGAACCGAAGTACGGTTTAAGGTGGGTGATATGTATATTTGAAACTGCAACCGCATGTTCAAACCAATATAAGAACACACAGGTATCCAAAATTGGGTCCCCTGTTACTTTAGCCCTTTTATGATTGTTAAAAAGGTTGGGAAAAGTGTCGTATCAATTAGACTTGTTGTCTAATTCCAAAGTCACCTGGTTTTTTCACGTATAACTATTAAAAGCAACTCATAGTCACGAACTGCCTGTGGTCCCATTGCCTACTAATCCCAGATTACTTTATCAACCATGTGACATCATTGATCGCAGACTAGTTTAAAAAATAAATGGAGTTGCAACTCAGGTTCTTGTCTATTGGCGTGACTTACGATTTCGGATGCAACTTGGGAAGATTCAACATAATTCCAGCTTCGTTTTTCACACTTTGATTCTTGAGGACAAGAGTTTTTTAAGGAGGGATATTATGTTCCATTTGAATATGAATGAGCTAGAATTAGACGAGTTTACAAAGTTCGTGCGCTAGTTGTGTAAATTGGTCGATTAGTTTTGTAACATGTTTTGTAATTGAGTCATTTCCAAGGTGTTTTAATTGTAATAAGTTAGTTAGTCATTCAAATTAGTTGATTAGTTGAGGTATATGTAACAAATTGCGATGGTGAATGAAAGCTATCTAAGAGTTGAGGAATTTCTCTTTCTAAAATTGTTAGCATTCAATGATTATACACGTTTAAATGAAAACAATGGTATATAAACTCTAGTTACCAAAGGGCTTTTGGCCTAGTGGTACCAATGTGTTGGAAAGTAGTTGTGCACAAAAAAAACCTAGCTTGTAACCCAAACACATGTGTTTTTCCAAAAAGATTGACACACAAACCAGTTCCAACCCGATTGAACTTGTAGGTTTGTAACCGGTTTGTAATCCACTCATTTGAAAATCAATTTGTGTACATCTATTGGAAAGAGGTCCCTCCCCAAATGATAAGGATTCAAATCCTGTGATGGACAATATATGTAGATTTAATTGTTCTAAAAAATATCAATTCCAGCTAGGGGTGAACAAGTTTTGCGCTAGACTAAGAGGTTCAAAGGTCTAAACCGAGACTGATCATGTAATGGCATGAATCATGTTTCATGGAACTATCTAAAACGACTTCTCATGTTACTTTTTTTAAATTGAAAAAGGCAATGGAAATTGTTTTAAATGACTCACTTTTGCATATTTTGATGTCCTTTAAAATTCTAGCACAAGTATCATGATTTTTTTTTTTAACGGAAAAGAATCTCAATTGTAAACTTTCACTGCTTGGGGCTATGTATAAGGTCGACTCCTCGACCGCTATGAGACCGTGCCCCCCCCCCCCCTTTATGCCCAGGAACCAGGATGAAATTCGTAAACCCTCGCCCGTTAGGTTCGAACCCGGGATTAAAGCCCTGATTCATTCCTACACCTCCCTCAAAAATGGCCCAAACGAGAATCGAACCTGCGTCTCCACTAGGAAGAGCATACCTTTTGACCACTGGACCAACATCTCAGGTTGGGATAAACAAATGGTACCAGGTACTAGTTCGGAACCGGTACCGAATTTCTCGAACCGAGTTGATTTTCGGTACCGGTATTTACCGAATTTTACCCTCAAATATCAGTTTGTACCAGTACCGAACCGTACCAGGTATTTTCGGTACCGGTGCCCGTTTAATGGGATTTTCGATACCGATATTTTAAATATCGGTTGGTATCGAGCTCATACCAAATCTTAAGACAAGTATCATGATTAATTTTGCAATGAAATGATTGTTTGATAGTTACTCACCCTTTGAAAAACCAAGGAGGCCACACTTAGGCATAAAAGGAATGAAATATTGTGAATTAGCTTTCTTTCCTTACTATATGTAGAAGCCACTTAATATAACTTTTTTAGAAAATCACGGGAGTGATAAATTTGCTTAACTATCTAATGATCACAAACATCTATAGAAAGTATGAAGACGACTGAAAATTACATGGTTATACTTCCAAACGCGACATGTAACAAGTTAAATCGGTAAGTAGCAACTGTTTTACATTTAGTTCAAATGGCTATATAAGTAAAATGATGACCCAATTCCTAACGAGACATGTAACAAGTTAAATTGGTAAGTAGCTACTGTTTTACATTTAGTTCAAATGGCTATATAAGTAAAATGACGACCCAAAATGATTTTTCCCTAAACATTCATGTGCCTAGAGTAAATAAAGGTAATAGATCCTGTAACATATGAAATGAAAAAGTAACATACGAAAGACTAAAGTTGTTATTTTCAATTAAGAATAGATACATGTCCTTTTCATAAATCCAAATAACATGTTCAACCATGTTGGGTATATGAGGTTTACATGGTTAACTCATGTGTTAAGCTCATTTTCTTGATAAGAAACTTAATTACAAATTGATTGTCATACAACTTATTTATGTACAATAAACACAAGAAACATTGTGAAAAAAGATTACGATTTAATACATGATATAAAAGTGAGCATTAACGAGACTATTTATGTACAATAATGATTTTGAATATATATAGACTTTAGTATATGTTATTACAAGAAGAAACCACTTAGTTGGAATTTTCATCTGAATCGAGAATAAAGAAAATTAATAGATTGTGTAACATATAACAATAAACAAAGTAACAGGTAAAACAATGAGTTTGTTTTGTTTTTATCATGATTGGGTACATATATTTTGAACATATTCAAAGAATGTGTTAATCTGCTTGCTTATGCAAGGTGTTTGAGATTTATGTAGTTCACTCGAAACTATAAACTCCTTTCTTTTAACAAGATGTGTAAATCTTTAACTTGTTTGTATACATCGATCTAGTGATCTTGTATATCCATAAAGAACTGGAAACACTGTGAAAATGATTGCGTATACGTATCAACTATACATCTTTTGACAATACTTTGTGATACTTAACCAACTATACATCTTTGGACAATACGTTCTGATACTTGATGTAAATTGAGAACTAATGAAACAGATTTATGTACCATGGTGATTTTGAACATATATAGACTTGGGTGTAATGCGTCAATTAGAAATGAAATTTTCAAATCAATCGAGAAAAAATAAAGTTAAGAGATCGTGTAACGTATGACATCAACAAAATAACATATGTAGTGATGATTCTGTTTTGTTTCCAATCATGACTAGTACATACCATTTTAATAACATGAAAAAACCATGTTAAGTCTACCTTTGTATGTTGGGTATTTGTAATTTACATGGTTAACTCCTAGATGTAAACTCATTTTCTTGAAAAGAAAGGTAATTTTATAATCTGAGTGTCACCCAATAGGCTCATGATCTTGATATATTCATAAGGCAAATATATTGTGCAAATGATTCACTATACTTATTAATCATACACTTTTAACAAACACACTTTGATACAAACGCAAGACAAGAATTATTAAAATATATTAGGGTATCATTGTAGTGTAAAAAAAATATAATTTATAGTAAACATGGAAAATATTAATACTCATTAACTTACTAGAACACAAGAGAAATACTTGTTCATCTTGAGCGACATTCAAACGCATATTTCTACACTCAAAACTCAACGGATTTTGACGATTCTTGTTTCCACGGACTCATACATTAACCTAGAATCACCCTCAATATCAAAATCATACATTAGACCAAAGCATTTTCCTAACAAGACTCAAAACCATCAACAACTCCAAACAAAACCCCTTTTTGACCATCCTACATTCCAACCTAAATATCTCTCAATCCACTTAACCTCAACATCCAAAACAACACTCTATGAAAAGCTAACTTAATATCCTACAATCCCAAAAAAATTTCACAAAATTTCACCAACTAAAACTAAAGTTATAACCAAATCAATTAGGCATAGAAACACACCAAAATGAACATTATTCATCCAAACCTCATTACTACCTCCACCACAAGATAATATAAACCGTTGATTAAAAACGATCTAACCGCTCATGTTTAAATTCCAGTTAGGTGTCCGATCCGTGTGAGTTAATAATCCACCAATCAAATCTCACCTTTCAGATATGTCTTCTCACTCTGAATATTATTTAAATCACCACAAATTTTCATGTTCGTCACTCAGACGCTAAATCCAATAACAACAGCAATCAATCGCATCTCGATCACCATTTGCAGATCTAAATTCATTTCAGATTTCATCGTTTCAAGCTTCGTTAATGGCGACTGAAGAGCCTATTGTGCCGACGGAGGTTACTGAGCCGGTTGTCGCTCCTGCTGATGTCACGCCGGAGGAAAAACCTGAAGTTAAAGCTGAAGAGAAGCCGAAGAAGGTGAAGAAAGCGGCCAAAGGAAAGCCTAGAAGTCCGTCGTTGCATCCTCCTTACTTTGAGGTATTGATTCCTTCGTTTCTGTTCGTTGTTTCGTTACGTTACTCAATTTAACGACAATTGATTGTTTTACGTGATTAGTTGATTGTGATTACAGTCGATGCGTTTCTGTTTGTTCTTTCGTTACTTGAATTTGTGATAATCGATTGATTTACGTGATTTATCGACTGTAACTGATTGGTTGGTTGTGATTTCAGTAGATTCGTTTGTGCTCGTTGCTTTCTTACTCGAATTAGCGATAATCGATGTGATTACAATATCTTCGTTTCTGTTCGTTTTTTGGTTACTCGAATTACAGTAGATTCGTTGTTTTGTTACTCGAATTTGCAATAATCGATGCACGTGATTGACTGATGGTGATTACATTAGATTCCTTATCAGCGATAAATGATTTACATGATTGATTGATTGTGAATACAGATGATTAAGGAGGCGATTGTTACATTGAAGGAGAGAACCGGATCTAGCCAGTACGCGATCACGAAGTTCATCGAAGAGAAGCAGAAGAATCTTCCGGCGAATTTCAAGAAGGTTTTGTTTACTCAGTTGAAGAAATTCGTTGCTGCCGGTAAGCTAGTCAAAGTCAAAGCCTCTTACAAGCTTCCGGCATCAACTGTTCCGGCGAAGAAGCCAGCTGCTAAAGCGAAAACTGTTGCCAAGCCTAAGACGGCTAAGAAGAAAGCGCCTGCAAAGAAGGCAGCTGTTGCCAAGCCTAAGCCGGCTCCGAAAGCTAAAGCCGCAGCTAAGCCGAAGCCGAAGACTGTTGCCAAGGCTAAGCCTGCTGCGAAAGCCAAACCTGCAGCTAAGCCGAAAGCTGTAGCCAAGCCTGCTGCAAAAGCTAAATCTGTAACAAAGCCGGCTGCTAAGCCGAAGGCTGCTGCTAAGCCGTCGAAAGTTGCTAGGACTTCCACGAGATCTACTCCAAGTAAAAAGGCAGCTGCGGCTCCAAAGCCGGCTGCTAAGAAGGCGCCTGTGAAGAAGACTGTGAAAAGCTTGAAGCCGAAAGCAGCTATAGCGAAGAAAGCCGCTGTGAAGACGGGGAAGAAATGAGATGGGTGATGTTAGTATATTTGTTTGTTCTTAGGGTATCTTTGTGTAAAATGTTGTGGTTTGGAAGCATGGTGTAGGTTTATGATAATTTTATAGAGTAATGTAGGTAATCAGTTAATCAATCAATCAAATCTTTCTTTTACTTGTTCATCTTTTTTTTCATATATAATCTTGGTCTGCTTCAATTATACGAATGTCTTGGTTGTTTTCGATTCTCAAGTTTTCACGCGGATTGTAATCGTTATCTATATATCGTAGGTGGGTGCAAAGAAATTGGATCTGAATGAATGGCTGCAAGGTAATTCTGACCCTAAATTTATCACTTTTGACAATAGAATTGCAAATTTGCAATGCTTGATATAATGTTTTGATAGATTGAAATCAATATTAGCATTGGCACATGCATTTGATGGATTGCATTACTGATTTGCACCTAGAATTCTAGCTTTTGCTAATATCAGGTTTTATATTTAGGGTTAAGAACATGAGGTGGAGGAGGGTAGTTCTCAAAGTATGTTTTGTCACGTAGGCTAGGGGGTGGTGTGCTGGAGCAGCGTCGGCCCTAGGCCGTCCCCCATACCTAGTAGCCTAATAATCTGTCAAGTAGACGATGGCAACGTAATTCTTGTAGTTATTGTAGGTTTTTAGATTAGGGCTAAACTATTTATGTCAGGTAGACGATGACAAGTTAATTCGTGTAGTTAGTGTCGGTTTTAGATCTAGGGCTAGTCAATTATCTGTCTGGTAGACGATGACAGCTTTATTCTGTGTGCTTCCATTGTAGTTGGACACATTATTGCTTGCTGTATCCTTTAAATTTTTAAAAGCTACACATAAAAGACCATCTCCTACCCTTGTGGGTCAAGCCGGTGACCAAGTTGCCCCTATTTAACAGAGGTCATGATGTTAATTCAGTTGGACTAAAATGACAATGTTCAAAACCTTTTGAACCTACATCAATAAATGAAACCTTTGGACTAAAGTGGCAAAACTGACCTAACCACAGGGACTAAAATGACATTTTTCTTAGGCAAGGTCGATTGTGGATTGTGAAAGCCATATCCTTATGGAGGAAGTCGAGTAATCTGGGAGTGATGGTGGCTTGTGGCGCCCGTCCTATTTGTGTTGAGGAATAAGAGCTGTTATAAATGAAGAGAAAAATAAACAAAAACAGATTAATAACTCTTAGAAAATTCATTATTAGATTTTTAATAATTTAATAATTTTAGTTTTTTTGTTTTAGATTACCAAATTTTTGGATTTGATCCTTCCCTTTCTAATAGTATACATATAGTCTTGTGGTTTGCATTTTGTAATGCATTTAGTCCACAACCAACAAATATAAAGGTTTAGCAGGTTCCAAGTTAAGGAGTAAATGCGTTACAAAGTGCAAACTACAGGGACCATCCTTGTGATTTTTGGCAAAGTCGGGGACTAACGGGGTTAAAAAGTGCAAACAACCGAGACTTTCCGTGTATTTTTTGAAAGCTAGAGACCAAATTCAAAATTTTATTAAACTACATAGACTATCCATGTATTTACTCTAGTATTTATTATTTATCTTTAATTAATTCTTGAATGTTAGCTATTTTGATTATAACTAATATATTTCAGTTACATTTCATATTCAGTTACTTTAATGAATTTAATGTTTGGGGTTTTGAGTCGTTCACAAATAAAGATTTTTGTAACTTTTATGAACAACTTTAATCATATGGGTTATTTGAATCGTTCATAAACAAAGATTTTTGTAACTTTTTGGACAACTTTAGTCGTATGAATATATGATAACCTTGTATTCCATTTAAGGTTCTATCTAAACTTTTATTAGCATGTGGACATCTGATCATGTTTTTGCCTTTGTCTTGTGTGTTAGGTGACAATTTGCAATTTGCAATTTTGTTGTGCATCATAAAAACATAGAGGTGAATGTGAGAGGAGATGAAATATATGGGTGAATGTGAGAGAAGAGAGAGCACCATGCGTTATTATGTCTTATTGAAGACAAACTTTATTATTCTTCTTGGCAAGGGTTTTGTGTATATGAAGTAGCGGGTTATTATGTCTATACTTTTTTCATACTTGGGTGATGAATTGGGGTTTTGGTGTTGTGGAGACATGCTTGAACAAGCTCTTTCTCCTTTCTTGTCCTACTTTATATTGGTTAAATTATTGTTCTTACTTATTTGAAAGAATGTGTGCTGTTCCTATGCATGCCTGGTAAAATAATAGCTAGCTTTAATGATAACAATAATAATGTCTCTCAACTTTCAAGTAATCATAACAATGGGTGGTGATTTATTGACAAAGACAAAACTTTTAAATACCTTGAAAGAGGGAAATCTTAGGTTCAAGTTCCTCAGACAACTGAGAATAAAAAAAATTTACCGTTAAAAAAACTTATATTTCTTGATATACATTAATTTGTTATCATATACTCTTCTGGCTAGTGGTAAGTGTTTAGATAGGAGGTTATATGTTTAATACCCAAAGAGTGTAACATCAACATTTAGTTGTTTGAAAAAAATATAATCTTCTAAATTAAACTAAAAAATTTACAAATGTAGTGATTTTACTTGGTGTGTTATGCCATCTATAGTCACAGGGATATTTGAAACTAGGGCTGTAAACGAGCCGAACATGATATTTCGTTCAATTAACTGAATGAACTAACATGAACAAAGGTCTCATTCGTTCGATTGCGTTCAGGAACTTTCGGTAATATGTTCGTTTGTTTACGTTAGTTTGTTAAAAGTGTTTGATGTTTTTTTAATATTTCACTTTCCCTCTTTAGTTTTACCCCCCCCCCCCCCCCCCCCCCCGCGCGAACACTAGTTAATAATTATATTATTAAAAATTAGTAAAATTTAAACCCTTATCTAAACATATAAAGAAGTTGGACACTAAAGACATTTTTAGGATATGTCTAAGTAACTTTAGATAACTATGTCTTCTTTTAACTAAACTTGATTTATCGTATGGTGCTTGTAGTAGACTTCTTGTGTGTTGAATTCTCGATTTATCATTTGATAGTTGTATTTGACTACTTGTGCATGATGTTTAAGGTTAATGTTCGTTTGCATTTGTTTTTGTTTGTGACCAGTTTTCACGAACTGTTCATGAACAACTGAAATTCCTTAACAAACGAACATAAGTTTATGTCCGTGTTTGTTTGTTTAGGAATTTCAGTTGTTCATGACTTCTGTTCAACATGTGTTCGTGAACAGTTCACGAACATCTACATTTCCTTAATGAACGAACACGAACATGGCCCCATTCGTGTTCGTTTGGTTCGTTTACAGCCCTACGTGAAACCCTTAGTTGGGTATTTACTGAGTAAAGTACAATTTATGTCCCTGGGGTTTATACCCACTTACACGTTCAGTCCATATTTCGAAAAATTCAACACTTCGGTCCCTGTGGTTGGTGATTGCTCGTAATCAGGTCCTTCCCACTAACGACCGTTAGTTAACTGTTCATTTAGTTAATGATGTAAAGGGCAAAAGTGTCATTTCCTCAAATATGAAAAAAGGCGCCTACATATTTAATCCTTTAACTTATGATGTAAGCCACAATCATCCCTCATCCCCAAAACCCTCTCGAAGTGAAAACCCCACCGGCGATTACACATTTTCGTCCATGGTGAGCTCCGATCATCATCAATCAGGTCGACGATGAGACAATATGCTGTTCTTTTGATCACATTCCACGTTATAGGTACCACATTGTCTTAATTTTGTATTCGAAGTCTCATTTGGTCATTCGATTCGTGTCTTGTCCGTGGTCAATACCTGAAATGTGTTTTCTTTTTCTTGCAATTCTAGTGGGATTCAGGGTCCATGTGACAAGGCGTCACATGAGGATCCAATACAGGGTCCTGATGAGGACCGGGAGGGGGTTTCGAGCGGAGCTTTGTTTCGCCCGTCGTCTGTGAAGGCTTTCGGCTGCTTTTCTTATACATATATGATGCATATCTAATAACCTAACTATAACTATTGATGTTGCTAAGTTTGGCCATTGTCATTTTTGGGTTTTTTGTCATTGATGATAAGTTTGGCCAAAACAGTTAAAGTGGGTTACTTGGGTTGATCAACTTTTGGGAATGTAGGATTAGTGATCAGCGGGTAACCCATGTTTTGGTACAAGATAATGTAGTATGCAACAATGTAGTTGGACTAATAATCTTTAACAACGATCCTTATTTAACTATGCTTAGTTGATGTCTATTGAATATGCTTGTTTTGAATGTCTATTGTTTTTTACCAGGGATTTAGGATTTGTTTGGGGATTAGAATGAAAATGCATAGGCCAGTAGATAAACCTGTAAGGGATAATACAATTTGGTTATAAGACCTTAACTTGATTAGGAAGTTATACTATTTGGGAGAGTTTATGCATTATATAGAATAGGGATTATACAATTTTGTTACAAGACTTATAAAAAGAGTTGTGTGGTAGGCATTGCTTATAATTTTGTGACAACTCGAACCCTTGATCCTGATCATCGAGAGACGAGCATTTTATTAATGCTCATATTTATTATTATTATTATTATTATTATTATTATTATTATTATTATTATTATTATTATTATTATTATTATAACCGTCATTATTTTATTCAATAATAATAATCCACGACGAGAGTTTCAGTTGTTTGCGTATGAGTTATTATAATCGGGCCAATCGGGTTGAGCGAGACGCGTAGTTGTTTAAACGGGTTCGCACTTGGGCTAGGCCCAAGCCAACTAACCTAAAAACCCTACCCTTTAAATATAAGCCCAAACCTCCCACCTCCTTCATTTTTGAAAAGCCCAAAACCCTAATTGTAGTCATCAGCCGCACACCTCACTACTCCTTTCTATCACCGGCGACCGGAGTTATTTCCGGCGACAATCTCCGGCGCCCCTTATTTCGGTCTGAACAGGCTCCCACGAAACCCCCCCTCTTCCCCTGTCACACCCGCACTTCAGTTTGTTACACAGTTGAGAGAGAGAGAGTCGACATGGGGAGTTGGAGAGGAGAATCAGCGGCGGCGTTGGGCGACGAAGCTGCTGCTCCGGTGACCGGATCGCCAGCAAAGCTCCGTTCAACCGCAGGGTCACCAAGGCAGCGGCGGCGACACGATGGTAGTGACTGCGGTTCGGCTCGGGTGGAACGATGATATGGCGGCAACCTCGGGTTCTGCTCGGGTCTCGTCTGATTCAATTTCGGTCAGCACAACCACCGTCATTCAATCTTCGGTCAGTCTTTACCCCTGCTTGTATTTTGTGTTTTTGCCTTGTATAAATGGTGACTGCTTGTTTATTTTATATATATATGCATAATGTCCGAGTATTGACTGAAAGTTGGTTGAAATGAATATTTTTGCAAGACTTTTGAATGATGTTAATACTTATGTACATAAGTTGGATCTGCCAAATGATAGGAAGCTTCATTAGGATTGGTAAATTGATTGCTTTGGTGTGACGAGATCTTGTTAAAAGTTGTTATTCGAAGCATGTTATCTAGGAAATTGTTAATTGTTGGTGATTTTGATTGATATGTACACATGATAATTGAAAACTGTTTCAAATAGTAAGATAGACTGAATTATGTAGATAATAAAGGTTGTTTGGAATGCATGATATCAAGCTGTTCGTTTACAACCCGCATATTAGGATGATTTACTTATTTGATTTGGAACTTTGTATCAACATCATGGCTGTGAATATGTAATGGTATGATGAATCTTGGTGACTTCGAGCTTAATAATGTGTGATTTAAACTAGGATCTTGAGCCATTACTTGATGTTTATGTACATGAGGCTATTCCTTTTTTTGTGATAATATGTAAACTGTTGGAATGGCAATATTGAGATGCTCGAAACAACAACTCTATTATGAATATTATGAATTGTTCATATGGATTGATGGATTAGTGTTAGAAGATGATTGAATTAGATCCGTTTTGAAAGATGAGCATGATAGAACAATATGATTATGTGTTGAATGATGGTATGAATATTTGAAAATTGTGGTGGTTGATCCGTTTTGGTTAAGGTGGAATATTTGGAACATGTTTATGTATTTTGATTGGTCAAGTACATGGAATCATGATTGTGCAAAATGGTTGGATCGTACAAGGGTGGTACAAGGGTGGTAAGCATTCTAGAAAGATTCCCACAGTGGTTGCGAGTCGAGATCAGGCGGTTTCGACTCGAGACCACTTAGTGACCATTCGGAATCAGACAAACAACAGGGGACTCGAGATCGGGTAGGTTGCGACTCGAGATCTCCTGATCTCGACTTAAGCCCGACTCGAGACCTCATGGTTGCGACTCAGAAATGCACAACCCGAGATCATCTGGTTGCGACTCAGGAACTCGTGGTTGCGACTCGAGACCTCTTGCTCTCGAGTCGAGACCACCCGGTTTTGACTGGACCATTTTGTTTAGTTATTGGGCCACACAAACTGATGTTATGAACTATGTGCTATTGCCATTGTTTAACTGTTACGGTTTAACTGTTCACATACTAGGATAAGCCCAATAACATATATGCTAGTATGACTTACGTGTTATGTGAAATACGTGTAGTTTGTGCGTGACGTTACTTGCATACGAACCTAATAAATATTTAATAACCATAATAGGGTATGGTTGACTAACGTAACACAAGTAAATTGACTACCGAGCAAAGCAAAGGTGAGTTCACTACTTTTTACTTAAAGCATGCATTCCCGGTGGTTGGAAAACGGAACGAAACAACTTTTCCTGGTTTGGAATTGCTTACTATCTCCTTATGAGGGATGCGGTATTTCTATCTCCTTGTGTGGGATACGGGTAACAACATTATCCCCGGTGAGGGATACAAACTTACTTTTCTTCCCTTGTTACTGGGAACTTTTAGTTAATTACTGTTTATACGGAAATGCAACGAGCAACACTAAACGAAACTCTATCACTTAAGTCCCTACTACATAATACCGATTAGTCGCCGGGGCCAGGCGAACGGGTTATTAGTTGATAGCGCTATTTAGGTCTTACCAACCTCACACCGTGCCATGGTATGGGATCGGTCGTGAACTAATGTACTCAGGCATCCGTCAATGATGATAGAACATTGACATCGGGGCATCCTGCGGAAACGCAACGGTTACCTAGTGTTCGGTATTGGAAAAACAGTTTAGTCGCTTACTTATGGGGTAGCTCCCCATGGCATGTATAAACGGGTAAATTAACTGGTTAAAACAAGTTTTTGGAATTAAAAACTGGAAAACTGCAAACACGTGAACTCGCCAACGTTATGTTGACACTCTACTGCATGCTTTGCAGGTTGCTCGATACAGCTTGGGTGGACGTTGCAATCGGATGGAGTGCGTGGTGTGTAAGTATCATAATAACAAACTTGTGGTTTCGATTACGATGCGATTTCTTTCCCTTTCCGCTGTGAACGTAAACTATGTTTTGAAAAATTTAAATTTGGTCACTAATTATGCTAATGTTTATGAACACAATCTAATCCGTTCAAAATAATTAGTGGCTAAGATCCTGGTCGTCACACACCTCGCGGTAATACTCCGCATGTGGATTTTGAGGGTGTGACAGATTGGTATCAGAGCCATTGGTTATAGCGAACTAGGTTTTAAGTATAAAATATTTTTGGTTGGGAAATAAAATATTTTATATGAAAACCAGACTATAACCGTTCTTTAGTGCAAACACACTAGCTTGTCAGTGGCTACGTGCTAAATTTCGGGACGAAATTTCTTGAACTTGGGGATAATGTGACATTTCGGGTTTTCCTGTACATTTCTTGGATGTTATAGTTAAGTTTGTAAAAATTCGTATTATGTGAGATATGTACGACTCTGTGAATCTAATGCTATGTGATTTTACGTGCTACGTGACTGTATGTTCTATGTGGCTTGCATGTTCGTTCTGTGGACTTTCGTGAAACTGCTTGTATCTACGTGTGGTAATGGAGTCTATGTATAAATATAGAGCGTAGCGTATGACTTTTGTTTAAATTTCGAGGACGAAATTCCTGTAACATGGGGAGAATGTGACAACTCGAACCCTTGATCCTGATCATCGAGAGACGAGCATTTTATTAATGCTCATATTTATTATTATTATTATTATTATTATTATTATTATTATTATTATTATAACCGTCATTATTTTATTAAATAATAATAATCCACGACGAGAGTTTCAGTTGTTTGCGTATGAGTTATTATAATCGGGCCAATCGGGTTGAGCGAGACGCGTAGTTGTTTAAACGGGTTCGCACTTGGGCTAGGCCCAAGCCAACTAACCTAAAAACCCTACCCTTTAAATATAAGCCCAAACCTCCCACCTCCTTCATTTTTGAAAAGCCCAAAACCCTAATTGTAGTCATCAGCCGCACACCTCACTACTCCTTTCTATCACCGGCGACCGGAGTTATTTCCGGCGACAATCTCCGGCGCCCCTTATTTCGGTCTGAACAGGCTCCCACGAAACCCCCCCTCTTCCCCTGTCACACCCGCACTTCAGTTTGTTACACAGTTGAGAGAGAGAGAGTCGACATGGGGAGTTGGAGAGGAGAATCAGCGGCGGCGTTGGGCGACGAAGCTGCTGCTCCGGTGACCGGATCGCCAGCAAAGCTCCGTTCAACCGCAAGGTCACCAAGGCAGCGGCGGCGACACGATGGTAGTGACTGCGGTTCGGCTCGGGTGGAACGATGATATGGCGGTAACCTCGGGTTCTGCTCGGGTCTCGTCTGATTCAATTTCGGTCAGCACAACCACCGTCATTCAATCTTCGGTCAGTCTTTACCCCTGCTTATATTTTGTGTTTTTGCCTTGTATAAATGGTGACTGCTTGTTTATTTTATATATATGCATAATGTCCGAGTATTGACTGAAAGTTGGTTGAAATGAATATTTTTGCAAGACTTTTGAATGATATTAATACTTATGTACATAAGTTGGATCTGCCAAATGATAGGAAGCTTCATTAGGATTGGTAAATTGATTGCTTTGGTGTGACGAGATCTTGTTAAAAGTTGTTATTCGAAGCATGTTATATAGGAAATTGTTAACTGTTGGTGATTTTGATTGATATGTACACATGATAATTGAAAACTGTTTCAAATAGTAAGATAGACTGAATTATGTAGATAATAAAGGTTGTTTGGAATGCATGATATCAAGCTGTTCGTTTACAACCCGCATATTAGGATGATTTACTTATTTGATTTGGAACTTTGTATCAACATCATGGCTGTGAATATGTAATGGTATGATGAATCTTGGTGACTTCGAGCTTAATAATGTGTGATTTAAACTAGGATCTTGAGCCATTACTTGATGTTTATGTACATGAGGCTATTCCTTTTTTTTGTGATAATATGTAAACTGTTGGAATGGCAATATTGAGATGCTCGAAACAACAACTCTATTATGAATATTATGAATTGTTCATATGGATTGATGGATTAGTGTTAGAAGATGATTGAATTAGATCCGTTTTGAAAGATGAGCATGATAGAACAATATGATTATGTGTTGAATGATGGTATGAATATTTGAAAATTGTGGTGGTTGATCCGTTTTGGTTAAGGTGGAATATTTGGAACATGTTTATGCATTTTGATTGGTCAAGTACATGGAATCATGATTGTGCAAAATGGTTGTATCGTACAAGGGTGGTACAAGGGTGGTAAGCATTCTAGAAAGATTCCCACAGTGGTTGCGAGTCGAGATCAGGCGGTTTCGACTCGAGACCACTTAGTGACCATTCGGAATCAGACAAACAACAGGGGACTCGAGATCGGGTAGGTTGCGACTCGAGATCTCCTGATCTCGACTTAAGCCCGACTCGAGACCTCATGGTTGCGACTCAGAAATGCACAACCCGAGATCATCTGGTTGCGACTCAGAAACTCGTGGTTGCAACTCGAGACCTCTTGCTCTCGAGTCGAGACCACCCGGTTTTGACTGGACCATTTTGTTTAGTTATTGGGCCACACAAACTGATGTTATGAACTATGTGCTATTGCCATTGTTTAACTGTTACGGTTTAACTGTTCACATACTAGGATAAGCCCAATAACATATATGCTAGTATGACTTACGTGTTATGTGAAATACGTGTAGTTTGTGCGTGACGTTACTTGCATACGAACCTAATAAATATTTAATAACCATAATAGGGTATGGTTGACTAACGTAACACAAGTAAATTGACTACCGAGCAAAGCAAAGGTGAGTTCACTACTTTTTACTTAAAGCATGCATTCCCGGTGGTTGGGAAACGGAACGAAACAACTTTTCCTGGTTTGGAATTGCTTACTATCTCCTTATGAGGGATGCGGTATTTCTATCTCCTTGTGTGGGATACGGGTAACAACATTATCCCCGGTGAGGGATACAAACTTACTTTTCTTCCCTTGTTACTGGGAACTTTTAGTTAATTACTGTTTATACGGAAATGCAACGAGCAACACTAAACGAAACTCTATCACTTAAGTCCCTACTACATAATACCGATTAGTCGCCGGGGCCAGGCGAACGGGTTATTAGTTGATAGCGCTATTTAGGTCTTACCAACCTCACACCGTGCCATGGTATGGGATCGGTCGTGAACTAATGTACTCAGGCATCCGTCAATGATGATAGAACATTGACATCGGGGCATCCTGCGGAAACACAACGGTTACCTAGTGTTCGGTATTGGAAAAACAGTTTAGTCGCTTACTTATGGGGTAGCTCCCCATGGCATGTATAAACGGGTAAATTAACTGGTTAAAACAAGTTTTTGGAATTAAAAACTGGAAAACTGCAAACACGTGAACTCGCCAACGTTATGTTGACACTCTACTGCATGCTTTGCAGGTTGCTCGATACAGCTTGGGCGGACGTTGCAATCGGATGGAGTGCGTGGTGTGTAAGTATCATAATAACAAACTTGTGGTTTCGATTACGATGCGATTTCTTTCCCTTTCCGCTGTGAACGTAAACTATGTTTTGAAAAATTTAAATTTGGTCACTAATTATGCTAATGTTTATGAACACAATCTAATCCGTTCAAAATAATTAGTGGCTAAGATCCTGGTCGTCACATACCTCGCGCTAATACTCCGCATGTGGATTTTGAGGGTGTGACAAACTTCAACATGGATTTGACCAGGGAATAAGTCAAGGCTATAATTATCAAGGCCTTTTCTTGATCAGGGATTTGTAGGATTTAGGTGAATTTTAAACAGGGATGACACACTTTGGTTATAAGACTTATACTAAGGGTTGTGTGGTAAGTATTGGTTATAACTTGACAATAGATTTGACCAGGGAATAAGTTTAGGCTATTATAATTAAGGCCTTAGCTTGTTCAGGGATTTGTAGGAATTAGGAGAGTTATAAATAAGGATGATACAATGCTCAAACCAATTTGTAATTGAAGCCAGTTCAAGTTGGCAGCCATAACTTATAACTTAACTTTGGTAGCCATGACCTGTTTGATCAGAATGGATGGTCAATCCTGTGAGTAATTGAAGGCAATTTAAGTTCTGCAACTACAAGTCAGTTTGCAAGTGCGAATGTCAATCCCAATTCAACTTGTAAAATTAAACCCAAATCAAGTTCTAATGGCCCAACCCATTTCACATTGTGCAGGTCAAACCTTTCGAGCTCTAAAGGTAAAACAGAGTACAATTCTGTTTAGATGTCTTAATACGAGTTTACTAACTGTTATTAACTTCATATTGTTGATTAATTAATCATAAACGAAGGTTAGTTACTAGATTAGGAAAGGTTTTTGAATATGGAGGGAATATATAACTTGTATGTTCAAGGACGTAAATGGTAACTAAAGAAATTGGGGTATTTTGGTCTTTTCACCGATTTACAAACGGTCAGTTAGTGGGAGGGACCTGATTGCTTGCAATCGACAACCACTGGGACCGGATTGTTGAATTTTTCAAAATAGGGACTGAATGTGTAAGTGGGTGTAAACCCCAGGGACTTGTACTTTTCTCATAAAAATTAAGTTTTAGCAATCTATCTATACTTCCTATAAAAGGAGAATCCTCAATGACATAAGAAAAACTTATGTGGCAGCCATAGAGGCTGTCCAACAATGCTTTTCTCATGTCATCAACGATGAGGTGGCAGCCATAGAGGAGCCATAGTGACATCATAAAGCTTAATATTAAAACACTTTAAAATTTAAAAACATCTGCCTTCCATTTATGTTTCAAACCTCTGCCTTCCATTCATGCTTTAAACATCCGGCCAGATTCAAATTTCAAAATTCTGGCTCCAGATTTAAAATTCAAACCATATAGGTATATAAAGCTCTTTTTAATTTCAAATTCTCATAACAAACATAAACTCTAACTCTCTGTCTCTCTACGGTTTCAATTTTCCCTCTCTCTCTGTTTCTCATCGGAGCTTGAGAATACCATCAGCAAACTGCGAAGAAGTAGATGACGAATCTCCTAGGTCAACACACAGCCTACGTCGCCAATCTCGACCCTCAGGTACTGTTTATTCATCATGTTTAACATCGATTTGAATATTATGCAGACTAACGGTAGTTTAAAAAAAGATATTTTTTGATTTTTTCTTTTTATCACAAACTGTAGGTTTGTATGATAAATGTTCTTCAGGTAGATCTTGCTGGATTTGTTATTTGGTGTGGAAGTCTTGAGTTCGTTGGCCGAACTTTGAAATGTAATCAAGGTTATAAAATGGATCTCAACTTTATTGATGAAGAGGTAATGTCTGTTTGTGTTTAAAAATAGATGTATATGTGTGTATTCTTGATTCATCATGTTTTACCATCGATTTGAGTATTATGCAGACATGAAGGTAGTTTAAAAATAGATTTTTTTTTGATTTTTTCTTTTTATCACAAACTGAAGGTATGTGTGCTAAATGTTCTTCAGGTAGATCTTGCTGGATTTGTTATTTGGTGTGGAAGTCTTGAGTTCGTTGGCCGAACTTCGAAATGTAATCAAGGTTATAAAATGGATCTCAACTTTATTGATGAAGAGGTAATGTCTGTTTGTGTTTAAAAATAGATGTATATGTGTGTATTCTTGATTCTATGCTTTGTAGGTTTGTAATATAAATGTTCTCGAGTTTTGTTACCTTCTGGAATCGTGGTAATAAATGAGATCAACAAATTTATTGCCTCTTAAGGTGAATATGTATCATAATTTTCGAATGATTTTATGTTGTTATTCATTCAGTTTGAAGTTTTGATTTTATAGATTCTAGAAAACTGGTCATAAATTAGTGTTTAGTTTATGGTTAAATGAATATTATTTCCATGTAGGTTTACGGTTTTTTGATGTATTGTGTGGAATAATTATTCTCTGCAGTTTAACGAATTCATCTCTAAAATGACAGCTCTTGAGTATGTGATGGCTGTTATACAGCATGTAAAGTGTAAGGAAATGTAAAGGTAATTTTTGTTACTTTTTGCAAATCATAACTATACTCTTTATTTCTGGCAATATAATAACAGGTTGAATGAATATTCATTAGTTGTTTTGTGATCTGTTTCAAGGAAGTTGGTGATGTTACGGAAGACTTTTCAGCAGCCTTCGATTGAAAGGGATTCTGGATTAAGTCTGAATCGAAAGTAAAAACAACTTATTTTGAAGACTAAAATTGTGGTTTTTAGTTATGTGTGTCTTAACCTGTTGTGTTTGAAAGTTTGGTATGTTATGGTTACAATTTGAATCATCTAAACTGATGGATTTTGTATGTAATTGCTACAATTTGAATATTATTGTTATTATATTATTGTTAATGTTCATTTTTTTGGACAACTAGTAGTGTTATATATTATTTTTAGTGACTGAGTACTACTTTAATGAATTGGTTAGTAGGAAAACTGTTAGAATCTGTTGAGCAGTCTTCGCTTCAACAGACCTTATCATCTGTTGATCATGGTCTATTAAAGCACTGTTGTTAAACATTCTCTGTTGAACTGCATCATCTGTTAGTCCATAGCAGAGGTTCTCTTTGGCAGACCTTTGCTTGAACCGTCTCGGTGTTTATCAGCAGATGTTCATCATGATGCGTGTGTAAACAGATGTTTGAAATCCCCTGTTGAACTGCATCATCTGTTAAGGCACAGCAGATGTTAGCAATCTATACTGTGGAATGATCAGCAGATGTTATGTTTGGCAGACCTTTGTTTCAACAGCAGATGTTTCAGATGTTTAAAGATTGTATCATCTGTTAAGTAACAACAGATGTTAGCTTTATGATGCTTTTGTATTCATATTCAGCAGCAGAGGTTATGTTTATCAGCAGAGGTTATTTGCTACAACAGTCTTTGTGTTTATAAGCAGAGGTTGTTTGGAACAACAGACTTTGCTTGAACAGATTTTCTGTTTCACAGAGCTTTTGCTTTGGCAGACTTTATCTAAATAGATGTTGAGTGCATTCCTTTTGTAGATGTTAAAAGACTGTTATTTGTAGTAGAGGTTAATTTAAGTGAAGTTATGACAATGTTCACCCATAAATTTGTTGAAGCCTTTTAAGTGTCGATGACTGCCCGTAAATTTACAAAGTATAATTCAAGTTGTAATGTATCATGAAGAGCCAATTAAAATATATGGAGAATATACAACAAAGGTTTAAGTTAATATAAATAACAAGATAAGTATACATGATTATAATTTAAATATTCGCAAATCGTAAGTTTTCAAAATATAGTAGTTTGATACATCACCATCCCATAATTTGTCTTAAATGAGATAATACCAACAACCACAACTATCTGTAGACTTTCTTTAAGATCAGCTTGGCTTTTTCTTCAGAGTAGACAAATTTGCATCTCATATTTCTGTAGATGCCATTGGGCTTCGTGAACTTCTTGGTGAATTAACAAGCCGCGTATCTAAATCCCTTGCCATGCTTCTCCCGTCGAAAGTCAATTACAATGTCAACTCCATTCAGATTTTCAACTGTCATCTTCAATGTTCTATAAATCCTTGATAAAGAGGCTACTTTCACATTCAGACGCTTAAAAATAAATATAAAATACCAATAATTAATAAGAAATAAATAATGTATTTAAGGAAAGTACCAAAAAAAAACAGCTTAATTGTAACAAACATTTAACATCTAAAGAATGAGGCATAATATATTAACAGAATAAACTTACAAAATGTTTACTGCAGTACCATACGAATTGTAAGGGGTATACATCAGGATCAGCTTCATAATCTGAGACAGCGGCATCAAAATCTGCATCGTCGATATCATCGGATGATTCATTCGATACAAAATCACTATCAGAATCTGTGTCATTGGATTCTTCAACATCCGACCGGTGATCCAAATCCTCGGTAATTGGAGCAACTTCTAAATTGGGTGAGGAAGTATCGTCTTTCGGACTGTCATTGGCTTTGGGTGCAACAATCTCACATCCATTCAAATCAAAGGCAGTAAGCAGAAAGATGTAATCCGCTACGTATCTTAAAACAAGTATAATTCCTGTTTGCATACCCATGTAGTGTACAACCTTTTCCCATCCATCGGTTATAAAGTAACAATTCCGAAGAGGATCACGTTGAAGTACTACATCAAAAGAGTCCCACTGATTCACATAGATCTTAAATGTCTCTTTAAGTTTACCAACTCCAATACTGACGTTACTAACTCCTTGGGTATTAGCTGAACAAAAAGATATAAAATTATGAAATCAACAAAGGTACAGTAAAATTAACAACTATATCACTAATTACTATAGTAACATTTAAGTATTGGATTAAAATACCAAAACTTACCAACACGTCCTTACAAACATCAGTAAAACTATGGGAGAATGAATCCATACATCCAAAGTTCCTCTCAAACGATATTGATGTGAACATAGAAATCATTGGGAGTTTTGTTGGATAATGATGAACTTTTTCAAAAGGTGTCAGCAGATATGTATATGGTGCAGTTTCTTTAAATACCAACAGACATCCTTCTTTCAATGAAAGGTCAGAGACAACTGAGGACCATCCTTCTTTTAGAGCAGAACTTCCATTGTGTTTTGAGAATCGGAAGTTTTGTGGTATTATCTGTTGAGTTCAAGTATTTAAGTATTGGTAAGTGTTATATGTGAATTAATTGTTAACAATAAAACTGTAGAAAATGGTTTTAATGTAATGATCTTACCAAGGTTTTGGAATTAAGAGAGTCCAAATATTTATAAAAAGACATCTTCCAAGATATGATGTTTCTGGTTAAAAATCAAAGAAAAAAATGAGATAATGTATTTTATCAGATACTTCATTATTTATAAAGACTGTGATAACAAATATGAACCAACAATGTTTAACATATTTATGTCATTCAGATAACGCATTTAATATTTATCGATTTATCTAGAGTATATCAATAAATAAAGATTCCTCTAAAAACTGTAGAATCGAGTAGCAAGGAAATAACTTTTTTTTTCTGCAAGTCCATAAATAAAAGATTTGTCATTTAATCATATTATTTAATATGAAGTAAGAAAAACAACAAAATATACCTTATCGATTGCTTTCAAGAAACCAAATGTAACACCATATCAAAGAAAATTTCAAATCGGAAACATTATAAAAAAAAGCTTGTAAAATTAAATTGATACATCATCTAAAACATGCAATACATGAGAACAGTCTTCATAACAGTTGTTAATCATGTGCATATGAAACTAATGTGTATACAAATTTTAATAAATATTATTATACCTTGATCGAAGTTGATGATGTCAAAAGTAACAAGTATTCAAGTGGAGTGATTCAATATTGAAATGGACATCGGTGATTAAAACTTGAAGCACTTTTTATGAGATCAGATAAACAATTTTGTAAAGGGATTTGGAGAGTCGTTTAAAAGGTAAACTATGTTTCTATCTGCCTCTATGTAAAAAGATAAACCACCATTGGAATAATAAATTACATTTTACCGCAATTGAGATAAGGAAGTTACATTTTACCCCCTAATAATACAGCTGTCATTTTCAAATAATTCAAATCATTTTCAAATAATTCAAACCATTTTCAAAATACTTTGAAAGTCTTTTTCTTTAGTGCTCAACAATCTTCTTCATTCAGATATTTGAAATTATGGATACAGATAATAGAATTTCAAGTAAGTATGAACTGTTTTTTCAACCAAGTCAAAGTCAAGTCTGTGCTGAAGCAAGAAAGAAAAGGAAGCGTGTTCTGCAACAAAAGTGAAACAACAGTGGTTTTCATCGTACATCAACATCCGATTCTGTTAAAAAGATTCCATTATTAAACACTCCAAGTGGTATGCCTTATAGGTTTGCAAACAAAATTTTACAAGAAATATATATTTATATGTTATGTTTTGGAAATCCTTACACATGTTTCATATTTTACAAGTTTCAACAACCAATGTTGAAAGAAGGAATGTGTATCATTTTCCTGCTTATGCTACTCGAAATATTAGTAGTAATTTGTTTCACTTATCTACAGAAGTAAAAGGTATACTTACTGCAGATATTTTTTGGTAATTTCAAAAAAATTTCACAATACGTTCAAAGTTCTTTCCTTGAGTGGTCAACAATCTTCTTCATTCAAGTATTTTAAATTATGGATACAGATAATAAAATTTCAAGTAAGTATGAAGTTGACCTTCAAGCAAGTCAACATCAAAGCTGTGCTGAAGAAAGAGGAAAAAGAAAGTATGTTCTTCAACAAAAGAGAAACAACACAGGTTGTCATCCTACATCAACATCTGATTCTGTTGAAAGGATTCCATTTTCAAATACTTCAAGTGGTATGTGTTATAGTTTTGCAAACAAAATTTAAAAGAAATATGTATATATATGTTATGTTTTTGGAATCCTTACATATGTTCTATTTTACAAGTTTCAACCACCAATGTTGAAAGAAGGAATGTGTATCATCTTCCTGCTTATACTACTCCAAATATTAGTAGTAATTTGTTTCACTCATCTACAGAAGTAAAAGGTATACTTACTGCAAATATTTTTGATAATTTCAAATAATTTTCACAATACTTTCAAAGTTCTTTTCTCGAGTGGTCAACAATCTTCTTCATTCAAGTATTTTAAATTATGGATATAGATAACACAATTTCAAGTAAGTATGAAGTTGACCTTCAAGCAAGTCAACGTCAAAGGTGTGCTGAAGAAAGAGAAAAAAGGAAGTATGTTCTTCAACAAAAGAGAAACAACAGAGGTTGTCATCCTGCATCAACATCTGATTCTGTTGAAAGGATTCCATTTTCAAATACTTTAAGTGGTATGTGTTATAGTTTTTTAAACAAAAATTAAAAGAAATATGTATGTATATGTTATGTTTTTGGAATCCTTACATATGTTCTATTTTACAAGCTTCAACCACCAATGTCGAAAGAAGGAATGTGTATCACCTTCCTACTTATGCTACCCCAGATATTAGTAGTAATGTGTGTCACTCATCTACAAAAGAAAAAGGTAAACTTACTGCAGATATTTTTTTTCTAATTTAATTATGAATTGTAGTTTTGTTCATTTATTTTATATACTTTTGTCTTATAAGATTCATCAAGAAAAATCTCATCAAGGAATGTACATCACACTCCTTTTGGAAGTACTAAGCAAACATCCTATTTTGTTGAGAGGACTCCATTTTCAGATATTACAAATTATATGTTTTAAATTTTTGGAAACAAAATATTTGTTTAATCTTAGGTTTTATGAATTGTTATATATGTCTTATTTTACAAGCTTCAATATAGGTGGAATATCTAAAATTGAATTACCAATGAGTGATGAGATGTTAGCAGATTCTGTGGTTAAGAAGATTCATGGAATTTCTAAAGGTATAAGATACGAATGTAAATTCCTGTTAAGTTTTCAATATGTAGATAACTTATGTTGACTTATAAATTTGCTAAGTCTGTAGATTATATTGATCATGGAGATGTCATCTTTGTGTGTTCTAAATGTAATGCAATGTTATGGGAAGATGAAATTCTTAGGGGAAATAAAAAACGTAAGAAAACATCCTATTCTATTTGTTGTTCAAATGGAGATGTTGAGCTACCACCACCGCCTACACCTCCTCCATTACTACGTCATTTATATAAAAGTCATACCTCACTGTTATGGGTGGTTTTCTGTTCATATATCCTGACTAATATTCTGACTATGTTTCTTTTATTGTGATCAGGATACCGGATCAGGATATTGGTAACATCCTGATACAATATCCTGGTAATAGCTAATTAAACCACGTGCAGGTAAACGAGGTAAGTCTCCAACTTTCAAATGGACTTCTTCTCCTTAAGACTCGGGAAAATCTGTTGGAATATGGACGTTGAAGCCGGAAGACTTGGACTACAACGTTCACATAGGGAATATTCGCAGGATCCCGGTTTTATAGGCTAGTTAGTTGTTTTCATTTTACTATAAATAGGAGTGATCGGATCAGATAAGGACACACACAATTCTCTCGAATTCTCTTTTTCTCTAGCTGCAAACAACCACTACGCATATACACTTGTATTCAAATCGCTTTGTAACACTTAGTTGATCCGCATCATATCCTGCACTGTATCCTGACATTTAAAGTAATAAGAAGAACAAGGCAGCTGTGATTGTCAGCTCCCGAGGTTTTGTGTCGGCGATCTAGATTGATCAAGGGCTTTCCTCGTCTATCCCGTGTCACCCTTTTCTTTTTTGCTCATTATTTGATCCTAGATACAACTCAATATCCTGAGCCGTATCCTGATAACTGTTTTTACAAACAACTAAATAAGCATATTTTCAACACACATTCCTAGCACACTACCTCACTTAACTAATTTGATCACTTAATTGCCTCGGTAATTTTTGACCAAAACAATTTGGCACCCACCGTGGGGCAAGTGGTGCTATTTCTACTAAAAGCTTTTGCAAAATCATTACTTGGTTTTCTATTTTCAAAACTTTTTGCTACACTATTTTCAATGGCATCGAGATCAAACATGAGCTCTTCCACCATGTCTGCTACAACCTCTGCAACAATTGGTTCGGTGCTTCCACCACCTCCTCCGAGAACGCAAGCCTTTTCACAAGGAACTGAAATTCATGTGGCTCGGGATGTTATCCCCGCTCGCAATATTCAGGGATCTGGTCCTGTTTTGGCTTCTAATGAAGAAATTCTAAATTTGTTTGGTAGTGTACAGGAATAGATGAGGCAGCAGCAGGAAACCAATCAGATGCTGATGAGAGAGATACAACTCTTGAAATCCAATTCAAGCAGGCCCGCTGAGGATACTGTCACTCCCTTGCAACCCAGAGCTTTGAACTTCAGTTCTGCAATATATACTGAGGATAACAGGGGGAATATTGTGCCTAGCCATTCCCAGAATCACATTCCTGAGATACCCTCTTCAGTCAGGGTGTCAACTATGAGAAGCTCAGGATATGCTTCGGGATATGGCCAGAATCCCCAGACTGGTGTGACATCAGCATTTTCTAGGGAGCTTCAGAAATTGAAGGACATGATATCCAGTATACCTGGGGTGGTCCAACCAATTCTAGAAGTATCCCAAGACAGCCACAGGATATCCCGGTTTGCATATCCTATTTGTGATGCTGAAATCCCAAAAAGATTTCAGACCCCCAACATGAAGCTCTATGACGGAACTATGGATCCTGAAGAGCATATTGCCCAATATAGGGAAAGGATGGAAATCAACCCTATCCCCCCGATCTTAAGGAAGCATGCCTATGCAAGGGTTTTGGTTCTACCTGTTAGGGGAGGATTTCTTAATGACCTGTGATCCTCAAGTGTTATCCTGTTTGGTGATCCTTACTTCTGTGATAATTAGTGATCCTCAGAAGTGCTTCAGGATCAGGATCATGGATCATTCTAAGGATCCTTATACTAATGATTGTTCACTTTGAATTCGGTGTTGTATTGCAGGAGTACCGGTGTGGACTTGGTCATGGCGATATTCCTGGAGCATATTCCCTTCAATTCTGCACGTGCTTGACCGTTGTGAACGTTGTGGAGAACGTGGGGAGAAGGCACGAAATGCGGACAGTTAGTTAGGCTAGACAATTTCTATTTTTAAAGGGGATAGCGAGCTATATTTAGAACACTTGGCTATTTTTTGGCTACACACACTCGTACAACTGCATTCTTCAGCTCACGGCGAAATACTTAGCAATTTTCATACATTTCCACACGATACACAATAGTGATCCTTGTACCTAGCTCGCTATCATCCGAAGTTGTAAAAGAATTATTGTTTAATTTGAGTTGGTGATCGGTAGTTTCCATCACCCGAGGTTTTTTATGCCGGAGATCATTCATTGATCAAGGGCTTTTTCCTCGTGTAAATCTTTGTGTCACTTGTGCAATTCATTTCTGAGTGATCCTCATTGTTGTTTACCAATTCAAGCATCATACCCCGTAACAGAGAGTTTGGTTGCATTATCCTTGTCTGATTTTTAACCAAAACAGTTTGGCGCCCACCGTGGGGCAATTGGTGCTTCATTCCTAAGAAATTCTACTATTTGTGATCATTTTGGTTCGTTGCATCCAAGCACATGGCTTCATCATCAAAGAACACTTCTACTGCGATGTCTGCAGTCAGTTCATCTCAGGGCATTCCACCTTTGCCTCCACCACCTTCTGGACCTTAGAAAAATGCCGAGAAGAAACCAACTCCTATTTTCTCAAAACCTCCAACTTCTTCTACTTCTTATACTCCTACTACTAGTGACTTGTTTACTCTGATTTTGCAGATGAAGGAGCATATACAGCAGCAGGATAAGACCAATGAAAGGATTCTTAGAGAAATTGGAGATATCAAGAAACAGAAGAGATCGGCTGAGGATCATTCCCCATTGATGCCCAGGTCTTTGAATTTCGATACTCCGGTTATAACTTCTCAGCCTTCAGTGGTTCCAGATGTTCAATATGTGGGAGGACCAAAAGGAGTGCATTACGGATCATCAGCAATGACTCAGGCTTCAGGTTCTTACTTCCAACCAGCAGGATCCCATCCTCAGCATATAGGATCCTTCACAAGCTCAGGAGGATACCCAGGAGCGCAGCAGATTCAAGGGTTCTGGCCATTTCAAGGATCCTCGCAAGTTCAAGGATCCTCCCAGGTTTAAGGATCCTCCCAGGTTCAAGGATCCTCTTATGTCCCAGGATCCTCGCAGTTTCAAGGATCCTCTTATGTCCCAGGATCCTCGCAAGTTCAAGGATCCTCCCAGGTTCAAGGATCCTCTTATGTCCCAGGATCCTCGCAGGTTCAAGGATCCTCTTATGTCCCAGGATCCTCGCAGGTTCAAGGATCCTCCCAGCTTCAAGGATCCTCTCAGTTTCATGGATCCTTCCAGATTCCGGGATCCTTAAGGAGTTTGCAGTTAGGGAGTTCAGATATCCATCGGGGAGATTTTATTCCAATGCAAACCATTGCTTCTACTGGTCCTTCGATCATTCCGGAGTCTCAACAACATGGATTCACATCCACTCTTCCTAACTTGAACCCGATGGGAGGTAACACTTTCAATAATTCTTATGCCACTAACCATGGCCTTATGCAGGATACATGTATCAATCATGCCATGACCAGAGAATTGCAAAAGTTAAAGAATATGATATCGAGTGTCCCAGGAGTGGTCAAGCCTATCCCGGAGATTGCCGATGGAAGCCATAAGATATCTCGTTTTGCACCACCAATCTGTGATGCTGAGATACCCAAGAGGTTCCACGTGCCAACCATGAAGTTGTATGATGGTTCAACAGACCCTGAAGAACACATAGCACAACAGGGAAAGGATGGAGATCAATCCCATCCCGGAAAGGTTAAAGGAAGCATGTCTATGCAAGGGATTTGGATCCACTCTTACTGGATCGGCTCTTAAATGGCTGCTAAGTCTTCCCCCTTACTCTATTACCTTGTTTGCTAATCTAGTTAACCTATTTAATAACCAGTTTTCTTGTAGTAGAAAATTTGAGCGCTTTACTAGTGATCTGTATAGAATAACCAAGGGTCATAATGAATCATTAAGGGATTATATCACTAAATTTAGCAAAGAATCCTTAGATATTCCTAACCTGGATATAGCTACGGCTGTTGAAGCCTTTAAAATGGGATTGCTTAGGGATTCATTATTCTATGATGATCTTGTTATGACACCATGCAGGAACCTAGATGAGATAAGAACCCGAGCACTTAGGTTCATCCGGCTAGAGGATGACAAGAGGATCCAGGAGAGGCTGGCAGGATCCTCAAAGCAAGAGAAGCAAGGATCCTCATTCAAGAACAACAAGTTCAGATCCTACAACAAATCTGATAACCAGAATGTGCATGCTGTTGAACAAGAAGAGGATGATGAGGATTATCCTCCAATTTCTGAATATTGTTTTTCTGTTGATAACAATGAACTAATCCTTGCGATGCAGAATTTAGGTGATAAAGCTAGATGGCCCAGGAAAAATGACAGACCAGCTGCAACTAAAGATAAGTCAAAATGGTGTGCATACCATGAAGACTTTGGGCATCTCACAGAAGAATGCATTGCACTAAGAAAAGAAATTGGATACTTGCTGAGCAAGGGGCACTTGAAAGAATTATTGGGGAGAAAGAAGTCAAGGACTCAGGATCCTGAAAGGATCCCTGAGAAAGCTCCAGCCCCTCCAGCAGATGCACAAGTTATAAACTTTATTTCTGGAGGATCAGACATTTGTGGAACATCCTTCTCAGCAGCTAAAAGGCATGCAAAGGAAACCAAGATGGATAATGGAGATAGACCCATCCGAACATCCAGTGTCTCCGAAGGAAAAGTCATAACTTTTGATGAGGATGATCGTGTTGACATTAAGGATCCTCATCACGATGGTTTGGTTATCATTCTTTTTATTTCTAACCATTTTGTCCGCAGGATCCTTATAGACGGAGGAAGCTCTGTGAACATTATCCAGCTTGATGTTCTTAAGAAGATGAATATTCCTGAATCCGATATCATACCAAGATCCTCTATGCTCGTGGGATTCAGTGGCGAGACTAAGAATACTCTGGGGGACATTAAACTCCCAATTTATATTGAAGGGCTGCATTCTTACCAGAAATTTTGTGTTATTGACTGTTTATCTTGTTGTAATGTTATCCTTGGCAGGCCTTGGATACACGATATGAAGGCAGTCCCATCCACCTATCATCAATGTGTGAAGCTTCCTAGTCCTTGGGGCATCGTGAAGATTGATAGCGATCAGCAGGAGGCTAAGAACTGCTACACCTCATCAATGAAACCAGCCTCAAAGTCAAGGGAGTAATAGCAATCAAAGTATCCTCCAAGGGATGTCTTGGAGGCAAGAGAGCAGGATGTAGTAGAAATCCTTATGGATCCTGATGATACTGAATCTAAGGTCTATATAGGATCAGGGATCCTTGGCGAAATGAGAGAAGACCTCATATCCTTCCTCAAAAGGAGAAAAACTACCTTTGCATGGAAACACGAAGACATGACAGGTATATCTAAAGATGTAATCACTCACAAACTTGGCATTGACAGGTCCTTCAAACCAATCCATCAAAAGAGGAGGAAGTTCGCACCAGAAAGAAATGCCATTATCCAGGAAGAGGTACAGAAATTACTCCGAACAGGTATGATTAGAGAGGTCAAGTATCCAAGATGGTTGGCCAATGTGGTTGTTGTTCAAAAGAAAAACGGAAAGTGGTGGGTATGTGTCGATTTTACAGATTTAAATAAGGCATGTCCCAAGGATCCTTTCCCATTACCCCACATTGACTCCATGGTGGATGCAATGGCGGGTCATGAACTGTTAACTTTTATGGATGCTTCATCTGGATTTCAACAAATTCAGATGGAACCATCTGATCAAGAGGATACGGCCTTTATGACTCCAACTGGTATATACTGTTATATTGCTATGCCATTTGGACTAAGGAATGCAGGTGCAACTTATCAAAGGCTAGTGAATATGATGTTCAAGGATTAAATTGGACAAACTATGGAGGTTTACATAGACGATATGGTGGTCAAATCCAGAAAGGCCGAGGATCATCTAACGGACTTGGAGGAAGCATTTGATATCCTTGACAAATATAACATGAAACTTAATCCTTCAAAATGTCACTTTGGTGTTAAAGCAGGTAAATTCTTAGGATATATGGTGACAAAGAGAGGCATTGAAGCCAGTCCAGAACAAATCAAAGCTATAGTTGTTTTGGTCAAAAATCACACAAGGATAATGCAACCAAACTTTATGTAAACGGGGAATGATGCTTGGTATGATGAACAAAGTGAAGGATCACTTAAATGTAAAATGCACAAGTGACACAAGGATTTATACGAGGAAAAAGCCCTTGATCAATGAATGATCTCCGGCATAAAAAACCTCGGGTGATGGAAACTACCGATCACCAAGCTTCAATATAACAAATAAAGGTTACAACTTCGGATGGTAACGAGCTAGGTACAAGGATCACTATAGTATCGTGTGTCAAAGCGTGTGAGAAATGTGTTGTGTCTTCCGAATGTGGAAGAGTGCTATTTATACAAGTGTGAGTGGTCGTATTTTAGGTAAATAACCTAACTATTAGCTCGTTACCCCTTTAGGAATAGAAGTAAATCTAGCCTAAATTATCGCCCTTAAATTATGCTGAGTTTCCATATCGCCTTCAACGTCCATCTTTGATTATGCAAATGCCAGAGTTGTTGTGACGAGTCCCTTGTTTACGTTGCTAAGAGCGGATCCTTCTTGAAATCCCTGCAAGATAACATTAAATCCAAGGAAAACAACTGTTAGTATGAGGATTCCTAGGATACTCCGTGATCCTGATCCTGGAACTCTTCTGAGGATCACTATCTGCCAAAGAAACAAGGATCACTGGTTAGGATCACATGTAAGGATCATAAGTCATAAAAATCCAGCCCTAACAATTGCCCCCAAAATATAAGGAGTAATATTGTAAATAAACGGGTTGTATTTTGTTTGATCTTATCCGCAACAAGTTAACGGATAACTAGCCGTTAGAGACGGACTAGCCGTTGCAGACCCTTACGTCACAGAAGCGACAGCCCTGCAAATCATCATTATAAATAGGAGTTAGAGATAGGATCAATTTGCATTTAAATTCAAGAGAGACTCCCTTTATATTCTCGTCCGAAGATCAATCAGGTATCTCTTTTCCTCTTTCTTCCTTCTCTTTCTCTGTTTTTCTATTCTCTTTCCATCATTCTGCAAAGATGTTGCTCCGGAACTCCCCGCATAAGGATCCTGAGAAGAACAGTCCCTTGAAGGGTCAAGGGATCATCAAAGATTCTCCCGCCGAGAGGTGCTGTTTTACCGATCCTCAGGTTGACAAAATTCGTCATTGTTTTCCGGCGAACACCATCTTCAAGTCTTTTACTTCTACCGCTTTGAGTGATTTTATCTCTGATTCTTGGGTAGCCTTTCCTGTTACTCTGTTCTTGATAGGATATTCGTATCCTTTCCCACAGTTCACTCAATCCTTCTTCTCTCTCACCGGCATCTGCTATATCCAGGCTATGCCCATGATCTGGAGGGTGTTGTATACCCTTGAGAGGATCATTGAGCAAGAGGGGATTGACCTCGGTATGGCGGAGCTGGCTGAGATGTATGATCTTACCACTTTCGGACCCCATCGTTATCTGTTTAAGCGAAAAGCTGGAGAGGATCATCCTGTCTTCAAGGTCACCAAGAACGACACAAACTGGAAGCGTCGGTTCTTTTTTGTTAGGAGAGATACCATCCCTAATGGGAAGGATTTGCCCAAAGAGTGGGCTACTCATGGTAGGATAGAGGATCCTGGAAGGATCACCATAAGATTTGTTCCTTAGGATGAGGATCACTAATATTTGTTTATTGTGCAACTATCTCCATCTCTCGTCTGAAGTTGACACCTGCTGCAAAAGAGAGACTTTTGGCCTTCAAGAAGCTTGATCCGGAAACAAGAACTTTCCTGGTTGTTACCCAGGATTCCCAAGAAGTATCCTCTGCCTCTGTCACAATGTCAAGTAAGTATCCTCATTTAGAAAGTAATTCTATGTAGGATTTTCAAGTTTAATTAGAATACTTATCTTATTTTGGTTGTGTAGGTGCTGGAAAATCCTCTAAGTCTGCTTCAAAGTTTGGCATTGATGATCTTACAAACGTCAAATCTGCGAGGAAGAAGACTCCTGCTGCTAGCCCAACTGCCTCAGCCCCTAAAGCACCTATTAGGGGTAAAGGAAAGAAGAGAAAGGCCTCTGAGGATCTACAAGGCCTGCCCCTGCTCCGCCAACAGTTTCTGGACTATTTCAACGAGGTAAGGATCACTGCCTCTGTTTGTTATCCTGACAATTTTGAGGATCACTTATTTCTGACGTTATGCCTTGTTTTCCTTGCAGAAATTTGCTGAAATAGAGACTTATGTTGGCCACATCGAGGATCAGGATCGCCAAATTGCTGACCTCCAACAAATGGGTGTGCTGAAGGATCTCAAGATTGCTGATCTTGAGAAGGAGCTCCGGGCCACCAAGGATAAAGTTGCCAGGATGCTGATCAATTTTGATTATGAGAAGCATGATATCACCCAGGATGCCAAGGTCTCTGCTGCAATAACCATGTATAAGATCTAGCTGCAGATGGCTGCGGAGGCTCAGGATCCTGCCTTCGACAAGAGCACATGGGACGTGGAGGGCTGGAAGGCGAGGCTGGCAGAGTTGGAGGATGATGAGGAGGCTGAGGAGATCCCAATGCTTGAAGGTAGTGATGCTGGCAAGGATCAAGGGGAAGCAAGTGGAGCTGGTGGTGATGGTGCAGCGAAGGTTTGAGCTGCAGAATTGGGCGATGAAGGACACTTCTAGACATAGCTGGAGCCCAATTTTTTTTGTGGTTGTTGATGTTTTTAAACAATTATGGTCTGTAACTTTGAACAATAGTTTTAGGATTAAGGATCCAGGATCCTTCAGACAATAGGTAGGATTGCAAATGGTGGAGGGATCCTCTGTTTGGGGGATGAAGCCATTGTGATCCTGCCGCCTTCTATTTACCTGCATGCTATGACCGCATAAACAATGGACACCCTTTGCCAACCCATGTGGACGGGCCACGTTTTGCTGGTAGAAACGTGGGTTGGCAATTTTGACAACTTATGAAGGGTTTTAAACCTTTGTTAATAAAATAACTCTGATCTTTTTGGCTTATCTTGTGTTGTTATCCTTTTAATTTCCAATTGTTTTGATATATATTTGCCCGAGTGAGAAAGGTTAAGTAAATTATGTTTAAGAAATTTAGGATATGATCCTGGATCAAATATCCTATAATCGAAAATTTTCAAAGTAGTTCATTTTAAGGATCATAGGTTCAGTTGTCAAAGTCTAAGGTTTATTCGAACAATTAATGAATGAAATTGAAAATAGTTGAGGATCATACCTGAGGATCCAAGTTAGGATCCTAACCTTTAATCAGGATAACTATAAGTGAAACTTTTAGTGGATAATAAGGATTAAGGATCCTTAATTGTTTAACTTTGAAAACCTGAAAAGTAGAACATAACTTGGGACTAAGCCAATATAAAAGATAAGTTAGTAACTGGGGACAAGCCCAAAGGATAACTGGGGACAAGCCCAAGGATAACTGGGGGCAAGCCCAAGGATAACTGGGGACAAGCCCAAGGATAACTGGGGACAAGCCCAAGGATCATATGTAAACTGGAGTATGGCCCTTACTGGCGACTATCCATACTTAGTGACATGAAAATGCCAAAACCTTAGCTAACGTGAAAACGTTAGAAACCTTAGGAACGGATGTATGGTACGTCTACCATTATACGTAGGATCCTGGGTATAGCCAGTACGATGAGGTTATCAGCCCCTGTAGTGGGTACTGGTCCCAAAGACATGAACTATACCAGGATCATCGTGCGCTACAGGCGAAAACTGGGGACAAGCCCAAGGATAACTGGGGTTGAACCCAAGGATCTGAGATGCTTTTGAAGACTATCAATAATATGCTGAGGGTACTTGGACTATCAGAACTCAAATTCTCGTGAGAGGAGGATGAAGGATACATGATCCTTATCCTTAGGTAAAAATAAGAAAATGGAATAATTTAGGATTAGGATATTACCAGAGTAAGGATCATTGACATCATCGGGATCCTTCGAGGATGCTTTCAATGTAAAGATCATATGTGCCAGGAGGATCCTGTTCACATGAAATATTTCTTTAAGTGAACAGCATTCCAGGCTCTAGTTAACAAATTTCCTTCCATGGTTAGCAATCTATATGCCCCCTTTCCTGCTTCAGCTTCAATCAAGTAAGGGCCTTCCCACTTTGGTGCTAATTTCCCGTCAGCAGGATTGATGGTATTTTGGAATGCTTTTCTCAATACCATATCCCCCACTTGGAATTTCCTTATCCTGACATTTTTGTTGTAAGCACCAGCGATTCTTTGTTGGTAGCTAGCCATCCTTATCCTAGCCAGATCCCTGATTTCCTCAATAGTATCCAAGTCCTGAGCCAAGTTTGCAGCATTCTCTTCAAGATCACGAGTACTTGTGAAGAGGATACTGCAATGATCCCTAGTGAAGAAACTCAATCTTATTCAGGATCATGGATCTCACCAATCATGAGATACTTACAACACGGGAAGATTCCTATGGGAGAAAATCCTAGAGCTTTCAGGATTAAGGTATCTCAATTCACAATCTTAAATAATGTATTATATAAGCGATCTCTTGCAGGACCATATTTAAGATGTATCGAGGATCCTGAAATTCAAGAAGTGTTGAGAGACTTCCATGAAGGAGATTGTGGAAACCACACTGGGGGCAGGGCATTGTTCTCAAGGATCCTTAGAACAGGATACTACTGGCCAACTATGAAAAGGGATGCTGTAGAATATGCTAAGAAATGTGATCCTTGTCAAAGACACAGCAATATCCTTCATCAGCCAGCTGAATTTCTACATCCCATACCATCCTCTTGGCCATTCATGAGATGGGGGATGGATATAGTTGGCAAGCTCCCTAAAGCACCTGGTGGAAAAGTATTTATGCTTGCCATGACCGACTACTTCTCCAAATGGATAGAAGCTGAAGCCTTTGCTCAAGTCAGAGAAAAGGAAGTTATATCCTTTATTAAAAGAAACATTATAACCAGATTTGGCATTCCCTCTGAAATTGTATGTGATAATGGCTCCCAATTCATTGGGAGCAGAACCACTAACTTTTGTGACAGTTGGGGAATTAAGATGATAACATCAACACCAGTCCATCCACAAGCCAATGGTCAAGCAGAATCATCCAACAAGATCATCATCAACAATCTGAAGAAGAAACTAGGATCCAAGAAGGGGAAATGGGCAGAGGAATTGCCTTATGTGCTGTGGGCTGATAGAACAACTCCCAAGAATGCCACTGGTCAAACACCCTTCTTTTTAGTATTTGGGGCAGAAGCAGTGATCCCGACAGAAATGGTGGTTCCAACTGCTAGAACAAGTACTCGTGATCCTGAAGAGAATACTGCAATCCTAGCTCAAGACTTGGATACTATTGAAGAAATCAGGGATCTGGCTAGGATAAGGATGGCAAGCTACCAACAAAGAATGGCTAGATTTGCTTTTATTTCTAAAGGGGTAATGAGCTGATTATTAGTCTTTTTACCTAAAATAGGCCACCTACACTTGTATATATAACACTCTTCCCCATTCGGAACAAGAGACAACACAATTCTCACACGCTTAGACACACATTACGATAGTGATCCTTGTACTCAGCTCATTATCATCCGAAGTTGTAACCATATTTTGATATATTGAAGTTGGTGATCGGTAGTTGCCATCACCCGAGGTTTTTTATGCCGGAGATCATACATTGATCAAGGGCTTTTTCCTCGTATAAATCATTGTGTCTTTGCATATTTCATACTGAAGTGATCCTTTACTTTTTCAATAAACCAAGCATCATTCCCCATTTACTTAGAGTTTGGTTGCATTATCCTTGTGTGATTTTTGACCAAAACACCTCTGAAATTGTATGTGATAATGGCTCCCAATTCATTGGGAGCAGAACCACTAACTTTTGTGATTGTTGGGGAATTAAGATGATAACATCAACACTAGTCCATCCACAAGCCAATGGTCAAGCAGAATCATCCAACAAGATCATCATCAACAATCTGAAGAAGAAACTAGGATCCAAGAAGGGGAACTGGGCAGAGGAATTGCCTTATGTGCTGTGGGCTGATAGAACAACTCCCAAGAATGCCACTGGTCAAACACCCTTCTCTTTAGTATTTGGGGCAGAAGCAGTGATCCCGACAGAAATGGTGGTTCCAACTGCTAGAACAAGTACTCGTGATCCTGAAGAGAATACTGCAATCCTAGCTCAAGACTTGGATACTATTGAAGAAATCAGGGATCTGGCTAGGAAGTTCCAAGTCGGGGATATGGTGTTAAGAAAAGCATTCCAGAATACCATCAATCCTGCTGATGGGAAATTGGCACCAAAATGGGAAGGCCCTTACTTGATTGAAGCCGAAGCAGGAAAGGGGGCATACAGATTGCTAACCATGGAAGGAAATTTGTTACCAAGAGCCTGGAATGCTGTTCACTTAAAGAAATATTTCATGTGAACAGGATCCTCCTGGCACATAGGATCCTCACATTGAAAGCATCTTCGAAGGATCCCAGCAATACCAACGATCCTTGTTCTGGTAAAATCCTTATCTTAAAACTATTCCATTTTGTTAATTTTACCTAAGGATAAGGATCATGTATCCTTCATCCTTCTCTCACGAGAATTTGAGTTCTGATAGTCCAGGTATCCTCGGCATATTATCGATAGTCTTCAAAAGCTTCTCAGATCCTTGGGTTCAACCCCAGTTATCCTTGGGCTTGTCCCCAGTTTTCGCCTGTAGCGCACGATGATCCTGGTATAGTTCACGTCTTTGGGATCAGTACCCACTTTAGGGGCTGACAACCTCATCGTACTGGCTATATCTAGGATCCTACGTATAATGGTAGACGTACCATACATCCGTTCCTAAGGTTTCTAACGTTTTCACGTTAGCTAAGGTTTTGACATTTTCATGTCACCAAAGTTTGGATAGTCGCCAGTAAGGGCCATACTCCAGTTTACATACGATCCTTGGGCTTGTCCCCAGTTATCCTTCGGGCTTGTCCCCAGTTATCCTTTGGGCTTGTCCCCAGTGATCCTTTGGGATCATCCCCAGTTATCCTTCGGGCTTGTCCCCAGTTATCCTTTGGGCTTGTCCCCAGTGATCCTTTGGGATCATCCCCAGTTATCCTTTGGGCTTGTCCCCAGTTACTAACTTATCTTTTATATTGGCTTAGTCCCAAGTTATGTCCTACTTTTCAGGTTTACGAAGACTAAACTTTTAAGGATCCTTAATCCTTGTTATCCTATTTCACCTACGATTACCCTGATCAAAGGATAGGATCCTAACTTGGATTCTCAGGTATGATCCTTGACTATACTCATTATTCTGAACAACCCTTACACTTTGACAACTAAGCCTATGATCGTTGAAATAGACTACCTTGAAAATTTTCGATTACAGGATATTTGATCTAGGATCATATCCTAAATTTCTTAAACATGATTTGCTCAACTTTTGTTACTCTAACAAACATGTTGGATAAATAAAGGATAACAAAACAAGATAAGCCAGAAAGATTAGAGTTATTTTATTAACAAAGCCCTTTCAAAAGTTGTCAAAATTGCCAGCCCACGTTTCTACCAGCAAAACGTGGCCCGTCCACATGGGTTGGCAAAGGGTGTCCATTGTTTATGCGGTCATAGCAGGTGCAGGAAAGTAAAAGCGGCAGGATCACAAAGGCTTCATCCCCCAAACAGAGGATCCCTCCACCATTTGCGATCCTACCTATTGTCCAAAGGATCCAGGATCCTTGATCCTAAAAACTATTGTTTAAGTTACAGACCATCATTGTTTAAAACATCACAACCACAAAAAACCACTACCAAATTTAAAAAAAAATTGGGCTCCGGCTATGTCTAGAAGCTTCCTTCATCGCCCAATTCTGCAGCTCAAACCTTCGCTGCACCGTCACCACCAGCTCCACTTGCTTCCCCCTGATCCTTGCCAGCATCACCTCCTTCAAGCATTGGGATCTCCTCAGCCTCCTCATCATCCTCCAACTCTGCTAACCTTGCCTTCCAGCTCTCCACATCCCATGTGCTCTTGTCAAAGGCAGGATCCTAAGCCTCCGCAGCCATCTACAATTGGATCTTATACATAGCTATTGCGGCAGAGACCTTGGCATCCTGGGTGATCCCCTGCTTCTCACAATCCATGTTAACCAGCATTTGAGCAGCTTCATCCTTGGTAGCCCAGAGTTCCTTCTCAAGATCAGCTATCTTGAGATCCTTCAGCACGCCCATTTGTTGGAGGTCGGCGATTTGGCGGTCCTGATCCTCAACATGGCCAAGGTAGGTTTCTATTTCAGCAAGTTTCTGCAGGAAGGGAAAAGGTAAGTTCAGGACCAGGTGATCCTCAAACAAGCAAGATATACAAGCAGGATATACAAGCAGGATATACAAGCAGGATATAAAAGCAAGAGCAATGATCCTTACTTCATTAACATCATCAAGAAACTGTTGGCGGAGCAGGGGAAATCCTTGAAGATCCTCAGAAGCCTTTCTCTTCTTTCCCTTACCCCTAATAGGTGCTTTAGGGGCTGAAGCAGATGGACTAGCAGCAAGGGTCTTCTTCCTTGTAGACTTGACATTAGCAAGATCATCAATACCAAACTTGGAGGCAGATTTAGCAGATTTTCCAGCACCTACACAACCAAAATCAGATAAGTATTCTAACTAATTTAAAAAATCCTACATGAAACTACTTTTTAATCAGGATACTGACTCGACATCATGACAGAGGCAGAGGATACTTCCTGTGAATCTTGGGTGGCAACTTGAAAACTTCTTGTCTCCGGATCAAGCTTCTTGAAGGCCAAAAGCCTCTCTTTTGCAGCAGGTGTCAGCTTCAGATGAGAGATGGAGATAGCTGCACAATAAACAAAAAACAAAGAAAGTATTAGTGATCCTCATCCTAAGGAACAAATCTGATGGTGATCCTTCTAGGATCCTCTATCCTACCATGGGTAGCCCACTCCTTGGGCAGATCCTTCCCATCAGGGATGGTATCCCTCCTAACAAAGAAGAACCGTCGTTTCCAATTCGTGTCATTCTTGGTGACCTTGAGAACAGGGTGATCCTCTCCGGCTTTCCGTTTAAACAAATATCGACAGGATCCAAACGTTGTGAGATCATACATCTCAGCCAGCTCCGCCATTCCTAAATCAATCCCTTCCTGCTCAATGATCCTTTCGAGGGTATACAGAACCCTCCAGATCATCGGCATGGCTTGGATATAAGATATGCCGGTCAGGGAAAAGAAAGATTGGGTGAAAGCTGGAAAGGGATACGTATAGCCTATGGTGAACGGAGTAACAGGAAAAGCTACCCAAGTATCAGAGACAAAGTCACTTAAAGCAGTAGGAGTGAAAGATTTGAAGATAGCATTCGCCAGAAAACAATGACGAATTCTATCAATATAAGCATCGGTGAAACAACACCTCTCATTGGGAGAATCCTTGATAATCCCTTGACCCTTCAAGGGACTATTCTTTTTAGGATCCTTATGAGGGGAGTTCCATAGCAGCATACTTGCAGAATGATGAAGAAGAACAAAGAAGCAGAAAAACAGAGTAAGAGAAGGAAGAAAGAAGAAGAGAGATACCTGATCGATCTTCAGACGAGATTATAAAGGGAGTTTCTTTGGATTTAAATGCGAATTGATCCTATCTCTATCTCCTATTTATAATGATGATCTGCAGGGCTGTCACTTCTGTGACGTAAGAATCACAACGGCTAGTCCGACTTTAACGGCTAGTTATCCGATTAGCTCGTTGCAGATAAGATCAAGCAATATATAACTCATTTATTTACAATATCACTTCTTATATTTTGGGGGCAATTGTTAGGGCTGGATTTTTATAACATATGATCCTTACATATGATCCTAACCAATGATCCTTATTTCTTTGGCAGATGGTGATCCTTAGAAGAGCTCCAGGATCAGGATCACGGATCACTATAGTGATCCTCATGCTAACAGTTGTGTTCATTGAATTTAATGTTATCTTGCAGGAATGTCTAGCAGGATCCGCTCTTAGCATCGCAAACAAGAGACGCGTCTTTACAACTTTGGCATATGCTTAATCAGAGAGGAACGTTGTAAAGAATATGGAAACTTGGCATGATTTAAGGGCGATAATTTAGGCTAGATTTACTTTTATTTCTAAAGGGGTAATGAGCTGATTATTAGTCTATTTACCTAAAATAGGTCACTCACACTTGTATATATAACACTCTTCCCCATTCGGAAGACACACAACACATTTCTCACACGCTTAGACACTCGATACTATAGTGATCCTTGTACTCAGCTCATTATCATCCGAAGTTGTAACCATTTTTTGTTATATTGAAGTTTGGTGATCGGTAGTTGCCATCACCCGAGGTTTTTTATGCCGGAGATCATTCATTGATCAAGGGCTTTTTCCTCGTATAAATCCTTGTGTCATTTGCATATTTCTTACCAAAGTGATCCTTTACTTTTTCAACAAACCAAGCATCATTCCCCGTTTACTTAGAGTTTGGTTGCATTATCCTTGTGTGATTTTTGACCAAAACAGTTTGGCGCCCACCGTGGGGCAATTGGTGCTTCATTCATAAGAAAACTTTCTGTTCGAAATCATTTCAAAGAGTTACATGGCTTCATCATTGAAGAATATATCCACAACAATGTCGGCAGTCAATTCATCTACTGGCATTCCACCTTTGCCTCCACCACCAGCTGGATCTCAGAAAAATGCTGAGAAGAGACCAACTTCTATCTCCTCGAAACCATCATCTTCTGCTCTAACTTCTTCTGTTCCAAGTACTAGTGATATATTTACTTTGATTTTGCAGATGAGGGATCGTATGCAGCAGCAGGATGAAACTAATGACAGGATCCTCGGAGAAATCGGAGACCTCAAAAGACAAAAGAAAGCGGCGGAGGATCATTCCCCACTGATGCCCAAATCTTTAAGTTTTGATACTCCGATGATCACTTCTCAGCCATCAGGAGTCCCAGACGTTCAAATTGTGGGAGGATCAAAAGGATTGCACCTCGGATCGACAATAATGACTCAGGCATCGGGCTCACACTTTCAGCCGGCAGGATCCTATCCTCAGCATATGGGATCCTTCGTGAATTCAGGAGCCTATCCAGGAGTACAGCAGTTTCAAGGATCCTACCTTGTTCCAGGATCATCCCAGGTTCAAGGATCCTTCTTTGTTCCAGGATCATCCCAGGTTCAAGGATCCTCCTTTGTTCTGGGATCGTCTCAGATACCAGGATCCTCCCAGATGCCAGGATCCCTAAAGAGTTTGCAAACAGGAAATCTAGATGTCCATCAAGGGGATTTCATTCCAATGCAGACCATTGCCTCCACTGGTCCCTCCATCATCCCAGAATCCCAGCCATATGGATTCACACCCAGTATTCCTAACTTGAACCCAATGGGAGGTAACACCTTAAATAATTATCTTACCACTAACCATGGATTCGTGCAGGATACAGGTATCAATCATGCTATGGCCAGGGAGTTGCAGAAGCTGAAGGATATGATCTCAAGTGTTCCAGGGGTAGTCAAGCCTATCCCGGAGATTGCAGATGGAAGCCATAAGGTATCTCGTTTTGCACCACCAATTTGTGATGCAGAGGTACCCAAAAGGTTCCATATCCCTACTATGAAGCTGTATGATGGTACAACGGATCCTGAGGAGCACATAGAACAATACAGGGAGAGGATGGAGATCAATCCAATCCCAGAAAAGTTAAAGGAAGCATGCCTATGTAAAGGATTTGGATCCACTCTTACTGGATCAGCTCTTAAATGGCTGCTAAGTCTTCCCCCTTACTCTATCACTTCATTTGCTAATTTAGTTAATTTATTCAATAATCAATTCTCTTGTAGTAGAAAATTCGAAAGATTAACTAGTGATTTATACAGGGTAACTCAAAGTCATAATGAATCGTTAAGGGATTATATAACTAAATTCAGTAAAGAATCCTTGGACATTCCCAACTTGGATATGGCCACGGCTGTTGAGGCCTTCAAAATAGGACTGCTTAAGGATTCATTGTTCTATGATGATCTTGTTATGACACCGTGCAGGAACCTAGATGAACTAAGAACTCGGGCACTCAGGTTCATCCGGCTAGAGGATGACAAGAGAATCCAGGAGAGACAAGTAGGATCCTCAAAACAGGAGAAGCAAGGATCCTCCTTCAGGAGCAATAAATTCAAATCCTACCATAGAAATGACAACCAGAACATGCATGCTGTTGACCAAGAAGAGGATGAGGAGGATTATCCTCCGATTTCTGAATATTGTTTTTCTGTTGACAATCATGAACTAATCCTTGCAATGCAAAATCTAGGAGAAAAAGCCAGGTGGCCCAGAAAGAATGATAAACCATCCGGGACTAAAGACAAGTCAAAATGGTGTGCGTACCACGAGGATTTCAGGCATCTAACTAAAGAATGCATCGCATTAAGAAAAGAAATTGGATATCTGCTAAGCAAGGGACATTTGAAAGAATTGTTGGGAAGGAAAAAGCAAAAGACTCAGGATCCTGAAAGGATCCCTGAAAAAGCTCCAGCCCCTCCGACAAACGCACAAGTGATCAACTTTATTTCCGGAGGATCAGACATCTGTGGTACATCCTTCTCAGCGGCTAAAAGGCATGCAAAGGAAGCTAAAATGGATAATGGAGAAAGACCTATTCGAACATCAAGTGTCTCGGAAGGAAAAACGATAACGTTTGATGAGGATGATCGCATTAACATCCAGGATCCTCATCATGATAGTTTAGTTATTACTCTCTTTATCTCTAACCATTTTGTCCGCAGGATCCTCATCGACGGAGGAAGCTTAGTAAACATTATCCAGCTTGATGTTCTAAAGAAGATGGGTATCCCGGAATCAGACATCACACCAAGATCCTCCGTGCTTGTGGGATTCAGTGGAGAAACTAAGAAAACCCTGGGGGACATTAAACTCCCAATCTACGTGGAAGGATTACATAATTATCAAAAATTTTGTGTCATTGACTGTTTATCTTGTTGTAATGTTATCCTTGGCAGGCCCTGGATACATGATATGAAAGCAGTCCCATCCACCTACCATCAATGTGTGAAACTCCCTAGCCCATGGGGGATAATCAAGATCGACAGTGACCAGCAAGAGGCTAAGGATTGCTATACCTCATCCATGAAACCAACCTCGAAGCCAAGGGAGCAATAGCAATTACAGTATCCTCCAAGGAATGTCTTGGAGGCAAGAGAACAGGATGTGGATGAAATCCTTTTGGATCCTAATGATCCTGAATCAAAAATCTATATCGGATCAGGGATCCTTGGCAAGATGAAAGAAGACATAATATCCTTCCTCAAAAGAAGAAAATCTACCTTTGCATGGAAACATGAAGATATGACAGGTATATCTAAGGATATTATCACTCACAAGCTTGGCATTGACAGGTCAATCAAACCAATCCACCAAAAAAGGAGGAAGTTTGCACCAGAAAGGAATGCCATTATACAGGAAGAAGTAGAAAGACTACTTCGAGCAGGTATGATCAGAGAGGTAAAATATCCAAAATGGCTAGCCAATGTGGTTGTTGTTCAAAAGAAAAACGGAAAGTGGAGGGTATGTGTCGATTTCACTGATTTAAATAAGGCATGTCCCAAGGATCCTTTCCCATTACCTCACATTGACTCCATGGTGGATGCAACGGCGGGTCATGAACTGTTAACCTTTATGGATGCATCATCTGGATTCCAACAAATTCAGATGGAACCATCTGACCAAGAGGATACGGCCTTTATGACCCCAACCGGTTTATATTGTTATATTGCTATGCCTTTTGGATTAAGAAATGCAGGTGCAACATATCAAAGGCTGGTGAATATGATGTTCAAAGATCAAATTGGACAAACTATGGAAGTGTACATAGACGATATGGTGGTGAAATCCAAAAAAGCTGAGGATCACCTAAGGGACTTGGAGGAAGCATTTGATATCCTTGATAATTATAACATGAAGCTTAATCCTTCAAAATGTCACTTTGGTGTTAAAGCAGGTAAATTCTTAGGATATATGGTAACCCAGAGGGGCATTGAAGCAAGCCCGGAACAAATTAAAGCATTGGTGAATATCAAATCCCCTGCCAATGCTAAGGATGTGCAAAGGCTAACAGGCAGGATAGCAGCTCTAAACAGGTTCATATCAAAATCCTCAGAAAGATGTAAAGAATTCTATGATATCCTAAGGAAAAACAAGAAATTTGAATGGACTGAAAAGCACGAGAATACTTTACAAGCCCTCAAAGAATATATGTCCTCAGCTCCAGCATTAATGAAACCCGGAAAAGGAGATGTGTTATCCTTATATCTGGCGGTATCCTCAACCGCTGTAAGTGCAGTCCTTGTTAAGGATCACGAAGGTACACAACATCCTATCTACTATGTAAGTAAGAGTTTACTTGATGCCGAATCCAGGTACTCACACCTTGAAAAACTTATTCTTGCATTGATTATGGCATCTACCAAGTTAAGACATTATTTTGAAACCCATACTATTGTTGTTAGAACTAATTTTCCAATCAAGAATGTCCTCAGGAAACCAGAGATGTCCGGAAGAATGGCTAAGTGGGCAGTAAAGCTTAGTGCCCATGATATAAGATATGAGCCTAGAACAGCCATTAAATCCCAAGCACTAGCAGACTTTGTGGCTGATTTCAGTAGTGATCTACAAAAGGAAGCAGAATTGGAGGTCCAGCAGCTGGATGAGACCAAGGATCCTTGGATACTACACACTGACGGATCCTCAAATGTCAAAGGCACAGGGCTCGGCATACTACTAAAATCGCCACAGGGGGACATAATACCCCACTCCATAACCTGTGAGTTCCAAGCAACTAACAATGAGGCTGAATATGAAGCCTTAATTGCTGGCTTGCAAATTGCTAAGGATATGGGGGTCAGATACCTTAAAGTATACGTAGACTCATTACTAATCACTTATCACTTTAATGGATCCTATGCTGTTAAAGGAGAAAAACTAACCAAATATTTAGAGATAGTCAAAAGATTGTCACTCTCTTTTGTTTCTTTCAGTTTAACACAGGTACCAAGGGAGGAAAATACAGAAGCTGATGCATTGGCCAATCTAGGATCATCCTTGAAGATCCCAGAGGATATAAGTATCCCCATCATCCACATCCTGGCTCCTGCCATTGAAAATCAGGTGGCCATGGAAATAGAAGAGGATACTGCAATGATCCCTAGTGAAGAAACTCAATCTTATTCAGGATCATGGATCTCACCAATCATGAGATACTTACAACACGGGGAGATTCCTATGGGAGAAAATCCTAGAGCTTTCAGGATTAAGGTATCTCAATTCACAATCTTAAATAATGTATTATATAAGCGATCTCTTGCAGGACCATATTTAAGATGTATCGAGGATCCTGAAATTCAAGAAGTGTTGAGAGACTTCCATGAAGGAGATTGTGGAAACCACACTGGGGGCAGGGCATTGTTCTCAAGGATCCTTAGAACAGGATACTACTGGCCAACTATGAAAAGGGATGCTGTAGAATATGCTAAGAAATGTGATCCTTGTCAAAGACACAGCAATATCCTTCATCAGCCAGCTGAATTTCTACATCCCATACCATCCTCTTGGCCATTCATGAGATGGGGGATGGATATAGTTGGCAAGCTCCCTAAAGCACCTGGTGGAAAAGTATTTATGCTTGCCATGACCGACTACTTCTCCAAATGGATAGAAGCTGAAGCCTTTGCTCAAGTCAGAGAAAAGGAAGTTATATCCTTTATTAAAAGAAACATTATAACCAGATTTGGCATTCCCTCTTGTTAGGGCTGGATTTTTATAATATATGATCCTTACATGTGATCCTAACCAGTGATCCTTATTTCTTTGGCAGATAGTGATCCTCAGCAGAGTTTCAGGATCAGGATCACGGACCATCATAGGATCCTCATGCTAACAGTTGCTTTCATTGAATTTAATGTTATTTTGCAGGGACATCTAGCAGGATCCGGTCTTAGCATCACAGTCAAAGGACGCGTCTTTACAACTATAGCATGTGCTTAATCGGAGATGGACGTTGTGAAGAATATGGAAACTTGGCATGATTTAAGGGCGATAATTTAGGCTAGATTTGCTTTTATTTCTAAAGGGGTAATGAGCTGATTATTAGTCTTTTTACCTAAAATAGGCCACCTACACTTGTATATATAACACTCTTCCCCATTCGGAACAAGAGACAACACAATTCTCACACGCTTAGACACACATTACGATAGTGATCCTTGTACTCAGCTCATTATCATCCGAAGTTGTAACCATATTTTGATATATTGAAGTTGGTGATCGGTAGTTGCCATCACCCGAGGTTTTTTATGCCGGAGATCATACATTGATCAAGGGCTTTTTCCTCGTATAAATCATTGTGTCTTTGCATATTTCATACTGAAGTGATCCTTTACTTTTTCAATAAACCAAGCATCATTCCCCATTTACTTAGAGTTTGGTTGCATTATCCTTGTGTGATTTTTGACCAAAACAGTTTGGCGCCCACCGTGGGGCAATTGGTGCTTCATTCATAAGAAAACTTTCTGTTCGAAATCATTTCAAAGAGTTACATGGCTTCGTCATTGAAGAATACATCCACAGCGATGTCGGCAGTCAATTCATCTACTGGCATTCCACCTTTGCCTCCACCACCAGCTGGATCTCAGAAAAATGCTGAGAAGAGACCAACTTCTATATCCTCTAAACCATCATCTTCTGCTCTAACTTCTTCTGTTCCCAGTACTAGTGATATATTTACTTTGATTTTGCAGATGAGGGATCGTATGCAGCAGCAGGATGAAACTAATGACAGGATCCTCAGAGAAATCGGAGATCTCAAAAGGCAAAAGAAAGCGGCAGAGGATCATTCCCCACTAATGCCCAAATTTTTGAATTTTGATACTCCAATGATTACTTCTCAGCCAACAGAGGTCCCAGACATACAATATATGGGTGGATCAAGAGGAGTGCATTTCAGCCCAGCAACAATGACTCAGGCATCAGGATCATATTTTCAACCGGCGGGATCCTACGCCCAGCATTCGGGATCCTTCATGAGCTTAGGATCCTCCTTTGTCCCTGGATCATCCCAGGTTCAAGGATCCTCCTTCGTTCCGGGATCATCCCAGGTTCAAGGATCCTCCTTTGTTCCAGGATCATCCCAGGTTCAAGGATCCTCCTTCGTTCCGGGATCGTCTCAGATACCAGGATCCTTCCAGATGCCAGGATCCCTAAAAAGTTTGCAAACAGGAAGTCTAGATGTCCATCAAGGGGACTTCATTCCAATGCAGACCATTGCTTCCACTGGTCCCTCCGTTATCCCAGAATCCCAGCAATATGGATTCACACCCAATGTTCCTAACTTGAACCCGATGGGAGGTAACACCTTAAATAATTATCCTACCACTAACCATGGATTCGTGCAGGATACAGGTATCAATCATGCTATGGCCAGGGAGTTACAGAAGCTGAAGGATATGATATCAAGTGTTCCAGGGGTAGTCAAGCCTATCCCGAAGATTGCAGATGGAAGCCATAAGGTATCTCGTTTTGCACCACCAATTTGTGATGCAGAGGTACCCAAAAGGTTCCATATCCCTACTATGAAGCTGCATGATGGTACAACGGATCCTGAGGAGCACATAGCACAATACAGGGAGAGGATGGAGATCAATCCAATCCCAGAAAAGTTAAAGGAAGCATGCCTATGTAAAGGATTTGGATCCACTCTTACTGGATCAGCTCTTAAATGGCTGCTAAGTCTTCCTCCTTACTCTATCACTTCATTTGCTAATTTAGTTAATTTATTCAATAACCAATTCTCTTGTAGTAGGAAATTTGAAAGATTAACTAGTGATTTATATAGGATAACTCAAAGTCATAATGAATCATTAAGGGATTATATAACTAAATTCAGTAAAGAATCCTTGGACATTCCCAACTTGGATATGGCCACGGCTGTAGAGGCCTTCAAAATGGGATTGCTTAAGGATTCATTGTTCTATAATGATCTTGTTATGACACCATGCAGGAACCTAGATGAAGTAAGAACTCGGGCACTCAGGTTCATCCGGCTAGAGGATGACAAGAGGATCCAGGAGAGGCAAGTAGGATCCTCAAAACAGGAAAAACAAGGATCCTCTTTCAAGAACAATAAGTTCAAATCCTACCATAGAAATGACAACCAGAACGTGCATGCTGTTGACCAAGAAGAGGATGATGAGGATTATCCTCCAATTTCTGAATATTGTTTTTCTGTTGACAATCATGAACTAATCCTTGCAATGCAGAATCTAGGAGAAAAAGCCAGATGGCCCAGAAAGAATGACAAACCATCCGGGACTAAAGACAAGTCAAAGTGGTGTGCATACCACGAGGATTTCGGGCATCTAACTGAAGAATGCATAGCATTAAGAAAAGAAATTGGATATCTGCTAAGCAAGGGACATTTGAAAGAATTGTTGGGAAGAAAAAAGCAAAAGACTCAGGATCCTGAAAGGATCCCTGAAAAGGCTCCAGCCCCTCCGGCGAATGCACAAGTAATCAACTTTATTTCCGGAGGATCAGATATTTGTGGTACATCCTTCTCGGCAGCCAAAAGGCATGCAAAGGAAGCAAAAATGGATAATGGAGAAAGACCTATTCGAACATCAAGTGTCTCGGAAGGAAAGACGATAACATTTGATGAGGATGATCGCATTAACATCCAGGAACCTCATCATGATAGTTTAGTTATTACTCTCTTTATTTCTAACCATTTTGTCCGCAGGATCCTTATCGACGGAGGAAGCTCAGTAAACATTATCCAGCTCGATGTTCTAAAGAAAATGGGTATCCCAGAATCAGACATCACACCAAGATCCTCCGTGCTTGTGGGATTCAGTGGAGAAACGAAGAAAACTCTGGGGGACATCAAACTCCCAATCTACGTGGAAGGATTACATAATTATCAAAAATTTTGTGTTATTGACTGTTATCTTGTTGCAATGTTATCCTTGGCAGGCCCTGGATACATGATATGAAAGGAGTCCCATCCACCTATCATCAATGTGTGAAACTCCCTAGCCCATGGGGGATAATCAAGATCGACAGTGATCAGCAGGAGGCTAAGGATTGTTATACCTCATCCATGAAGCCAACCTCGAAGCCAAGGGAGCAATAGCAATTACAGTATCCTCCGAGGAATGTCTTGGAGGCAAGGGAACAAGATGTGGACGAAATCCTCTTGGATCCTAGTGATCCTGAATCAAAAATCTATATCGGATCAGGGATCCTTGGCAAAATGAAAGAAGACATAATATCCTTCCTCAAAAGAAGAAAATCTACCTTTGCATGGAAGCACGAAGATATGACAGGTATATCTAAGGATATCATCACTCATAAACTTGGCATTGACAGGTCTATCAAACCAATCCATCAAAAAAGGAGGAAGTTTGCACCAGAAAGGAATGCCATTATTCAAGAAGAAGTAGAGAGACTACTTCGAGCAGGTATGATCAGAGAGGTAAAATATCCAAAATGGTTAGCCAATGTGGTCGTCTTCCAAAAGAAAAACGGAAAGTGGAGGGTATGTGTCGATTTCACTGATCTGAATAAGGCATGTCCCAAGGATCCTTTCCCATTACCCCACATTGACTCCATGGTGGATGCAACGGCGGGGCATGAACTGTTGACCTTTATGGATGCATCATCTAGATTCCAACAAATTCGGATGGAACCATCCGACCAAGAGGATGCGACCTTTATGACCCCAACCGGTTTGTATTGTTATATTGCCATGCCTTTTGGACTAAGAAATGCAGGTGCAACATATCAAAGGCTGGTGAATATGATGTTCAAAGATCAAATTGGACAAACTATGGAAGTATACATAGATGATATGGTAGTCAAATCAAAGAAAGCTGAGGATCACCTAAGGGATTTGGAAGAAGCATTTGATATCCTTGATAATTATAACATGAAGCTTAATCCTTCAAAATGCCACTTTGGTGTTAAGGCAGGTAAATTCCTAGGATATATGGTAACTCAGAGGGGCATTGAAGCAAGCCCGGAGCAAATTAAAGCACTGGTGAATATCAAATCCCCTGCCAATGCTAAGGATGTGCAAAGGCTAACATGCAGGATAGCAGCTTTAAACAGGTTCATATCAAAATCCTCAGAAAGATGTAAAGAATTTTATGATATCCTAAGGAAAAACAAGAAATTTGAATGGACTGAAAAGCATGAGAATGCTTTACAAGCCCTTAAAGAATATATGTCCTCAGCACCAGCATTAATGAAACCCGGAAAAGGAGATGTGTTATCCTTATACCTAGCGGTATCCTCAACCGCTGTAAGTGCTGTCCTTGTTAAGGATCACGAAGGTGCACAACATCCTATTTACTATGTAAGTAAGAGTTTACTTGATGCAGAATCCAGGTACTCACACCTTGAGAAACTTATTCTTGCACTAATTATGGCATCAACTAAGTTAAGACATTATTTTGAAACTCATACTATCGTTGTTAGAACTAATTTTCCAATCAAGAATGTCCTCAGGAAACCAGAGATGTCCGGAAGAATGGCTAAGTGGGCAGTAAAGCTTAGTGCCCATGATATAAGATACGAGCCTAGAATAGCAATCAAATCCCAAGCACTAGCTGACTTTGTGGCTGATTTCAGTAGTGATCTACAAAAGGAAGCAGAATTGGAAGTCCAGCAGTTGGATGAGACCAAGGATCCTTGGATACTACACACTGATGGATCCTCAAATGTCAAGGGCACAGGGCTCAGGATACTACTAAAATCGCCACAGGGGGACATAATACCCCACTCCATAGCCTGTGAGTTCCAAGCAACTAACAATGAGGCTGAATATGAAGCCTTAATTGCTGGCTTGCAAATTGCTAAGGATATGGGGGTGAAATATCTTAAAGTATATGTGGACTCATTATTGATCACCAATCACTTTAATGGATCCTATGCTGTTAAAGGTGAAAAACTAACCAAATATTTAGAGATAGTCAAGGAATTGGCACTCTCTTTTGTCTCTTTCAGCTTAACACAGGTACCAAGGGAGGAAAACACAGAAGCTGATGCATTGGCCAACCTAGGATCATCCTTGAAGATTCCAGAAGATATAAGTATCCCCATCATCCATATCCTGGCTCCTGCTATTGAAAATCAGCTGGCCATGGAAATAGAAGAGGATACTGCAATGATCCCTAGTGAAGAAACTCAATCTTATTCAGGATCATGAATCTCACCAATCATGAGATACTTACAACACGGGGAGATTCCTATGGGAGAGAATCCTAGAGCTTTCAGGATCAAGGTATTTCAATTCACAATCTTAAATAATGTGCTATATAAACGATCTCTTGCAGGACCATATTTAAGATGCATCGAGGATCCTGAAATTCAAGAAGTATTGAGAGACTTCCATGAAGGAGATTGTGGAAACCACACTGGGGGCAGGGCATTGTTCTCAAGGATCCTTAGAACAGGATACTACTGGCCAACCATGAAAAGGGATGCTGTAGAATATGCTAGGAAATGTGATCCTTGTCAAAGACACAACAATATCCTTCATCAACCAGCCGAATTGCTACATCCTATACCATCCTCTTGGCCATTCATGAGATGGGGGATGGATATAGTTGGCAAGCTCCCTAAAGCACCTGGTGGAAAAGTATTTATGCTTGCCATGACTGACTACTTCTCCAAATGGATAGAAGCTGAAGCCTTTGCTCAAGTCAGAGAAAAGGAAGTTATATCCTTTATTAAAAGAAACATTATAACTAGATTTGGCATTCCCTCTGAAATTGTATGTGATAATGGTTCCCAATTCATTGGGAGCAGAACCACTAACTTTTGTGACAGTTGGGGAATTAAGATGATAACATCAACACCAGTTCATCCACAAGCCAATGGTCAAGCAGAATCATCCAACAAGATCATCATCAACAATCTGAAGAAGAAGCTAGGATCCAAGAAGGGGAAATGGGCAGAGGAGTTACCTTATGTGCTATGGGCTGATAGAACAACTCCCAAGAATGCCACTGGTCAAACACCCTTCTCTTTAGTATTTGGGGCTGAAGCAGTGATCCCAACAGAAATGGTAGTTCCAACTGCTAGAACAAGTACTCGTGATCCTGAAGAGAATGCTGCAATCTTAGCTCAAGACTTGGATACTATTGAGGAAATCAGGGATTTGGCTAGGATAAGGATGGCAAGCTACCAACAAAGAATGGCTGGTGCTTACAATAAAAATGTCAGGATAAGGAAGTTCCAAGTCGGGGATATGGTGTTGAGAAAAGCATTCCAAAACACTATCAATCCTGCTGACGGGAAGTTAGCACCAAAGTGGGAAGGCCCTTACTTGATTGAAGCTGAAGCAGGAAAGGGGGCATACAGATTGCTAACCATGGAAGGAAATTTGTTACCAAGAGCCTGGAATGCTGTTCACCTAAAGAAATATTTCATGTGAACATGATCCTTCAAGCATGTGATCCTTACATTGAAGTATCCTCGAAGGATCCCGGTGATGTCAGTAATCCTTACTCTGGTAATGTCCTTATCCAAAAACTATTACATTTCCTTACTTTTTACCTAAGGATAAGGATCATGTATCCTTCATCCTCTTCTCACGAACCATTTGAGTTATGATAGTTCAGGTATCTTCAGCATATCGTTAAAGATCTTCAAAAGCACCGCAGATCCTTGGGTTCAACCCCAGTTATCCTTGGGATTATCCCCAGTTTCCGCCAGCAGCGCACGATGATCCTGATATAGTTCACGTCTTTGGGACCAGTACCCACTTCCGGGGCTGACAACCTCATCGTACTGGCTATATCTAGGATCCTACGTATAATGGTAGACGTACCATACATCCGTTCCTAAGGTTTCTAACGTTTTCACGTTAGCTAAGGTTTTGACATTCTCATGTCACTAAGTTTGGATAGTCGCCAGTAAGGGCCATACTCCAGTTTACATACGATCCCCTGGGCTTGTCCCCAGTTATCCTTTGGGCTTGTCCCTAGTTATCCTTTGGGCTTGTCCCCAGTTATCCTTTGGGCTTGTCCCCAGTGATCCTTTGGGATTATCCCCAGTTACCCTTTGGGCATGTCCCCAGCTACTAACTTATCTTTTACATTGGCTTAGTCCCAAGTTATGTTTCATTTTTCAGGTTTTCAAAGTTAAACACATAAGGATCCTTAATCCTTATTATCCATTAAAATCTCATCTACGGTTATCTTGATTAAAGGTTAGGATCCTAACTTGGATCCTCAGGTATGATCCTTGACTATTTTGATTATACTGAACAACCCTTACACTTTGACAACTAAACCTATGATCCTTGAAATTAATTGCTTCAAAAATCTTCAGTGTCAGGATATTTGATCTAGGATCATATCCTAAATTTATTAGACATGGTTTGCTCAACTCTTGTTACTCTAACAAATATATTTCTAAAACAACTGGAAAATAAAGAGGATAAATAAAGGATAACAACACGAGATAAGCCAGAAAGATTAAGGTTATTTTATTAACAAAAGGATCTTAAACCCTTTCAAAAAGTTGTCAAAATTGCCAACCCACGTTTCTACCAGCAAAACGTGGCCCGTCCACATGGGTTGGCAAAGGGTGTCCATTGTCTATGCGGTCTTAGCAGGTGCAGGAAATTAAAGGCGGCAGGATCACAAAGGCTTCATCCCTCAAACAGAGGATCCCTCCACCATTTGCGATCCTACCTATTGTCCAAAGGATCCAGGATCCTTAACCCTAAAAACTATTGTTTAAGTACAGACCATCATTGTTTCAAACATCAACAACCACAAAAACCACTACCAAATTTTAAAAATTGGGCTCCGGCTATGTCTAGAAATTTCCATCATTGCCCAATCCTGCAGCTCAAACCTTCGCTGCACCATCACCACCAGCTCCACTTGCTTCCCCCTGATCCTTGCCAGCATCACCACCTTCAAGCATAGGGATCTCCTCGGCCCCATCATCATCCTCCAACTCTGCCAGCCTTGCCTTCCAGCCTTCCACGTCCCATGTGCCTCTGTCGAAGGAAGGATCCTGAGCCTCCGCAGCCATCTGCAGCTGGATCTTATACATGGTTATCGCAGCAGAGACCTTAGCATCCTGGGTGATATCACGCTTCTCGTAGTCGAAGTTGATCAGTGCTTTGACAGCTTCATCCTTGGTAGCCCGGAGCTCCTTCTCAAGATCAGCTATCTTGAGGTCCTTCAGCACACCCATCTGTTGAAGGTCGGCAATTTGGCGATCTTGATCTTCAACGTGGTTGACATAAGTCTCTATTTCGGTAAATTTCTGCAAGAAAAACAAGATATGACGTCAGACACAAGTGATCCTCAAAACAGGCAGGATATACAGGCAGGATATACAGGCATGATATTCGAGCAGGATATTCAAGTAGGATAACCAACAGGGGAAATGATCCTCACTTCATTAACGTAATCAAGAAACTGCTGGCGGAGCAGGGGAAATCCTTGAAGATCCTCAGAAGCCTTTCTCTTCTTTCCCTTACCCCTAATAGGAGCTTTAGGGGCTGAAGCAGAGGGACTGGCAGCAGGGGTCTTCTTCCTTGTAGACTTAACATTGGCAAGCTCGTCAATACCAAACTTGGAGGCAGACTTGACAGATTTCCCAGCGCCTACACCATCAAAATAAGATAAGTACTTTAACTAATTTAAAAATCCTACATAGAACTACTTTTTAATGAGGATACTTACTTGACATTGTGGCAGATGCTGAGGATACTTCCTGTGAATCTTGAATGGCAACTTGAAAACTTCTTGTCTCCGGATCAAGCTTTTTGAAGGCCAAAAGCCTCTCTTTTGCCGCAGGTGTCAGCTTCAGATAAGAGATGGAGATAGCTGCACAATAAACAAAAAACAAAGAAAGAAATTAGTGATCCTCATCATAAGAAACAAATCTGATGGTGATCCTTCCAGGATCCTCTATCCTACCATGAGTAGCCCACTCCCTGGGCAGATCCTCCCCATAAGGGATGGTATCCCTCCTAACAAAGAAGAATCGTCGCTTCCAGTTCGTATCATTTTTGGTAACCTTAAGAACAGGGTGATCCTCCCCAGCTTTCCGTTTCAACAAGTATCGACAGGAACCAAACGTGGTAAGATCATATAGCTCAGCCAGCTCCGACATCCCTAAGTCAATCCCTTCCTGCTCGATGATCCTCTCAAGGGTATACAGAACCCTCCAGATCATCGGCATGGCTTGGATATAAGACATGCCGGTCAGGGAAAAGAAGGATTGGGTGAAAACTGGAAAAGGATACGAATATCCTATGGTAAACGGAGTTACAGGAAAAGCTACCCATGTGTCAGAAACAAAATCACTTAGAGCGGTGGGAGTGAAAGACTTGAAGATAGTATCCACCGGAAAGCAGTGACGGATCCTATCGATGTAAGCATCGGTGAAGCAACACCTCTCAGTAGGAGAGTCCTTGATAATCCCTTGACCTTTCAAGGGGCTGTTCTTCTTGTGATCCTTGTGAGGGGAATTCCGGAGCAACATATTCACAGAAGAATAGAAACAGAGGAGCAGAGAAACAGAGTAAGAGAAGGAAGAAAAGAGGAGAATACCTGATCGATCTTCGGACGAGATTATAAAGGGAGTATATCTTGAATTTAAATGCAGATTGATCCTAACCCTATCTCCTATTTATAATCATGATCTGCAAGATTGTCACGTCTATGACGTAAGGGTTGCAACGGCTAGTCCGAGTTTAACGGCTAGTTATCCGAATCGTTCGTTGCAGATAAGATCAAAGCAAAATATAACTCATTTATTTACAAAATCACTCCTTATATTTTGGGGGCAATTGTTAGGGCTGGATTTTTATAATATATGATCCTTACATGTGATCCTAACCAGTGATCCTTATTTCTTTGGCAGATAGTGATCCTCAGCAGAGTTTCAGGATCAGGATCACGGACCATCATAGGATCCTCATGCTAACAGTTGCTTTCATTGAATTTAATGTTATTTTGCAGGGACATCTAGCAGGATCCGGTCTTAGCATCACAGTCAAAGGACGCGTCTTTACAACTATAGCATGTGCTTAATCGGAGATGGACGTTGTGAAGAATATGGAAACTTGGCATGATTTAAGGGCGATAATTTAGGCTAGATTTGCTTTTATTTCTAAAGGGGTAATGAGCTGATTATTAGTCTTTTTACCTAAAATAGGCCACCTACACTTGTATATATAACACTCTTCCCCATTCGGAACAAGAGACAACACAATTCTCACACGCTTAGACACACATTACGATAGTGATCCTTGTACTCAGCTCATTATCATCCGAAGTTGTAACCATATTTTGATATATTGAAGTTGGTGATCGGTAGTTGCCATCACCCGAGGTTTTTTATGCCGGAGATCATACATTGATCAAGGGCTTTTTCCTCGTATAAATCATTGTGTCTTTGCATATTTCATACTGAAGTGATCCTTTACTTTTTCAATAAACCAAGCATCATTCCCCATTTACTTAGAGTTTGGTTGCATTATCCTTGTGTGATTTTTGACCAAAACACCTCTGAAATTGTATGTGATAATGGCTCCCAATTCATTGGGAGCAGAACCACTAACTTTTGTGACAGTTGGGGAATTAAGATGATAACATCAACACTAGTCCATCCACAAGCCAATGGTCAAGCAGAATCATCCAACAAGATCATCATCAACAATCTGAAGAAGAAACTAGGATCCAAGAAGGGGAAATGGGCCGAGGAATTGCCTTATGTGCTGTGGGCTGATAGAACAACTCCCAAGAATGCCACTGGTCAAACACCCTTCTCTTTAGTATTTGGGGCAGAAGCAGTGATCCCGACAGAAATGGTGGTTCCAACTGCTAGAACAAGTACTCGTGATCCTGAAGAGAATACTGCAATCCTAGCTCAAGACTTGGATACTATTGAAGAAATCAGGGATCTGGCTAGGAAGTTCCAAGTCGGGGATATGGTGTTAAGAAAAGCATTCCAGAATACCATCAATCCTGCTGATGGGAAATTGGCACCAATATGGGAAGGCCCTTACTTGATTGAAGCCGAAGCAGGAAAGGGGGCATACAGATTGCTAACCATGGAAGGAAATTTGTTACCAAGAGCCTGGAATGCTGTTCACTTAAAGAAATATTTCATGTGAACAGGATCCTCCTGGCACATAGGATCCTCACATTGAAAGCATCTTCGAAGGATCCCAGCAATACCAACGATCCTTGTTCTGGTAAAATCCTTATCTTAAAACTATTCCATTTTCTTAATTTTACCTAAGGATAAGGATCATGTATCCTTCATCCTTCTCTCACGAGAATTTGAGTTCTGATAGTCCAGGTATCCTCGGCATATTATCGATAGTCTTCAAAAGCTTCTCAGATCCTTGGGTTCAACCCCAGTTATCCTTGGGCTTGTCCCCAGTTTTCGCCTGTAGCGCACGATGATCCTGGTATAGTTCACGTCTTTGGGATCAGTACCCACTTTAGGGGCTGACAACCTCATCGTACTGGCTATATCTAGGATCCTACGTATAATGGTAGACGTACCATACATCCGTTCCTAAGGTTTCTAACGTTTTCACGTTAGCTAAGGTTTTGACATTTTCATGTCACCAAAGTTTGGATAGTCGCCAGTAAGGGCCATACTCCAGTTTAGATACGATCCTTGGGCTTGTCCCCAGTTATCCTTCGGGCTTGTCCCCAGTTATCCTTTGGGCTTGTCCCCAGTGATCCTTTGGGATCATCCCCAGTTATCCTTCGGGCTTGTCCCCAGTTATCCTTTGGGCTTGTCCCCAGTGATCCTTTGGGATCATCCCCAGTTATCCTTTGGGCTTGTCCCCAGTTACTAACTTATCTTTTATATTGGCTTAGTCCCAAGTTATGTCCTACTTTTCAGGTTTACGAAGACTAAACTTTTAAGGATCCTTAATCCTTGTTATCCTATTTCACCTACGATTACCCTGATCAAAGGATAGGATCCTAACTTGGATTCTCAGGTATGATCCTTGACTATACTCATTATTCTGAACAACCCTTACACTTTGACAACTAAGCCTATGATCCTTGAAATAGACTACCTTGAAAATTTTCGATTACAGGATATTTGATCTAGGATCATATCCTAAATTTCTTAAACATGATTTGCTCAACTTTTGTTACTCTAACAAACATGTTGGATAAATAAAGGATAACAAAACAAGATAAGCCAGAAAGATTAGAGTTATTTTATTAACAAAGCCCTTTCAAAAGTTGTCAAAATTGCCAGCCCACGTTTCTACCAGCAAAACGTGGCCCGTCCACATGGGTTGGCAAAGGGTGTCCATTGTTTATGCGGTCATAGCAGGTGCAGGAAAGTAAAAGCGGCAGGATCACAAAGGCTTCATCCCCCAAACAGAGGATCCCTCCACCATTTGCGATCCTACCTATTGTCCAAAGGATCCAGGATCCTTGATCCTAAAAACTATTGTTTAAGTTACAGACCATCATTGTTTAAAACATCACAACCACAAAAAACCACTACCAAATTTAAAAAAAAATTGGGCTCCGGCTATGTCTAGAAGCTTCCTTCATCGCCCAATTCTGCAGCTCAAACCTTCGCTGCACCGTCACCACCAGCTCCACTTGCTTCCCCCTGATCCTTGCCAGCATCACCTCCTTCAAGCATTGGGATCTCCTCAGCCTCCTCATCATCCTCCAACTCTGCTAACCTTGCCTTCCAGCTCTCCACATCCCATGTGCTCTTGTCAAAGGCAGGATCCTAAGCCTCCGCAGCCATCTACAATTGGATCTTATACATAGCTATTGCGGCAGAGACCTTGGCATCCTGGGTGATCCCCTGCTTCTCACAATCCATGTTAACCAGCATTTGAGCAGCTTCATCCTTGGTAGCCCAGAGTTCCTTCTCAAGATCAGCTATCTTGAGATCCTTCAGCACGCCCATTTGTTGGAGGTCGGCGATTTGGCGGTCCTGATCCTCAACATGGCCAAGGTAGGTTTCTATTTCAGCAAGTTTCTGCAGGAAGGGAAAAGGTAAGTTCAGGACCAGGTGATCCTCAAACAAGCAAGATATACAAGCAGGATATACAAGCAGGATATACAAGCAGGATATACAAGCAAGAGCAATGATCCTTACTTCATTAACATAATCAAGAAACTGTTGGCGGAGCAGGGGAAATCCTTGAAGATCCTCAGAAGCCTTTCTCTTCTTTCCCTTACCCCTAATAGGTGCTTTAGGGGCTGAAGCAGATGGACTAGCAGCAAGGGTCTTCTTCCTTGTAGACTTGACATTAGCAAGATCATCAATACCAAACTTGGAGGCAGATTTAGCAGATTTTCCAGCACCTACACAACCAAAATCAGATAAGTATTCTAACTAATTTAAAAAATCCTACATGAAACTACTTTTTAATCAGGATACTGACTCGACATCATGACAGAGGCAGAGGATACTTCCTGTGAATCTTGGGTGGCAACTTGAAAACTTCTTGTCTCCGGATCAAGCTTCTTGAAGGCCAAAAGCCTCTCTTTTGCAGCAGGTGTCAGCTTCAGATGAGAGATGGAGATAGCTGCACAATAAACAAAAAACAAAGAAAGTATTAGTGATCCTCATCCTAAGGAACAAATCTGATGGTGATCCTTCTAGGATCCTCTATCCTACCATGGGTAGCCCACTCCTTGGGCAGATCCTTCCCATCAGGGATGGTATCCCTCCTAACAAAGAAGAACCGTCGTTTCCAATTCGTGTCATTCTTGGTGACCTTGAGAACAGGGTGATCCTCTCCGGCTTTCCGTTTAAACAAATATCGACAAGATCCAAACGTTGTGAGATCATACATCTCAGCCAGCTCCGCCATTCCTAAATCAATCCCTTCCTGCTCAATGATCCTTTCGAGGGTATACAGAACCCTCCAGATCATCGGCATGGCTTGGATATAAGATATGCCGGTCAGGGAAAAGAAAGATTGGGTGAAATCTGGAAAGGGATACGTATAGCCTATGGTGAACGGAGTAACAGGAAAAGCTACCCAAGTATCGGAGACAAAGTCACTTAAAGCAGTAGGAGTGAAAGATTTGAAGATAGCATTCGCCAGAAAACAATGACGAATTCTATCAATATGAGCATCGGTGAAACAACACCTCTCATTGGGAGAATCCTTGATAATCCCTTGACCCTTCAAGGGACTATTCTTTTTAGGATTCTTAGGAGGGGAGTTCCGTAGCAGCATACTTGCAGAATGATGAAGAAGAACAAAGAAGCAGAAAAACAGAGTAAGAGAAGGAAGAAAGAAGAAGAGAGATACCTGATCGATCTTCAGACGAGATTATAAAGGGAGTTTCTTTGGATTTAAATGCGAATTGATCCTATCTCTATCTCCTATTTATAATGATGATCTGCAGGGCTGTCACTTCTGTGACGTAAGAATCACAACGGCTAGTCCGACTTTAACGGCTAGTTATCCGATTAGCTCGTTGCAGATAAGATCAAGCAAAATATAACTCATTTATTTACAATATCACTCCTTATATTTTGGGGGCAATTGTTAGGGCTGGATTTTTATAACATATGATCCTTACATATGATCCTAACCAATGATCCTTATTTCTTTGGCAGATGGTGATCCTTAGAAGAGCTCCAGGATCAGGATCACGGATCACTATAGTGATCCTCATGCTAACAGTTGTGTTCATTGAATTTAATGTTATCTTGCAGGAATGTCTAGCAGGATCCGCTCTTAGCATCGCAAACAAGAGACGCGTCTTTACAACTTTGGCATATGCTTAATCAGAGAGGAACGTTGTAAAGAATATGGAAACTTGGCATGATTTAAGGGCGATAATTTAGGCTAGATTTACTTTTATTTCTAAAGGGGTAATGAGCTGATTATTAGTCTATTTACCTAAAATAGGTCACTGGTACGTGCGTGACTATACATATTTTTACAATGAAATTACACACGAATTGGTTTTAAATTTTTAAAAGTGATTATTACTTTTACATCAAAACACACACGAAAGGGCAAGTGTACCCCGTCATATATGTAGTAAAGTATCGGTAAGAACCAAGTATCGATCCACGGAAATGGGCGGAGAAATAATACTAGACCTTTGTCACTGAATTACCGGTAAAAACATAAGTTGTTTTGGTTTTAATTAATCTAAAGTAAGCATAAATAAATACTTATAAAACATAGTAAATTATATATATAAATAGCCTTGCTTAATACACAACCACAGCATGTCAACTAAGTCAGTTTTGGCACTAGAAGCATTCGGTCAATTTTCCATTTTGAGACAATTAGTATCCCTTTCGGGAATCCTAACATGACAATCATTCGGAAAGTTAAAACGATGAACACACTTTAACCACCTAAAATTGTTCTTTAACGTGCGATTGATTAATGTCTACAAAAATCTCCTAATAATAAGTTAGTCATCCGTTAGGAGTTTTCTAACCTCACTTAATCAAGGAAAGCAACACCGATAAACACAATGCAACCACCGAGACAAGCATAAACTAGATTAAATCACAACCGAGTTCATTTTACAAATCTTGCACATAAATTCACCAAGATAGCAATTTTGGCCGAAACTACTAACTAAGCTAACAAATCATGGCAAGAATTCGTAACAACACCATCTAACCCGTTAGAGTCCTTCCGTGAGGGCAAGCTCTCTTGATTAATAATAATTGCATTTTATTAAACCACTAACCCGTTAGAGTATCATGGTGCCCACATTTTAACCAAGTTAAACTAGTTAACCAAATTAAAAGTTTACTAATACATGATTAAATAAGCTTCATTTTTCAACTATCTTACCTAACCAAGCACCAATCATCCAACACAATTACTTATAATCAAGAAATCAATATCAATAACAAGGTTGCAAACTAATCATCAAAGATAATCATAGAAAACACTTCAAAATGTCATTACAAACATAGATTGACATACTAATAGCTATAATCAAGCAAGGGATTGTTGTGTTTTTGCCCAAAGGCTTACATTAATACATAATAATCAGTCTAGATGCTTGAAACATAACAAAATTATGGAAAGATTTGAGAAACCAAACCATAAACAAGCATAAGAATGAGAATCTGGATAGTAAATGAGCAAAACCGGGCAATGTGGCTTGAATCCGAGTGAAAGCAGCAGCCTTCGGAGCCTCAAAATCGCCTGCAGAGCTCCCAAAATGTCCAGAGTTACGTCTAAAATGCTTCTGTTCTGTTTAAATGGTTTTTCTGATCGGCACGGTCGTTCTTGGTTTGGCACGACCGTGCACTTTAAGCATTATTGGTGGTGGGCCACCATACCGCATGACGTCACAGATCGTTGACTGGTCTTCGGACACGCACGGACGTTCCAGGTTTGGCACGGGCGTGCCAAACCGGCATTTGGCTTGCACGCTTTGTTCCTTGGCCGTTCAGTTCCGAGGTTATGTTGGTTCTCGGATACGCACGACCGTTCCACATCCGGAACGACCGTGCCTTTTCAGAGCCTTGCACGCCGTGCTTGCACGCCTGGTTCACCGCCGACACTTTCTTGTTTGTCGGATATGCACGGTCGTGCGGATGCCCGCATGACCGTGCCAAACGCCCAGGTCAGTTTTGTTCACAGAATCTTCGCAGCCTTGTCGTTTTGTCCGGAAAGTCCTCGTTTTCGCTGTCATCTTGTCTGGTATGCTATTTTAGGCCTGTAAACAAAAATGTAGATAATTAAGTATCCGAATGACGGTTTTACGGCCGAAAACGCATTAAATGGGGGTAAAACGGGGGACTAAAATATGTGTAAATTAGCGAATATCAAATCTCCCCACACTTGAACCTTGCTTGTCCTCAAGCAAGCTGAACTAAAAAGCAATAAAAGAAGGAAACAAACAAGTACGATAATTTACACACTATTTTATTTAAAACTACTATAAACGGTTAGCCGGTTTGTCGAAAGACATCATCAAAAGACTAAAACCCAACAAGCATATGCAATTATAATAGCGACAACCAAAAAGCCGTGACTTCACATTTAATTGACTCGACATGTTAATCTTCACACGACTCACAATATTCACACACACTCGGTTTTATTTATGAAACATACATAAAATGTGTATGTGCAAACACTCAACGCCTAGTCAATGAAACATGTAATATCATAAGCTTGTTATAAGATCTCGTCTCCACCAACTAACATGCAAATAAGTGTAAATCAAGAGGTCTTTACGGGTTGTAACGTTAGGCTTGGGCGAAGGGTATGGAAGTGGACATTTAAAATGGCGAAAATGGTTAAAACTCGGCTTTAGCGTTTAACTAGCAAGAAAGTAATACAACTATACATATAAACGCCTTAAAAGGGCGACTAAAGCGCAATCGAGCTTATCAACGAAATTTTAACATTTAAGCATTCAAAATCGCTCGATTTCTATCAACTTCACCCTATTTTAGGGTGTTTTATTTTCTGGGTTTTTTTTTTTTTTTTTTTTTAAACTATACAATAAACTTAAACAAAAGCTAGTTAAACGATTATTTTGTCCGAGTTTCAACACTAAAAAGGGGTTTAAAACATACAAAGGCTAAATTTGGCTAAGTGGGCGATAATGTGGGTAAACAAAGGTAAACGGGAAGGCTCGACATGGTTAATCCTAAAGGGTAACATAAGGTGAACGGGGAGCACAACACAAAGAACAAGGTTTACAACAAAGGGGTAATCTAAGTGCCTCTATCACTTTTACACAAATCCGCATATTCATGGTCTTAACAAGCATACTAGTGACAAGTTCTAAATTACACATAACATCCGGCTCACTCCTATATCCGAAATGAACAAATATATAACAATATCAAGGCTCAAACATGCTCACATAACGGATGGAATGGGTAAAAGTGTGAAAACTATCATGTAAGTCTTTCTTTGTTTGTCACGCTTTCCGGTTTCCTTTTTCAAAAATATTTTGCTTGTCAAGTTTTTATCAAGTCCGAAGCTTTCTAAAACACAACCAACCGGTTTATTTACTAATATATATACAAAATATAGGTATTTTTGAATGATTTTCTGAATTTTCTGATTTTTTTTTTATATATATATAAATGAGGACAAACAAAGTTAACAAAGTTAACCCCCTCCCCACACTTGAACTTCGCATTGTCCCCAATGCGAAACCCGAAATATAGAGAAAAAGGATAATAATACTCCCCTCAAGATGATGTTATGAAACGAGACTTCCAAAGCTGAATCTGTGATCTGCTCCGGTCAAAGACTTGATAGCCAAAACCTGTAAATATGTCATATGGCACAGCAACACCGAACAGCAACAGAATAAATACAAATAGACCATAATATACATGAATACTAATAATCCAAATAAAAACATACATAAAGAAAAGTGTTTAAAAGTACAATATAATCCGAGGGTGTTCGAAATAGTATGCAAAAAGAACACCCGAAATAACAAATACTAATAATAACCATAAAAACCACCAACGAAAATCACCACCAACGCCTACTCGTCATCGCCGTCATCATCTCTCGTGAATGAGGGGCCTGCACCACCGTAACCAGGAGGGTTCCACGGTGGGAACTCTGGAGGGTTCTGGAAGTAGTTGGGATATGCATGGTGCATTTCCCCAAATAGGTACGAAAACCCGGCACTAACCCCCTGATATAAGCTCTCCTGGCTCTGCCTCAGCTGATCCTGTGTGGCCCTGAGCTGATCCTGACCAGCTCGTATCTGGTCCTGGCTGGTCCTGATCTGATCAATGTATGTACCATGCTGTTCCTGCGTGACACGCATCTGCTGGAACTGCTGATAAAAGTCAGGCCAGTCCTGGTGCTGGTAGAACTCATGGTGCTGCGGCTGGTGTGGCGGTGTCTGTGGCTGATGCTGCTCATGCATCTCTACATCTTCTTCCTCTTCCTCTGATGGGAGCGGAGGTAACGGGTCCCAGACCTCGTTATTCAGCCCTCTCAACCTATCCCCCTGATCAGTCTCTACAATCAAACCCATTGCCTTCAGCGACCTGATGTCAATATGGACCCCCTCAGTGATCAGAGTGAGACTCTGAAGTACCTCATCAGTCATAAGATGCTCATTGTAAGCAATTTCGGTCACATACTGACCGCCATGTATTTGACTGCTAGGAGTCCTCCCTGAACACTTCATAAAGTATTCAGCCATACGCGCCGCTAAGTTAATTGGCGCCTTCTCCACCAATGCGTAAAGAAAAATCAGATCTGGTGTTGGACAGTTACCAAGACTGTCCATGCGCCCGCATATAGTGTGGCTGAATACATGGTGCATCACTCGCACCAGAGGGTCTTTAAGGCGTGAAGCCTTTGACATCCTTGGGTTGTATGGGTCCCCAACAGCGTTTTCAGCCCAAAACTCATCCCTAGCTGCATCAGACGGGAAGGTGAATTTATCTGTGAAGACATTGGGATCATCCATGTCTTCCCTAGTGTAGATCCCAAGTCTCCTTCCCAAACGACCGACTGACCACTTGTGCCATCTTCCACACAATCTGAAAGCTATGCGATCCTTGTAGCGGAATTTGGGTCGTCGAGCAGCAACTGGCTTCTCGTAAGCATATGATGCAAAGAACTCGATGGTAAGCTCCAAGTAAACGGGTCGGTTGCAACCGACCAAATTTATTAATGGACGACTCATCATATTTTCCAAACGATCATATTGATTCAGTTCTTGCATCACTTCCCAATCAAGCCATCTTGGGACTCCGAATTGCCCCCTCCGGGCCCATAATTCATCTCTTTTTGGAATGCATAAAGCTTCACGCTCGTCGTTGGGGTCAAACTGTAAGAAGGGATGATTCATCTGCAATGGGGAATATTGTTAGAAAGACAGAAACAGCAGAAAATGAATTTGAAAATAACCGAGCAGCGCATTATGAAGCTACTGTGAATCTGATCTGGGCATCAGGCACGGTCGTGCGGCCATATGCACGGTCGTGCATCACCGACGACGTGCACCTTCTGCCGATCAAGCTCGGATCCGCACGGCGTGCGGCTAATCGGCACCACCGTGCAACACCGAGATAATGCTGACATCGTGGAACAATCCGGAACGGCACGACCGTTCCAGACAGGGAACGACCGTGCAACTTCTGATCTGCAGATTTCGAACCCCTGAACTTTGAATAGCCTGATTTTTCCAAAATCAACAACTTTTTTGTACAAACAGGGGTCGGAAATTCAACCGGTTGTTCACGATAAGCATGATTCAAACAAGGGTTAGGGTTTCGATTTGTTTATGAAGAGAACCCTAAGAAATCCCTTGTTGAATCGGAGAAAACCTACCCTAGAATGCAAGAAACAGGAAATCTAACACTAGAGACGTACCGTGCGAAGTTGGGCGCGAGATCGTGCGAGGAAACGTGCGATTTCGTGTGAAAACGGCTCTGGAACGGCTGCAGTTGCTAGGGTTCGCGAATGAGGGCTTTTGCAACAGGTTATGGTATATATAGTGTGCAAAATGACAAAAATGCCCTTAGCGAGCCGCACGGTCGTTCGCCGAATGGCACGGTCGTGCGGTGCCGGTGACTTCCATTTTCCTCGGTGATGCACCGAGGGTGCGACCCACCGTGCCAGAACCCCGGAAACGCACGGTCGTGCGGATCCTGGCACGGTCGTGCATCAGCTGCAGATCAGAATTTTCTGCAGAAGCCATTTCCAGCAACTGTTTCGGCCGTTTTTCGCCGTTTTTTTCGACACCCCAACTGTTCTAACAATATTGCACTACAGAACCTTCGCCCGGCACGAATCGAAACTGTACAAACTAACGGGAACAACCTAACTAACTTAAATTACGCTAAAACTAGAAAATAAATCCTAAATGACTAAACTACCCCTAAAGCGCAAAATACGCTCTTGCTGCATTTTTGATCCACGAGTCAGCAGCGTAGACTCTCTCCTCCCCACACTTATGATGTGTGCGGGGTTTGGAGTTCAATAACCTCCATCACCGACTCTGTCGGCCCGGTAACGTATAACTTCAAGCGATGCCCATTTACTTTGAAAATAACGCCGTCCGCGTTCTCTATTGCAACAGTCCCATACGGAAATATCTCTTTAACCGTGTATGGGCCTGTCCAACGTGAATGGAGCTTTCCGGGAAATAAGCGCAACCGCGAGTTGTAAAGAAGGACAAGATCGCCCGCTTGGAATTCTTTGTGGTCCTTCAAGCGTTTATCATGCAATCTCTTCGTGCGCTCCTTGTACAACACGGAGTTCTCATAAGCGCATTGTCGCAACTCCTCCAACTCGTGAATCTGGAGGAACCGGGCTTCACCTCCGGCTTTTAAGTCCAGATTTGCGGTCTTTAGCGCCCACATCGCTTTATGTTCCAGCTCAACCGGTAAATGGCATGCCTTTCCGTAAACAAGCCTAAAGGGAGTAGTCCCAATAGGCGTCTTGTAAGCCGTACGGAAGGCCCACAACGCTTCATCAAGCTTATCTGACCAATCCTTGCGGTTTGCACCTACTGACCGCTCAAGGATTCTTTTTAGCCCCCGGTTCGTGACTTCCACCTGCCCGCTTGTCTGCGGATGATAGGGCGTGGATAGACGGTGATGCACACCGTAACGGGACAAAGCTCTCTCGAGCTGAGTATTGCAAAAATGCGTCCCTCTGTCACTGATAAGCGCTTTCGGAGCGCCGAACCGGGCAAATAAGCTTTTCAAAAATCTCACGACCACCCTGGCATCATTGGTGGGTAAGGCCTGTGCCTCCGCCCACTTCGATACATAGTCAACTGCGACCAGGATGTACTTATTACCTCGTGAGGGGGGAAATGGCCCCATGAAGTCTATCCCCCAGATATCAAAGACTTCACAAACCTGAATCCAGGTCTGAGGCATTTCATCACGTGCCGATATATTTGTCGCTCTCTGGCAAGCATCGCACGCTCTAACCCAACCCTGCGCATCACGAAATATAGTAGGCCAATAAAACCCGGAGTCCAATACTTTCTTGGCGGTAAAGTTGGCTCCATGGTGGCCTCCAGTAGGTCCCTCGTGACAGTGGCGCAGAATATCGGTCGCCTCCTTTCCTGAAACACACCTCCTAATCACCTGATCAGCACCAACCCGGAACAAGTAAGGGTCATCCCAAATGTAGTGCTTGACATCTGAAAAGAATTTCCTCTTTTGCTGGTGAGTCAACCCTTTAATCAGAATCCCGCAAGCGAGGTAGTTCGCAATGTCAGCGAACCATGGCGACTCATCGCATATCTCAACACTCATCAAAGACTCGTGTGGGAAGTTGTCACTTATGGAATCCCAACGCGCGTCCACGATGTCTCCATGCTCTAACCGAGATAGATGGTCAGCCGCTACATTCAATGCACCCTTTTTATCTTGTATCTCGATATCAAACTCCTGCAGCAACAAGATCCACCTGATCAGACGTGGCTTAGCGTCCTGCTTGCTGAAGAGATATCGGATGGCAGCGTGATCAGTATACACAACTGTTTTCGAAAGCACCAAGTACGATCTAAATTTGTCAAATGCGAAGACGACCGCCAAGAGCTCTTTTTCAGTCGTGGTATAATGCTCTTGAGCGTCGTGAAGAGTTTTGCTCGCATAATAGATCGGGTGAAAGTGCTTTTCTCTCTTTTGACCGAGAACGGCCCCTATGGCGTAATCACTCGCGTCGCACATAATCTCAAACGGCAAACTCCAGTCCGGTGCAACTAAAATAGGGGCCTCAATCAACTTTTGCTTGAGAAGGTCAAAGGCTCTCAAGCAATCATCTCCGAATATGAACGGAGCGTCTTTCTCCAACAGACGGGTCATGGGTCTGGCGATTTTTGAAAAATCTTTAATGAATCGCCGATAGAACCCGGCATGACCGAGAAAGCTCCGTATCGCTCTAACAGAGGTGGGAGGCGGAAGTCGGGAAATGATATCCACTTTGGCTGGATCGACCTCCATACCAGCATGCGAAATCTTGTGCCCCAGAACTATGCCCTCCTTCACCATGAAGTGGCATTTCTCCCAGTTCAGGACCAGATTCGTCTCCTCGCACCTTTTCAACATTTTCCTCAAATTTTCCAAACAGTGATCGAAGGAATCCCCAAATACCGAAAAATCATCCATGAAAACCTCCATGGAATCCTCGATCATGTCATGGAAAATTGCAACCATGCATCTCTGGAAGGTTGCTGGTGCATTACATAACCCAAAAGGCATCCGCCGGTAGGCGAATGTGCCGAAGGGGCATGTAAAGGTAGTCTTCTCCTGATCCTCAGGAGCGATAGGAATCTGAAAGTACCCAGAGAATCCGTCAAGGAAACAGTAATATAACTTCCCCGACAGACGTTCCAACATCTGGTCGATGAATGGAAGCGGGAAGTGATCCTTGCGAGTAGCATCATTGAGCTTGCGGTAGTCAATGCAAACTCGCCACCCAGTGACGGTACGGGTAGGAATTAGCTCATTCCTATCATTCGAGACTACAGTCATACCACCTTTCTTAGGTACAACCTGCACCGGACTCACCCACACAGAGTCAGAAATAGGATAAATCATGCCGGCATCCAACAATTTAATCACCTCCTTCTTCACCACGTCCTGCATATTTGGATTTAAACGCCTCTGATGCTGTGCACATGGTTTGTACTCGTCTTCCATCAGAATCTTGTGAGTACAAAAAGAAGGATTGATGCCCTTGATATCCATGATTTTCCATGCAATGGCTCTCTTATGAAGTCTCAGAACCTCGAGAAGCCGAATTTTCTCATCCTTTTCCAACGATGCCGAAATTATGACCGGTAGACGACGCTCCTCGTCTAGAAATGCGTACTCGAGATGTGGCGGGAGTTCCTTTAACTCCAAAGGCGTCGGATCATCAACCGAAGGCTCTGTTTCCCCCTTTTTCACATGGTCAATTTCAAGAAATCTCTCCGGACTCTGGGAACCATCGTCACCAATCTGATAGATTGGCTGCTCGAAATCGTGGCCCTCCTGCGTAATGCCAATCAGGTCCCCACACGACAGACGTGTGTCCGAATCAATCTCATCAATAGTACCTTGAAAATGAGAGCAAACACATGCATCGACAATGTCGACGTAATAAAGCTTGTCATCGTGACATTGCGGATGCTGCATCGATCTTTTGATATCGAATGTCACGTGCTCATCATTCACTCGGAGCGTGATTTGGCCAGCTGCCACATCAACAATCGTCCTCGCTGTATTGAGGAAAGGACGTCCAAGTATCAAAGGTACCCTTGAATCTTCATCCATGTCAAGGATAACAAAGTCCACGGGGAAAACAAATTTATCGATTTTTACAAGCATGTTTTCCACAAATCCGCGCGGATACTTTATTGAGCGATCTGCCAACCGAATGCTCATCCTAGTGGGTGACGGCTCACCCAGATCCAGTTTAGTAAAAACCTTATATGGAATAAGGTTAATACTCGCTCCCAAGTCAGCCAACGCATGGCTAACAGACATGTTTCCAATCAAACACGGGAGCGTGAAACTACCAGGATCCCCCATTTTCGTGGGCAGACGGTTTTGCAGAACGGCGGAACAAGTCTCATTCATCACCACACACGATATATCCTCGAGCTTCTGTTTATTTGAGAGGATATCCTTAAGGAATTTCGCATACTTTGGCATCTGGGCCAAGGCTTCAACAAACGGTATATTGATGTGTAGTTGCTTAAACAACTCAAGGAACCTACCGTATTGTTCTTCATTCTTCTGCTTCTTCAGCCTGCCTGGATAAGGTACCTGAGGAGTGTAATCTTTGACCGGCTCCTGGACTTGTGCTGTACTTGCTGGGCGTAGCCTGGCTTGCACCTCGTCCGGTGTGTCAGTCGGGACCGCTTCAGTGATCGGTACTGAGTCCGATATGACGGGTCCGGTAGTTTTTCCACTCCTGGTCATCACAGCATTTACATCCCTCTGTCCGCCCGGGTTTGGTTCTGTATTACCCGGAAGACCGCCTGGGGGCCTTTTGGACATCATCTGTGCCAGCTGACCAACCTGATTCTCGATATTCTGAATCGAGGCCTTCTGACTCCTCATTTCTCCCTCGTTAGCCAGAAAACGATCCTCGCTTTGTTGGTATCGTTTTTCGGAGCTAGAGAGAAGCTGAGCCATCATATCCTCCAGCTTGGAATTGGACTGAGGGGCCTGTTGCTGGGAGCTACTCCCAGTGCCCTGATTCTGGTACGAATATGGACGCTGCTGGTAGGGTTGATTGTACTGCTGGTACTGCTGACCCTGCTGAGGCGCTGGAGCACGCTGAGTGAACCCCAATGGGTTCTGATTTCCTGCATTCGCTCGCCACCCAAAATTTGGGTGATTTCTCCATCCGGGATTATAGGTGTTGCTGTACGGGTTGTTCTGCGGCCTTACTTGATTACTCACAAAATCTACCTCTTCCTGGCCCTCATATACGACTCCCTGAAAACATGCCCCAGGCTCGTGTGACACTCCGCACTGGTCACATCCCGAGCCAGCATGCGCAATCATCTGGGACTTGTCGAATCTCGATGTAAGAGCCGAGAGTTGTGCAGTAATGGCCGTGTAATCGTCTACAACATGAACTCCTGAGCGAGATGATGATGATGTTGCCCGACCTCTATCTCCATCCCGACGAGAGCTGGATTTCAACGCAGCTTTCTCGATAATATCATACGCTTCAGTCGGCGTCTTAGTTCCAAGATCGCCGCCCGCGTTCACGTCTAATCGCTCCTGCGTGTTATAGTTGAGCCCCTGATAGAACGTCAAAACCAGCTGTCGCTTGGAGAAGCCGTGATGTGGCACATCAATCAATAAATCCTTGAATCTCTCCCAAGCTGCATGCAACGACTCACCCTCGTCCTGGCGAAAGGAAACAATCCGGTTCCGTAGTTTGTTCGTTTTCTCTGGCGGAAAATATTTCTGCATGAACTGCTCCGCCAACTGATTCCAGGTCCTGATGGACCCGGCAGGAAGTGACATAAGCCAAGCTCTAGCTTTGTCACGTAACGAAAACGGAAACAACCTCAACCGAATCGCATCCTCCGAAACACCTGTAATCCTAAAAGTTGAACAGACAGCGAGAAAAGCAGCGATATGTCTCCCAGGATCCTCGTGCTCACGTCCGTCGAACTGCACCGAATTCTGCAACATGTTAATAACACTAGATTTAATTTCAAAATTAGGTGCATCTATAGTGGGCTGAAGGATACTCGGCTCCAGGCCTGCCCTCCCGGGCTGATTTGTTTCATTCAATGGTCGGTCGTCGTCCGCCATGACGACTCTCTCCTCGTCCTCTAAGCTTTCGTCTTCAGAGATAATCACCGGCTCGTCAATTGCATTTGCAATGCGTTGTGCAACGACGAGTGACCTTTCGCGCAGCCTCCTACTTCTTCTAAGATTATGCGCTGGTTCGTCAGTCGGCTCAGCAATAGCGGGTGCGGGAGTTGAGGACATCAACCTGCAAACGAAAGACTGACACAATGAATATTTTATTAATAAAATAATGTTTTTTTTTTTTTTTTTTTGAATAAAAGCAGAATATGTATAAATATAGGCTGTAAAATTTATAAAAATCCGAAAATGGGCCGAAATTTTTATAAAAATTAAAGCAATGGAAATAATCGAATCGGCTAGTTTAAAAACGATTTTTAAGAGCCGAAAACTCAAAGAATAAATGAATCAATAAATCCGGATTTGAACAAATAAATAGAATAAAAATTTACAAATGTACAAAACAATCACAAAAATGAATAAATTCAATTAGAAACAAGAAATATTAACAGATGAATCAACGAATAAATAATCACGAAAGTATACACAAATATTAACAAGTATATACACCGATAACACAATGACTCGGGTCGTTCCTAAAACTCGCCGATCCCCGGCAGCGGCGCCAAAAACTTGGTACGTGCGTGACTATACATATTTTTACAATGAAATTACACACGAATTGGTTTTAAATTTTTAAAAGTGATTATTACTTTTACATCAAAACACACACGAAAGGGCAAGTGTACCCCGTCATATATGTAGTAAAGTATCGGTAAGAACCAAGTATCGATCCACGGAAATGGGCGGAGAAATAATACTAGACCTTTGTCACTGAATTACCGGTAAAAACATAAGTTGTTTTGGTTTTAATTAATCTAAAGTAAGCATAAATAAATACTTATAAAACATAGTAAATTATATATATAAATAGCCTTGCTTAATACACAACCACAGCATGTCAACTAAGTCAGTTTTGGCACTAGAAGCATTCGGTCAATTTTCCATTTTGAGACAATTAGTATCCCTTTCGGGAATCCTAACATGACAATCATTCGGAAAGTTAAAACGATGAACACACTTTAACCACCTAAAATTGTTCTTTAACGTGCGATTGATTAATGTCTACAAAAATCTCCTAATAATAAGTTAGTCATCCGTTAGGAGTTTTCTAACCTCACTTAATCAAGGAAAGCAACACCGATAAACACAATGCAACCACCGAGACAAGCATAAACTAGATTAAATCACAACCGAGTTCATTTTACAAATCTTGCACATAAATTCACCAAGATAGCAATTTTGGCCGAAACTACTAACTAAGCTAACAAATCATGGCAAGAATTCGTAACAACACCATCTAACCCGTTAGAGTCCTTCCGTGAGGGCAAGCTCTCTTGATTAATAATAATTGCATTTTATTAAACCACTAACCCGTTAGAGTATCATGGTGCCCACATTTTAACCAAGTTAAACTAGTTAACCAAATTAAAAGTTTACTAATACATGATTAAATAAGCTTCATTTTTCAACTATCTTACCTAACCAAGCACCAATCATCCAACACAATTACTTATAATCAAGAAATCAATATCAATAACAAGGTTGCAAACTAATCATCAAAGATAATCATAGAAAACACTTCAAAATGTCATTACAAACATAGATTGACATACTAATAGCTATAATCAAGCAAGGGATTGTTGTGTTTTTGCCCAAAGGCTTACATTAATACATAATAATCAGTCTAGATGCTTGAAACATAACAAAATTATGGAAAGATTTGAGAAACCAAACCATAAACAAGCATAAGAATGAGAATCTGGATAGTAAATGAGCAAAACCGGGCAATGTGGCTTGAATCCGAGTGAAAGCAGCAGCCTTCGGAGCCTCAAAATCGCCTGCAGAGCTCCCAAAATGTCCAGAGTTACGTCTAAAATGCTTCTGTTCTGTTTAAATGGTTTTTCTGATCGGCACGGTCGTTCTTGGTTTGGCACGACCGTGCACTTTAAGCATTATTGGTGGTGGGCCACCATACCGCATGACGTCACAGATCGTTGACTGGTCTTCGGACACGCACGGACGTTCCAGGTTTGGCACGGGCGTGCCAAACCGGCATTTGGCTTGCACGCTTTGTTCCTTGGCCGTTCAGTTCCGAGGTTATGTTGGTTCTCGGATACGCACGACCGTTCCACATCCGGAACGACCGTGCCTTTTCGGATTGGCCTTCAGAGCCTTGCACGTCGTGCTTGCACGCCTGGTTCACCGCCGACACTTTCTTGTTTGTCGGATATGCACGGTCGTGCGGATGCCCGCATGACCGTGCCAAACGCCCAGGTCAGTTTTGTTCACAGAATCTTCGCAGCCTTGTCGTTTTGTCCGGAAAGTCCTCGTTTTCGCTATCATCTTGTCTGGTATGCAGTTTTAGGCCTATAAACAAAAATGTAGATAAATAAGTATCCGAATGACGGTTTTACGGCCGAAAACGCATAAAATGGGGGTAAAACGGGGGACTAAAATATGTGTAAATTAGCGAATATCAGTCACTCACACTTGTATATATAACACTCTTCCCCATTCGGAAGACACACAACACATTTCTCACACGCTTAGACACTCGATACTATAGTGATCCTTGTACTCAGCTCATTATCATCCGAAGTTGTAACCATTTTTTGTTATATTGAAGTTTGGTGATCGGTAGTTGCCATCACCCGAGGTTTTTTATGCCGGAGATCATTCATTGATCAAGGGCTTTTTCCTCGTATAAATCCTTGTGTCATTTGCATATTTCTTACCAAAGTGATCCTTTACTTTTTCAACAAACCAAGCATCATTCCCCGTTTACTTAGAGTTTGGTTGCATTATCCTTGTGTGATTTTTGACCAAAACAATGATGTTTCTTTTAATAAAGGATATAACTTCCTTTTCTCTGACTTGGGCAAAAGCTTCCGCCTCTATCCATTTGGAGAAGTAGTCTGTCATAGCAAGCATGAATACTTTTCCACCAGGTGCCTTAGGGAGCTTGCCAACTATATCCATCCCCCATCTCATGAATGGCCAAGAGGATGGTATAGGATGTAGGAATTCGGCTGGCTGATGAAGAATATTGCTGTGTCTTTGACAAGGATCACACTTCTTAGCATACTCCACATCATCCCTTTTCATAGTTGGCCAGTAGTATCCTGTCCTTAAGATCCTTGAGAACAATGCCCTGCCCCCAGTGTGGTTTCCACAATCTCCTTCATGGAAGTCTTTTAACACTTCTTGAACTTCAGGATCCTCGATACATCTTAAATATGGTCCTGCAAGAGATCGCTTATATAGCATGTTATTTAAGATTGTGAATTGAGATACCTTGATCCTGAAAGCCCTAGGATTTTCTCCCATAGGAATCTCCCCGTGTTGTAAATATCTCATGATTGGTGAGATCCATGATCCTGAATAAGATTGAGGATCCTCACTAGGGATCATTGCAGTATCCTCTTCTATTTCCATGGCCAGTTGATTTTCAATAGAAGGAGCCAGGATATGGATGATGGGGATACTTATATCCTCTGGGATCTTCAAAGATGATCCTAGATTGGCCAATGCATCAGCTTCTGTATTTTCTTCCCTTGGTACCTGTGTCAAACTGAAAGAAACAAAGGAGAGTGCCAATTCTTTGACTATCTCTAAATATTTGGTTAGTTTTTCACCTTTCACAGCATAGGATCCATTAAAGTGGTTAGTGATTAACAATGATGTATGATCGAGTATGATCTCACTGAGGAGTCAATATAAGCTAGAGCCTGCTAAAAATGTGGCGGAAACACATTTTAACATGATACAAAGATATACGGTACAGAAAGGAGTAGAAAACAGACAGATCTTCACTTTAATCACTTTACTTTCACTTGATAACGATTGCCAGAAGGTCAGCAGTTCGACGTACAATCCAGGACAACGTTACAAATGAACTAGAGATCAGGGTATTTATAGAAAACAGGAACCACTTATGTGACATGTCCACATAAGCGATCCAGCTTGGCTCGCTTTTGTGTACAAGTGTCACAAAAGCGGTCCAGCATACAAACTATCATATAATTACACATTTAACCCCTGATCTATTACAAAATAACCTATCTAGACCATATACGTTAATCTAACTTCACAAAGACGCAGGCTTTAGACATTATGCACCAACAAACTCCCCCTTGGATGAAGCCGCAGTCTTTGTCTAGAATATTGGTCTTCAGATAGCTGCTTTGTAGCTTTCTTCACGCCCTTTAGGCTTCCTGCTCAGAGCAACTCTGATCTTTTCACGCTTTCGCTTCTCTGCCTTCTCTTCTTCCTGTTGTTTCATCAAAAACTTTCCTCTTTTCTCTTCCATCCTACGATTTTCCCGTTCACGTTCACGTTTAGCTTTCTTCTTCATCTTTTCATCCAATGCCCACCAAGACGACTTCCACTTGCTTTCGGAATTGATTCCTTTTTGAAAGCACAGAGATACTACACGCTGGAACTGTTGAGCTTGATCTTTATCTTCTGCTTTATAACGAATCTTGTTAATAAACAAGCATTCGATGTCTTTTGCCGAACAATTCACCAGCCACATCGGATCATAGACACGAATATATCTCAGCTCACTACCAGCTCTGTATGTGATGATAGCTTCAGTTGTAAGACAGCTATACACCCAATCAATAAACCCTTTGTAAAAATCTTGTTCCATTTCTGGCATAGGAATCGTCGTCATGGTTCTTGGAGGCTTTACCTTCAGAATAGTTTCCCGTACACCAGTTTCAGGATCTATTCTTTCAACCCTTCTTGGACGATGAGGTTTCCATTTCAGATAACCTCTGAGATTCTCGTATTTGATATATCCCCACATTGCTTTATCATTCTGTCTCACCTCATATTCCAATGTTCTCACCTGAGATAACTCATCGACATCCCACCAAGGTAATGACATAATGTCATATAAACGTTTAAAGTACTGGACACCAAATTCTCTTCTGACTGCATAGGCATTGACCTGAGGAAGAAAACCCCAACTGATGATATCGCCAAGAGAAATAGATCTATCACGTTGAAAAAACTTCAAAGGCCTCTTGAACTTTCTTTCATGACCGTCTTTAAACCATTTTGAATGATCTTCTTTCTCAACATTTGATTGATTTACTTGTTCAGCTTCTTTTCTCAAACACTCGAACACATTTTCATTTACTGCTTCAGTCACCTTTTGACGTAACTCATCTCTGTTTTCAGCTGCGAAAAACTCCATCAACGTTGGAAGTTTTGATGTATCTTCAGGGACATCCTCATTATCAGAACAGTCCTCTACTTCAACCCTATCGTACTGATCTGCATCCTCAACATAGTTATACTTGTAATCTTTCTGTTTATTGATATCAAAAGATTCCAGATCAGCTTCAAGATCAATTGGATTCTCAGGGTTTACATCATTTAACATCTCCCTATACACATCTAGACATAAGAACAGGGGTTCGTGATGCTCTACAATCTGATTCTTGCTCGACTCCCCCTTTCCCCCAGCTTCACCACCTTCCTCATTTACTTTGTCGTTTAGCAGATCTTCAACGACTTTTTCTTTTGCAGCTTCAGTAACTCTCACACCAGAACCTCCTACAGCATCATCATCATCATCACCTTTTGAACTGTGACTGCTTGCAGAATAAATAAACTCTTCCTCATCATCATCTTCATCATCCTCTTCTTCTTCGCCACCAATTAACTTTGGCGATTGAATTTCTTCTTCAATTATACCCGGAACTGAGGATATAGGCATTGGATTATCTACCACCATTGAAGGCACAATCGACATTTCAGAACTTCCTTCAACAACTTTACCTTTTTCTTTCATTTGCCTTTCAACTTCTGCTTTACGTTCAGCACGAAGATCATCCAACTTCAATTCTTCATACTTTTGTTCCACAGATGTCTCCAACATACTTTCCACAACCCTATTCAGCATGTAAAACTTATGTTCATGTAGTGCTTTAGCAGCCATAAGTTCTTTGTTCTTCAGCTTATAGTACTCGTTCTCACTTTCCCGACGACTCTTCTCCTCTTCTAACTCAGACACTCGAACTTTCAAAACATCAATTTCTGTCTGATCAACTTCAATCTTTAATTCCAACACTTTGTTTTCACCTTCTAATCTCTGCACTTTTCCAGCAAGAAACTTTTCTCTTTCAGAAATTCTTTTACATTCATCTACCCATTTTTTGTTTTCTACTATCACCTCATCAATTTTCTTTTCCAACTTCAAGACTTGAGAATTGTTTGCAAAATCAAAATCAACATCCAGCAAATTATCATACGGTATAGCAAGACCTCTACTTGAAGAACCATGTTGTGTTTGAGCAAGAGGAGGTGTACCAAAAAGATTTTGTGAAGAATAATATTGTTGATGTGGAAGTGGTGATGGTGGAAACAGAGGAGATGGTTGTCGTTGTGGAGTAGGTTGTCTGGGTGGTGTTGAATGTGATGGAGGAGTGGGTTGTTTTGGTGGTTGTTGTGGTGTTGGTTGTTTAGGTGGTGATTGATGTATTGGAGATTGTGGAGGTGTTTGTTGACGTGGAGGTGTTGATTGTATATGCATGATTTTTTGAGGACGCTTTAATACTTTTATCTTTGGAGTAGCCTTCTTTCTACCTCCAACTTTCTTTTTACTCTTAGGAGTAGATTGAGATGCAGAAATATGTTCTGGAGACGGTTCATACGGTGCATCTTCTTTCTCTTCTCTCCTCCTCTTTCTGAGTAACTTCTCCTTTTGTATTTCCTCTCTCATTCGCTTTTCACGTTCTAGTGCATCAACTACCTCAAACACAGACTCACTAGATGAACTAGTAGTGTCTTTATCAACATCATCGCCTTCAACATTATCTATCACTTTCTCTTTCTCCTTTTGAACCTCAGAAGTAACTTGCCTATCAACAAAATCTGCTGCTGTTGTGAACAAATCAGTCTCAATTTCAATATGAGCTACACTAGCCACCTCCTGTTCCTTTTCAATGTTCACCTCAGGAACTTCTTTTTTAGACTCATCTATTAGCATAGTTTCAGCCTTCTTCTTTTGTTTCTTTCTTGACTTTGACGAAGAACCTTCACCTTCGACTACCGGAGATACAAGTCTACGTCTACGCCCAGACTCCTTCACAAACCACTCATTCTTGATTGGTTTGAAACCCTGAATTATCTTCAACTCTGCAGCATACAATGCTTCTTTCATTTCTTCTTCATTTCTCCAGTTTTGATGGTTTTCTGGATCAGGATCCACATAACTTACATCTTTAAGTAATCCGAAGTTTTCAATCACCAACTCCGGTTCTGGATGATGAGGATGGTACTTGATCAAGTTCTTCAATGAGAAGTTAGACATATGTGATTGAACAAGAAGATCATCTTTAATATGTCTGTCAATACCAGGATACGCACGATCTATCATCATTTGAACAAAGCGTGGATACCTCCAAACTCTAACATCCGACGCTAGATTTTCCACCATATAATGAAACACGATATGTGAAAAATTGTATTTCTTGTTCAAGACCAAAGCAGTTAACATGTTCATCTGATAGTCTCTCATTTGATCATAACTTCCCTTTGTGTGACTTAGGGAAATCAGAATACAATGTATCAAAAATTTGAACGACTTCTAGAATTTTGACTTCAAGTAATTTCCAGTATTCAGCGTGCTTCTATATCCCAAACGCAGCATACAGCCTTTCACCATCTTCTCTGGAAATCTTGTTGGATAATTGGCTTCATCAGGAAAACTCATAACTTCTCTAACCAATGCCTCGGTCACCAGAATAATCTCTGTCTTTCCATTCACTTCAACTTCTGCTGAAATCACTTTGTTTTCCTCGTCATACTTAGCACTGTTCCAGAATCTGCTGATATGTGATCGATATAGTGGCCTCTGTTCTGTCATAGCTTTCTTTACGGGAATGCGATCCATATAGCTCAGAATACTGCTAAATTCAGAAAGCAGTGGACATTTCTCCACATTCAAATCCACACAACTGTTATGTACTGGATCAAACAACACGTTCGTAGAAGCCTGCACATTCACAAACATCAAGACTTAGAAAAAAATTTCAACTTTTGAAACTTGACCTAAGAGCGGTCCAACATGGTGTTATAAAGGCGATCTAGTCATTATTAGACAGAAAAGCGATTCAACCTTGTTGTACCACAAAAGCGATTTCAAACATCTTACAACTCTAAAAGCGACCCACCTATAGTGACTGAAAAGCGGTCCTAAAAAAATCACAAAAAGCGATCCACCTCTAGTCATATAAGCGGTTTAACACATGAGATGCCCTAAAAGCGGTTCAACATTGTTCAAAACAGCGGTTCACCTAAGCATGTATGAGTGGTTTACACCAAGTTCATATGGGCGGTTCACAGGTACACAAAAGCGGTTCAACAAGTTACACATAGGCGGTCCTAGAGTGTGACTTATGAGCGATTCAAGAGAGGACCTATGAACGATTCAAAGTATGTTCTATGAGCGGTTCTGAGCAAACTTACTGTAAAAGCGACCCTAAACACAAAAACATGTAAAACAGTACTAAAACCTAAAATTGATTCTACAATCAGATTCTATGTAGAATTCCGAACCTAAGGGTGTTTTTTATTCTGTCATACTATCCTAAATCACCCTAGATCTGAGATTGAAAGCACTAATTACCGACAACCTCATCAAATGATCAAATAACAGCAAGTAATATGTAATACTGCTCTCAAAATCATCATACGACATTGAATCAATCAAGTATAATCAGAAAAATGTCTGTTAAACACACAAAAACATGAATCGTTCATACTCACCTGTCGACAGACTCTGTTTAACACAATAGAATAGAAATTAAAAGCAAACATACCTTGCCCATGATGTAAAAGATAAGGATCTATCAAGAACACGAGAAAACAGGACTCAAATCAGCTAAAATCTTGATGAACACGAACAGTTTATCTTGGATCGCCTCAGAGACACGAGCGTATGAGCGGTTCAGAAATGACAGAATAAGCGGGTCCAGATGCTTTTATAAGAAGGTATGGACCGCTTATTCGTCAGGCTCTTATGAGCGATCCCCAAAGACAAATGGCCATAAAAGCGGTTCATGTATGTCCTAAGAGCGGTCCTCAATTTGTTTTTCAAGAAATTTCATTTTTTTTAAACATTTTTCAACATTTTCAATTTCCCATGTTTGCACCCAGTTGACCAGGTCCAAGTTAATGACCCTGTTCAACTGATTTGACCTACCAAGTCCAAATTAATGGCCCTGGTTGATCGAAAATATGAAGTAATTTGCCGTTTTGTTCTAAAAGTAGTTCAAATTAATGAACTTTTTGAATTTTCAAACACTTTTGCACAAATTTTCTCACAAACATCATACCAGATCTTGTTGCAATCACAGCTTACCCAAACCTCATCAAATACCGACATGTTCAGCACACAGGCTTTGAACTTCCAATCCCCAGTATCAGTTGTCGAAACTAAAATGAGAAAAGAAAATCTTTTTGGGTTTAAAACTGTACAAACAAAAATATATACACACACTATTTTTTCGAGCGTGTTAAGGGATCATATCAGCTTCTGACAGAACACAAGCACCGTTAAGCTTATTTCATTTTAAACATTTAAGCAATTCGCGTTAATTGTCGGTATATTGGTCCATTTTAAATTCTCACAGAATTTTCAAACAATTCGGGATACGTTAGTAGTGTTTTAGAGACTTAAACGTCAACGTGTGTTCCCACCTCAGTATATACTCCCGTATCCGGATCCCAGTATTCAGTCTTACAGGTGAATATACCACAACTGATATCTGTTAGGGGGTAAATGCGAAACCGTGAGAGCTCAGGTTAGAACTTCCGTTCAGCAGAGAGATGACGGCTCGACTTTTCGGTGGGTCCCCTTTAGAGGATCTTTTGCATTTCAACAGCAGCGACTATCAATTTTATTGTTTCATCAGCATGCTGAGGGTGAAGCTTATGTTTCAAAGCTTTTTGCATAAAGTATTATCCGGGGACTAGGTCAGTATTTCCATACAGCAGAAGTCCCGGGATAATACCCCAGATATCACCGAGTATAAAGACCTAGTATCTCAGAATACGGGACCTTTCAAACAGGATTTCAGGGGTTACCTATATATCCTGGAGGTGTTCCCCGCGAAACGCAAGTTAAATTTAGTTTATATCCCAAACTGATCTACTAATTTTGTAAGAACCTACCGGCACATCTTTAGCGAGACTGCTTAATTGCATTTTTCATTACATATCTTTAGCGTACTGTGCCTGTCTAGCTGATGTACTATCATTTCCCCTATACTACATAGCTCTTTTCGCATTTTTTAATGTTTTTGGATTTTTTATGATTTTATCATGTTTTTGTATTTTTCTGCGAATATCTCCCCCTAAAACTAAAACATATTTTTGTGTTTTTGTTTTAAAAAGAAAAGCAGGAAATACAACTGTACAAACAAAAGTTGACAACATGATACGGTTCAAGTCAGATCGCCGCCCAGCTCGGCTTCACACTCTATAACCCTCCCAGATTGCAGATTTTTTAACCCATTTAACTTCAAAAGATAATAAAATCTCTTTTTATCAAACGGTTTCGTGTAAAAATCAGCTTTCTGATCATCGGTGCTCACATGTTCAATCCGTATTAGTTTCTTTTCATAACAGTCTCGAATAAAATGGTGACGGATTTCTATGTGTTTTGTTTTTGAGTGATGAACCGGATTTTTCGTGACATTGATGGCCGCTTCATTGTCCACAAATATTGGAGTATCCAAGAATTGCAGGCCGAAATCGCGCATTTGCTGTTGAATCCAGAGAATCTGAGAACAACAGCTAGAGGCTGAGACATACTCAGCCTCACATGTAGAAAGCGCGACTGCAGTTTGCTTCTTGCACTGCCAGGTAACAAGCCGAGTTCCGAAGAACTGGCACCCAGCAGTGGTGGACTTGGCGTTCTGTTTACAACTACCGAAATCTGAATCAGCAAATCCAGATAATGTAAAATCACCCGAGCGAGGGTACCACAAGCCGATGCTTGGGCAACCCTTCAAATACCGTAGAATTCGCTTGACGATTGTCAAGTGTGATTGTTTCGGGTTTGACTGGTATCGTGCACACAAGCATGTCGGGTACATGATGTCGGGCCTGGAAGCTGTAAGATACATCAACGAGCCGATGATTGATCTGTATAATGTTTCATCCAGCTTTACACCTTGCTCATCCGGACATATACCGTGATTCTGTGCCAGGGGGGTTGACGCAGGACTGCAATCTGTCATGTCAAACTTTTCCAGCACGTCCTTTACATATTTCGATTGATGAATGAAAATTCCGTCGGGTAATTGTTCAACTTGTAACCCAAGGAAGAATTTCATCTCCCCCATCGAACTCATCTCAAATTTCTTCTTCATCACAACTTCAAACTCTTTGCATAACTCGTCATTGGTGGAACCAAAAATGATATCGTCGACATAGATCTGCACAATCAGCAAGTGGCCAGCTACTTCTTTTGTGAACAAAGTGCTATCTACTGTTCCTCTTGTGAACCCGTTGTCCAGCAAGTAGGTTGATAGTGTCTCATACCAAGCTCTCGGGGCCTGGTGAAGACCATATAGTGCTTTATCCAGCAGATACACCTTGTCTTTGTTTTGCGGATCTGCAAACCCCGGTGGTTGCCCCACATAAACTTCTTCACGAATCTTTCCATACAGGAATGCCGATTTGACGTCGAGTTGATAAACTTTGAAACCTTTCCATGATGCAAAGGCTAGGAAAATGCGGATTGCTTCGAGTCTCGCAACTGGCGCATAAACCTCTTCATAGTCTATCCCTTCCTGTTGGCTGAATCCCTGAACCACTAACCGTGCCTTGTTCCTTACCACGACGCCTCGATCATCTCTTTTGCACTTAAACACCCATTTTGTTTTTATCAGCTTTTGGTCCTTCGGCAGATCTACTAATCTCCAGACGCCCAATTTTTCAAATTGTAGCAGTTCTTCCTGCATAGCATTCACCCAGCTGTCCTCGGTCAATGCTTCTTTGTAAGTCCTGGGCTCGATCTGCGAAATAAAACATTTATAAGAAACTTCTTTTTGCATATCAGCTATATCAGAATAAAAACAAGTAAGTGCACTATCAATCTGGTGTCTCGTCTTAACACCACTCTGTAGGTCGCCAATAATCTGTTCTGATGGATGGTAAGACATTGTCCTCGGCATCACAGTATCTGGCACCACAACTTCCGATTCCAAATTTGAAATATCAGGATCAACGATTTGATCAACAGTCTCCTCTGCAGTCTCATTTGGTTCCTCGTCAAAGGTAGGAGCGGGTTCCTCCTCTGAGTCGTCAGAAACGTCAAATGACGGAGCTGGTTCCTCTGGTTCCTCTGGCGGGATGTGAACGGTTCCACTTGGTCCTGCTTCATCATCGTGAGTACCCACGGTGGGCGTAGGAACTTCTAGCGAGCTAGACTCTGGCTCTTGCGACTGACTCTTTTGATACAGGTACATGAGAGTAGTTTCCTCCTCACTCGGCTCGGACGGTAGATGAAACGATTCCCAGAGTTTATCATAGTCAAATAAGAATCTTTGTCCGGGAAGTTGTTGTGACGGTGTATGCTTTTGACAATCCACATGAAGAACCTGAATTACCTTCCCCAGACATGGTACAAATACCCTCTTTAACGGGCTGGCGTATCCTACGAAAAATCCTTCGTTCGCTTTTGCTCCGAATTTTGCATCAGCATCGATGAACGTACACGGAGAGCCAAAAGGTTCCAAGAACTCAAGATTTGGCTTATAGCGATGCAACAACTCAAAACATGTCTTTTTATACTTCTTCACTGTCAACACTCTATTCAACCTGTAGCAAGCTGCGGACACTGCTTCACTCCAGAAAAAGATTGGAAGCTTTGAGTCAGCCAACATAGTACGTGCAGTCTCGATCAGGGTTCTATTCTTTCTTTCAGCCACGCCGTTCTGTTGTGGTGTATATGGCGCACTAAATTCGTGAAGAATCCCTTTTTCATTGCAGAATTCGTACATTTTGTTGTTTTTGAACTCAGTTCCGTTATCACTTCTAATTCTTCTGATCGGCAACTTGTACACTGTCTCCATCTTCTTGAACAAAACCATTAACGCCTCGAACGTCTCATCCTTCTTCTCCAAGCAAATTACCCATGAAAACCTCGTGTAATCATCCGTAACCACCAGACAGTAAGAATCTCCACTGATGCTTTTTACGTTGACCGGCCCAAAGAGATCCATATGCAATCTCTCGAGAGGTAACCGGATGGAGTTGAGCATCTTTGTCGGATGAGATTTTCGTACCTGTTTTCCTTTCTTACAAGCAACACAATCATCAGGTAAATGAAAGTTTTTAACATTAACTCCTTCTACCAAATCGTTATGCACAAGAAAATTCATTTTACGAATATGTATATGGCCCATCTTTCTGTGCCACATAACTGACTCTTTTTCTGTAGCTTTAGCTTTTGTCACAAAACACTGTTTTTGAGGAGTTGTTGGTGTTGCAGCGCTCATGTCTAAGATGTACAAATCATTAACCCTAGGGGCGCGCAACAGAACCAACTCGTCAGGGACTTTAAACCCCGGTTTTAAGACCAAACATTCTGTTTTCGTAAAGTGAACGCTAAAGTCTTTATCACAAATTTGCGAAATACTTAACAAGTTGTTTGTCAGTTCAACGATATAATTGACTTTGTCAAACGAAATGATGCCATTCGTGAGCATTCCCTGACCAACTATCCTTCCACCTTGATTGCCGGCAAAACCCACATAGCTTCCATTAATTGCTTTCACATCATATAATAAAGCTAAGGATCCTGTCATATGCCGCGAAGCACCGCTATCCATTATCCATCTTGAGAGCACGGACTTGGGCAGCTCCTGCAATCAAACCACTAACACATTAGTTAAACAATGATACCCACGTTTTTTTAACCTCTGACACAGTACCAAAAACCACATCACACTTTTCAGTTGTTTTAGGAAAACTAAATGTAACATTTGACTCAACTTTCTTTTTATCTTGTTTTACTTTGTTATGCAGTTTTGGAAATTCCGACATGAACTTATCGAGTTCCAATTCACATTTACCCACATCAACTCTCACACATTGTGATTCATTTTTCAACTCAGTTTCCATCTTTTTAATCTCATTAGATGATTTAGGTTTTGCGATCCATGATTGTTTTTCAAAAGTTTTCTCTTTAAAGTAAATTGTCGAAGTCTTAGGGGACTTAGAAGACTCGCCAATTTCGAAAGTCGATTTTGGCCTGTCCTCCGACTTCAACCTTTCACCCCGTTTGAGAATTCGGATCGGCGAAACCATCACTTGCTTATCTTTTGTAACAACCGGTGTTGTTGGTCGAGGTTTCTGAATGTATTGTTTTGAAAATTTGTTGTTTTCAACCTTAGGTTTTTCAACCTTCGGTTTCTCAACAACCTTTTTAGCAACAGTTTTTACCACAACCGGTTTCTCAAACACCTTTTTACACTGCTTTGCCATGTGGCCGACTTCATTGCAGCGATAGCATACACGTTTGTCATATTCGACAAATGTGCTACTCACAGTTTCTGCTTTCAGCTTTTGCGCTGCATTGAAGTCTTCCACGGCCTTTTGACTAAAAATATAATCCTTTTCGATCTCAGTACTCGGACCACAAACAAAAACATCATCAATTCTCTCTTTCGGCTTTACCACCTGTTTAGCCATCTTTTTCTCGAATCCAATACCTTTGTTCTTTAATTTGTTATCTCTGTTTTTGCCTTTACCCACCCCCTCTACTTTTTCTAGATTAGTAGAGCATGACGATCCAACTGACTTGTTCAGTTTTGCAAAGAAATCACTTTTCTTTAACTCATTTACGCTCAACTCGACCATCCTAAACACTTTCTGAACAGACTCAAACTTAACACTCTGAATCGGAAACTCCGTGTTGGAATAAAGCTTGTCCGATCCAATCATAGTATAGGCTACCATAATCGAATCATCATCCGTACTTTTATCCTGGTTTGTCAAATAACGGTCTAAAAAATTTCCGTCTTCCTCAGACTCACTCCCAGACTCCACTGATTTTGCCTGTTCAGATTTTTCACTATCATCGTCCAACACCTGATCAATAACATTTTTGACAACCTGAGATGAGTTATCAATGTCAGACGCACTGAAAGTGATATCTATGTTATCAGGTAAATCATTCTCAATTGTTTTCAGTTTTATATTTAAAGCAGCTTCCACCCCATCTGGATATTTCTGTGTGTAATGATTCCACATTGGGGGTGGAACGCTGTTAAAGGCGGGTGTAGCATGTGGCTGTTGTGGTACTATTTGCTCTAAGACATAAGATGATGCCACGTAACTCATCAGTTTCTTATCAATTCTATCATTTTCTATCTTAGTCAACTCAAGCTCTTTTCGCAAAGAAGCGATTGTGTCTAAATGAAGATTTACTTCTCTTTGTTTATCAAATAGAGTTGATTGAACTAGCTTGGTTGCTTTGTATCATTTTTATTGACCTAGACAATGTGTCGTAAGCTTCTTTTAGTTGTCCTAAGTCAAATTTCATCAGATCTGCGTGTTGTTTCAATTCTTGATACATAGTGTCTTTTACAAAACACTCCGTGCACGGTTGTGAACAACGTTGACACGGTGTATCAGGAATTGAAACCTTTTCACTTAAGCTCTCATTCTCACAAACCATGTTACCAACAGGAGTTGACTCTGACTCAGACACCTTGACCTTGCTGACTTCTACGACTCCAGTTTCTCCTAGACCTGACATTTTGTCAACTGACTCCGGAATGTCTGAATCTACCTCTTTCAATTTGCTCATAAGTGCTTTATTTGCTATATCCTTCAGAGCTTCTTCCGTCATTTCTTTCGACACATCAATTATCTCCACTACTTGATCTTTCTTGGCTTCGAATCTCGGGCACGTACCGGTTCTTGGGTCTTCAAAAAATCTGCATAAGAACCAAACACGTTAGGAGGTAAAACTGACTTCTTAGTATAGATAAATTCCTCCTGTCGAGATTCAAAACGAAGATCATCAAATACAGATTCTTCAGCTTTAGCGGAATATTTTGCAGAGACATCCGTAACAACCTCCGGAATCTCTTGATCAACACCTTCAATAACTTCTTCAGTCACGATCTCAGGAACAGATTCAACATTCTCAGTAACTGTTTCTTTAGCCACCTCAGAATCAAAATCAGCAACATCAGCAGCTTTTCCATCAACATCTTCAGAAACTACGGCTTCCGGTTCAGCATCAGTCTCGGTAATCTCTGCCACTTCAGCTATCATCGCTTGATCGTCCTTTCCAGGAATAAACTTGTCCCAACTAAATCCGGATGCAACTTTTTCATCGTCCTGATTTACGATCAATGCCTTCTCAGGTTTGTTTTCGATCTGAGGTCTTTGAACTGCAGACTGTTGGTTTAGGCGATGATATATAGCTTGCTTGTAGTAATCGTTGGTGAACGGATTCTGATGGTTTTTAACTTCGCGATTCGGACATTCCCGTTTAAAATGACCTTTCTCTTTACATTTGAAGCAAGTAACTTTTGTCTTGTCAAACCCCAGTTTCTGATCCGGTCCCGACAAACTATTTCTACCCGTGATTTCCATAAACCGCTGAGCTCTCCGGACTAAACTTGCCATACACCAGTTAATATCTATCAATTCCAGCTCTTCAGGGTCGATTTGATCGTAATCCTCTTTGGTCATATCAGGATTTCCGATCCGACCAGCAACCAACCCTTCATACGCTTCCAGAACTGAACCCAATAACGCGATATGCTGCTTTGCTGCAGTTTCTGTGATCTCATTTCCATTCTTGATGTTAATCGCTATGTTGCAATGCACCCCAGACACGACTGTTTGTTGATTCGACCCAGTTGAACTTTGAGGAGAATTTTCTGAAGCTTTGACGTTCGGCTCATAGTTAGCAAACGGAGTTGAATGACTTGACGAATATGCATTTGGAGTAACAGATGTAGTGTTTTCTGCACTAAAACCAGTATGAATTTTCGGACTCTGAACGTTCGAAACTACAGGACTACTCTTGTAATACAGCGATACATCTTGTGGCATATTTGCCGAATTTATCTTCTTAATTTTCACCAACTTTAGTTCATGAGCTTCAATCTTCTCTATGAACTCACTCAAGCTGTAAGTCAAAAAATCCGTACTGTTCTTCAACATCATTAAGTATGTTCCCCATTCCTCATAGGGAAGTGCATCGCACAATTTATCTATCCATTCTTCATTCGTCTTACTAATACCCAAGCTTCCCATTTCCAACACTAAATGACAATATCGCTCGATAAGCTGTTTAGTTGATTCACCCTTTATCCCTGTAAAGATGTCAAACTCTTTCTTCAACAAAGCCTTTTTGCTTTTTATCATTGACGCGCTGCCATTGAACTTTTTCTCTAATGCATACCATATTGACGCTGAAGTATCCTTATGCTGTAGTAGCACTAAAATATCTTCTTTTATTGCTTGTTGCAGGATGCTGATCATCTTCTTCTCAGCTTTAAATTCTACCTTCTCTAAATCCGTCAGACTCGCAACTGCCTTTTTGGTGTTCACTGCATCTAACGGAGCCACATACTCTCTCTCGATCTTTATCCAGCTTTCTAAGTGATTGGCTTGTACCCAGTTTTTAAACCTCACTGACCATCCTGAGTATTCGTCTAAACTCATTAATTTCGGAGGTTTCTGCATCGTGCCCAGCTCATTATCTAGATTCACATTCTGCAAAATATTGGTTTGACCTTGAGTAGCACTCACACCCGAGAACATGTTGTAAAAGTCTTGACTATCCATTTTCAGATTTTGCGAAAAATTGATCAAACAGACACAAAAGCGATCCAGGAATTTTCAATAAAAGCGATTCACAAAATACACTAAGAGCGATTCTCAGAATGTACTAAAAGCGATCCAACACTTTCACTAAAAGCGGTCCACAGAAGACTTTACACGAAGAGCGATCCAGACTTTGCACTAAGAGCGATTTTCAGAATGTACTAAAAGCGATCCAGCGATTGACTTTTGGAGCGGTTCACAGGAACTTTTGAGCGATCCAGAGGTTACAGAAAAGCGATCCAAGGGTGACAGAAAAGCGGTTCAGCAAAACATACTTTCAGGCGGTTCAAAAAAGCGATCCAGCACCTAACATGAACATTTGGAGCGATCCAGAAAGAAAATTATGAGCGATCCAGGAAGAATTGCACTCAGGAGTGGTCCATAGAAGCGGTTCAAAGATGACGTCAGAGCGGTTCAAACTTCACGAGTGTTTTTGACCAACTTTTAATCCGAATTTTTGTCCGAAACTTTCAAGGGTTTACTATTACTATATTTTCTACCTACTGTCCAAAAATCAGGTCATTTTCACCGCTAAATCAGTCCAGATCTAAAACAGTCTCAGAAAACACTCCGTATCTAGCACATAGCTTACAACTGGCTCTGATACCAATTGTAGGATCGAGTATGATCTCACTGAGGAGTCAATATAAGCTAGAGCCTGCTAAAAATGTGGCGGAAACACATTTTAACATGATACGAAGATATACGGTACAGAAAGGAGTAGAAAACAGACAGATCTTCACTTTAATCACTTTACTTTCACTTGATAACGATTGCCAGAAGGTCAGCAGTTCGACGTACAATCCAGGACAACGTTACAAATGAACTAGAGATCAGGGTATTTATAGAAAACAGGAACCGCTTATGTGACATGTCCACATAAGCGATCCAGCTTGGCTCGCTTTTGTGGACAAGTGTCACAAAAGCGGTCCAGCATACAAACTATCATATAATTACACATTTAACCCCTGATCTATTACAAAATAACCTATCTAGACCATATACGTTAATCTAACTTCGCAAAGACGCAGGCTTTAGACATTATGCACCAACAAATGAATCTACGTATACCTCAAGATACCTGATCCCCATATGCTTAGCAATTTGTAAGCCAGCGATTAAGGCTTCATATTCAGCCTCATTATTAGTGGCTTGGAACTCACAAGCTATGGAATGGGGTATTATGTCCCCCTGTGGCGATTTTAGTAGTATACCAAGCCCCGTGCCTTTGACATTTGAGGATCCATCAGTATGTAGTACCCAAGGATCCTTGGTCTCATCCAGCTGCTGGACCTCCAATTCTGCTTCCTTTTGTAGATCACTACTGAAATCAGCCACAAAGTCTACTAGTGCTTGAGATTTAATGGCTGTTCTAGGCTCATATCTTATATCATGGGCACTAAGCTTTACTGCCCACTTAGCCATTCTTCCGGACATCTCTGGTTTCCTGGGGACATTCTTAATTGGAAAATTAGTTCTAACAACAATAACATGGGTTTCAAAATAATGTCTTAGTTTAGTAGATGCCATAATTAATGCAAGGATAAGTTTTTCAAGGTGTGAATACCTGGATTCAGCATCAAGTAAACTCTTACTTACATAATAGACAGGATATTGTGTACCTTCATGATCCTTAACAAGGACTGCACTTACTGCTTTTGAGGATACCGCCAGATATAAGGATAACACATCTCCCTTTTCTGGTTTCATCAATGCTGGAGCTGAGGACATGTATTCTTTGAGGGCTTGTAAAGCATTCTCATGCTTTTCAGTCCACTCAAATTTCTTGTTCTTTCTTAGGATATCATAGAATTCTTTACACCTTTCTGAGGATTTGGATATGAATCTGTTTAGAGCTGCTATCCTGCCTGTTAGCCTTTGCACATCCTTAGCATTGGCAGGGGATTTGATATTCACCAATGCTTTGATTTGTTCCGGGCTTGCTTCAATGCCCCTCTGAGTTACCATATATCCTAAGAATTTGCCTGCTTTAACACCGAAGTGACATTTTGAAGGATTAAGCTTCATGTTATAATTATCAAGGATATCAAATGCTTCCTCCAAGTCCCTTAGGTGATCCTCAGCCTTCTTGGATTTCACAACCATATCGTCTATGTATACTTCCATAGTTTGTCCAATTTGATCTTTGAACATCATGTTTACCAGTCTTTGATATGTTGCACCTGCATTTCTTAATCCAAAAGGCATAGCAATATAGCAATATAAACCGGTTGGGGTCATAAAAGCTGTATCCTCTTGATCAGATGGCTCCATCTGAATTTGTTGGAATCCAGATGATGCATCCATAAAGGTTAACAGTTCATGCCCCACCGTTGCATCCACCATGGAGTCAATGTGGGGTAATGGGAAAGGATCCTTGGGACACGCCTTATTCAAATCAGTGAAATCGACACATACCCTCCACTTTCCGTTTTTCTTTTGAACAACGACCACATTGGCTAGCCATTTTGGATACTTTACCTCTCTAATCATACCTGCTCGAAGTAATCTTTCTACTTCTTCCTGGATAATGGCATTTCTTTCCGGTGCAAACTTCCTCCTTTTTTGGTGGATTGGTTTGATTGTCCTGTCAATGCCAAGTTTATGAGTGATAATATCCTTAGATATACCTGTCATATCCTCATGTTTCCATGCAAAGGTAGACTTTCTTCTTTTGAGGAAGGATACTATGTCTTCTTTCATCTTGCCAAGGATCCCTGATCCGATATAGATTTTTGATTCAGGATCATTAGGATCCAAAAGGATTTCGTCCACATCCTGTTCTCTCGCCTCCAAGCCATTCCTTGGAGGATACTATAATTGCTATTGCTCCCTTGGTTTCGAGGCTGGTTTCATTGATGAGGTGTAACAATCCTTAGCCTCCTGCTGATCACTGTCGATCTTGATTATTCCCCATGGGCTAGGGAGCTTCACACATTGATGGTAGGTGGATGGGACTGCCTTCATATCATGTATCCATGGCCTGCCAAGGATAACATTACAACAAGACAAACAGTCAATAACACAAAATTTTTGATAATTATGTAATCCTTCCACATAGATTGGGAGTTTGATGTCCCCCAGGGTTTTCTTAGTTTCCCCACTGAATCCCACGAGTACGGAGGATCTTGGAGTGATGTCGGATTCAGGAATACCCATCTTCTTCAGAACATCAAGCTGGATAATGTTTACTGAACTTTCTCCGTCAATAAGGATCCTGCGGACAAAGTGGTTAGAAATAAAGAGAGTAATAACTAAACTATCATGATGAGGATCCTGGATGTTAATTCTATCGTCCTCATCAAAGGTTATGATTTTTCCTTCCGAGACACTTGATGTTCGAATAGGTCTTTCTCCGTTATCCATTTTAGCTTCCTTTGCATGCCTTTTAGCTGCCGAGAAGGATGTACCACATATGTCTGATCCTCCAGAAATAAAGTTGATTACTTGTGCATCTGCCGGAGGAGCTGGAGCTTTCTCAGGGATCCTCTCAGGATCCTGAGTCCTTTGCTTTTTTCTTCCCAACAACTCTTTTAGATGCCCCTTGCTTAGCAGATATCCAATTTCCTTTCTTAATGCGATGCATTCTTCGGTTAAATGCCGAAAATCCTCGTGGTATGCACACCACTTCGATTTGTCTTTAGTTCCAGTTGGTTTGTCGTTTTTTCTGGGCCATCTGGCTTTTTCTCCTAGATTCTGCATTGCAAGGATTAGTTCATGATTATCAACGGAAAAACAATATTCAGAAATCAGAGGATAATCCTCATCATCCTCTTCTTGGTCAACGGCATGCACGTTCTGGTTGTCATTCCTATTGTAGGATTTGAATCTGTTGCTTTTGAAAGAGGATCCTTGCTTTTCTTGCTTTGAGGATCCTGCTTGTCTCTCCTGGATCCTCTTGTCATCCTCTAGCCGGATGAACCTGAGTGCCCGAGTTCTTACTTCATCTAGGTTCCTGCATGGTGTCATAACAAGATCATCATAGAACAATGAATCCTTAAGCAATCCCATCTTGAAGGCCTCAACAGCTGTGGCCATATCCAAGTTAGGAATGTCCAAGGATTCTTTACTAAACTTGGTTATGTAATTCCTTAATGATTCATTATGACTCTGAGTTACCCTATATAAATCACTAGTCAATCTTTCAAATTTTCTACTACAAGAGAATTGATTATTGAATAAATTAACTAAATTAGCAAATGAAGTAATAAAGTAAGGGGGAAGACTTAGCAGCCATTTAAGAGCTGATCCAGTAAGAGTGGATCCAAATCCTTTGCATAAGCATGCTTCCTTTAACTTTTCTGGAATTGGATTGATCTCCATCCTCTCCCTGTATTGTGCTATGTGTTCCTCAGGATCCGTTGTACCATCATACAGCTTCATAGTAGGGATATGGAACCTTTTGGGTATCTCAGCATCACAAATTGGCGGTGCAAAACGAGATACCTTATGGCTTCCATCTGCAATCTCCGGGATAGGTTTGACTACCCCTGGAACACTTGATATCATATCCTTCAGTTTTTGTAGTTCTCTGGCCATAGCATGATTGATACCTGTATCCTGCATGAATCCATGGTTAGCGGTAAGAGAATTATTAAAAGTGTTACCTCCCTTCGGGTTCAAGTTAGCAACATTGGGTGTGAATCCATATTGCTGGGATTCTGGGATAATGGATGGACCAGTGGAAGCAATGGTCTGCATTGGAATAAAATCTCCTTGATGGACATCTAGACTTCCTGTTTGCAAATTCTTCAAGGATCCTGGTATCTGAAGGGATCCTTGAACCTGGGATGATCCTGGAATGAAGGAGGATCCTTGAACCTGGGATGATCCTGGAACGAAGGATGATCCTTGAACCTGGGATGATCCTGGGACGAAGGAGGATCCTTGAACCTGGGATAATCCTGGGACGAAGGAGGATCCTTGAACCTGGGATGATCCTGGAACGAAGGAGGATCCTGAGTTCATGAAGGATCCCATATGTTGAGTATAAGATCCTACCGGTTGGAAAAATGATCCTGATGCCTGAGTCACTACTGCTGAGCCGAAATGCACTCCTCTTGATCCACCCATATATTGAATGTATGGGACCTTTGATGGCTGAGAAGTAATCATTGGAGTATCAAAATTCAAAGATTTGGGCATCAGTGGGGAATGATCCTCTGCCGTTTTCTTTTGCCTTTTGAGGTCTCCGATTTCTCTGAGGATCCTGTCATTAGTTTCATCCTGCTGCTGCATACGATCCCTCATCTGCAAAATCAAAGTAAATATATCACTAGTACTGGGAACAGAAGAAGTTAGAGCAGAAGATGATGGTTTAGAGGAGATAGAAGTTGGTCTCTTCTCAGCATTTTTCTGAGATCCAGCTGGTGGTGGAGGCAAAGGTGGAATGCCAGTAGATGAATTGACTGCCGACATCGCTGTGGAGGTATTCTTCAACGACGAAGCCATGCAACACTTCGGAATGATCACCAATAGAAAAACTTTCTTATGAATGAAGCACCAATTGCCCCACGGTGGGCGCCAAACTGTTTTGGTCAAAAATCACACAAGGATAATGCAACCAAACTTTATGTAAACGGGGAATGATGCTTGGTATGATGAACAAAGTGAAGGATCACTTAAATGTAAAATGCACAAGTGACACAAGGATTTATACGAGGAAAAAGCCCTTGATCAATGAATGATCTCCGGCATAAAAAACCTCGGGTGATGGAAACTACCGATCACCAAGCTTCAATATAACAAATAAAGGTTACAACTTCGGATGGTAACGAGCTAGGTACAAGGATCACTATAGTATCGTGTGTCAAAGCGTGTGAGAAATGTGTTGTGTCTTCCGAATGTGGAAGAGTGCTATTTATACAAGTGTGAGTGGTCGTATTTTAGGTAAATAACCTAACTATTAGCTCGTTACCCCTTTAGGAATAGAAGTAAATCTAGCCTAAATTATCGCCCTTAAATTATGCTGAGTTTCCATATCGCCTTCAACGTCCATCTTTGATTATGCAAATGCCAGAGTTGTTGTGACGAGTCCCTTGTTTACGTTGCTAAAAGCGGATCCTTCTTGAAATCCCTGCAAGATAACATTAAATCCAAGGAAAACAACTGTTAGTATGAGGATTCCTAGGATACTCCGTGATCCTGATCCTGGAACTCTTCTGAGGATCACTATCTGCCAAAGAAACAAGGATCACTGGTTAGGATCACTGGTTAGGATCACATGTAAGGATCACAAGTCATAAAAATCCAGCCCTAACAATAGTGAACATCAAATCTCCTACCAATGCTAAGGATGTCCAGAGGCTAACAGGCAGGATTGCAGCTTTGAACAGATTCATATCCAAATCCTCAGAAAAGTGCAAGGAATTTTATGATATCCTAAGGAAGAACAAGAAATTTGAGTGGACTGAGAAGCATGAAAGTGCCCTAAAAGCCCTTAAGGATTACCTATCCTCGGCCCCGGCCTTGATGAAACCAGAAAAAAGAGATGTGTTATCCTTGTATCTAGCGGTATCCTCAAAGGCAGTAAGTGTCGTCCTTGTTAAGGATCACGAAGGTACACAACATCCTGTCTATTATGTAAGTAAGAGTTTACTTGATGCTGAATCCAGGTATTCACACCTAGAAAAACTTATCCTTGCATTAATTATGGCATCTACTAAATTAAGACATTATTTTGAAACTCATGCCATTATTGTTAAAACTAATTTTCCAATTAAGAATGTCCTCAGGAAACCTGAAATGTCAGGAAGGATGGCTAAGTGGGCAGTGAAGCTTAGTGCTTATGATATAAGATATGAGCCTAGGACAGCCATTAAATCCCAAGCATTAGCTGACTTTGTGGCAGATTTCAGTAGTGATTTGCAAAAGGAAGCTGAATTAGAAGTCCAGCAGCTAGAGGAGACCAAGGATCCTTGAATACTCTATACTGATGGATCCTCAAATGTCAAAGGAACAGGGCTCGGAATACTACTTAAATCGCCATAGGGGGACATAATACCCCACTCTATAGCTTGTGAGTTCCAAACTACTAACAATGAGGCTGAATATGAAGCCTTAATAGCCGGTTTGCAAATCGCTAAGCATATGAGGATCAGGTATCTTGAGGTACATGTAGATTCATTATTAATCACTAATCACTTTAATGGATCCTATGCTGTTAAAGGTGAAAAGCTAACCAAATATTTGGAGATAGTCAAAGAATTGGCACTCTCTTTTGTTTCCTTTAGTTTGACACAGGTACCAAGGGAAGAAAATACAGAAGCTGATGCATTGGCTAATTTAGGATCATCTTTGAAGATCCCGGAGGATATAAGTATCCCCATTATCCATATCCTAGCTCCTGCCATTGAGGATCATGTGGCTATGGAAATAGGAGAGGATTCTGCAATTATCCCTGGTGAGGATACTCGATCTCATTCAGGATCATGGATTCTCCCAATTATGAGATACTTACAACATGGAGAGATTCCTACAGGAGAAAACCCTAGGGCTTTCAAAATCAAGGTATCTCACTTCACAATTTTAAATAATATGTTGTATAAACGATCTCTTGCAGGACCATATTTAAGATGCATTGAGGATCCTGAAATCCAAGAAGTTTTAAAAGACTTCCATGAAGGAGATTGTGGAAACCACACTGGGGGCAGGGCATTATTCTCAAGGATCCTAAGGACAGGATACTATTGGCCAACTATGAAGAGAGATGCTGTGGAGTATGCTAAGAAGTGTGATCCTTGTCAGAGACACAGCAATATCCTTCATCAACCAGCTGAATTTTTGCATCCTATATCCTCCTCTTGGCCATTTATGAGATGGGGTATGGATATAGTTGGTAAGCTCCCTAAGGCACCTGGTGGAAAAGTGTTCATGCTTGCTATGACTGATTACTTCTCCAAGTGGATAGAGGCTGAAGCTTTTGCCCAAGTCAGAGAAAAGGAAGTTATATCCTTCATTAAAAGAAATATTATTACTAGATTTGGTATTCCTTCTGAGATTATATGTGATAATGGTTCCCAATTTATTGGGGGCAGAACTACTAACTTTTGTGACAGCTGGGGGATTAAGATGATAACATCAACACCAGTCCACCCACAAGCTAATGGTCAGGCAGAATCATCCAATAAGATCATCATCAACAATTTGAAGAAGAAGCTTGGATCCAAAAAAAGGGAAATGGGCAGAAGAGTTACCTTATGTGCTTTGGGCTGATAGGACAACCCCCAAGAATGCTACAGGCCAGACTCCATTCTCTTTGGTATTTGGGGCCGAATCAGTGATCCCTACAGAAATGGTGGT